>NC_090362.1:15349730-15983480 GCF_035084215.1 Heptranchias perlo | reverse complement strand
CCTCCACCGCCCTTTCACATCAAAAATCCCGGCCAACGTTCCTCCCTCAGTCAACCCCACCCAAAATAAACCAGGCCATTCATTCGTCTGCGGTTTGTGGGATCTTGCTGTGCGCAAATTAGCTGCCACATTTGCCTACGTTAAAACCGGTGACTTCACGTCAAAAGTAGTTCCTTGCTTGTTAAACTCTTCGGGAAGTCCCGAGGATGTTGCAGGGCTACGGGGGGGGGGGAAGAGCAGGGGGAGCGGGACTAACTGGATTGTGCTTACAAGGAGCCGGCACAGGCTCGATGGGCTGAATGGCCGCCATCTGTGCTGTAATGATTCTATGTGATGAGACGTTATCTAAATGTAAGTCCTTTATTGATCAGTAGTGGTAACGATGCTGCGAGGATTTGATTAGCAGTGTGTATATGTTGTTTAAATCAGTGTGATGCCCTTCCGGGCTGACCAGCACTTTATGCAGTTGTCTCATCAGCCGCTCACTCCCGTCCCCCCCCCCACTGCCCCCCCCCCTGTCGAGCCCAGACTCTGAGTGGAGCTAACTGGCAGTTTGAACGGCTGAGACTGAACAAGAGCTGGAGGGCAGGTAGCTGATCAAACGGCTCGGGAGTGGTGCTCGGGAGTGGTGCTCGGGAGTGGTGCTCGGGAGTGGTGCTCGGGAGTGGTGCTCGGGAGTGGTGCTCGGGAGTGGTGCTCGGGAGTGGTGCTCGGGAGTGGTGCTCCTGAAGGTCACCTGGAATCACCCAGTTACTGTTGGTGTTGCAGCTGTGAGTTTGGAGCTCAAGGCATGATGTTGAGGAATTTTCACCCTGTGCGGAGCCCGTACTGTATCTGACCTGCGAGTAACCCATAGGCAGGAGTTAATCTGATTCACTTTTTCTGATTAATGCACTAGATGAATCTGATGGCCGTCGGAAGAGAGCCATCAGGTCAAAGGTAAGGAAAGGACTGTATCTTGCTTCTTGGGAGGGGTGGTACTATGATGCATCTCTCTCCCACTTTCCACCCTCCATAAACTTGAGCTCGTCCAAAACCCTGCCGCCCTGTATCCCGACTCGCACCGAGTCCCGTTCACCCATCACCCCCCCCCGTGCTCGCTGACCTACATTGGCCCCCAGTCCAACAACGCCTCGGTTTTAAAATTCTCATCCTCGTGTTCAAATCCCTCCGTGGCCCTCGCCCCCTCCTTAACTCTGTAACCTCCCTCAACCCTCCGAGATCTCTGCGCTCCTCCAGTTCTGGCCTCGTGCGCGTCCCCGACTTTAATCGCTGCACCGTTGGCGGCCGCACCTTCAGCTGCCTAGGCCCTAAGCTCTGGAATTCCCTCCCTAAACCTCTCTGCCTCTCTCTCCTCCATTTAGTCCTCATCACTTACATTGTCCATGCTTATCAAGCTCAGCCACCTATATTCGGTGGCCTTTTTAGGTGACACCTTTCTGTCTGCTCACTGTGATTGCCTTGGCAACGGGCATTGTTCTATGATCTTAAAATGCGAAGGATTCGAAAATGTCATTTCCACACCGCCTGAGGAAGGGGGAAGCCCCCGAAAGCTTGTGGGATTAAAAATAAAATTGTTGGACTATAACTTGGTGTTGTAAAATTGTTTACAATTGTCAACCCCAGTCCATCACCGGCATCTCCACATCACACCTATATCAGGCAAATGGCACTAACCATTTCCCATTACCATTGAATTCAATTACAAAGGTGCCACTTAGCATGCCTGCTATTTCGGGCCGTTGAATAAGCCATTCACACCTTGTTAAAGTAGGACTGTTCACCTGAGGAGCTGAACACCTCTGAGCCCTTTGTGTCTGCCCTTAATGCCCCAGGAACAGCTGGCCGAAGCCACCAGTCTCTGACGGCCTCCCAGAGTTGTTAAGAGTGCGTTTGACTGATGCCGATTTCAGGCAGCTTCAATCAGCTGTTCGCTAAATACAGACAATCTGTTGGCGTCCACTTAAATAAATCATCGTCCGATTTTGGATCGATTTGGCGTCGTGCAGCACAATCCCCACCGCATTTTAACTAGATTAGGGCTCTTGCATCCTTACCTCTTCAAAATCTCAGGCACTAGGGAGCCCGATGGATTTAGTGTCCGCCTCGTACAGCGGGCGAATCACGTTAATACGGACACGCCTGCTATATGTGGTGGGGACTGTATCGAGATAATATCATCCGTCCTGTGGACCGCGCACTGCTGATGTGGATTTTCCTCAATTCATTAGGTTTTTGTTTCTTTACAACACCGCGTCCATGCGTTTGAGAACAGTGAAACAGCGCAGTGTGCCTTGGTCTCCTCGGGTACAGTAAACCAACCTTCTGCACCCAGTTATCTCAGGATGCTAGTTATACTGCAGATACCAGCCGCAGACCTGCTCCTGTATGATGCAGTGCCGAGCTGACGCATCTAAATATTGATGCTGGCTTCACGTCGCACTCTGCCCAGAGACAAAGGAGCGCTGTGCAGGGCCCCAGGCGGAGAGCTGGTATCCAGAGAGTGTGGATTACAGTGTGCGAGTCTCCTGCCATCGAAAACACGTAGGGTTACGTTTTCCAACTGGTTTCCAGAGAAACTTTTGCACTGGGCTGGGGACGGACTCCCGGAGCTCACCACCGACCTCTTGGCTTTAATGCCCTTGAGAGACCTGAACCCACAGTCGCAGTTACACTCCACCTGTTTCGCACTGAAAACCGCTTTGCATCATTGTGAAAGCTGCAGTTCTATCGGCTGTTTTGGACCAGGAAACGCCCAATCTTGTGCTGGCTGTCTCATAGAGCATTTCAGCACAGAAACAGGCCATTTGGCCCATCAAGTCTGTGTTGGTGTTTTTTCCCCACATGATCCACTCGGTCTATTCCCACTCCCCGTACCTTTTACTGCTCCTTTTTGTCGTGTGACGATCTAATTCCCTTTATGGACATCGATGGATTGTGCCCGGAATTCTTTTGTTCTCTCGCGTAAAAGAAATTTCAGGGCTGCGCTTCACGTTTTGCTTTTCACTCGGTCGCTAGGTCGCTCAGTACGTCTCCAGGGCGGAAGAACTGAAGGCGCTGGTTGCCGTGAGCAACAGAGCTAACTTTGAGCAGGCCAAGTCAGCCAGAGACCTTCTGAAAGGTAAGAACTTTTCTGCTCAGAAAGCTGCTGCCGCCGTAGGTTTCAAATCTTGATTTTTATCTACATTGGTACTGCCGTGTAAATGAGCCATGTTGACAGAAGGCCCACACCTGGAGTACTGTGTTCAGTTCAGGGCACCGCACCTTAGGAAGGATATATTGGCCTTGGAGGGAGTGCAGCGCAGTTGGAATGGTACCTGGACTCCAAGGGTTAAATTACGAGGAGTGTTTACACAAACTAGGGTTGTATTCCCTGGAATTTAGAAGATTAAGGGGTCATTGGATCGAAGTTTTCAAGATATTAAGGGGAACCGATGGAGTAGATCGAGAGAAACCATTTCCGCTGGTTGGGGAGTCTAGGACATAACCTAAAAATTCAGGAGTGAAGTTAGGAAACACTTCTACCCGCAAAGGGTGGTAGAAGTTTGGAACTCTCTTCCGCAAATGGCAATTGATGCTAGCTCAATTGTTGATTTTAAATCTGAGATTGATAGATTTTTGTTAACCAAAGGTATTAAGGGATATGGCACTACGGCCAATATGGAGGTGGGCCACAGATCAGACATGATCTCATTGAATGGCGGAACAGTCTCGAGGGGCTGAATGGCCTCCTCCAGCACCTATCTTCCTGGGTTGATTCCTGATCTTCAGTGGGGTGCCACTAGGGGATGCCACAACCGCCACTGTCTGGGTTCGTCCATGAAGGATGGGCACCTGGGCAAAGGAAGAAACACTTGCATTTATATAGCGCCTTTCACAACCTCAGGACGTCCCCAAACCCCTTACAGCCAATGAAGTACTTTTGAAGCGTAGTCACTGTTGTAATGTAGGGAAACGGCAGATTGTGCACAGCAAGATCCCACAAACAGCAACGAAATAAATGATCAGAATCTATTTTGGGTGTTGATTGTGGGTTACATATTGCACAGGGCACCGGGGGGAACTCCCCTGCTCTTCTTCAAAATAGCGGCCGTGGAATCATTTATATCCACCTGAGGGGGTAGACTGGGCTTCAGTTTAACGTCTCATCCGAGAGACGGCACCTCCGACAGTGCGGCACTCCCTCAGTACTGCACTGGGAAGTGTCAGCCTAGATTTTGTGCTCAAGTCTCTGGAGTGGGACTTGAACCCACGACCGTCTGACTCAGAGGCGAGAGTGCTGCCCACTGAGCCACGGCTGACCCCTTGACGAGGGCGCGGTGACAGAGGACGGATGGTGCTTGTGGTACTGGAGCCCAGCACGGCCCAATGCCGTTAGCGGGAGAAGGGGAAGGTTTGGCACTCGCCCAACACAGCAAGCGAGCTTGAATGCCAGCCACCCCTGTAGATCGGGCATAGTGGTCTGATCTCCCGCACCCTGTACCCCCAGGAAACTGAAACGTCCGTGTTCCATTTTTGTTTCAGAGATGTCCTGTGATAAACCACGGCTTCTTGCTGCGCTGGAGATAGCTTCTGCTGCGGTCGCCAAGGTGAGACTGGCCCTTGGGTCGTCTGAATTTTAAACAAATAGAGCGTTGGATCGCGTTTGAGGCCTTATTTGGAATATTGTCATCGAATCGTAGAGCTATTCGGCCCATCGTGTCTGTGCTGGCTCTTTGAAAGAGCTATCCAATTAGTCCCACTCCCCCTGCTCTTTCCCCCGTAGCCCTGGAAATTTTTCCTTTTCAAGTATTTATCCAATTCCCTTTTGAAAGTTACTATTGAATCTGCTTCCACCGCCCTTTCAGGCCGTGAATTCCAGATCAATTGTACCAAGTTTTTGGGCATCCTACTCTGGTGGGCTGGAAGGATTCCAACAGGATTCTGGGATCTAGGTCTCCAGTCACCAGGAGAAACTGACATCTCTAAATATGTTTTCATTGGAGACAAAAGGTTGAAAGGGACACTTTTTTATAGTTTTTTTTTAAAAAATAAACTAACTACACCAAAGCGTCAGCCGAGATTTTGTGCTCGAGTCTCTGGAGTGGGACTTGAACCCACACCTTCCAATGAAGTCTTTCAGAAGGAGTTGGATAAATACCTACTGGGGTTGAAGATTATAGGGAATGGTGCAGACTGAGACCAAATGTTTCAGGGGATACGATGATTGGGTGTGCTGCTGACGCTGGGCAGAAGTGGGTGCTGCCTGGGGAGAGTAGCGGGCCAGAATTGAGCAATGGACGATTTCTGGAGCTTTACTTGAGATCTTTCACAGCTGAAGGAATGTTGATGCAGATCTTTCGGACAATTAAACAGGCGGTGTAGAGTATACGACGGGGTAGATTCTGCAAGTAAGAGGAGTGAGCTTGATGGGGGCTAAACTCCAGGGGGTGACCTGATAGAGGACTTTAAGATAATGAAAGGGTTTGATAGGGTAGACGTGGAGAAAATGTTTCCACTTGTGGGGGAGACCAAAACTAGAGGTCATAAATATAAAATAGTCGCTAATAGAGAATTCAGGAGAAACTTCTTTACCCAAAGAGTGGTAAGAATGTGGAACTCACAGGGAGTAGTTGAGGCAAATAACACAGGTGCATATAAGGGGAAGATAAGCACATGAGGGAGAAAGTAATAGAAGGGTAGGGATAGATGAAGTAGGGAGGGAGAAGGCTCATGTGGAAGATAAATGCTAGCAGAGACCAGTTGGGCCGAATGGCCTGTTTCTGTGCTGTAGTTTCAGTGTAACTCGATGTCGCCTCATTCTGTGCTTGCTTTTCTCCTGGTTCTCCGGCTCCGTCAATAGGAAGAAGAAGGTGATGATTCCATGGAAACCCTAGACCTTTACCAGCAGAGCCTCGGAGAGCTGTTGCTTATGCTGGCCGGTGAGTAGAGCTGGCCGGGGAGGGTCAGGGAGCATCACAAGGTCCACTCTGCAGTTTAGTTACTTGCCCACTGTTAGTATGGAATGCCCGGAGCCATGTTAGCAAAGTCTTGTTTGCTCAAGGTTGACAGAAAATGTAAGAAATTAAGACATTTTAGGGCGAACTCGAGCTGGGCACCGCACCTCAGGAAGGATATATTGGCCTTGGAGGGGGTGCAGCCCAGATTCACCAGAATGACATCGGGGCTAAAAGGGTTAAATTACGAGGACAGGTTGCATAGACTAGGCTTGTATTCCCTCGAATATGGAAGATTAAGAGGTGATCTAATTGAGGTGTTTAAGATGATTAAAGGATTTGATGGGGTAGATAGAGAGAAACTATTCCCTCTGGTGGGAGAGTCCAGAACAAGGGGGCATAACCTTAAAATTAGAGCTAGGGCGTTCAGGGGTGATGTCAGGAAGCACTTCTTCACACAAAGGGGAGTGGAAATCTGGAACTCTCTCCCCCAAAAAGCTGTTGAGGCTGGGGGTCAATTGAAAATTTCAAAACTGACATTGATAGATTTTTGTTGGGTAAGGGTATTAAGGGTTACAGATCCAAGGCGGGTAAATGGAGTTAAGATACAGATCAGCCATGATCTAATTGAGTAGCGGAACAGGCTCGAGGGGCTGAATGGCCTCCTCCTGTTTCTATGTTCCTAATCTGTCAACATACTGGGCAAAGGAATTTTGTATGGATGTGTTTGTTGGAAATGCACAGCAGGTTGGTGAACATGTGGAGGAGACAGACAGGTTAATGTCTCAGGTGGGACACTACACCGACCATGAAGGTCCTCGTTCATACTGGTGTATGGGTACCAGCAACTCTCCGATACCTTGCCTGGCATTGTGAACTTTGGCTGATGCGAAGTCCTGACCTGACATCCACTCATGCACATTTTCCTGTCTTGATTATGGATCACGTTCATGGATGCCGACCCAGACTGACTCGTCCCCCCACCCCCCCCCCAATCACAGCCCGTAGGCACGGACTGAGAAACATGAGCAGGAGTCGGCCATAAGGCCCCTCGAGCCTGAATCCTCCATTCGATCAGATCAGGGCTGATCTTCGACCTCAACTCCACTTTCCCACCCGATGCCCAGATCCCTTGATTCCCCTAGAGTCTAAAAAGTCTATCGATCTCAGCCACGAATATATTCAACGACTTAGCATCCACAGCCCTCTGGGGTAGAGAATTCCAAAGATTCACAACCCCCGGAGTGAAGAAATTCCTCCTCATCTCAGTCTTAAATGGCCGACCCCTTATCCTGAGACTATGCCCCCCGAGTTCTAGACTCTCCAGCCAGGGGAAGCAGCATCTCGGCATCTACCCTGTCAAACCCCCTCATAAAGTTATACGTCTCAATGAGATTAAGGTGCGTAGTAGCCTCACTGCTAGGCTGGTTGAGGTCAGAGTGACGTTACGCGGACCAGCGATCAAACCCGGGACCCGTGTGGCTCGGTTCTGCTGAACTTTGCTGTCATCTTTCCCTGTCAGAAACTGACTGTCCGGCTGTGCCTTTCCAGCACTTTGTGTTTTTTTTATGCCTTTTTAAAAAAAAAGCGGGCACCACAGGAACCATGTGACAACCACACAGGATGTGGAGCCGTCTTGAACTGATCATCAGTCTCACACTAACGACAGACTCTTTCTTGACCCAATTATAGCCGAGCCCCAGGGCAGAAGACGGGTGATTTTACACACGGAGGTGAGTGTGAAATCTGGCTTATCCTGCTCACAGGTTCAAAGCTAATTAGCTGATTGTATGGTCTTAGAATGAGGTCAAGAATTCATTGGATGTATGAAAGTTTGTTCAAATGTTTTTTTTCTGAACGAGAGAGGTGTTTATTTTTAAAACTGATATATATTATTTCCCCCCCCCCCATGATTTCCACAGATTAAAAACCTCATGAGCCGGGCTGAATACCTGAAGGAACAACTGAAGGTCAGGCTGATGTTTCGTTAATCTGGGGAGAGATGCAAAAAGCCGATGGTGGGGTCATCTAGTAATGTGCTGGCGAGCCGGGAGCTGGGCGTTGGCGAGCCGGAGCCGGAGTTGGGAGTTGGCGCTGGCGAGCCGGAGTTGGGAGTTGGCGCTGGCGAGCCGGAGCCGGGCGTTGGCGCTGGCGAGCCGGGCGTTGGCGCTGGCGAGCCGGAGCTGGGAGCCGGAGCCGGGAGTTGGGCGTTGGCGCTGGCGAGCCGGAGCTGGGCGTTGGCGCTGGCGAGCCGGAGTTGGGAGTTGGCGAGGCGGAGCTGGGCGTTGGCGCTGGCGAGGCAGAGCTGGGCGTTGGCGCTGGCGAGCCGGGAGCTGGGCGTTGGCGCTGGCGAGCCGGGAGCTGGATGTTGGCACTGGCGAGCCGGAGCTGGGCGTTGGCGCTGGTGAGCCGGAGCTGGCAACGTTAAGCAAACCTCAGCTGTGAGCTTTTCACTCGCGCTCAGCGTAACTGAGTCATTCCTCATAACAAAAGATATAAACAGGGTTAAAGGTGTTAAACTGGGCTGGAATCAAATGCCATTGATACGTTTTTCTTTCTCTCATCTTTTTCCCATCCTTCTTTCTCTTTCTCCCACTCTTTCACCCTCTCTTTCTTGCCCTCTCCCTCTCTTCCCCTTTCTCCCCCTCTCTTTCCCCCCCCCCCCCCTTTGCTGGTGCTCCCCCTCTCTCTTTTTCTTCCCCCCCCCCCCCCACCCTGGTGCTCCCCCTCTTTTTTTCTTTCCCCCCCCCCCCTGGCGCTCCCCCTCTTTTTTTCTTCCCCCCCCCCCCCCCCCACCACCTGGCGCTCCCCCTCTTTTTTTTCCTTCCCCCCCCCCCACCCCCCCAGGGCTCCCCCTCTCTCTTTTTTACTTCCTCCCCCCCCACACCCCCTGCTCCCCCTCTCTTTCCCCCCCCCCCCACCACCGTGCTCCCCCTCTCTCTTGGGGCCCACCCAGCTGTGAGATTTCCAATCCTTTTGTCTTGTGGCGATGGCGACGGGGCTGTCACAGCATGCACTGCAGTATTGAAAGTCCCCTATTAAAGCTACAGGTCCCACAGTGTTAACTGAGAGATCTCGCTGCTGCACTGAATGGTGGGCCAGCCCTGTCTCCACAACAATTAGCTGTTTTCCTCTCTGAAAAATTGATGATGGGAGTTACCAGAATTTCACCAGATAGGTGTGAAATTGTGATTTGAATACTGTTCCCTCAGCGCCCCCATCGTTGGTCCAGTTACTATGAGTAAGTTCTTTTCTCTGTGATGATGGGATAGATCAATGCTTCTCACACAAAACAGAGAAACCAGCGGCATGAGTCACATCAAAAGAGCAATAAGCAGATGTCGGCAGTTCTCTGTTGTATTGAATTTAACCCTAAGTTTTGAATTCATCCTGGCTGGAGTGGGGGATAATTATTGGATTCATCCCTAAGCTCAGAAGTTACAAACCCCGCCATGTCTTCCAGTTTTAAGTTTAATTTGACTTGTACAAAATTACTGCGACAGCGGGTTGCAGGGCGACTAGTACCTTTTTGAGGGAGGTTTGTCACTGAGGGAGTGCAACCAAGGTTCACCAGACTGATTTCCTGGGATGGCGGGATTGTCGTATGAGGAGAGATTGAGTATTCTCTGGAGTTTTGAAGAATGAGATGCGATCTCATTGAAACATACAAAACTCTTACAGGTCTCGACAGGGTAGATGCGGGGAGGATGTTTCCCCTGGCTGGGGAATCTAGAACCAGGGGGTCACAGTCTCAGAATAAAGGGTGGGCCATTTAGGACTGAGATGAGGAGGAATTTCTTCACTCAGAGGGTGGTGAATCTTTGGAATTCTCCACCCCAGAGGGCTGTGGAGGCTCAGTCATTGAGTACATTCAAAACAGAGAGCGATAGATTTCTAGATGTTAAAGGCATCAAGGGATATGGGGATGGTGCAGGAAAATGGCGTTGAGGTAGAAGATCAGCCATGATCTTGTTGAATGGCGGAGCAGGCTCGAGGGGCCGGATGGCCTACTCCTGCTCCTATTTCTTATGTTCTTATGCTATTCTGATAGTTCTGGAGACACCCGTCAGTTTTGACACTATTAACGAGTCCTTCATGTTCCCCTGGTTCAGCGAGTAACTGTCCCTGCCTGGTGTGGGACTGACCCAGGTCTCTGGGTTCACTGGTCCAGGCCAGAGCAGCCTAGAGCCTCTGCAGTTGGCCTCAGCACCCCTGGTCCAAGCAGGAGAACTATAACGACGGGTTTCCCCTGGTGGCTGTCCAGCGACCTCTGCTGGAAAGTGCAAGTGAGTGGACATTGGGCGAGGACAAGGATTCGGTCTGTGATGCCCCCCACAGTCAAATAGATCGCTTGAGCACTCGTAGTCTGGGCACACAGTGGAGGGAGCTGAAGTCTGAGGTTGCGACCCCTGACCCAGCTTGAGGACGAGGACTCACACTCACACCCAAGTGTGCATTTGCACACTGAGCTCAGCCATCATGGTACCTTGTAAAGTGTTTTTTTAAACCATTTTTTGTACCTTTTTTTCCATGTAGGTGCAGTTACGTCAAAGTGAATTTTATTTTTCCTTCCTCTTCAGATGCGAGAGTCTCAAAATGAAGCAGCTTCCATGGACCAGGATCCCTTTTCAGACTCCGTCAAAAGCAGTGAGTACACAAGGAACCTCTTCCCTTCCTACCTCTGTAACTTGGTGCAGCCTTAACATGTTCACGTGCAATTGGAGGCAGTGCAGAGAAGAGCCGCGAGGCTGATCCCTGGTGTCCCAGACACGAGACTGGCGAACCTTGACCCCTTCACCTTGAACAGGGGCAACTGAGAGTTGACATTTTTAGAGGCTGGGTTGGCATCGCTCTTGACTCTGAGTCAGAACATTGTGAGCTCGAAACCCGCTCCAGGACTTGTCTCCACTGACAGACCAGCACTGAGGGAGGGCTGCATTGTCTCAGGTGCTCGCCTTCAAGTTAGACATTGAACAGAGATCTCGGAGGGTTGTCAGGCTGGAGGAGGTTACAGAGATAGGGAGGGGGCGAGGCCATGGAGGGATTTGAACACGAGGATGAGAATTTTAAAATCGAGGCCTTGCCAGATTGGGAGTCAGTGTAGGTCAGCGAGCACAGGGGTGATGGGTGAACGGGACTTGGTGCGAGTTAGGATACGGGCAGCAGAGTTGTGATGAAATTCTGCTTAAACATAACCCGACCTTAGCAGACGGACACCTCTCGGGCGATGCCCAGTAGCCATGTCCACGTGTGCGATCGACAGAAGACAATACGTTGACTTATCCTCCCCTTTATGAATAGCTTATTAATTATTTCTGGGGCTCATAAAGGAAAATGGGACTGACTGCAGGACTGAAGGGGAGAAGGTAACTTCGTGACACAGGGGAAGCACTGCAGCTGAATCTAAACTGATTTATTCCTGATCATGATTATCTCTGCTGAGGTAAAACCTGTAGTGTTCAATTAAAATTGCCAGAGCACGAGTTCAACGGGAAAAACTAAGGGTGTTAATTAGCTCTCCGAATTCTCTTCTTTCTCTCTCTCTCTTTCTCTTTTTTTCTCTCTTTTTCTCTCTTTCTTTCTTTCTTTCTCTCTCTTTCTTTCTTTCTCTTTCTCTCATAACTGAGTTTTTTTTCCCTCCTGTTAATGTTCTCTCCCCCTCTTCTGAAGGCATGGGGTCTGTGCAGGGTTACAGCTCCACGGGGGGCTAGTCATCTCACCCAGGAGGATGTTCCTCATTCCACCAGCCTAGGCTGGAGGTTTTCAAACCCCTGCAAATATTGGCACCCTGAGGTACAGATCAGCCATGATCTAATTAAGTGACGGAAAAGACTCGAAGGGCTGAATGGCCTACTCCTGTTGCTATGAACCCTGCCCCCCCACCCCGACTCAGGATCACATTACTCCATCCCTAATCCATTGGCACTTGGGCCAATTGCAGTGCCCCGGCTGTGATCGTCTAACTCCACACAGACCGGTGATTTGAGTCTATGTCCCCCCCTGGTGTGTAAGGCTCGGCTCCTTGCCAGACTAACTGGGAAGCGCACGTGGGCAAAATGATCAGGGAAGGTCAGGATCCAGATCGGCTGTGATACTCCCCCCTTGGTCAAATAGCCTGCTGACACTCCATGTCTAGACTTGCACAAAAGGAATGGCCACAGGGTTGCAGTATTGCAGGCCTATGGAATCTGCATCATAGAGAGGAGGGAGGAGGGGGGTGGGGGGAGCGAGAGAGAGAGGAGGGAGGGGACAGATGGGGAGGGAGGGGAGAGAGAGAGAGAGAGAGAGAGAGAAGGGAGGGGACGGGACGGGGAGGGAGGGGACGGAACGGACGGACGGGGAGGGAGGGGACGGACGGACAGGGAGAGAGGGGACAGAGGGGAGCGAGGGGAGAGAGAGAGAGGAAGGAGGGGACAGACCGGGGTGGGGGAGGGGACAGACGGGGAGCGAGGAGAGAGAGAGGAGGGAGGGGAGAGAGAGAGGAGGTGGGGGGGGGACAGACGGGGAGCGAGGGGCGATAGGAGAAATCAGATTTATACCATATATACCAGGTCAGGAAATCCACTTCCCACCTTCCTGAGATTGTAGAACAATATTTAAGGGTTTTGGTCGCCAGACAAAATGCAGCCTTCAGGGGAACCGCACTGTCATTTTTTCTTAATACCAACCAGCTGCAAAATTGAATCTGCAGCTGTGCTTTAAATGGGAGAGGAAATCACGGTGGGCGGATGAGCCGTGCTTAAGCTGCAGATATTATCAGGCATTTGGAATTTCCTGATTTTTGCCAGTTAATCTTAAAAACCTCAACAATGTAAAATCAACCCCTTGGATCTTGGTGAAAATATGTTTTTTTTAAATGGTGCACGATAGTGGAGAGCATTTGTTTTCTATTTGAGATTTACTTTTGAAGTTGATTAATCATTTAACTTAGCCTTGGTGCAGTAGACTGGCCATAAGAGGACTGAACAACGGCTGTAACAACTTGCATTTATAAAGTGCCTTTAACATAGTAAAACATCCCCAAGGCGTTTCAGAGGAGCGTAAATCAGACCAAAATTTGACACCAAGCCAGAGAGAAAGACATTAGGACAAGTGACCAAAACTTTGGTCAAAGAGGTGGGTTTTAAGGAGCATCTTAAGAGGATAGAGAGGTTCAGGGAGAGAATTTCCAGATTGGGCCACGGTCTCGCACACCCGACATAATCTGGGTGAACGCTTGACGTGTGTGTGCGCAGCGGTGCAGCAGCCTGCGACCCTGCTCTTTCCCCCCCCCCTCCCCCATCCCAGGTGGGCTACAGTCCCTGCTTTTCTGGACCCGAGTTGTAGCACTGGCTCTAATTGGAAATAACTGCAATAGAGGACACGAGTGCACATCAAAAGCCTCCTCCCGCCCTCCCCCCACCTCCTTAACATCTGGACCATGTCAGTTCGTAAACTGCCTCGGTGGGGGTGGGGGGGAATTGTGTGTACCCTACAATGACTGACCTCTGACATTGTCTCACTCTCGGCATGACTGCTCATGGAACACTGACGCTTTGTGCCCAGGTCTGAATACGTCCACAATAGCCTGTGCCTCACTCTCCACTCTCCCCCGTACAAAGGATGCAGGTGTCAGTATGCGAACTTTGCTCAACTTTTAAAACAGAGGATGTTTATCTTCATTCAGGTGGGATTGTAATTTGTTTTTTTAATTTAATTCCTTTCCAACTTCTCTGACAGGAAGTCTTTTTTTTAAAAAAAAAAGGCATTTAAAACTGAATGATGTGGATTTTAAACAATCAGATCCCTGACCCAGGAGGAACTGTCTCTCCGTTGCGTCCTGATGGATGTACAGAGCGGGGTTCGATCCCCGCTCTGTGCTGAGTTAGCTGATCTCGGCCAGGGCGCTGTTGAGGCTGCTGTAAGCCGTATCCCCCTTGGCTCGGGGGGGGGGGGAACACTCTTGCTTCTGAGTCAGAAGTTTGTGGGTTCCAGTCCCACTCCAGAGACTTGAGCCCCATAAATCCAGGCTGACACTCCCAGTGCAGTACTGAGGGAGTGCTGTACTGTCGGAGGTGCCGTCTTTCGGATGAGGCGTTAAACCGAGGCCCCAGTCCGCCCTCTCGGGTGGACGCAAAAGATCCCTCTGCACTATTTTGAAGAAAAGCAGGGGAGTTCCCCCCACTGTTATGGCCAATATGTATCCCTCAACCAACATCACTTAAAACAGATGATCTGGTCATTATAACATTGTGGGAGCTTGCTGTGCGCAAATTGGCTGCCGCATTTCCTACATTACTATACTTCAAAAAGTACTTCATCGGCTGTAAAGCCCTTTGGAACGTCCTGAGGTCGGGACAGACGCTACAGAAATGCAAGCTCTTTTTCTCTTTATAATTATCGCCTGGAAGTGTGGCAGATGTGGGGGGGGTGGAATCGGCCAGGATGTCGTCTCCTCGTCACTATCTAGGCACCAGGTGACCACGGAATAAGGGTGACTGATCAAATGACCTGTCGGGGGCACACAGGATGTCCACTTGGCCCGGATTCTGGAGCGCTGCCAACCTTCATGGAGTCCCAGCGAGATTCCACACTCTCTGGCGAGGAGGGGAAGGAGCAGGGGAAAATAAATCTGGTTTTATCAAGGGGCCAATTTGTTGCTATTATGCTCAGCGCAGTACCAGTAAATCTTGTTTATAATATGTAATTAATGTGTCGTGTGACACAGTTTATATTTCCACTGCATAGAAGGCAAACATTGTAAGCCTTCTCGATTTACATGCTCACCGCAGTCTAAACACAGTGTTAAATGTGTGGTAAAATACAACTGGCAAGAGAGGTAGGACTAATAACACAGCAGATGAAAGGAATGAGAGGCCTGATGGGCTGAGAGGGGGTCATTTCTGGTACAAATTACAGGCAATAAGCTAAAGCAATAAAATGGCAGCAAAAGGCATGCGCTTTTAATATTCTCAGTCCTGCGAAGGGATAGGGTGGCCAGGACAGTGTGAGAGCAGTAATGACGCTGGCGGTTTAAATGGATGTTGTGTTAACTGTGATTTGAGCAGGAGGCCGGGGCAGCTACGTTAAACCCCTGTTATGTACTGACCTGGAAGCCTGTTCTCCAGCTCTCGTCTGGTATGTGGTGTTTTATTGAAGAGGTTTGCCTGCCTGGAAGGTGCAAAGTTTGGCAGTGGAGTTGCTTAGCAGGAGGGAAAAGGTGAGGTAAAAAGAAAGAGCTTGCATTTATACAGCGCCTTTCACGACCTCAGGACGTCCCAAAGCGCTTTACAGCCAATGAAGTACTTCTTGAAGTGTAGTTACTTTTGTTACGTTTACATAGAAATTAGAGTGCAGAAACAGGCCATTCGGCCCAACATCGGCTGCTGTTTATGCTCCACAAGATCCTCCACCCACCTAACTTCACCTAACCCTATCATCATATCCTTCTCTCTTATGGTACTTATCTAGCATCCTCTTAAAGGCATCTATGCCTCAACTCCTCCTTGTGGTCGCAAGTTCCACATTCTAACCACAGAGCACCTAAAGTGCTGTAAGCTGCAGGGCTACGGACCGGGTGCTGGACAGTGGGATTAGAATGGGCACCTGGTTGTTCTTGGAGCTGGCGTGGACACGACGGGCCGAACGGCCCCCCCCCCCCCCCCCTTCTGTGCTGTATCTTTTCTATGGTTCTATAGAGCCGTGGAATCGCTTACCTCCACCTGAGAGGGCAGACGGGGCCATCCGAAAGACGTAATGTAGGAAATACGGCAGCCAATTTGCGCACTGCAAGGTCCCACAAACAGCAATGAGATAATGACCAGATAATCTGTCTTAGGTGTTCAATGTTGATCAGGACACCGGGGAGAACTCCCCTGCTCCTCTTCGAATAGTGCCATGGGATCTTTTACGTCCACCTACGAGGGCAGATGGGGCCTCGGTTTAACGTCTCACCCGAAAGACGGCACCTCTGACAGTGCAGCACTCCCTCAGTACTGCACTGGGAGTGTCAGCACTAGATTTTGTGCCCAAGTCTCTGGAGTGGGGCTCGAGCCCACGACCTTCTGACTCAGAGACCAACTGAGCCCCGGCTGACACTTGTAAAGTTAAAAATCGTAACCCAAAATTCCACAAGTCGGCAGCAGGTTCATCACCATCAAAGTCCTGACATCCGAAACTTCTCTTCGCTGATGCTGACTGACCTGCTGTGTGTTTTCTGTATTTTATTTCCGATATGTGGTTAGTTCTGCACTGTACCGCTTCACTTTGCGTATTTTGCAGGCCAACTGGTTGGGGGAGGGGAGGAGAAGGGGGACCCCTGTGCTGGTTGACCTAAATTGGCTCCCGGTCTGGCAACCCCTCGATTCTAATATTCTCATCCTTGCTTACTAATCCCTCCATGGCCTCGCCCCTCCCTATCTCTGTGACCTCCTCCAGCCCTGCAACCCTCCCAGATCTCTGCGCTCCTCCAATTCTGGCCTCTTGCTCATCGCTGCACCACTGACAGCCGTGCCTTCAGCTGCCTAGGCCCGAAGCTCTGGAATTCCCTCCCTAAACCTCTCCGTCTCTCTACCTCTCCTCCTTTAAGATGCTCCTTAAAACCTACCTCTTTGACCAAGCTTTTGGTCACCTGTCCTAATATCTCCTTATGCGGCTCGGTGTCAAATTTTGTCTGATAATCGCTCCTGTGAAGCGTCTCGGAATGTATTGAAGGCGCTATATAAATGCAAGTTGCTGTTAAGGAACATTCCTCCTGATTTTCAAATATATTAACTGGCATAATTCCTGAGGGTTGGGTGGGGGTGGAATAAAACCTGAAACAAGGAACCGTTTGTGTTCTCATTGTATGTTTTTTTTTGTTTAATTTGTGTTGCAGATTGCTCGCTCCAGTGACAGCTCCACGTTGGAGGAAAGTACGTCGAATACACCTCGTGCTGACGTCTCGCAGCTGCGCTCGAACTTTCCCGGGACGTAGCTCGAACTTTCCCGGGGCGTAGCTCTCGGAGTGTTGAATCACAGCTTCTGACTGAAGCGATGTCAACTGCTACAAACCAAACCGGTACAAGAATTCAGCTGTAAAACAGTTTTATGCTTGCACTTAAAAAAAAAACACAATTTAAGAAGTTTAATTCTCATAGATAAGAGGTAATATATTCACCACTTAGCTGCTAAGAGGAAGCAGTCCTGTTTAATTTTGGCCTAAGTTAGGCTTTTAAATTTGGAAATGTACTCCAGGCCGCGTCTCCGCATTCTGTTCATTGCTGCTGGCAGTCGTTCTGTTTTACCTTTTTTGTTTTAATATGTCGGGCACCAGTTGATTGGCTGCAGCCCCGGCAAATATCAACTGACCTTCAGAACACAGGAACCCGACAGGTCAAAGAAAGAAAGACGGAACTTGCCTTTAAATAGCTCACGTTCGTGACCTCAGGATGCCCCAAAGCACTTTACAGCCAGTGAATTACCTTTTAAAGTGTAGTCACTGTTGTAATGTAGGGAACGGGTCAGCCAATTTGCGCACAGCAAGATCCCACCTAAATTACCGGGTAAATTCTTCCACCGCACTAGAAAATCCACACGGTCCTCAGCAAACTTTAAAAAGGAATTCGAAGGAAACCTTCAAATTTGCTTGGTTCCAGCATTAATTTCATAACTATTTCTCAGCAGTGTATATTTTTTTTGTCTCGTTTCATTCACTATTGTGGACCCACTTGTTCTAAAGGTTCTTTCTATCAGCACCAAGGCTCCCGGACAGAAGTGAGGGGGGGTCAAGCAGCAATTTCCCATCTCCCAGTGACACTCTCACCCCTACTGTTGTTTTTTTGAATTACCAGCGTTTGTCGTCAGTCCCTCGCTGGGGAGGGGCACTTGTTTTCCGTGCTTCTGACTTGCGCTCCTGGGAAGCCCAAGGATCAGATTCCTGGACGCTGTCGGAAGCGCAGGAATGTGTGGCTGGGAATAACTGAATAACAAAGCACGGAAATTCGCCTAACGCAGAAGCAACGACAGACAGGAAAAGAACTACTGGAGCATCCAGCCTGCCCCATATAATTGTGAAGTCTTATGCAGCACAGTATGCACACTCCCCACCCCACCTGGGGCCACGTGATCTCCGGGGAGAGACGGAAAACCAGCTTAAAAAGCCAGGTCGATTGGGGGGGGAGAATCTGGAAAATTCCTCTTCGACCCCCTTAGGCGATCGCAAATGGTCTAAGAAATGACCCTGGCCCTGATCAATATTACCAGGTACCAGCCTCTTGTGAATATACAGCTGCACAGTGAATGTTAGAGACAGGAGGAGGCCATTCAGCCCCTCGAGCCTGTTCCGCCATTCAATCAGATCATGGCTGTTCTGGTATTTTTTATTTCCCTGAAATGCATCATCGTACCCTCGTCAGTGTCATTTGCGCACTCCTGCCCGCAGCCCCCTGCTCAGTCCGTGGAGAGGGACGTGCAAGAGTGGGGCCTGAGGTTTAATCATTCGTCACGATGGTTTAATCTCGCAGCCTGGCCTCCTCTCTCTCTCTCTCTCTCCCCCCACCCACCCACGGAGCAACGCAGCTTGGGGGCTTTGCTTTATGGGCGGGGGGGTGGGGTCTCTTCACATTCGTTTCTGTCCATTTCCCAGTTGCAGCCACCAGTTTCGAAGGCAAGTTGTCGAAACTAATGGCCCAGGAAACGCAGTCTTAAATTGAACCAATTCGACTTCAGTGGCCAATTGGTTAAAGATTTGAAATTCTGAAGTAAATTATCACGAACTCTTGCAAGAAGAGTTTTTTAAAAAACCTTTTAGGTTTTTGTGTAACAAGATTTTTCTCTAATTTTTTGATTAAATGTTTTATGAGTTAATTTATTTACTGACTTGGCTCCAGCCACGTTATGGCTGTGTTTAGTTTCACCTGCGTGTGTTGCTATGTTGTTAAAAGTAATTTAAGGGCTGATACAACTTTATGCCTTTTCAATAAAGTTTAAAAAAAAAATTAAAGTTTAAAGTGAGCATGTGTGTAATAACCTCAGGATACACAGCTTGGAGAAAGACCTGCAATCATTGGGAATACTTACACAAAGCCGCCTCCTCCTCCCCTGTGCCTGGTGTAGCATTGAGCTGTACAGACCAGAAGGTCCTAGGTTTGATGCCTGCTTTGCGCTGATCTCGTCCGGGCAGCAATTGAGGTGCTACGTTTGGCCTCAGTGCCTGCCCCACCCTCCCCCCGCCCCTCCTGGCCGAGATCGGGCACGCGTATGAATGCTGGGAACGGCCAGGATTGGACTGCGATGCCCTCCGCGGTTGAATAGCCAGCCACCACTCAAACCGTTCAGCCTTGCGCGTGGCCGACGGCCACGTGGCCAAAGTACCGGAAGGCGGCAGGTGCCTGTGGAACCGTACCCCGTCAAGAGTCAGTGCATTCAGGAGAGAAGCGGGGTAATGGGGGGAGATGCAGAACACCTTGAATGTGCCAACCAAATAAAGGTCACGAGGTCAAATCCCACCTCGACAAGTTACAAATTTGAATCCAATAAATCTGGTAAAAACTGGTCGAGCGACAGGAAAAAGAAACCATGAAAGCTGCCGGATTATCGTTAAAATCCAACTGGTTCACTATCACCCCACCATTGGCGGCCGTGCCTTCAGCTACCTGGGCCCTAAGCTCTGGAATTCCCTCTCTAAACCTCCCCGCCTCTCCTCCTTTTAAGACGCTCCTTAAAACTGACTTCTTTGACCAAGCTTTTGGTCACCTGTCCTAATATCTCCTTATGTTGCTCGGTGTCGAACTTTGTTTGATAATCGCTCCTGTGAAGCGCCTTGGGACATTTTACTACGTTAAAGGCGCTATATAAATGCAAGTTGTTGGGACGTCCTTCAGGGAAGGGAGCCCACCTTGTCTGGCCTACATATGACTCCAGTCCCACATGATATGGTTCACTCTTAATGTCCTCCAAAAGAGGCCTGGCAAGCTATTTAGTTGTCAAACCAATTGCTACAAGAAGGCGGCCCATTACCACCTTCTAATGAGCAATAACCGTGCCCACATCCGAGAACGAAAAATAAATTGGGATCCATTTTTCCAAAATTGGGTAGCGGTCAAGATGGGTGAAGGAATGGTGGTGGGACCACAGCGTGTATTCTGCAGTTTGCTTCACTCATTAAGGTTTTTGGTTAATTTTTCTAAAGACGAACAGCACTACACCGTGAGAGAAAACCATAAGTAGAAAATGGACTTACATTAGGTTAAAAAAGGGCTAATATGTAGAATTATATACAGCATAGAAACAGGCCATTCGGCCCAACTGGTCCATGCCGGTGTTTTTGCTCCACTCGAGCCTCCTCCCTCCCTACTTCATCTAACCCTATCAGCTTATCCTTCTATTCCTTTCTCCCTCATGTACTTATCTAGCTTCCCATTAAATGCATCCATGCTATTCACCTCAACTATCCCATGTGGTAGCAAGTTCCACATTCTGACCCCTTTGTGTAAAGAAGTTTCTCCTGAGTTCCTTATTGGATTTATTAATGACTATCTTATATTTATGGCCCCTAGTTTTGGTCTCCCGCGCAAGCGGAAACATCTTCTCTATGTCTACTGCTTTACATTTTAAAAGTTTCCAGACATCTCAAAAACCAACAGTCCAACCCAAACTGGACAGGAGGCAGCCCCCAGGTTAAAATTTGGATTCGAATCAGGTTGTACCTCAAGACCGAAGAAACTTAAAATAAATTGTCTCATTATCCGTACTCCCTTTTGAAATTAAAACTGTTAGAAATAATTATTACCTTTAACACCTCTGTTTTTCTTGCCTGCTCCTGGTGTGGGTTTAGTGTGGAATTCTTTCGTTTTTTAAGGCCGCTGATAACATATCGAGCGAGGTTACTGAGCCCGACAATACGCAAGATTCGGGAGCTGAATTAACATCAGTGAAGATCCAGTCATTAACTCCGAATGCTTCAGTAATCTTGTCATTTCAGCTTGCGTGTGCGCGCGGGTGTGTGTGTTCGTTCAGCTACCACATATGGCCAGGTTCACCAACTCCTGTCTAGCCAGCTCCCCAATCTTCTTTCTCTCTCTCTCTCTCTCTCTCTCTCCCTTCTCCCCCAACTGTACAGTAGAACCTGGGCTGTACTCTGTTCCCCACCCCACCTACCTCCAGTTTAGATTGAAAAGCCGACAGTGTGAGTTTAAACTGCTTCTAGTCTTAACATCCTGGGCACAATGTAGCAGCCTTCAGCCTATTTCTACTGCCATTTTAAGAACCGTTTCCATCACTGCACCATTGGCGGCCATGCCTTCAGCTGCCTAGCTTGTAAGCTCTGGAATTCGCTCACTAAACCTCTCTACCTCTCTCTCCTCCTTCAAGTCGCTCCTTAAAACCTACCTCTTTGACCAAGCTTTTGGTCACCTGTCCTAATATCTCATGGCTCAGTGTGAAGTTTTGTTTGAAAATCGCTCCTGTGAAGCGCCTTGGGATGTTTTACTATGTTAAAGGCGCTATATAAATGCAACTGGTTGTTTATAAACTACAATGAATTGTGCTGATAACTAAAGTAGAGAAACTACTGATGTCTTTCTGCAATTATTAAATATTTAAAAATCTGACTTTTATGAATTACTTTCTCTGGAGGGGAGAAAATGGCGGAGCTGGGTTTGGCCGACTTTGTGAGGGGGGGGTTTGGTGAGAGGGGTCGAACTCCAGATTTGGCCGACTTGACAGGAAGAGGCCCGGGGCTGGGAACTGGGGGAATGTTGACTTACCCCAGTCCGAAGACCGAGCCGGGAACAGCACAGACTTCCAGGCCGAACCTGGGGGCCGAGGACGGATGACGGAAGATCCTGGGGGAGAAATGGAGGCGGTCCTCCAAAACTGCGTTGGCTGACCTCAAGGTAATTGAGGGGGTCGTGACCCCCCCCCTCCACCTCTCCCCACTGACCCTGCTACTGAGGGGATGGATTGTTGCCATATCTAAACATGGTCCTGCCCGCACTCAACATTGACACCTGGTGGCAGCTCTTGCCTCTGAGTCAGAAGGTTGTGGGGTCAGCTCTCACTCCTAGAGCTTTGAGTACAAAATCTGGGCTGACTCTCCTAGTGCTATAGCGAGTGGGAGGTGCTGTCTCTCAGATAAGACATTAATCCATGGCCCTCTTAGGTGGATGTAAAAGAGCCTATAGCACTATTCAAAGAAGATTTGGGGTGGTCTCCTGGCCAATATTTATCCCTCCATCACTTAAAAACAGATCATCTGGTCATTATTACATTGCTGTTTGTGGGAGCTTGCTGTGAGCAAATTGGCTGCCACGTTTCCTACATTACAACAGTGACTACACTTCAGAAAGTACTTTATTGGCTGTAAAATGTTTTGGGATGTCCTGAGGTGGTGAAAGGCACTATAGAAATGCAAGCTCTTCCTTTCCAGCAGGGGTCAGCAAAGATCAATTAAGGGATGGTGAATTTATTTTGTGCAGGGAGTGGGAGCAGAATCCATAATAGCTTTTAAAAGGGAAGTGGATACATACTTGAAAAATGGATATGGTGGAAACAGAGGGAAATGGGAATAAGCGGACAGCTCTTTCAGAGAGCCGACACAGGCATGACGGGTTGAATGGCCTCCTGTGCTGTAAAATTCTACGAGCAGAAGCCCTCCCTTCAACCAACACTCCTGAAAACAGATTAACTGCTCATTTGTGGAATCTTGCTGTGCGTAAAAAAATGGCTGCCTACATACAGCGCATTTCAAAGTAGTTTGAAAGCACTTTAAGATGTTTGAGCAGGTGATTAGATGCTATTTAAATGCAAGTCTTGTTCCCAAATACACAAAGTGAAAGCTGTTTCTGTATGTTGGTCGTATCTTTATGTTGATGGGTAATAATCATCCTTGTCTACTTTGCAACAGATATGTAAATTAATGTTTAATGAGCAGCTCCATTTCACGGTTTTACGACAGAAGCTGCTAGCCTCGTGGGATCACTCCACCTTTTCATTTCGGTAACGTGGAATGTTTTTTCCAAACTCCTGAAAGTTGGCAACGTTAGACTGGCCTCGTTCACTTAGTCGTGGAAAAAATAATTAAAAGCGCCAGCCAAATTCTCTGTGTAGAACTAACACTGTTTGATTTGTGTTTGGTGTATAGTTTGTTCTGTTTAAAAACAATTGAGAACTCCAGCTGAAGGCTCATTTGGTAAGCACACTGCCTGGTCTGATACTGAGCCATACTAGGGTTGCCAACCCTCCAGGATTGTCCTGGAGTCTCCAGGAATTAAGAGTTAATCTCCAGGATATTGCCATAAGATTGCCATAAAATCATAAGAGCATTAAAAAAAATTGTGTTTTTAAAATTTTCTTTGGACACTTTTGAGTGTTAATTATAAAAATATTGGAGATGGGTAAAAGGCTGTTTGACTGACAGTCAAGAATCATCCAATTGGGTAACGAAGAGTCTGTTCATTTTCCAATTGGCTGTGGGAAGGCGGGATGCTGTGAGGATGGACATGTCAGTCGACCAATGACGGGAGTGTTGGGGCAGGGCAGTTGGAGACTGGAGGTCGTGTGATGAAACCTCCAGGAACAGGTCCAACCAGAGTTGGCAACCCGAAGCCATACGGTCTCGGAAGGCCCTCTTACTGGATGGTGCATTTTGCAGAGTTACCTAATCTCAGCATTACTGGAATTGGCCTCAGTGCCCCTGGGCTGGGGAGGGGGGGGGCGGGGGGGGGGGGGAAAACCAGCCAGCTTCCTGATTGCAGTGAATGGACCCCTGCCGGAAAGGGTGTGCACTCAACTGAGGACTGGATTGGCTTTAGATGTGATGCGCCACCTTGTTGAATAGCTGGTCCACACCCACGGTCTAGGCGAACACATGAGGCGTGTCCACTCGGGCAATGGAGAGTCTGCACATTCAGGCAGTTTACTTACCAACAGAGTGATCGGGTAGATTTATTTTTTAAAAAACACTGGCGTTTAAATAATTAATGCATAGGCCCCTCTTGCCTTTCGTACTAAGTTTTCAGCGTGATGCTAATCGTTCTATTGCTCCATTCAGGGTGGTCGTCCTGTGTTTTGACCAACATTTTCCCTCAACCAACGCCACCCAAAGGCCCATCGACTGAGTCGTTCATCTCAGCGCCATTTGTGGGATCTTGCTGTGTACAAAATGGCTGCCTACAGAACAAATCACTGCACTTCAAAGCAACTTGTTAAATGCGAAGTGCTTTGAGGCGTTTCTGAGACCAAAAAAATAAGACTTTTTTTTCAGAATAAAGCTGGGCTATTTTGAGTGCCAGTATATTCCGTGGTTTCTGCAGATCTTTTCATTTTGTTCTGATCTTATTCATACAAAACAAAATTCTTGGCGAAAGACTTGCATTTTGCAAAACAAAATCTGCAATGCTTAAATAATTATGCAATTATATGTATATTAGGATAGTCTTTCAGTGTCTGGGCATTTTGGCTTTTAACTAATAAAGTGTTTAAAAACATATCCGAATTGAAAATACAGATTAAAGCTGGGAAAACACAGCAAGTCCATCAGCATCTGTGGAGATGCACATCGATCTGTTGGTGGGTGTGTGTGGGTGCAGTTGGGTTGCCAACCCTCCTGGGTTGCCCTGGAGTCTCCAGGAATTGAAGATTAATCTAGACACTGCCGTGAGTAAACCTCGGGGGGGGGGGGAATCATAGGGGCATTAAAAAAATTGAGTTTTTAAAAATTTCTTTCAACACTTCCATTTATTAGATAAAAATATTGAAGATGTGGGGAAAAGGCCGTTTTACTGGGGAGGGTAGTTGAAGGCGAGAGGTCATGGGATGACACCTCCAGGAATATGTCCAACCAGAGTTGGTAACCCAGGACATATAGTGGTCGTGGCAGTGGCATTGTCTGTTTTCACTTCGAACCCGATCCCGAGTTTTTCCATCTCTCCCGTTTTCACGACTTTCCCTTTAGGCTTCCCACAGTCCCTGCCGTTCACACATCACTTGTTTCATTGATGTATTTTATTTCTCTCAGGCCTCTATTACTCGACACAGATTATCTGTTTCATCATCCAGCTGCCACTCCACTACTTCCTATCTTTATTAGTTTGTCTGTCGTTTTATATAGTTTGCTTTCCCCTCTCCCTTTTTCAGTGCAGAAGGAGGCCATTCGGCCCATTGTGCCTGTGCCGGCTCTTTGAAAGAACTATCCAGTTAGTCCCACTCTCCTGCTCTTTCCCCATAGCCCTGCAATTTTTTTTCCTTTTCAAGTATTTATCCAATTCCCTTTTGAAAGTTATTATTGAATCTGCTTCCACTGCCCTTTCAGGCAGCGCATTCCAGATCATAACTCACCATGTAAAATAAAATCTCTTCTCCCCCCTGGATTATTTTTGCCAATTATCTTAAACGTGTGTCCTCTGGTTACCAACCCTCCTGCCAGTGGAAACAGTTTCTCCCTATTTACCCCATCAAAACCCCCTTATATTTTTTTTCTGATCCCATTAATAAGCTTCTCCCTCTCTTATTTCTCAGCTCTAAAGATACAAGCCCGAATCGTTCTCCGCACAGATGCTGATTGACCTGCTCTTGAGTGTTTCTACCTTTTATTTTTTTGATGTTTTAGATGTCCATTATTTTATTTATTTATTTTTATTTGAAATCTGGGCTCCTTTCGCTGTCGATAGTGTTTATTTTTTTTTAAGGACTTTGTCTTGTGACACGGTTTCCAAAATAAAAACTGCCTCTGCAGCTCTCCAAGCCAAAATTTCCCGGCTAAACAACCAGCAGCCCCCTCCACCCATGTGAAGCACGTGTCACTCCCCATTTTCTCACACAAAAACAGTAAGGTTTAGCCCCCACTTGGCGAGCTGCTGCTGCCGGAGGGCAGCCGAAGAGCAGGCGCTGTTTTGCCAGGCAAATTTGAATGACAAAGCAAGGAGCCACTTGACATTTGTATAGACTGTATCCCTGCTCTATAAATAGGCTGACCTATTATCTGAAGGAGTCATTTGAAGTGTTTAATCAATTCCCACACTTCGAGAGAGAGAGAGAGAGAGACCAAACTGTTTAGATTGGACACGTCTGGTTAATTACAACGTTACTGATCCCCAATGCAATTCGACTACCTGTGAGATATCTGCACAGAGCGTGGAGCGGAGCATATGTTCCCAGTTACAGTTGCCTCATCCGTCTAAAGTCTCTAGACCCACTGTGCTGATGAATTTAGTCCCCTTTTTGTCTCTGTTAGTTTCAAGAATTCAAAATTATTTTTTGTACATAAATTGGTGAAACGGTCAAATAAATTTGAACTGGATGTTCGCATTTTGTTTTGAATTTGCTTAAATTTTCTTTTATTACCAAACTTAATTTTCAAGTACTTGTATTTTGAGATCCAGTTTTCCTGCCATCCCATAATATTAAACGCTGATTTTTTTTTTTGGGTGGGGGGGCAATATAGACCATCAAATCTTCAGGGTATAAAGTCCGCATTGGATACATAATTGCAAAAAAGGAAATTTAATCTTTGAGTTCAATACTCTCTAAATATCCCACGGTCAGCAGTCTCCGCCGATGAAACGTCGGCCGGGGGTCCGTCGATAGCAATTTTTAAAAAGCAAAATAATCTTAATTTTCAGAACTTCAAACAGAGATGATGCACTTTCTAAAGAATTTTAAAGGGCCAAACTGTAAGACGAATTATAAAGAGAAAATCTTTAAATAAACAACAGGAAAATGCTGGGAAACACACAGCAGGGCCGCGATATCCCCAGTGTTTAAAATCCAGGAAAACCAACAGCAAAACTCGGGGGGAGAGAGTTTTTTAAAAAAGTTTTAAAACAGCTTTTCAAACCCACACACGCCGCCGCCTAGTTGGACTCGGCTGTCAGAATTTTAACTCCAAGGATGTCACTTTAAGAATGTAAATAACTAGAGTTTAAAACAAGTAAGAAATAACGCAGATTGGAGGGGGGAGGGTGAATTTAACCTGAGTATGTGTAACACTTCGACAGTAAGTGAAATCCTTCCAACAGTGGAGCTGCGAGAGATTTAATCACGGTTTAATCTGTTGTTATTGCTGTGTATTAAACAGACACATCTTCAGTGTTTTTAGGGAGCTTTTAAAACTTCCAGATTGCGAATAAATGCAACAAGTATTGGCTGCTCTGTAAATGGCGCCACGTTTTTTTCTTAAATATATATAAATGAAACGAGACCAAAAGAAAACACGAGTTAATGCATAAGTATGTGGCTGTAAAAAGTAATTGCAACCAGATTGTTTTTGGAATATAATTTCAGAGGGACACAAAGAACCGCAGCCTTTTCTCTCTATTGGGCACAGAGTCCCTCATGCTTTATCCGACCCTCCCCCACTCCCCAGTGCAGTGTTCAGTCCTATTGAAAGATACAGATCCTCTCTCCCTGCATTATGAATGGTTCATTGTATAAATAAATAAAAAAATAAAGACCCTTCTTCTCCCTGGGAAATAATAACTGACATTAAAGTTCATGGACATCCCAAACAGTAAGGCAGTCACAGAGTCTGTGCCTTGTTTGTTTTATACTGAGAAAGTTTTTCTTTCTCCACCCCCCCCCCTTCGCCCCCCTCCAACTTTCTGGTCCGCCTCCCCCCACCTCCTGTTCCTAAAGTCTCTTTCGACAAGATCATGCGTTTCACTTTCGGATTGCTTATGTAAGTTGGTGCCGTTTCTGCATACAGGGAGAGTTCTATGGGAGCCAAATGCATCCAGATGGTCCCACTCTCCCAGTGTAAACTTTCTCTTCACTGTTTAATAAACAACATCGCACTACAACAAATCGTGCACCCTCCACGCTTCGTGGCTCAGCGCTGTTTATTTGAATATTTATATAATGAACCTAAAAGCACAATGTAAAAGAATTAGAAGAAAAAATTAGAACCCAAGGTGGGAATGGCTTGGCGAATTTTAAACCAAAGCAGATTAAACGTTATAAGACAAAGGATTTATTTATTTGTCAACACTTATATAGATCTTTAACATTAAAAAACATCCCAAGGTACTTAAAGATAGAGTGTGGGAAACGGACGCCCATCAAAGGAGGGGGATATTAAGAGAGGTGACGAAAAGCTTAGTCAAAGAGCAGGTTTGAAAAGGAGGTGGAGAGGCGGTGGGGTTTTGGGAAGGAATTGCAGAGAGTAAGACCCAGGCCTGTTGATAGCTTTGCGGTTAATGATGGGGCAAAGGGAGGAGGGATATATAAGGGACCCGAGTCTAAAGAATAGAGAGTTGGGGGTTATAGAGCCGGAGGAGATTGCAGAAGCAGGGTGGGAGAAGCCATAGGGGGATTTAAGGAAGAGGATTTACAATTTGAGATGTTGAGGAACAAGTCAATGAGGACAGAGGCGAAGAATGAGTGCGGGACAGAATAGGTTCAACCCATTTTTGGACAACTTGGAGTTTGTGGAGGGTAGGAGTGAAGTAGTCAAGTCTGGAGGTGACAAAGGCGTTTCAGTGGCAGAGGGGCTGAGGTAACGGTGGAGGAGGACAACTGTGGTGGAACTGGAAGTACGCGGTCCTAGTGATGGAGAAGATTATGGGATGTGAAACGTAGTCCAAAAGGTCGAACAAGACGCCAAGTCTGGGGACGGACTGGTCCAGTCTGAGACTGTGAGTATGGAGGGAGCGTGAAATCGGTGGCAAGGGAGCAGAGTTTGTGGTAGGAGCTGAAGACCAATGGTCTCAGTCCTCACAGAGGGAGTCAAGGCTCAATCAAGACTGAATGTCAGACGTGCAGCCTGATAACGGGGCAATGGAGGGGGTGAGCGAGATGTTGGGAGAGGACACAGGCAAAAACAAAAAAAGGTGCAAAACAAATACAAAACTGATATCTGAATTTATTTCAAAAATTTATTAGTTGTAAAACCATAAATAGTGTCAAAAAGTTTTCCATCTTTTATACAAAAAGTCTTCGAAAAGTAGCAAATCTACACGCACTTTCCTCAATTATGGGTCCCATTGTCAATATTTATTGTAAAGATCAATTGAAACATTTGTACACGCAGTTTGTTGTGTTTTATTAGGTTTGAATCGAGCCAAATCCCAAGATTGTTATCTGAGTAATTTACATCGCCCTGTTTTATGTATCTATGTCTATGAGTTTTATATATTTTTTAAATCGATCTACCAGGAGGGGTTTAATGAGACAGAGACTGTAACCCAAGTTAATTTGATCTCAATACTCACATGACGTGCCCGGCCTCAGTGTTTGAACTGTTAGTGTTTTGTAAACACTGAGACGCACTGTGCCCGGGAGAAAAGGCAAATGGTCAAAAAAAGAGAGATTGACAAAAAGCAAACAAACCTGCAAATAATTGTTTGCACAAAGTATTATAGAAACCACAAGCCCAGGAGGAGGAGCAGGAGGAGAGAACACCACGTGTGTGTTCCCAGTCCTGCAGAGACATTCAATGGCGTGTCAATTTCGTCTGCTGATTCTGGTCTTAAATCCGTTTTGTTTATTTCATAATCGTAATATTCATAATTCTCCTCGGAGTCCGGGGTGGCCGTAAAAAGCGAGTGGCCGGTGATGGAACAGAATTTCTCCATGTTCTGCTTAACCACCTCACAGAAAGGCCTCTCCACCCCATCGCAGATGCATGTGTTGAGCAGGATCCCATTGGGGATGGAGAGCAGGTATTGAATGGTGTTCCTGCACACGGGCGTGCATTTCCTCCCGTTGAAGAGTTGCCCGCAGTTGGACAGATAGTCCTTCATGGCGCCGTGACACACCGGCTCCTGCTCGCAGCGCTGGCGGGCTTCGGTGCAGCCCAGATCGGACGCGTCGGGTGACTCCCCCCGGTACCTCCTGGGCATGCAAGGCTCGATGGCCCGCTTGGCCCTTCTGCATTGCACGTCCTGGCCGCAGTCGCAGTTCTCCAGGTCCGGCCCGTTCTGGGTCTGGTTGAGTTTGACCAGGGCTCCGATGCAGTGACTCGGGCACTGCCTCCTCAGTCCTTTCAGGAAGGGTTCGCAGGCTGCGCTGTACTGACTATAAGCCCACTTGCAATCCTTCTCCTCTTGGCAACGTAAGAGAGCCTGCCAGCACACGGGCTGAGCTCCGGCCACCGAGCTGAGACAAGCCAAAGTCGCCAGGAAGTACCAGCTCAGTCTGACGGTTCGGAGCATTCTTTAGGGCAAAATCGTGCACGACCATCCGAACCCTTGTTTAGAGCGACCGAATCGGATACATCCTGGAGAAAGTTCCCCAATCTGCCAGCGCTTCTTTGCAAAGCCCCCTCTCAATTGCATAACAGCGAGTTTAGTGCACAGATTAAAACGTTTCTTCCCCCTCTCCCCTCCCCTCTTTTAAATCCCACCGATGTTTGTGTCCCAGCAAGAGGGGGAAGAAAAAAGGAGCCTTAAAAGTTTTCACAGTGAGCGTCCGGCTGTATCCGGGGTGGGAATTATCCAGAATGCGAATTCAATAACCGACCTCGGAGCTGAAGTTAATTTTCTTTCCCCGCTTCCCTTTGTCCTCAAGCCTTCGAATTGCAACATACAGCAGAGAACAGACATTTGCCGCGGTTTTTATGAGATGCAAATTGTTTCGTTCTTTTCTCACAGCCCTTCTCCCTTCTCCCTCTCCCTCTTGCTCTCTTTCTAAAGTACCTGCAGCTTTGTCCCACTGTTCCACTCCACGCTTGATTTAGCTTCCTTTTTTTTTCAAAAAAAAAAGCTCAACTCTTTCCAACTCTCCCCCTTCCCTCCCCAAACTGGGGGGTGGGTGGAGATGAGAAGGGGGGGTGGGAGAGAGAGAAAAAGAAAAAAAACTTTTTTTTTCATCCTCAGTGGGATTGGTTGATTTTTAGGGATTGCGCAGCCTGGGATTCGTTCCCATAGCAACTCATTTTTTTTTCTGGCAATCCAGCACGTCACATTCTGGATCAAATGTTTATATAAATTTATAAAAACGCAACATGTGTGGTCTTAACTGTTTTTTTAAAAAAAGTTTTAAAACACTAGAGGGAGCAAGACATAATACCACAGTTTGGTGTATAGCAAAGCAGGATATACAGTGATTCTATATCCACATGTGCAATTCTTATTTAATCTGACACATAACACACACATAACACACACAAAAAAAACTGTCACTCTGTAAATCAAGCAAACTAGCTTTGGAGACAAAGTCCTCGTCCACTCAAACTTGGGCTATGGATATATATTTACAATCTGCAAGGTTCACGTTTTAACAAAAATCACCTCCCCCCTCCCCAACTATCCTCCTCTCTCAACTTTCTAGGCAGTGAATAGCATTTTCTGGCCCGTTTCATTCCCTTTGTGGTAGATGGGCTGTGCACCGAGCATGTGCGTTGACGCCAGAAAAAAATTGTTTACGCCTTGCGGGCTATGAATGGAGCCTGGTCGCCGTGTGTTTTTCAGGGGGCCTCCCTATCTAACAGCGTTCCCCATTCACCCGCACTTGAGAGTTGCAAAATGGAAAGCGGTTTCAGTCGATTTCTTTCTTTCTTTCCCCCCCCCCCCTCCTATTGAGATGTAAAGTGACCAAATTCAGGAGTAAATCGAGCGACACCATGACCGCTTTTGACAGTCGGGATTGGGGGGAAGTTCCCAAAACTTTTTTTTTGGGGGGGGGGGCTTCGTGAAATAACGTGCAAAAAAATAAAAGAGAGCTTGTGATTTGTTACAGAAAATAAACTTTTTTTTCTGGCATGCGTTTCGAGTCACGTTCTGAGGGGGGAGGACGAGACATATCATGTATAAAGCCAATCTCTCGCTATTTACATCAGTACTGCTCTGCATCCTGATCAATTTCTTAGCTTTTTTTTGGATTTCTCTTGAGAAATCACAGTTCAGTCATTTTTTTGCACTAAAAAAACTGAATTATCCAATAATTTGAAATAAACAACGTTAAAATTAGATAACAACGTAGGAATTTAGTGCAAAAAAAAGCCTGAATTGTCAGATTACTTGAATTAAGCAACGTTGAATTAGGATCAGGCTGTATTTATTTGTACTGTGTTTTGTTATTTGACTTTTAGAGTAAAATACATACATGTATATTATGAAAGCACTGTGCAGTTTATCACACGGTACGTACGTCTGTATTATATACAAAGGCTGGCTATATGAGCAATGGTCAGTGTATCCGTGAATGGTTCTATACCGCTGTATCATTGACTTTCAGGAGAGCCAGTCTGGTCCTGGGATCAGCGCATTGTTTAGGGTTCAGGATCGTTTGCTTAACAAGAAAAAAAACAGATGAAAAATGTCTGTTTTGCCTATAACTTCTTTTGCCGAGGTAATGTAAATAACTTCTGAATTATTTATAAATGTACTCCCTAAATTATTTGTGGAATTTTCGAGCGAGGGACCAATTTATAAACAAGCTCCAACTCAACCAGAGTTCACGTGGCTCACAATTGCCCAGGATACACAGAATGATGATAAGCAACAAGCAACAGATTGGGGTGGGGTTGCCAACCCTCCAGGATTGGCCTGGAGTTTCAAGGAATTGAAGATTAATCTCCAGGACTCTGCTATCAGCAACCCAGGGAGAAAACTCATTGGGACATTACAAAAATGGTGTGTATTTTCATTTTCTTTGAACATTTCTGTTTATTAGTTATACCAATATTGGAGATGGGAACAAGGGCTATTTGACTGACAGTCAAGAATCATCCAATCGTGTAATGTCTTTTCACTTTCCGATTGGCCATGGGATGGCGGACACAGGGAGGATAGGCATGTTTGGTGACCAATGGCGGGAACGTGGGGGCGGGGCAGTTGGAGGCAGGAGGTGATATGATGAAACCTCATGGAATACTTTCAACCAGAGTTGGCAACCCTAGATTGGAGGTAGGTGTATGGGTTTAGCATTACTGGGGAGTGGGGATGTGGGGTTTAGCAGTAACTATGGGCGGTGTTGGTCTTTGGTACTGTTGGTTGGTGGTTCTGGCGTACTGGGAATTCAAACTGTAGGGCTGAAATGTAGGGTTTGGTTTACTGGGCTCTGGCAGTATTGGGAGGTCCCAGTATTTGGTGGGGGCCTGGGCAAGAGTCCTGAGATCAGGAAGCACAGGGAAAGGTGTCAGCATTGGGAGCAGAGGGTTCTAGAGTGTGTTAGAAGTGGTGGGCATCTTACATTGAATGTTTGTTGTATCTCCCTGAAGCCAATAGAGATGTAGCTCTGGGTTAAAATATCAATGTCAAGCCCTGTGAGCCTGAGGCCTTCAGGTAAAAATATTAATGAAACCACTCAAACACAAAACAGGCGACGTTATAGTTAGATTTATGTTATAGTTAAGTTTAATCGTATTATTGTGCAATATATAATTTTTAAATGTTTTTATTATTTAGAAACCTTGTTTTCATTCCATACTTGCCAGGCTGAGGGAGAAAATAAAAAATCTTGCACCAAACTGTTAGAAAGTGTTTTGATTGGTTCACCTTGCTAAGAAATTCAACTGAATTGTAATTAATAGGTTTTGAATCATGATTAATAAATTTGCATATCAGCCAATCAGCTCGAAGAAATTTGCATTGAGCCAGAATAAATTTGCATTCAGCAAGAACATATTTGCATATCAGTCAATCAATCACAAGAGATTTTGGATGTAAGAAATTTCCATGTAGTTCACGCATTTCATGTGACTCAAGAGGGTTACACAGGAAGTGTACTGTGTAGGTGACAGGAAATGTATCCACTTGTATCGTATTGTATTGTTTTAATAATGTCATTGATTGATAGATGCAAAAGTGACTTTTTATAGTTTTCATGTGTTTATTTATTTGCAGGACCCTTTGTAATATTTTTGGGTTTTATTATATTTACAGTTAATACTTTTTATAAGAAGTCATGTTCCACTGGTTGCTGCTTATGTATGACATGTTCCATTGATACACTTACTTATCCTATGAGTAAGTGTATCAAGGTTATGGTACTGGACTAATAATCCAGGGAATTGTGAGTTCAAATCCCGCCATGGCAGTTTGAGAATTTTGGATTCAGCTTTTAAAGAAACAAAATAAATCTGGAATAAGAAGCTGGTATCAGTAAAAGTGACCCTGGAGCTGTCGATTGTCGTAAAAACCCAACTGGTTCACTATTGTCCTATAGGGAAGGAAGCCTGCCGTCTTTACCTGGTCCGGCCTATATCTGACTCCAGTCCCAAATCAACCTGGTTGACTCTTAACTGAAGCGGCCTGGCGAGCCACTCGGTTATATCAAACTGCTGCAAAAAGAAAGAATGAGACTGCAGCGATTCAAGAAGAAAAACAAGTGTCATTCATCAAAATTACTAGGAGAGGGATTGAATTGCAACCTCCTCAAACATGTAAAGACATGTTCGTTGTACCACCTCGAATCTAAAATTTAGAGAATTTGGATAAAGGAAACATTTTCACTGTAACAACAGGTAAAATCCTCTAAACATTTCAGGTGAAGGACTGAGGCCCACACTGTGGGAATGGTCTCCCACCATGGGAGACCATCATCGTTGAAAAGAATAGGAGAAAAAGGACCTGCTTTGACAAAGCGCCTTTCACATCCTAAAGCACCTTACAGCCGATGAAGTATTTTTGAAGTGTATTCACTGTTTAGGCAAATGCAGTAATCAATTTCTGCACAGCAAGATCCCACAAAACAGCAATGAGATAAATGACCAGATAATCTTTTTTTTTTGGTGGTGTTGATCGAGGGATAAATATTAGTCAGGGCACCATGAATCATAGAATAGAATCATAGAAAGGTTACAGCACGAAAAGAGGCCATTCGGCCCGTCGAATCCGCGCCGGCTTTATGCACGAGCAATCCAGCTAGTCCCACTCCCCCGCCCTATCCCCGTAGCCCTGCGCATTTTTTCGTTTCAAGTACTTATCCAGTTCCCTTTTGAAGGCCATGATTGAATCTGCCTCCATCACTCCCTCGGGCAGTACATTCCAGATCCCAGCCACTTGCTGCATAAAAAGAGAACTTCTTGCTTTTATTTGAATAGTGCCATGGGATTTTTTTTTGATCCACCCGAATAGGCGGACGGGGCCTCGGTTTTCATCTGAAAGTGTGGCACCTCTGACAATGCAGCACTCCTTCAGTATTGCGGTGAGCTGAGGTTAATCGAGAAATATGGATTGAGTGACAACACGCTTGGGTTTTAAAAGCCTGTCGGAGGAAGAGAAGACTGAGAGAAGTAAGGAGCTCCATAGTTAACGAAGACCTCTGATAATTCTATGCTGATGTAACGAGTCTTTATTCTAACCCAGTGAGTATGTAGGAGGAGGAAGATGGAGTGTAGGAGGAGCAGAAAAGGAAGGATTAGGAACATGTGTAGGCCATTCAGCCCCTCGAGCCTACTCCGCCATTCAATTAGATCACGGCTGGTCTGCACAGTCTTGCTGGCCAATAAAGTAGATGAAGGATAACGCAGTGTGCTGTAATAAGTGTTGACTAAGTGCTTAATCTGGTATGAAATTTAATTTTTTATTTGCATATTAGCAGTTGCCATTCTGAGAGATGCGACTGTAATTAGATCTATTTAAATGTATTAGGAATGGAAATCATATACGGGAACAATTTTCTCAACAGGAACAGCATGGCTGATTCTTTGTAATTAGTTCTCCAGGGTTCATTTTAATAGCTACTTCCTGCAGATTGATGAGAAGGAGGATCAGGCATTAAGCGATTGTATCTGAACTTTTAGTAAAAAAGTCATTGTGCTGTCAAGGTTATCTATAATTTCATTGTCTGCAATTATAGTGTTCTTATGTCATTTTTAATTTCTTTCTGAAGGCACTGATTCTTGCTGGGGTACAGCTCTGTCCTTCTTTTACATAGTCCAAGTTACCATTTTTCATCTCTGAGCTGGGTCCCTCCAAGCTTTTCATCTTTAAGCATAGCATGGAGCCTGGGGATCTCTGATCTGAAGGACAGCACCTCCAACAGTAGCTGCAGTGTGTACCATCCACAGGATGCACTGCAGCAACTCGCCAAGGCTTCTTCGACAGCACCTCCCAAACCCGCGACCCCTACCACCTAGAAGGACAAGAGCAGCAGGCACATGGGAACAACTCCACCTGCACGTTCCCCTCCAAGTCACACACCATCCCGACTTGGAAATATATCGCCGTTCCTTCATCGTCGCTGGGTCAAAATCCTGGAACTCCCTTCCTAACAGCACTGTGGGAGAACCTTCACCACACGGACTGCAGCGGTTCAAGAAGGCGGCTCACCACCAACTTCTCAAGGGCAATTAGGGATGGGCAATAAATGCCGGCCTCGCCAGCGACGCCCACATCCCATGAACGAATAAAAAAAAAAGTGCAGCACTCCCTCAGCACAGGAACTGGGAGTCTCAGCCTGGATTTAATGTCTGAGACTAGATTGTGAGTGTTGGTGCTATTTTTTGTTTATAAGGGGCAGTACAGCTGAGCCTGAACCTGCCCTTATTGGGACATCCACACTTGGCAATTCCACCATGAGGGTCACTGGATAGCAATCAGGAGTTAAAACCTAAGCTAACTTTCCACTCCCTAACCCAGGGTGCTGAGGCAAATCATAGTGTTCTATTGCTAACCTTGCTAATATAGTACTGACTGACATTAAATTTGGGATGCCTGGTCTTCACAGCTTAGCTGTTCACTTATTAAACCCACTGAACTGTCAAGAATCGATAATGCTTAAAAACAACTATGTAGAAAAATTCTGCATGATCCATACTATTAATTTATATTTTGGCAGTTTTTTGCATTTATCGATATTTGTGCTGCAAGATTGTGAAATAAATTCTTTTATAACAAAGTTTATTATACATATATAAAAAAAATTCAAATCAGGAGAAAAATTAAATTTAACAACTGCGCTGAGTCAAGTATGTTTTGCTAATCTAACACCGTGATACACAGCTAAAAATACAAGGCAATGGGCTTTTGAAGGTGGGGAGAGAAATAGCAAGACAGAGTAGTTTAGAAGGCATGAGTATGGCCAAATTAGCTGAAGATTACACAGACTGTACAGCACAGAAACAGGCCATTCGGCCCAACTAGTCTATGCCAGTGTTTATACTCCACGCGAGCCTCCTCCCACTCCATTTCATGTAACACCATCAACATATCCTTCCATTCCTTCCTCCCTCGTGCCACTGATAGTAGAGTGGAGGGAGGGTTTGGGATGAATCGGAAGGCAGGATTGGATGACTAAAGGGGACAGGCAGGGCTGAAGGAGGTTGCGGAGGAAGGATGGGGAAAGGCCATGAAGGGAGTTCCAAACAAGCATAAGGAATTTGAATTTGAATATGTTGGATGACAATGGAGGTAGGTGGGTGGCATCAAAGTTCTGAAAAAGCTCCTCACTACAGTGGATATTTGTTTGGTACCTGCAACCAAACTGCTGCCAGCAGGGAAAAGTACTGTCCCGCTGTAGTTTTGGGAGTAGTTGCAATGGAGAGAAAGTGAGTTCCCAAAACTGGCTGTGTTATATAGGACCGACCACCTCACCTGACCTCCCCTCCTCCTCCCCCTCCCTCTCCTCCGCCTGCTCTCCTCCTCCCTTTCCTCCCCTTCTCTCTCCCCCTCTCTCTCCCCCTCACCTTCCCTTTCCACCCTCCTCTCTCCCTTCTCCTCCCCTCCCCTCTCTCTCTTCTCCTCTCCCTCCCTTCCTCTCTTCCCCTCCTCCTCCCTCTCTTGCCCTCCTCCTCCCATCCCCCCTCCCTCCATCCCCCCTCCTCCTCCCTCTTCCCCTCCCATCCCCTCTCTCCCCCTCTCCTCCCATTCACCCCTCCTCCCCCCCTCCTCCCATTCCCCCCTCCTCCCCCCCTCCTCCCATTCCCCCCTCCCCCCCTCCTCCCATTCCCCCCTCCCCCCATTCCCCCCTCCCTCCCTCCTCCCCTCCCTCCCTCCCATTCCCCCCTCCCCTCCCTCCCTCCCATTCCCCCCTCCCCTCCTCCCATTCCCCCCTCCCCTCCTCCCATTCCCCCCTCCCCTCCTCCCCTCCCTCCCTTCTCCTCCCCTCCCTCTCTTCCCCTCCTCCTCCCTCTCTTCCCCTCCTCCTCCCTCTCTTCCCCTCCTCCTCCCTCTCTTCCCCTCCTCCTCCTCCCATCCTCCATCCCCCCTCTTCCCCTCCTCCTCCCCTCCCATCCCCTCTCTTCCCTCCCATCCCCTCTCTCCCCCTCTCCTCTTCCCTCCCATTCCCCCCTCTTCTCCCTCTCTCCTCCTCCCTCTCCCTCCCTCTTCCCCCTCTCTCCTCCCTCTCCCTCTTCCCATCCTATCCTCTCCCTCCACAGTCACTGGGGACTTTGCACTGAGCGCAAGCACCATTTGAGCGCATGCGCAGTCTCCACCCCACGCAGCGAACGTCCTGCGTCACCGGAATCTATCACGTGACCGCCCTGGCTGGAAGGCCCGGAACCCAAACAGCAGCGCAGTTCACTGGGAGCAGAGGCCGGAGCTTCGCTATCGCTCCGGGCGTCGGCAAGGATGGATATCGCCCACTTGAAGAGGCCTAGCTTGGTGCTAACTAATGTGGCGGAGGTGGTGGAGCGAATCCTGACCTTCCTGCCGACCAAATCGCTGCACAGAAGCGCCAGGTAATCCCAGCCACTGGGCCCCACCCCCCGGCAACCAATCCCCCCCCCTCTCCACCTGGCAACCAATCCCCCCCCCCCTCTCCACCTGGCAACCAATTCCTCCCCCCCCCTCCTCCTGGCAACCAATTCCTCCCCCCCCCCTCTCCTCCTGGCAACCAATTCCTCCCCCCCCCCTCTCCTCCTGGCAATCAATTCCTCCCCCCCCCTCTCCTCCTGGCAATCAATTCCTCCCCCCCCCCCTCTCCTCCTGGCAATCAATTCCTCCCCCCCCCCCCCTCTCCTCCTGGCAACCAATTCCTCCCCCCCCCCCCTCTCCTCCTGGCAACCAATTCCTCCCCCCCCCCCCCTCTCCTCCTGGCAACCAATTCCTCCCCCCCCCCCCCTCTCCTCCTGGCAACCAATTCCTCCCCCCCCCCTCTCCTCCTGGCAACCAATTCCTCCCCCCCCCCTCTCCTCCTGGCAACCAATCTCCCCACCCCACCAATCTCCCCCCCCCCCCCCCCCGGCCCACCAATCCACCCCCCCCGGCCCACCAATCTCCCCACCCCCTCCCCGGCCCACCAATCTCCCCACCCCCTCCCCGGCCCACCAATCTCCCCACCCCCTCCCCGGCCCACCAATCTCCCCACCCCCTCCCCGGCCCACCAATCTCCCCACCCCCTCCCCGGCCCACCAATCTCCCCACCCCCTCCCCGGCCCACCAATCTCCCCACCCCCTCCCCGGCCCACCAATCTCCCCACCCCCTCCCCGGCCCACCAATCTCCCCACCCCCTCCCCGGCCCACCAATCTCCCCACCCCCTCCCCGGCCCACCAATCTCCCCACCCCCTCCCCGGCCCACCAATCTCCCCACCCCCTCCCCGGCCCACCAATCTCCCCACCCCCTCCCCGGCCCACCAATCTCCCCACCCCCTCCCCGGCCCACCAATCTCCCCACCCCCTCCCCGGCCCACCAATCTCCCCACCCCCTCCCCGGCCCACCAATCTCCCCACCCCCTCCCCGGCCCACCAATCTCCCCACCCCCTCCCCGGCCCACCAATCTCCCCACCCCCTCCCCGGCCCACCAATCTCCCCACCCCCTCCCCGGCCCACCAATCTCCCCACCCCCTCCCCGGCCCACCAATCTCCCCACCCCCTCCCCGGCCCACCAATCTCCCCACCCCCTCCCCGGCCCACCAATCTCCCCACCCCCTCCCCGGCCCACCAATCTCCCCACCCCCTCCCCGGCCCACCAATCTCCCCACCCCCTCCCCGGCCCACCAATCTCCCCACCCCCTCCCCGGCCCACCAATCTCCCCACCCCCCCGCCTCCTCCTGGCAACCCCTTCTCCTGCGGCAACCAACCCTCTCTCTCTTCCACCCCCACCCCCAGCAATCGACCCTGTACCCAGTGGCAGCCCCAACCCGACCCTTCATCACATCTAATTCGGCCTGTGGTTCTCGGCCTTCCTCGATGTCTACTTCCAACGGCCTATGGGATCAGGCCTCAGGGGAAGGATTCAGTTCAGCTGATGGGGCTTGTCGGCTTCCCGACCCCGGGTAGAGAGTCTCCACTCCTTCGGGATGTGGTCAGGGTCCAGGGGGAGGATCAGTGGATTAAACACACAGATCTGTTAATGATGACCAATAAACACATAAATGGAAGTATATAGACAGGCCTTCCATTTATATAGTGCCTTTAACATCTTCCAGTCCTAAAATGCTTCACGACCAACAAACAGTAAATGAGTGAATGACCATTTTTTTGATAATGTTAGTTGAGGATGGACGTTGGCCAGGACACAGGGAGAACTCACCTGCCGTTCAAAGTATTATCTTTTATATCTACCTGAACACACACACCACTGCTCATTTGCCACATAGGACTCATCTCTCACTACCCCCTTATGTGTGTTGTTCTGTTGTTGACCCCACATAGGTCCTCTCTTGATGACCTGGCGTGTTTTCGTCTCTGTCATTGCACCTCTTTTGATAGTGCCTACATGTTGTCCTTCCAGCCATTGTATCTTGCTGCCCCATATCCTCCTGTGTTGCTAAACCCATTGCTCATCTGATGTTGCCCTGTGTCCCTGTTTTGTCATTGCCCCCTGTCTCACTGCCATCATCTAACTCCTTTCTTGCTGCCCCCATGCCCTCCTATGTCATTGGCACTGATATTATCCCATCCCCCTGCCTTAATAGTCTCTGATCTTCTCTGTCTTGTTGCCTCCCTTATGTTCCTCTCTTGATGCCCTCTTAACGCACCTCTGTCTGCCTCATGTCTCTGTCCGCCTTGCAGTCCCCTATTTCACTGCCCACCATTTCCTGTGTCCCCCACCATGTCTCACTGTTCCCGGTCTTGTTTGGGCGACTCTACATTAGACAAACCTCTACCCAGACTATTAACCTGTCTTCTCTCCTTTCAGGTGCTGACAGGTCTTTTGTATATTTCCAGCATTTTCTATTTTTATCCTGTAGTGTAACAATCTGTCATCATTGCACTTGGAGTCACAGTAAGCTTCAGTAGAAGATAGTTTCACAGGGTGTCCCTGATGGTAAAGTGTCATTGCTGGCTAAGGATAGCAATTACCACTGAGGGCACTTTTGCCAACTTAACCTCTGCCCATGTGCTGGTTGACCTCTTGGCTTCTGCCATTGCTGGCCTGGGTATGCTTTTCTGCTGACAAATAGAAAAAAAATTGCTTAAAAATCGCTCGTGCTTTACTAGAACTAGGGGGCATAATCTTGGAATAAGGGGCTGCTCTTTCAAAACTGAGATGAGGAGAAACTTCTTTACTCAGAGGGTAGTAGGTCTGTGGAACTTGCTGCCCCAGGAAGCTGTGGATGCTACATCATTAAATAAATTTAAAACAGAAATAGACAGTTTCCTAGAAGTAAAGGGAATTAGGGGTTACGGGGAGCGGGCAGGAAATTGGACATGAATTTAGATTTGAGGTTAGGATCAGATCAGCCATGATCTTATTGAATGGCGGAGCAGGCTCGAGGGGCCGATTGGCCTACTCCTGCTCCTATTTCTTATGTTCTTATGAATATGACATACATCAGTACAAACTATGGCACTTAAGACCAGTGATCCCTCTGATCAGCAAGCTCGATATTGACACTTGTATGATGGGGAAAGTTGAGGTTACTAATCGCTAGCTCTTGGTAGCTGTTTCCGCCTACCTACAAAAAATATCTTTGTACTTAAATAATTTCTGAGACTCTCCTCCACCCTTCTCTGGTCAAGTGTTGGATGAGAGCAGGGATCATATTTTGGTCCTTCTCTTCATTGCCCACCACCACACAGCGTGCTGTACTAGGCCACTAATCATAAGAAGTAGGAGCAGGAGTAGGCCATACGGCCCCTCGAGCCTGCTCTGCCATTCAATAAGATCATATCTGGTCTTCGACCTCAACTCCACTTTCCCGCCCAATCCCCATATCAAAGGAGTGCAGTTTCCATTTGGGATTGATAACACTGATATTTGTTCAATCTGGTTACAAGTTTTGCTCATTCTACCAGAAACCTGTTATTTGAGGAAACAAAGCTATAAACAGATAGCTGGTTGTAACAATATTTGCTGTAACTTTTTCCATTTTGATCTCTAGGGCAATCTTGATGCACTGTGAAATCTCTACACTTGCTGTTTGTTACGCAGTCTGATATCCATGCACCACTATTTTGGATACAAAAAACTGGAAGCAATGAAAATGCCAATTTCTTTACGATAACAAATCACATGCTGTACTGATCACTAATATTAGTTCCACCTCGTACTGTATTTCAGCTGCTAGTATTTGTGTTTCAGTGTATGCAGGCTGTGGAGAGATTGTGCACGTAGGGTCATGCGGATGCGTCAAAAGTTAACCTGGATCTCTACAAAAGGCTACTGCTACGCAGATGATGATGATGATTATCACTTCCTGGTGAAAAAAATGATTGTTGACTTGGAGGTAAGTGGTGTTCTTTGCTCTTAAGAAAGGATAGAAATGTGAGGAAATTTAGTAAGATGTAAAAATTATGCAAAATGCCAGTTAGCCTTCATCTATTTCATCAGCACCTTTGTCATCAGGCCGACAGTAAAATTCAATTTAAGGAAAAGTGTATTCTACCATTTTTTTCCAGTATTTTCTGTTTTTAGAATAGAATCATGCAGCACAGAAGGAGACTATTTGGCCCATCGTGCCTGTACCAGCTCTCTGAAAGAGCTACCAATTAGTTCCATTCCCCTGCGCTTTCCCCACAGCCCTGAAATCGTTTCCTTTTCAAGTGTATGGTATATTATAGTTAAGATTTGTAGCATTTTTGTCTGATTATGCCTCTATAAATGCCTTAGCATGTTTTTCTACATTAAAATCGTTGTGTCGGAACAGGAGTAGGCAATTCAGCCTATTCCACCATTCAGCGAAGTCATAGCTGATCTGTACATCAACTCCATATCCCTTGACACCCATACCCAACAAATGCGAGTTGTAGCGTTCAGCTTTTGTTTTAACTTTCAGTTATGATTTCTTTGTCGTTCAGCTTACGAGTAAAGCTATCCAATAGGGGCATCCAGACTAACTCAGTCGTAACAGGGGAAGAGGAATATTTATTGTAAATTTTGTAAACTAAAGTATCAGCCCAGATTGTGAGCTGAAGCCCTGGAGTGGGGCGGGGGTTTGAATCCACAACCTTCTGCCTCACAGATGAAAAGGTGACATTAAGGAGGCATTGCTGGATCTGTTTCTGGGGAATGAGGTGGGTCAAGTGGAGCAAATGTCAGTAGGAGAACATTAAGGGAATAGTGATCATAGTATCGCAAGGTTTAGATTAGCTATGGAAAAGGACAAGGAGCAATCTAGAGTAAAAATACATAATTGGAGGAGGGCCAATTTCAGTGGGTTGAGGATGGATCTGGCCTGGGTAAATTGGAATCAAAGTTTGGCAGGCAAAACTGTAATTGAACAATGGGTGGCCTTTAAAGTGGAGATGGTTCGGGTACAGTCTAGGTACATTCCCACGAGGGGGAAAGATAGGGCAACCAAAGCCAGAGCTCCCTGGTTAACAAAAGAGATAGAAATAAAGATGAAGCAGAAAGAGGAGGCATATGACAGATGTCAGGCTGATAATACAAGTGAGAACCAGGCTGAATATGGAAAGCTCAGAGGGGAAGTGAAAAAGGAAATAAGAGGGGCAAAGAGAGAGTATGAGAATAGACTGGCAACTAACATAAAAGGGACTCCAAAAGTCTTCTATAGACATACAAAATAGTAAAGGGGTAGTAAGAAGAGGAGTGGGCCGATTAGGGACCAAAATGGAGACCTACTCATTGGAGGCAGAGGGCATGACTGAGGTACTAAATGAGTACTTTGCAACTGTTTTTACCAAGGAAGGTAAAAACAGATGCTGCCAAAGTCAGAGTAAAAGAGGAGGTAGCTGAGATACTGGATGGGCTAAAAATTGATAGAGGAGGTACTAGAAAGACTGGCTGTACTTAAAGTAGGTAAGTCACCTGGTCCGGATGGGATGCATTCTAGGTTGCTGAGAGAAGTAAGGGTGGAAATTGCGGAGGTACTGGCCATAATCTTCCAATTGTCCTTGGATACGGGGGTGGTGCCAGAGGACTGGAGAATTGCAAATGTTAAACCCTGGTTTTAAAAAAAAGTGTAAGGATAAACCCAGCAACTACAGGCCAGGCAGTTTAACCTCGGTGGTGGGGAAACTTTTAGAAATGATAATCCGGGACAAAATTAACAGTCACTTGGACAAGTATGGATTAATTAAGGAAAGCCAGCTCGGATTTGTTAAAGGCAAATTGTATTTAACTAACTTGATTGAGTTTTTTGAAGACGTAACAGAGAAGGCTGATGTGGGCAATGCAGTTGATGTGTATTTGGTCTTCCAAAAGGCGATTGATAAAGTGCCGCATAATAGGCTTGTCATCAAAGTTGAAGCCCATGGAATAAAAGGGGCAGTGACAGCATGGATACGAAATTGGCTAAGTGACAGGAAACAGAGTAGTGGTGAACGGTTGTTTCTCGGACTGGAGGAAGGTACACAGTGGTGTTCCCCAGGGGTCCATACTAGGACCGCTGCTTTTCTTGATATATGTTAATGACTTGGATTTGGGTGTACAGGGCGCAATTTCAAAATTTGCAGATGAGACAAAACTTGGAATTGTAATGAACAGTGAGGAGGATAGTTATAGGCTTCAAGAGGATTCTATCAGACAGGCTGGTGGAATGGGCAGTCATGCGGCAAATGAAATTTAATGCAGAGAAGTGCAAAGTGATACATTTTGGTAGGAAGAACGAGGCGAGGCAATATAAACTAAAGGGTACAATTCTAAAGGGGGTGCAGGAACAGAGAGATCTGGGGGTATATGTGCACAAATCGTTGAAGGTGGCAGGGCAGGTTGAGAAAGCGGTTAAAAAAGCATACGGGATCCTGGGTTTTATAAATAGAGGCATAGAGTACAAAAGCAAGGAAGTTATTTTGAACCTTTTATAAAACACTGGTTTGGCCACAACTGGAGTATTGTGTCCAGTTCTGGGCACCGCACTTTCAGAAGGACGTGAAGGCCATAGAGAGGGTGCAGAAGAGATTTACTAGAATGATTCCAGGGATGAAGGACTTCAGTTATGTGGATAGACTGGAGAAGTTAGGGTTGTTCTCCTTAGAGCAGAGAAAGTTGAGAGGAGATTTGATAGAGGTATTCAAAATCATGAAGGGTCTAGACAGAGTAGATAGAGAAACTGTTCCCATTGGCTGAAGGGTCATGAGCCAGAGATCATAGATTTAAGGTGATTGACAAAAGAACCAAAGGCGACATGAGGGAAAACTATTTTACACAGCGAGAGGTTATGATCTGGAATGTACTGCCTGAGGGGGTGGTGGAGGCAGATTCAATCGTGGCTTTCAAAAGGGAATTGGATAAGTACTTGAAGGGAAAAAATTTGCAGGGCTTTGGGGATAGGGCGGGGGAGCGGGACTAGCTGGATTGCTCTAGCAGAGAGCTGACACAGGCTCGACGGGTTGAATGGCCGCCTTCTGTGCTGTAACCTTTCGATGATTTGATTATTCTAAGTGATGATCTTAATGGTGATTAATACCGATGAATCAGAATGCAGTCTTTGTCCTATCCCACACCAAGCCCTGTTCGCCCATCACCCCTGCCCTTAGTGAGTTACATTGGCTGCCAGTTCCCCAACACCTCAAAAGAAAATCCTTATCCTTGATTTTACATCCCTCCATGGCCTCAATCCTCCCTATCACACGATTGAATCTGCCTCCACCACCCCCTCTGGCAGTACATTCCAGATCATAACCACTCGCTGTGTAAAATAGTTTTTCCTCATGTCGCCTTTGGTTCTTTTGTCAATCACCTTAAATCTGTGACCTCTGGTTCTTGACCCTTCCGCCAATGGGAACAGTTTCTCTCTATCTACTCTGTCTAGACCCCTCATGATTTTAATACCTCGATCAAATCTCCTCTCAACATTCTCCAGCCCTACAATGTTCCTGAACCCAAACTCTTCAAGCCTGTTATGAATTCCCCTCTCCCTTTGCCCTGCCCATGGCAGCCGTTCCTTCAGCTTCCACGTTCTGGAATTCCCTCTTTTAAACCCCCCTGCTCTCCTCCTTAAAACCTAACTGAACAAGCATTTGGTCACCCCCCCCCCCCCCCCCCCTCTTTGACTTGATGTCCATTTTGTTTTCCCTTATGCCTCTGTGAAGCACCTTGAGATGTTTTTCTATGTAGAAGGTGTTATATAAATGCAAATGTTTGCTGAGATTTTCATTTTTTGCTGCAGACAGTTCGAAATCAAGGGAAGAACTAAGTTGCTGGGGCAGCAATGTCCTAAGTGAACCAGTTGGGTTTTTACAACAATCCGGAAGCTGTCAAGGTGTTTTTTTCCCGTTTTCTGCTGCCAGCCCACACATTACCAAATTTAATAAATTCAGTTTCACAATTTAGCAAGATGGGATTTGAACTCGTGACATCTGGGTTGCCAGGTCTAGCACCATAACCACTACATTACCAAACTTTTCTCTGTCACATTTTATTTGCTGTTCCAAATGGGTGCCATCCTCAGCACATACTGATGTGTGCTGCATTTGGATCCCAGAGATCAAAGCCAGCAGGTGTTTGTTTAAATTTATACTATTTTAAATTACCAGTAGCTCTCTTAGGCTTGGATAAGTGCAATGACGCGTGTTACATGGTATAGAATTCCTGTTGTTATAAAACACAATATATCATTTTGCGGCTAAGATGGAGATGAGTTTAAAGCAGTATGCCCCTTTAAGGCCACAAAATCAGTCGGAGGTCAGTCAGAGCGTCATTGCTGTTTAGTGAGTGGGGTTCGCAGATTGCAAGGAGCTTGTAATTTTTGTCTCCATGCCAGAATAAAAACAGCATAAGTACTTGTGACTTTTTCTGTATAATTTTGACACTTTGAAATGTGCTGGGCACTCTCACCGATAAGATTGGTGAACTCAGCATAGTCTAAAGATGAAATTTGGGACCTTCTGTATCTCCGTTCCGGCTCACTTCCATGCTACTCTGTGTACAACTGAGCTGTCAAAGAGCTATCAGTAATACTATCTTAAGTACAAAGCTTTTTTGAAAAATAGCCCTTTGCATTGCTGTTTTGACTTCCTGTTGTGATCATAGACTGGTTCTCAGCATGTTCCTGTTCTGTAGCTTGGACAGTATGTTCTATTGATATTACTATGACTCTATTTCTTTTTAACAGGAGGTTTATGTACTGCCAGAGACAGTACTTTACATGGCTGGCACTGATACCTTCTGTGCACAGACTTCTAACAGACGGAAAAAAGGTGAAATACTTTTTGGATATAAACAAAATGGTAGTTTAATATTTGTTCAGTGCTTTTTTGCACAAAAAAAGATTTATTATTTCATTTAAGCAGTGCAAATAAAACAACTATTTATTTCAAATTATCAGATAATTTGAATTAAACAACTTTGAATTGAGGAATCACGATTTTAATATAAATTGCTTATAGTTTTTTTTTAGCAACATTCATTTAGGCATCCAGTCTACAAATTGAATATATATCTATTTTTAATATATGAAAAATCTTTTGTCCATGTGCACTTTCTGTTAACTATTCATCATAAATCCTGTGTCCACAATTATGATGGAAACTGCCTCTGTAAAACTTGTCAGGCTGTAATTATACCCCCTCCCCCAGTGATGGCACTGCAACGCCACCACTGACAGCAGCATGTAATTACAGCAAGTTTATACAGGCAGTTTCCATTATAAATGTGGACATAGGAATTTATAATGGAAATGTAAAACTAAGGACAGAGTGTATGACTTTAAAATGGGGACTGAATTACATGTGCGTGCCTTGGTCCAATCGTCCCACACCTCTAGCCCTGCTTCACTTGGCCTTGACTGTGTGGAGATTGACTAGTGTATACACACATCTTTTTCGCACCACTTGTTGAGCATTTGCCCCGTTAAAGTTGAGCCATGATTTTTCTACTCTACAGTGCAGTGTCGTGTGGTAACATCTTTACCCAAGGAGTGGTAAGAATGTGGAACTCGCTACCACACGGAGTGGTTGAGGCGAATAGCAAAGATGCATTTAAGAGGAAGCTCGCTAAGGACATGAGGGAGAAAGGAATAGAAGGGTGTGGTGATAGGGTTAGATGAAGAGGGGTGGGAAGAGGCTCGTGTGGAGCATAAGTGTCGGCATAGACCAGTTGGGCCGAATGGCCTGTTTCTGTGCAGTAGACTCTATGTAACTGTGTAATGCTGACACTTGTATTCCAGTTGCCCTTTTGAAAGGGAAGCTGGCGGTATACCAACCACTACGGGTGGATATTTGTTTTCATTTTTGTTGGTCGATGGTTCTAACTTGTATATTAGTCTTAGCCCTTCACCTTGGTTTCTTAACCAAAGACCAACTGAATATTACATATAACTTAAAAATAATGGGATTAAAATTCCTCTTTTAATGAAAAACCAGACATTGCATGTGCTATTCTAGTTAATGCCCATTAACTAAATCCCATCTTTCAAGGCTGTGCTTTCCCACAATTTCATTAGCCCTGAATAAAAATGAGCACTCCTGTTAAGAGAAATTTCAGGCCAAATGATGTGTTTTCTAAATTTAACCCTTTTAATAATAGCTGGAAAATATTCTGTTCTAGATGTTGTATTTTGGAAATAGTTGCTTAAAAAAATCTTTTTCCACCAAAACAAATGTGTGTGTTTGAGATTTCAGACAGTTTCATGCTATCAGATTTTATTATTCTGAAATTGTACACTGCTACTTTAAGACAGCAACAGATTGAAATCGTGCTGTGTAGTATTATTAACTGCCATGTTCGTATGGAAATCTTCGGTCTGCTATTTTAATGAAGGTAGTAACTCATTTTAAAGGTTAATCTTTCAACTAAAGTAACGGGCTGAGGAATTTCATATAAATATATCAATGCATTCTTTACCAATATCGCACAAATTTCTAACTGTTCAGACAGAGCTGATTTTTTTTCTAATGTTGGCCAGCCTCAGTTTTGAGACTGGGAGAATTATTAGTTTTATTGCTTCTCTGTTTTCCTCCATACTAAATTTAACCAAATTGGTTCAGGTTAAAAACCTTTTTATGGCCTTGGATCCTTTTTATTGTTCGTTTGTTAAATGTGATCGTTTACATTCAGCATAATATAAAATAGCTCAGTTGTCATTTGATGTTTTACTGTTGTGTAATGCTGTCTCTTTTCATATGCTGTACTTACATGGCTGTATATATTAGGTCATAGCTGGTAATTTTCTTTTCTTAATTTTAATATTACAGAGAGGAGAGATGGGCAGCCAATAAAAAAGAAGGACGCAGAAGTGGCAGCAGAATTGGAGAATTTACTACCTTTGGAGTGCAAAATAGTGGGGGTCAGTTGCCCTGGAATTGTCTGTAAGTGGCATTTCTTGGGAGTTACTTGTGTGCTGCCGTTTGTGGGATTGAACTGTGAGGTGAACTGGAACAAAACATTAAAGAGATTAGTGTTAAAATACTTATTATTCTAACAAGATTCCACCTCTTATTTTCTCCTCCCTCAAAGGCTTATGCTGAGATGTAGTTCCACAGGTTGCTCTTTGTAACTTCACCTACATGTCCATTTTTTAATGTGTGTCAGACCATTCAGCTGTGGGAGGCATTGCATCTGAGCCTAATCCTGTCTTTGACCAATATACGCAAGCATGCTTTCCAGCAGGAGTCCCTAATTTGCCTTTAGGAGTGGGATCCCTGGCTGATTTTTTTTTCCCCAACTGGGAGGTGCTGAGGTCACTCTTAGCATTGCTATCATCTTCCTGGCTGAAATTTGCTAATTCAGCATAAAGCTTTGATGAACTGTCTACTTAACAACTTTATACACTTCAGTTGGAAACAATCATGCATATTTTTATTAAGTGCCCATTATTTTGTTTCATAAACTGTGATGAAGTTTTACGATCTGCATTAAAATCCCTTGTACTCCCTCGGAGTTTTGAAGATCTTGAGCATTTACGACATACTTATTTGCCAACAAGTCTTGGACCTGTAACTATACAGTACATAAAATGGAGGACTTGTTGAGTGAGTAAGAAAAAGCTTGAAGAATTGTTGCATGATTTGAATGCTCCTACAGGCAATACTTCCAGCTTTGCATTCTCATACAAGATGTAAATTACCCAATACACATCTTAAGGAATGAAACAGTTTCAGTAAATTGCTTTTTCATGATCGTAAGGTGCTGTCCTAGCTCTGATGCTTTACAGAGGGTCTGTGCAATTCGAATGGCAAGATGGATCTATGTTTTTGGATAGCTGGTTAGCTGGCAAGGGCGCAAGCATGTAATTTTGTAACCCGTTTCCCTGACGCTTTGTTTGTGGTCTGTGGGAGTAAGGGGTCAAATTCAGTTGTGCTGCCAATTCTTTCATTGAGTACAGTTTCCCCAAAGGATAAGTGATAAAACAGCCCTTGGCTAACAAACTACTTTTGGAATTTTTCTTTAACTAGATTTCAACATGTTAATTTCTCTAAATAGGCAGGAGACACAAAAGTGTTCACTAGTTTTAGAGGCGAGCCCTACCTTGCATTTATTTTCTGCTGTTAAATTTTACAGTTTAAATTGCACACCTATATGTATGTTATGAACAACCTGTCAAGCTACTGCATTAAACTGCTGACAGTTATGAAAAGGATTTGTTATTAATAAAAGTGCGCAGGTAATTGTAAACATTTTATTAACTTCCAGACAAGTGAAGGCATTTTGTGGAATTTGAGGTATTTTAGCAAATGGATTGTACCTATAATGTTTGTGAGAACTTTATACTTTGATGCATTAAAGTTCAGTAATAATATCTTACTACTAGTAAATTGTCCGTTGTGTGGCCCATGCTCAGTTGATTGAGTGTTTTCTATATACAAAGTTAGTAACAGAGACTTCAAAAATCCATTGCACAGAACCATCTACTGGCCAGAGCCTGCATGCTACATCATTGCAGCCTATGTTTACATACAGGATTTCCATTCTAAATGTTTACATAGGCAGTTTCAATATTAAACATTGACATAAAAGCATGACCAAAAGTTGATTTAAAAAAAAATTATTTAAATCAAATAGTTTTTCGTGACTTCAAACCTATTGCCCAGTTGTGAGAGTTAATTTGTTTTTCAGACACTCCTATGGGATGTGGCGCACAGCGACCTCTAGAGATAGAAGATGGAATTGCAGGATTCGCCCTACTCCTGCCCAAAATTGACGGGGTGACTGTCAAGTTCTTCCACTTGTCAAACAAAGATTTGAACAACAAAGTATTTGATGAAGAAAAACTCCAAGAGGCAGGCAAGTTTTCTTTCCCCCTCCCACCCCACCCGATTGATTGATTTTGATTGTTTTAAAAATGCCACCTAATCTTCTGCGGTGTTGCTTATCGGTAGTCTCGGCTGTAGAGCACAGTCGTGATGTTTTTACTGCTGACCTGGCCTCTGCCTTTAAGGGCATTATTCAGGTACTTCCTGAGGGGAGTGGTCAATCCTAGGCTCAATTACTGTTGCAGTTGCAAGTTTCCTCAGACTGGCAGTTGCTTGGCTCCTCTCATTGGGGATGAGGCCAGGCTATCTCAAAGTAAGGAAAACCACTAGGAAATGGCTGGGTTTCTTATTCTTTTTGTATATCTTATAAGAATATTCAGTTGTGATTTTTTTTGTGTGTTATACAAAGCTTCTCACTTGAAGTGAGACAGACTCACCTCAAAGCTTATAAACATTGGTGGATCTCCCGTGGCGTTGTTCACAGTAAGTCAGCGAACACGTTGTTTCATAAGGAAAAGAGAGTTATCCCATATAATATAATGTGTCCCAGCAGGAATCTCTGCTTTCTGGAAGGGAGAGGAGGATAGGATGATACAAATGAAGATTAGGGTAGTACTTCTTTACCCAGAGAGTGGTTAGAAATTGGAATTCGCTACCACATGGAGTAGTAGAGGCGAATAGCAAAGATGCATTTCAGGGAAAGCTAGATAAGTACACAAGGGAGAAAGGAATAGAAGGATATGTTGATAGGGTGAGATGATAGGGAGGAGCCTCATGTGGAGCATAAACACTGGCATAGACCAGTTGGGCCGAATGGCCTGTTTCTGTGCTGTAAATTCAATGTAATTTGATATGTACTGTTCTGCTAAGGTGGATCTGTGTTCTTAAAGGCCACAAAGTCTAAATGTTAAATAATATAGGAAGAATTAGGAATGAAATTCATAGGATAAAATAGGGCTAAAACATTTTTTATACTCCAATTTGATAAACAGAAGACTGTATGTTTAAGGTGCTGATAATGAAAATCAAGTTTGGTTAGGGTCAATAAATGAACAATTGACAGAGGAAATAAAATTTTTAAACAGTACTTGACCATTTCATTTTGGAAGCCCTTCCCAATTGGTAAACATCTATTGGTATGCACCTAATTTGACAATAATTGTATGTCCTGATAAGGAGCCATTTGCTGTAAAATTACTTTCTGGATGACTGCTGATCCATTCAGCAATGAGAGGCTTTAACTGTTTTTTGTTGCGGGAAGATTGCCGGCTGGAAGTTGGCTTCAGGTCGTAGGTCATTTGCATCCAGCTTCACTGATTGACTTTTTATGTTTTGCATCATTGTTGTTAACTAAACAGAGGGCGAGCTCACTGTTTGGTCAGGGAACTTACAGATTGGAATGTGCTTGTAAGTTTCTGGCTGCAACTCAGAAGGGCACAGCACTTTTAAGATTGTTTTCACCTGTAGCAAAGCAATGTCTGCCCACTGACATACCATTTTTAATATTTAATAAAGATATATGTACAGTTTTTCAAAAGTGCACGTCAATACAAAAATATAACAATTTTTCTTTGCAGTTTAGAAAGTGTATTGCATCTCAAAGCAGTACAGATATGTTGCCACAAGCGTATAAAATTATCGTAATTAAACTTTGCAGTTTGATATTTGTACTGTTATCACATTTTACTTACTGTATACTTGGGCTTTGTGTGCTAGCTTTACTTCCACGGTGGGTGGTTGGAAGGGAAAGAGACTAATATTGGAATATTAGGCTGTTTTGAATCCAGTGTGACTGCTGAAAGTCATCCATCATTGAAATGAGGCTTCCATTTCCTGCCAACATGGCCTGTAAAGCTCTCCACAAGGAACTTGCACAGCAAGGGTATTTCCAAATAAAGATGTTACAGTTTAAACACAGAAGGCATGTTATTGCTAAAAGCAACAAACCTGGGAATGGAGGTTGGCTTTAGTAATGGATATAAAGACTTAAAGTCTTGTTGACTGTACATCTGTACTGTAGGGCAGCTAACAGGTGAATATAAATTTCGAGTGCAATAAACGACTCTAATTGCACATGGATTGATTGCAATCCATTTGCCGCAATAAAATTGAGGTGAAGAAAGCAAATGAATGTAGAATTGTTAAATATGATTTAGTTACCTTTTATTAAAAAGGAGCCAGTATTGGCCTTTGTGCAGTTTGTTGCTGTACTAACCCCGAGTGTTCCGTATTTCATTTTGGACAAAGGAGCTAAGTGTTTTTGTTAGGTAAGGGTATCTGGGGATATGGATCAATGGCAGGTAAGTGAAGTTGAGTTACAAATCAGCCATGATCGGATTGAAGGGGAACAGGCTCAAGGAGATGAATGGCCTCCTCCTGTTCCTGTGTTCCTAAGCAGCGACAAGGGACTTCCTTGTGAGAGGAGACACTGGCTGCTACTGATGTGCCGTCCAACGGCGGAGGCTGATCCTGCCCTCACCTGACCTCCACAGATGCAGATTTTCCAGTAATGGTCACAGTTAAGAGCGGAGTTCCTTGCTAACTTTCTGACTGACTGACTGACTCAGGGGTGTTGGAGCTAATTGTATCCTGTTTGTTGCCACTCCAGCTGAGCTCAGTTAACTCGGCACAGATCACGAATGAACTTGTGACTATCTTGGTCTACATCGGGAGAGCTGAAATTATAGTTTTTTTTTAACAGTGCAGATTCTTTTATAAAATTAAAGGGTGCACTTACTAATTTTATACCAAGTGTGTTTAATAACCAATCCTCCTTCCCATCCATTTACAAAACTGTAGCTACTTATAACCCTGAAGCGCTAATTACAACAAATCAACCATGATATCCCTGTTGCGAAAATTGTTCCTGTATCTGATTTCCATTCATAATACATTTAAATGGCTCTAATTACATTTGTGTCTCCAAGAATGATAGCCAGTAGTATGCAAACGCAGAACAAAATTTCATAAAGACTCTGTATAATAAGTACTGGTGATTGAGCATCTTGCTCGTTTACTGGATTTTGTCAGACTTAATATGGAAAACTCCAATTTATTAGCGAGCCTTTTTGCCTTGCCTTCTAGACGTTGCATAGACTAGGTCATGACCTTTTGGGGGTCTGCATTTCTAATTCCAGCCTAGATGGACAGGTTGAAAGCGTCTTGCTTTTGCTTTCTTCGTGGCTGTTAAATGTATTAAGTGAAATATTTGGACAGTTTTAAATTAATCCCCTGGGTCCGCTGTCTCCAACTACCATCTGATCTGGCAGTCATGCTTTGTAATGCCATGACAGTAAGTATATTGACAAGTAAAGTTGGAGTGCTTTTCTGAACTTTGTGGGTTGTTGATCAGAAGCCAATGTCCCACTGAAGGCTACTGGCTTCTACACACACACATTGCTGACTTTTTTGCTCTCCTCTCTTTTTGGGAGGCGGGGGTGGGGGGGGGGGGGGGGGGGAGAAGAAGAGAAAGCAAAACTTGTATTTATATGGCATCTTTATTTGGTCTTTTGTAAACAACTAAAGGTGATTCGCATACAACAAATCACTTTTTATTTGTTCTTGGGACGTGGGTGATGTCGGGAAGGCTGCAGTTATTGTCCATCCTTCAATACTTTGAAGAGGTTTGTGGGTCTTCTCCTTGAAGCATTGCAGTCCTAATGGTGATGGTGCTCCTATGATGGTATTAGGTAGGAAGTTCCAGGATCTTGACCCAACGATGAAGGACTGGCCACGTATGTCCAAGTTAGGATGGTGTGTGACAAGAAGGTGATGGTATTCCCATGATATTGCGGCTCTTATCCTTCAAGATCTTAGATTGAAGGGCTAGGAAATGCTGTGCTTTAAAGTGCAGTGATTGTTTTTTTGTAGCAAACACAGGAGCCATTTGGAATTCCCAATTGGACAGCTTTTTGATGTTTTCTGGTTTTCTTCTCAATAAAAAAAAATCCTGTTACTTTGTTTACAGGGAAAACTGTTCAATATCTGATCTATTACCACTGGATGGTGCTGCAGTAAAGCTCTGCATTACAATGTGTTGTACTGTTCTAGGCATAAACGGAGAATTATGTTGCATAGGCTTTGTAGTGAAACTATGACCAGAAATAGGTGCAGTAACATTAGAACTTATTTCAGTGTAGAAGTTTTTAACAGTGCTGCCCGCTGGCAGAGTTCAGGTACCGCAACAAATTACATTGCTCTGTGGTGGATTTTGGGCCTTCTGGTTGCGGCAAATTTGGGTCAATTCTATCCGTAGGAAAACTGCTGAAAGCGTTTCTTGCTCTCTTCTCTTTGTAGGAGGGGAAAAAAGAAATGCATTTGTATAGCACCTTATAATGTGTCTCTCACATCTCAAAGTCCTTCACAAACAATGAATTGCTTTGAAGTATAGTCCATGTTATGTAGGCAAACACAGCAGCTATTTGGAATTCTACTTGGAATTTTATTCATAAAGCATAAGAAAACTGTGTCACTATTGCTGTTTCTAGTGGGAACTGAATGAAAGAGGAAAGGTACAATTATACATAACCTTGAACTGCATGAATATGGGCCAAAAGTAGCGTTTTTATGATTGATGCAAAAAGTGAGTTCCCTGTTGGTAAGCATTCCAGGTCTTTTTCTGCTGCTTGGTGTTCCTGTGGCTAAACTCCCCAAATCCAGAGTACATTGAGAAATTGTCCGCACAGCTTTATGGTTCATTTTTCCTCTCTTAGGCCTTCAGGATAATCCTGACCTGCGTGCAGTCCTCCTGTTTGGATACAACACGTTTAAACCTGCAGCAGCTGACTTCATTCAACAACTCACCAGGTCATTCAATGTGAAGAACACTGTTGTAGCTGGGGGCCACATTGACAGAGTGTTTTCACCCAGTTCTGAAAGGTAGGTTCAATGTTGACTGTAGCCACAGAACTGAGCTGTTAGCTGTTTTTCTACCTCGTCAACACTGGGAAGAAAATGCTTCTTTACTTTCTTCATGCAATTACTTCATTCTACGGCTACAAATGATTCAACTGTCCACCAAGACTCTCCGCAGTATAATTAAGCTCAATTCCACCACATTGCCATGTAACTGCATGCTTCCAGAATGCAGTAAAACCTTGCAAATCAGCTCCCCCAAAGGCCCAGAGGTAAATGCACCACTTGATGTATAAGTGAGCCCTACAGACCAGGAGAGCATCAGATCTGATCCCCGATCTGTGCTGAGCTAGTTGATCTGGGATGGGGGGGGGGGTCGGGGGGTGGTGAGGAAGTGTTGCTCATTGGCCTCCGTATCACTGAACCAGAGAGAGGTAATATCATTGAGGATTCCTGCTCCATTTAGATTACTGTTGTTGGAAGTGCACTTGTGTGGAGGTTGGGTGAGGGCAGTTTAGCAGAAGAATAAATTAAAGTTCTTCACATCTGTGATAAATGGATTACTTTGTTTTTTTTTTTAAAAAACTGAGTGGTGTGACTATTCTGTGAGGAGTGCAGATTAAGAATTTCCTTAAAGTATTGCATAGGTAACACAGTTGAATTAATCTTTGAAGATGTCTTGGCTGTAGACACGTGGTGGATAGTCCATCTTCCCCATCCAGGTCCCAAGTGCTTTGATGAATGAGTTACACCCTTGATAATCTTCTGAAAATATACAGTTAGAGATGGGCTAACACGTAGGTCCCAAATGTATTGAAAGAATGTATATTTGTAATGCGTTTTATCACATTGTCAAAACATCACAAAGCGTTTCGCACAATTGTTTGGAGTGCAGTGACTGTTGCAAATGCGGCAGCCATTCCTCACCAGCCACATCCCACTATGGGGAATGGCCAGTGAATCTGTTTCCTGATGCTGTTGTGTTGTGGGATGAATGTTAGCCAGGACGCTGGGAGAACTCCTTTGACTAGTGATATTGAATCCTTAGCGTTCACCTGAACAGACAGACAGGACCCCTGTTTAGCGTCACATCCAAAGATCGATGTGGCCAAACTGCTGGCATTGTCCCTGGTATTTCCCCAAGCTCAGTGGAAAATGTTCCGTGTGTATGCATAAACAGGCCTTGAATATAGGTGTAGCAGAGAGTTTGATAGTGCAATGATTGCTTTGGCACAGTTAATGAACGTTGAATTTAAGTGGTTTTTGGATATTTACATGACTGATCTTCCTTGCCAGCCAGGATCAGTGTACGTACTTCCTGTGTTCTCTCTTGATAAAAGTGATAATAGGCACATCTGCTCACCACGGAAAGTGTTGCCATTAAAAAGGCTTCATTATGTTTTGACTTGCATAAAGAAGGAGGAAAGACCTAATAGGTTTCCTTTCAGTACAAAGTGCTTCCCCTCCCCATCTTTATCATTTCAAAAGATATGTTTCTCATTTCATGTGGGAAGCGGCATCATCATTTTTAATATCAATTGCCAGTTAGTCAGAGCATAAAAATGAGTCAGAGCACCCAGCACCATATGGGCTGGGAGCTTCCAGTTAATGAAACAAGGTGTAGGATGCAGTACAAGGCAGCAGTTGGAGAAATGAAGGCATGAAGAGGGACATTCTTGGAGGTGAAATGTCTGTTTCAACAATAAGTAGCAGAATGTCTATTTTTCTCTAATTACAAGCCCATCAACAAAGTTGCATCAGAAGTTGCCCATTTCAAAGCCATATACTCTTGTGATTTCGCTCGCAGGTTGTTAATTGTTGGAGAAAAGAGTCATTCTCCTGGTTCATTATTAGATTCTGGCCCACTTGGACTCAGCTTTTATTTTTCCTCCAATTTACAAATTCTACAGAATTAATGCCTAAAAAGAGAAGGAAAGCATTTCATTATAAATGATTATCATCTGTACGTTAGTGACTGATCAAGCAGGTAACTTGAACCGCAGGCGCCTGCCATCTTTTTGTTTTGTGAATTTTATGCTGATTGAGGAGGGATGTTGGTGAAGAGGAATGGGATGTTCAATTTCAGGAAAGCCAGGGTTACCATTAAACACTTTGAAGTTAGGTATGAAGCATTTAGATGTAGAGAGTTCACTCTACTCTCCCCAAACAATGTGCCTCAGCTTCAACCTCAAAAGAGCACCACTTGTTTCACCAGCAGACATTTTCCATTAAGGGTGATTTTGTGTTGTGAACTTAATTCTAGTCACAAATGGATTGAGATTTTCTGAACTCATTTTAAGTTGGAACTTTGCAGCCAGCAGACACAAGAGACTTGCGTCCCCTCAGCCTGGGTTGGATTTTAACCCTAGTCTAATCCACTGCAGTAGCTTCTTTGCACAGTATTTCTTTAGAAATGCCTTTTCCTGCTAGCCTTTTCTTGGAACACAAAGCGAAGTGTGAGCATTTTCTCCTTGTAAAACTGCTGTTCTTCTCCATGCATTAAGGAACGAGCGTTAATTTTATTCTGTTTCTTCAAAAACGCATGCGTTTGGCCCCCTGGAGACAGTCCGACCGAGCTTTCATGATCCGTGTTTTACTTTTATCCCTCCCCCTTTCTAGTGTTGATGTCCGGAACATGTACGGCTTTGTTGGCTTGTCATTGAGTGGAAAATCGATCCAGGCGGCGTCCATTCTCCTGGACGAGGACGTAGAGACGCCCAAAAGCGCAGAAGCGGCGATGCAGCGTCTCAAAGCGGCCAACATTCCCGAGAGCAACACGTTGGGCTTCATGTTTGCCTGCATCGGGCGGGGTCAAAACTACTACTCCAGGAAGGAGAACGTGGAAGCCGATGCCTTCAGGAAACAGTTTCCTGCCGTTCCGTTATTTGGGTTTTTTGGTAACGGAGAAATCGGCTGTGATCGCATCGTGACGGAAAGCTTCTCGCTGAGGGAGTGCTGTAATTCTTCAGATTACGATGAATTACTTCATGGTTATACTACAGTGATGGCACTTATTCACCTGGGGCCAGTTAAATAATAACAAGACCCTTCGTTAGGCTCACCGGGGTATTAACGATTGGGCCGATACCATATTAGGATACGCGCAAGTTGTGGATCAGTCTTCATCTGTTTGAAAATATTTGCACAAAGTGCTGCAAATTGTTTGCACAGAGCAAGAACATTAACAGCGTAGGCCCATAAAATGGTTGAGTTTAGTAATCTGCTCATACAACCCTCTGTTAAAATGTCAAGAGTTTTTAGCTTTTAGGTGCTGTCAATTCAATCGATTCTGTGGATTTTGAGTTTTGATTTTAATTTTTATTACATTTTGAATGTAGAAGTAATCATGGATAAATACCTGGTATTTCTTGTGATTTTTTTTTTAAATTTAAAAAAAATTGTGATCTTGTAATTTAACCCAGAATATTCTGCAGGATTTAAACAGCTGTGATGGTTAACACCTGGAAAGGGCTTCTTGATAATGCTAACTAGGTGCCCTTCACTCCCCCACTATCCCAATAAAATCCTCTGGCTGAGACTCTGTTATTGTCATTAAGGGTTCAGTAAAGAGTAATAGCGGTGAAAGTTTTGTCCTGTGTCCACTTGAATTCTGGAAAACACCCAGCAGTGCAATTACAGATTTAACCCTTTTTTGGGATGTGTCCAGAGAGAGTATTTTGAGCTGTGTGAGAAATACTGATGGTTAGAGCTGTCACTGGTGGTGAAGCAAGCAATTTGAGGTGACAAATTTAAGCAGCATCACACAAAACATATTGGCTCAAGTGTGATTTTTTTTTTTGCCACACATTAAACAAGGCCTGGCAGTGAGGGTGGACTCTGTGGGAAGTGGCAGATTGTGAGCAGGAGGATGGATAACTGCAGCAGAGCCTGTAATGTATAAACAGGCAAGTCGTGTAACCTGAAGTAAATAACCTGGACCAAAGGGATTTATCTATTTTCAACCTTAAGTACCTGATTTTCAATGAAAAGTACAAATATCTGCCAGCCTTACATGTTACGTAGGTGTGTTAGTGCTCGGGTTACTAACCCGCCAGGATTGCCTTGCGGCCCCCAGAAATTGAAAACTCTTTTACGCTGCTGTGAGCAAACCTGGGAGAAAATTCATAGGGACATTTAAAAAAAAAAATTTGTTCTTTTCATTTTCTTTGAACACTTTTGTTTGTTAGTTATAGAAATAGTGGAAATGGGGGATAAAAGAGGCTCTTTGACTATGCAGGGCCGTTGGAGGTGGGAGGTCTTGTGGAAGCCTCCAGGAATACATCCAACCAGAGTTGGCATCCCTGGTTTGTCCTGTCGTTCCTTACAATTGCTGATCTGAGACTGTAGCCCTTGTGTGAGTGGGATGTGGTGCGATGGGATAGCTGCAGCTCTTGGAGCAGGTGTGTCCTGTTTGTTGTTAGATCAGAGATCATTATCTGAATTGGAAACACTTTTGTTACTATAATTAAAATTGCTAATTACACTCATTAACTTTCTTTTTATAATAGAGGAAGGTTTTAAAATAAATGCATGCAATTAGACCACATTATCACTGCCTTTTTCTCTGTTTAAAATTGCACACCGATGTCAACACAGGGTGACTACTGCCTGACAATAAGACTATAAAATCAGATTCATTGGTTGAATTATCTTGTATTACTGATCAGCCCTATGATTTGCAACTGGGATTGGGAACAAAATACCCAGAAGGCCAGTCTAGATAGTTCTAACAGGCTGTTGATTCAAAGTGGGAAATGGAGTGTGATTTTATTCTGTAAATTTTGTAACGGAGCTGATTTACCAATGGAGGAATCTTGGATTAAGAGTGCCCCTTCCTAAGATTTCCCCCCCCCCCCACGGTGATTCAGCGAGCTTATTCATTGAGCGTCTGAGCCATACAGACTGGCGTGGTCTCAGGTTTCATCGCTGATCTAAGCCGAGAGTCGACTGTATCGTAGAGGGTAGCCCGGTTATTTTAAACTAGCCGACCTCTCGTACTGTTGCACATGGGGAAGTCAAGACCAAGTGTAGTCTTCAGGTGAAGAGGGATAATTGCTAAAATAAGTAAAAAGCCAGCACTTACGTGGCAGTGAATGTCAGCAGGCTCTTTTACCATGAGGGGCATTACAGTCTAGCCTGATTCTGTCCAATTCCAGCAGGTATCACTGACCAGTTTGCAGGAAGCAGGAACCCTGGCTAAGTCTTTCCTCTTTAACCCAGGAGCGCTGAGGTCAACTAGTAGTGCCTCAAAGTGACCCCCGGGGCTGAGCTCAATTAAGTCTACACAGATTGGGGATCGAATCTGGAAGCTTCCTCGCTCATAAAGCGCGTTGGGATGTCCTGAGGCCGTGAAATGCGCTGTATAAAAGCAAGTCTTTTTAGATAGTGGGGGTAATTTTGTGAGGCGCTACTCCTGATGTGAAGCCTCGCTAGCAGCAAGTGTGGTAATAGAGATAAGGTCACAACACTGTAATCTTGATGTTTCTGACCCATGCTCACCGCTAGTAAGGCTTTGCACCAGGAGAGGAGCGTCACTGAATTACCCCCCTCCCCGACCTGTGTCATTACACCTGGAGTACGACAAGTGAACACAATTAGAAGCTTTACTGAGTACAAATATGCACGCATCAGAAGTCACTCGATTGCAATAGCTTTTATTACATTTGTGCAAGAAATACCAGTGAAAATAACAAGAAATATACAAAGCACTTTCACTCACTCAATTTCCTTTTATTTTCTCCTGTTGAAAAGTGAAATAAGTAGAATATACATGGCCCTTATAGTGTGATGACAAGATTGGCAATAAGCTAATTGTCCTCCTGGGGAGTCATATATCAGATTGTACTGCTGACCAGGGGGGTGTCTGTGTTATGTATTTGAACTGTCCCAAGTCCAGGAGTTGGTATAGTACCTGCTTCACAATAATTCCAGCTGCAAACGTTCTGAGTTTAAGAAGTTTCATCTCTGGTAAAACAACTTGAGTTTCTTAACCGAGATGGAATGGCTGATGTGCGTAGAGGGATATGGATGGAAGCCCAGAGACAGTTGGAACATGAAGATCCCTACTACTAACGGTCTGGGAAAGGAGGTCATAGGAACAAATAGGTCAATGATCTTGTGTTGTTTCTGCCTGACACTTGTATCGTCAAACCTTTCCACTCATTCATTTGAAGTGAGGCTCGCTCACACTGCAGTTTAAGAACGTCACCTATTTCGACGTATGTCGCTTAAAACAAGCCTGCCTCGAGTGTGTTTAAATGGGTCTGCAGTCCATCTCCCGCTTTTTGCTGATGAATCTGACTCCTAACATTTCCCTGATGTTGACAGCTCTGTGTGTCGTCACTGTGCGGTACAGGCTGCTGTTCTGCTGATTACTTCTCTTCTGTCTCCGTTTTCTGAAAGTGCAAGAAACTGAATAATTCATGGGCCAAAAACTTGTCTCCTGCACTCTACTGCAAGCTGTGCAATAGAGCAATTTTGCGAAGAGTAATTTATATGTCTTGTGTGTTTGGGGGGGGGTGGGGCAATCACTTGAGCTCATCCAAAACGCTGCTGCTCGTATCCTAACTCGCATCAAGTCCTGTTCACCCATCACCCCTGCGTTCGCTGACGCTCAATAACTTTAACATTCTCATCCTTTTCAAATCCCTCCATAGCCTCACCCCTCCCTATCTCTGTAACCTCTTCCAGCCCTACAATCCTCCGAAATCTCTGTAGTCCTCTAATTCTGGATTTTTGCGCATCCCTGATTTCCATCGCCCCACCATTGGCGCCCGTACCTAGGCTCTGAGCTGTGGAATTCCCTCCCTAAACCTCTCCGCGCCTCTACCTCTCGCTCCTTCTTTAAGACGCTCCTTAAAACCTGTCTCTTTGATCAAGATCCTGTCCTAATATCTCCTTATGTGGCTCAGGTATCAAATTTTGTCTGATAATGCCCGTGTGAAGCGCCGTGGGACGTTTTACTATGTTAAAGGTGCTATATAAATGCAAGTTGTTGGTCTTCATACTCGAAAGAGCACTGTTCTTGTACTTCTGTGAGCTGGTAACAGAGTGTGGGTGTGGCTTTTAAAGAGATTGCAGGGAGGAGAAAGTGATCACTGCTAGCAACTGTCCAGATGCTAGGAGAGGACATGATTTAGTTTGCCTATGATGCCTCCTCCCCACCATGGCCAAACACCCTGCTGACACTGTCAGTTGTGGCCCAGTGCTAGCCCTCTCGCCTTTGAGTTAGAAGGTTGTGGGCTCAGGTCCCAGTCCAGAGAACTGAGCACAAAATCTAGGCTGACACTGTCAGAGGTGCCATCTTTCAGATAAGACGTTAAACCGAGGCCCCGTCTGCCCTCTCGGGTGGACATTAAAGATCCCATGGCACTATTTCGAAGAAGAGCAGGGGAGTTCTGGTGTCCTGGCCAACATTTGTCCCTCACCCAACACCTAAAACAGGTGTCATCTAGTCATTTATTTAATTGCTGCTTGCGGGAACTTGCTGTGAGCATATTGGCTGCCGCGTTTCCTACATTACAACAGTGACTACACTTCAAAAAAAAAAGCATTTCATCGGCTGTAAAGCGCTTTGGGACATCATGAGATCGTGAAAGGCGCTGTATAAATGCAAGTCTATTTTTTTCTGTCCAGTCTGTCTCACAAACATATGGAGAGGTACCAGAGGACTGGCGGCGTCTTTAGGATCAACCCCAGCCTATGTTCTCACCATCAGAAGAGATTGGGGGAGGGGGGAGCAGGTCCTTTTGCCTTGTCTTAGGACACAAGATGGAAAAATGTCATTAGGACTCTATATGAGCAGAGGACAACCAAGTTCCCCCCCTTCTCCCTCGCACCCCGCCCCCCCAAACCCAGCTTGGCTGGTGCATTCCTATGGACAAATCAAATCGATTGCAATTACTCAGGGCGTACTTACTTGCAGTAGACGTAGGTTGCGCCCATGATTACAAGTAACGCAAAGAGCAGGGTCACCACGATAATGATCAGCGGTGGACTTACAGTCCTATCTGGCTGCTGGCTCAGGAGCAGGAACTCCTCACATCGGCTTCCTTTGAAGCTGTCATTACACCTACAGAAGATATCAATCTGAATTAGGCCATACAACAGGAGGACTGGGTTGGGGCAAGCTGGCATGTTTCCAATGAGGAAAAAATGTTTGATTTCTGGGGACCAGAATCAGTGACACGTTCTTGACCAGCGTAGGCAGCAGATCTGTTTGTTGTGCCAGCAAGCATACTTTTGGTTGCTACCGTTCAACAAGGACGTGCCTGATTTGGTGAGGATGCAGAGAAGAGCAACAAGAAACATCTCAAAGGTAAAGCAGATTTGTTTTGGACAAAGGCTGGAGAAGGTGAAGCTCTGTACTCTGGAAGGAAGATGGTTAAAGGGGGGAATCTTCACATAAACTGCTGAAAGGTTTATTACTTCAAGGTAAGTCAGGCCAAAAGTCAGAGACATAGGGGGTAATTTTGACTTTGGGTGATAGTGTAAAACGGGTGATTTTGATTCAGCTGCCCGTTGTACATCACCATTGACTTCAATAGAAATGAAAATCAAGAGAGGTGTACAACGGGTGGCTGGTCTGATTTTGCCCAAAGTCAAAATGACCCCCATGCATTGAAGTTGGTGAAAACAGATCTCAGAAAAAAATTTACTGAAAGGGTGATAAATGTTTGGATTCATCTACGTAGCGGAGTCAAATACTTTGGAGGAATTCAAAATGTCATTGAACGCTAGGCTAGGTGAGTTGGAGTACTGGAGGGACAAGACTTGATGGACTGAACATCCTCTCTCAGTGAGATTTCCAATAGGGTTAGATGAAGAGGGGTGGGAGGAGGCTTGTGTAGAGTATAAATGCCGGCATAGACCAGTTGGGCTGAATGGCCTGTTCCTGTGCTGTACATTCTATGTAAATGCCTATTAGTGCTGTTAATTATGTGCTGTGAACATGGATACTTTAGCAACTGAGCTGAGACGACTGATTTGATTCCTGTCCCTTTCAATCAGCAGGAGTAGGCTCTAATCCTGTCGATTGGAGCTGGGTTTGAACCCTGGTCCCAATTCCCCAAGAGGAGACCCCGATGCAGCACCTTTGAATCTACATGGAGCCACGCATCAACTGTATGTGCGTGACTCGGTGGGGCCGACCGTGATTCATTTCACGCTGAGGACTGCATTTGACTTACCAGCAGAATGGACTGGATGATGTTAGAATGTAGCAGGTGCCTCCGTTCAGACAGTAGGAACTGTACATAATTGGGCAGAGCTCCCCGTGTGCTAACAAATTAAAAGACAAAACCCAAAGGTAGGGATTAGCATACAAAATCTTTTTAAGAACAAACTATATAATGAGGCAGATATTTTACCTTTTACACCGGTATTGTATTTGCTATTCCACAAAGGCTGGAGTAGTTTACCACTTGTACACTGCACCAGTACTGAGCACTGATGAAGTTGATCTTATGCATGGTGCACATTTAATTCAATTACTGAGAAACTGGTGTCCATGGTCCTCGAGTTTACACTACGAAATCCAGTTTTCTTATCCGGAGGCAGAAACAGACCCACGAAAATGATTCAGCCACAGGGGATGAGGATACTGGATTTAAGCAGTGCCGACACCAGGGACTGGACAGCAGTCTCCTGGAGTGCAATCCAAACAAGTGCCAACCTTTATAAATCACTGGATAGGCCTCAGCTGGAGTATTGCGTCCAATTCTGAGTACCGCACTTTAGGAAGGATGTCAAGGCCTTGGAGAGGGTGCAGAGGAGATTTACTAGAATGTTATCAGGGATGAGGGACTTCAGTTATGTGGAGAGACCGGAGAAGTGGGGATTGTTCTCCTTAGAGCAGAGAATTTTAAGGGGAGATTTAATAGAGGTGTTCAAAATTATGAAGGGTTTTAATATTGTAAATAAGGAGAAACTGTTTCCACTGTCAGGAGGGTCGGTAACGAGAGGGCACAGCTTTAAGGTAATTGGCAAAAGTACCACGGGGGGGGATGAGGAGAATTTTTTTTACGCGAGTTGTTGTGATCTGGAATGCACTGCCTGGTGGAAGCAGATTCAATAGAATCTTTCAAAAGGGAATTGGATATATACTAGAAAATGAAACATTTGCAAGGCTATAGGGAAAGAGCAGGGGAGTTGGACTAATTGAATAGCTCTTTCAAAGAGCTGGCACAGGCACGATGGGCCGAATAGCCTCCTTCTGTGCTGTATGATTCTAGGTTGGGTACCATGAAAGTCACCTTCCCTTCCCAATGAGAATGTAATTGCACAACATGTAGAAACATTCCCAATTTATTTTTACTGGCGAATTGGCCGTGGCTTTGCCCGCGGTCCGTTGACGAATAGAACCTTTTTCATACACAAGATGGCAACGAAGACGGGAGCAAGACTTCAGAAACTTGCTCCGCAGTGCAACTTTATGGCTGCAGCCTGCAATTACACTGTGACAGTTGACGTGGCAAAGCTGAATGGGGAATCTTCACAAAGCATGACCAAAAATTGCGACAGGCTGACGCAGCTGTGCAGTACCGAGGGCGTGCTGCATCGTCAGAGGTGCCATCCTTCGGATAAGGCCAGCAGTTGAGGATACTCTCTTGGCACTATTTGAAGAGCAAGGAGTTCTCCCTGCATCCTGGCTGACATTCTTCCCTCAATGAACAACTCCATAAGTATATTAACTGGTCATTCATCTCACTGCAGGGCAAAACTGATCAAGTCAGTTGCTTTGACAATTAGATTGAATCTGGTTGATAAGTGTCAATATTCAGTATTCTGTATAATGATGCTATACAGAACACTGAATGTTGACATGTGCTGTATGCAAAATGTCTGATGCATTTGCCTTCATAACAAGTCACTACACTTCAAAGTTTGTGGTTTGTCAAGTGCTTTGAGATGATTCTGAGACATGGCAAGGATAAGATGCTATATAATGCAAGACTTGGTATGAGGGAAAAGTTCCTTTCAATAACACAACTACAACTTGCATTTATATAGCAGGTTTCACAACCTCAGGATGTCCCAAAGTGCTTTACAGTACTTTTGAAGTGCAGTCCCTGTTGTAATGTGGGAAATGGAGGAGAGAGAGATGGAGAGGTTTCAGGGAGGGAATTTCAGAGCTTAGGGTCTAAACGGCAGAAGGCACGGCTGCAAATGGTGGGGGCGAAGGAAGGGGGCTTGGTCAAGAGGCCCGGATTGGAGGAACGCAGAGTTCTCAGAGGGTTGTAGGTCTGGAAGAGGTTCCAGAGATAGGGAGGGATGAGGCTATGGAGAGATTTGAACACGAGGATGAGAATTTTAAAATGCAGACCGGGCGCCAAAGTAGGTCAGCGAGCACAAGGGTGATGGGTTAATGGGACTTAGTGTGAGTTAGGATACGGGCAATAGAGTTTTGGATGAGCTTAAATGTATGGAGGGTGGAAGATGGGAGGCCAGCCAGGGGAATATTGGAATAGCTGAGTCTTTCATCAATCATGCTCAAACGATCCCATCATGAACTCTACCTCATCCACCTCTTAACTCCTTGATTCCCCAAAGATGGATTGGACTCAGTCTTTAAGATTTGTTACAAGTAATGGATGTTTGTACTTACCTGCCATTGGAGACTGCTTGCTAAACTGATCTCATTTGTGGCGGAGGTGGTTCATTAGATTGACAAAGAGGCCAGTTGGGAAATTCCAGAAATGGTTACTGTGATGGGGGTTCTTATCTTTGGATGACACCGAACTAGTTGATAAAATGTCAGTTATGTAGAATATCGGATGTTGACACTTATCAACCAGATTCAATCTAGTTGTCAAAGCAACTGATGTGATCAGTTTCATATAAATATTACGCCATCGGCAGCAATAAAATCACACTCAGAATTTCCGAGCTTCATTGAGGATAGTACAGGAGTTTGGGAATTCCTGGCTAGAATGCGTTTAAACTATGCAAAAGTAGGAATAGGCTGGATATTAGGCAGCTCTTCTTTCCCCAGAGATTAGTGAGCCTCTGGAATGCTTTGCTGGCTGGTGTGGTCGGTGCCGACTCTCTGCCTTCAAGAGGGAGCCGGATCAGTTCTTGACTGGGGCAGAGATCACATCATATAGAAGGTAAGTGGATTAACAGATAACATACACGTGGTCAATCTGATCTCCTGGACTGGTTTCGATTGCCTGAGGGGCTTGAAGAGGAATTTTCCAGTGGTTTTTTTCCCTTTATTGGCTCTGGGTTTTCCTCCTCTCCCAGGAGATTAGATGGCTGCGAGGGGAGCGGGGGTGGGGTTTGCAGGAGAGTGTGCAGCAAGTATCTAGTCACGATGCTCTGGCCATCATGATGTGGGGCAGGCTTGATGAAGCAGCTGCTCTTTATCTGCCCATCATTTTCCTATGTTCGAAATTAAATAAGACCAAAAAAAAGAATATGCAAGGATGGGGGTAGGTAGACAGTCTCCTGGTGAAAGAATTTGCACAATCTCAGTACTTCACCTTGTCATTAAATTGTTAGGCCCATTCAGGATTGCTGACGTAAGAAGTGGAAATATCACACTGATGCAATAGGGAGTGTGGTATCCAACCACATTATAGATGAACCGTGAGTGCTTGATGCTGACACTGGGTGTGAAGAACAGAAAAAATGTTCCATTGCCTGGCATTGACGTGCTTCACCTTATGGACTCATTATGTGTCAAAACCAGAAATTGTGGGAGGACCTTAAAGGGAATAGAAAATCCCAATTTTTAGCTATAAAAGAAAAACTTGCATTTATATAGCACTGTTTCACACCTTCAGAGACAATGCAGCCAATTTGCGCACAGCAAGATCCCACAAACAGCAAACGAGATGAATTACCAGTTAATCGATTTTCGGTGGTGTTGGTCAAAGGAGGAATGTTGGCCAGGACACCGGGAGAACTCCCTGCTCTTCTTCAAGAAGTGCCACAGGATCTTTTACATCCACAGACAAGGTCTCAGTTTCACATGTCATCTGAAATACGGCACCTCTGGCAGTGCAGCACTCCCTCAGTACTGCAGTGAAGTATCAGCCTAGATTATGCGCTCAAATCCTAGAGTTGGGCTTGAGCCCACGTCCTTTTGACTCTTGTGCTACCAACTGAGCCAAGCTGACACCATCTATGTCTTTACTTAGATTATCTAGTTCTTACATGTCAGCCTAACATATATTACCAGTTCCTTTAGGGTGACATTTACTGTCTAGTTTTATGTAACCAATAGGTAAACGTGTTCATGTTTTTTGTAGGAGGAAGGAGAGGGAGTCAGAACTTATAACTACAGACAATCATAAATCAAAAGATGAAGAAATAAAGATCTGCATTTATATCACACCTTTCTCAACCTTAGGACATCCCAAAGTGCTTTACAGTTAATTAAGTATTTTTGAAGTGTAGTCACTGTTGTAATGTAGGAAACGCAACAGCCAATTTGTGCACAGCAAGGTCCCACAAGCAGCATTGAGATAAATGACTAGATAATCTATTTCTTAGCAATGTTGGTTGAGGGATAAATATTGGCCAGGACACTGGGGAGAACTCTCCTGCTCTTCTTCGAAATACTGCCGTGGGATCTTTTACATCCACCTGAGAGGGCAGGCGGGGCCTCAGTTTAATGTCTCAACTGAAAGGCAGGAAGAGGTGTTAGAAATCAAAGATTCAACATGCCAGCCAGTATTGAAGTCTCTGTACAGAAGTAACAGGGAGCACTGACTTACTTCTCTCCCTGCCCCACTGTATCCCTGTGGCAATGTGTGAGCATTGCTTGAGGACAGGAGTAGGGATGGGGGAGGATGGGCTGTGATTCACCACATTGAGTGGGGTAGGCTGCCAACACTCACCGCTTAGGCTTGCATACAATGACTGGTCGCTCGGGCGAGCTATCAGAGGAGCTTCTGCCCTGTGAATCCATGACCCAGTGAGGGGTCAGCACCTTGACGGAAGGTGAGGGGGGGGGTGGAAGGAATTGTTTAAAAAAAAGACGAATCTGTTGCTTGACTCTAAGTCAGACTCATCCTTATAAACAATATCTTCCGATAATATGGCCAAAGTTATGAATTCCTATGGAGTTGGAATTCCCTTGCGTTTCCCGGGGAGCGATGCACAGGCTCATCCCACTAATAACTTCCCATTTGCATTCCTTACCTGGCGCCACCATGTCACTTTGATACTGCTGATCTGTGATACTCTTCCTACAAAACAAATAAGAGATCGTTTTAGAAGATGCTGGAAGGAATGGCTAATCCGGTTTCAATCGGCATTGCTGCCGTTTTGTCAAACCACAGCAGTGAAAGCAGTCCGCATCGGAGAGGGAGAAGACAAGAGCTATGTTCTGGGTGGCAGGAAGAGTCTCCATCATCATGCATACTTTCAGCATTTTCTGTTTATTGTTTCATTACCATAGCAGTTGACAATATTAGAATCAGTAAATGGAACCTATTAAGGACAGAACACCAACAACTTGCATTTATATAGTGCCTTTAACATAGCAAAATATCCCAAGGTGCTTCACGTGAGCGTTATCGAACAAAAATTTGACACTGAGCCACGTAAGGAGATGTTAGGTCAGGTTGGTCAAAGAGGTAGGTTTGAAGGAGCATCTTAATGGAGGAGCGAGAGGTAGAGATGCGGAGAGAGTTAGGGAGGGGATTCCAGAGCTTAGGGCCTCGGCAGCTGAAGGCACGGCTGCCAATGGTGGAGCGATGAAAATCGGGGATGCTCAAGAGGCCAGAATTGGAGGAGCGCAGAGATCTCGGAGGGTTGTAGGGCTGGAAGAGGTTACAGAGATATGGAAGGGTGAGGCCAAGGAGGGACATGTCCCCTTGAGACTCCAGAACCAAGGCAGGTGTCTGACCGCTATTATTGAATGGTGCCTGACCGCTGTTATTAATTCGTGCTTTTTCCCTGGGCACATGAGATATTATGGAGTCCATGTGGATGGCTATATTGGATCAGTCCTATGATCTCAGCATTCTCTTGTGGACACATCTCTGACCTGGAGTATTTGTGCTCTTAAAAAAAAAATTTGGGCTGCAAACGGAAAAGGAATGACGATTAAGCAATGCCCTTTATCAAAAGAGACCAGCCCATGAGAACCTTAAGGCAGCACTTCCTCCTCTTCCAATTTCCTTCCCTTCCTGCGAGGAATACACTTGACCTCTGTTGAGTCCCTCTACTATGAATCATAGCCAAGACCAGGAGCTCACCATCCCATAACACGGCTCCCTTTCTCTCTCAACAGTTCTCCCCTTCTCTCATCTCCTGAAGTCATTGACTCCTTCCATGCACACCCTTAACCTAGTGATGAGCCGTGAGGGTGAGTGTCAGCGGCCTATTCGATGAAGCAGGTTGTCCCACCTGAGCCTGATCCTGTCCCCACCAACATCCATGCATACTCGTTGTAGCAAAGGCCATAAAAGTCTGTACAGAGTGGGAGTTCTGGCTGACTGTGGGTGAGCGAGTCACTGGACAAACCATTGAGAAGCCCCCCCACCCATGACACTGCATGTGCTCCAATGACATTTGTGGTTCAATTCCTCAATAAAAAAGAGCAGATTTTTTCCCAACAGTTTACAACAGGTGGAGCAGAGGAAGACGATGATGAGCCAAAAGGGATTTCTGAAACATCGGCACAGGAAGATGTTCCATTCAATTTAAGTGCAATTCCCCCGAAGTTTACTTGGTGACTAGACTTCTACAAGTGTATTAGACTTTATTAAAAGTATTAGCCATTTTTGTTCCTTTTTCCATTTCTCTCCTATCACCGGAGTACGGTTCCAGTCCCAAGTCCTTTTTCTCCTATGTGAGCTTAGTGTTGCCAGCAAATTAATGAAAAGTAGGGATAATCATCGCTAAACCCTGTTCTCTTCCCAACACTTTCCAGCCGGAGTCACTGGATAACAATCAAGAGCAAGATCCCCGGCTGATTTTTCCCTCCCTAGCCTGTGACACAGGTCAAATGCAGCAAATCAAATCCTGCCCTGGCTGAGAGCATTGAGATTGAGAATTGAACTGGAGACCCCCTGGACTGTGTGGCTCGGGACTACATTGAATGAAGCCTTTCCCCATTAGACTATTGGGGGAGCTCCACACAGACTGTAGATAGCGGTCACCTTTCTCACTACTCCTGTCACAAATAGTGTAAGCACCTCACAAGCATCAGCTATCACAAGGAGATCAGTTTGCCCATTTCACAGTGACAGAAATAAAGAAAAAATTTGCATTTATATAGCGCCTTTCAAGACCTCAGGGCGTCCTTTTACTCCCAATGGAGTACTTATTGAAGTTTAGTCACTGTTGTAATGTAGGAAACAGAGCAGTCAATTTGCACACAGCAAGGTCCCACAAACATCAATGTGATAAAGGCCAGATAATCTGTTTTTAGAGATGTTGGTTGAGGGATAAATATTGGCCAGGGCACGGGGGAGATCTCCACTGCTCTTCTTCGAAATAGTGCTGTGGGGTCTTTTACATCCACCTGAGAGGGCAGATGGGGCCTCGGTTTAACATCTCATCCAAAAAACAGCATCTCCGACAGTGCTGAGCTACCTCAGTATTACACTGGGGTGTCAGCCTAGATTTTGTGCTCAAGTCTGTGGAGTGGGACTTGAGGCGAGAGTGCTAGCCACTGAGCCACGGCTGACACCTAACTTAGCTCAGATTGAGAATTCAATCGGAGACCTCCTGGGCTATATGGCTTAGGGCTGCACTGAATGGAGCCTCTCCCCACTAGACAATTGGGGGAGCTCCATATAGCGGTCCCCTTTCTCACCACTCCTGTCACAGGTAGGGTAGGCACTTTACAACCCACAGCTGCCACATGGAGATCATTTCACTGTGACAGAAATTGGGGCAGACACCATTGTGTAAGTTGCACCTTCGAAAGTTCGACCAAACGTAAAATACAACAAAAAGGCAAACGTTCTGTACTCACTTTTAATGCAGTCCGCAGTCAGTGATTGCGCCTCTGCAGATTCTTTGACATCAGCTCACGATATAATCAGTTCTTGGTTGTGTCATTACTGCTTGGGAGGTGTGTGTGAAACCTGAGTTCAGTTTCCCCCCAAGGGGATTATTTGCTGAAAGAAATCTTCCACACCTTCAGTCAAAGAATGCAGGAAAGAGCTGGGCACCAAACCACACATGGGGTTTCTCAGTCACGGAGCCAGGTATAACCCAACAGCAAGATCTAGAAAACGACAACTTGGATAATTTTGTTTCGTTGACTTTGTTAGCTCTAAAAGTTACAGCTTGTTCTAGAAAGACCTGGTCTTCCTTGTTTTCAGTAATACTTCCTTGTTCCTACATTCTTTAGCTTGGCTGATGGCCAGATCAGATCACTCAAATCTTTTTTCTTTTCGACTGTTTTTTTTTTGAGGGGGGGTTTGGGAGGGCAAGGGTGAATTTGAGAAATTTTAATAGCAAACACAAAGGACGGGCGGCGTTGAAATGTGAAGAGAACTTTCCCACGGGAGACTTTTACCCGAGGCAGTTGTGCTTTGGAAACCACCTTTACAACATCGTACATGGACCTTTCATTAAGAAATGCAAACATGTAACTAGTTAGTACATGTAACAGCAGCCTGCGTTCGGTAGGTTTGTGCGGTGACCACAGTTAAACTTGTTTCCCCCCCCACAAAGTTACAGCATAAGATTTATAAGTAACAGGAAAAGGCCTTTAGGCCCGGAAAATGCACCTCCTTCCCATAGATCGCAACCCCCAACTTCCAACTTCTCACTGTGTTCCTCAATCCTTTCTTCTTTCTCCGGAAACGTTCCTAATTGTCTTTCGAACCCATTTACTGGAGGGGGTAATTTTAACCCCCAAGAACGTGTGGGATGGGAGGTTTAAAATAACAGCTTTTTGGAGCGGGGCTGCATCCCAGCTCCAACGTGCCCACTTCTGGGATCAACCCAGGCAGGTTTGTATGGGTGTGTTCAACAGACATCAGGAAGTTCCTCCCCCACTTAAAGCCGGCGGGCGGATACTTAAAGGGGCAATGTACCTCATTGAAATACTTGTAGTACTTAATTCCTTGTGTAATGGAAAACTTAAATGAATTTAACCATACTTGTTTGGGTTTCCCATTGCTTCCGATTCACATCAGGTAAAAACAGGCGGGAGGGGTCGGATCCACAAGGCAAGTACCTTTATTGCACAACTTGTGGGCCCAGAGGAGCAGGAGTGCTTCATCCAGGCCCAACAAGCTCACCTGGCCTACAGGACCCCCGCGATCGGCCGACAGCCCCCTCCCCCCACCGCTGTTGGACCCCCCCACCCCCATGGTGGCCCCCCCAACCTACCTCTGACTCTTCACCCAACCTCCAACGACCTCCGATCTCCAAGTCCCAGCATCACCTCCTGACCCACAATATTCCACCCTCACAATACTCCACCCTCACAATACTCCACTCTCATAATACTCAACCCTCACAATACTCCACTCTCATAATACTCCACCCTCACAATACTCCACTCACATAATACTCCACCCTCACAATACACCACCCTCACAATACTCCACCTTCACAATATTCCACCCCACATGCTTTTACCCAAGGCTGGCTAAAGCCAATTAGCATTCTTGATTATCTGGTCACTTATCTCATTGCTGTTTGTGGGACCTTGCTGTGCGCAAATTGGCTGCCGCGTTTCCTACATTACAACAGTGACTACACTTCAAAAGTACTTTGTTGGTTATAAAGTGCTATGAGATGTTCTGAGGTTGTGAAAGGCGCTATAAAAATGCAAGTCATTTATTTTCTTATGGCTCCCTCCATGGCTCACTTGGCGAAGTCAGCTGGTGAGACATACGGATTACAGGGCTCTGGGTTACACCAGATTCTATCCAGTGAAACTCCACTGGACGTGAATGTGTGCACGATAGGACCGGACTGCGCTATGATCCCACCTCCTCTCCCAATGGTCAAATACTCTGCTGTCACTCCCTGTCTGGGCGGACACACAAAGAACAGTCACTTGCCTGAGGTACTGAATGGTGCCCAATGCCTGTGCCACGGGATACCAGCTGCTTCACGGGAGAAGGGGGAGAAAATTGGCCAGATGTTAAGGGGCAGGGCCCAAAGATGCAGTTGAACACTTTTGCACTCACCTGAACTCCTCTCTATGACCACCTGTCAAAATGCAAATTGCCTTTCCTCTTCCCCAGCTGCTTTCAAAAGCCTGCCGAAGAGTATTTATCTCTGGGCCTTGGTCCTTAACTCCATGCTACCCATCCTTTCCCCTCCCACTCAGTGACCATTTCAATCTCCAATCCCTAAAGCACTCTAGCACTTCTCACCAACATGAGGAGCGCTACAGAAATGCAAGTTGTTACTGTTGGAGATTATCTCATTTTCATTCTATTGATTTCCCTTCCCAGTTGAAGCCGCTGTTTCAGCTCTCCCCTTCTGCAGGGAGCTGTTCTGCTGAGATCAGCTGTATGTCAATGAGGAGCTCTGCAGGGAGTCCCACGGGTCGGCATCCTTTTCACCCTGACTGTTGGTCAGGCGGCAGCCAAACTGGGACAGATTCGATACCGAGCGAGAATTTGTCGCGTAACCAGCCAGTGCTGAAATTTCCTGGGGCCGGGACAACTCCTGGTAAAAGACCAAGAATTGAAAGGGAAAGTGAGAAAACAAACAGAAATCAGTGGCTGCCTGCACTGGGCAGGTGAAGGGAGAGATGAACGTGCGAGTTATCATAAAGTTTGGGGGGGGTTGGGTGGTGAATTAGGGCATCGTCAAACTTTGAAAGCAAAAAAAAAATTCAATCCATGGCTATTAACCCCATCGGAGCTGCTCTTTGAGTTGGTATTTCTCATCCTTCTTTTCAAATCCCCTCCCTCGCCCCTCCCTATCTCTGTAACCTCCTCCAGCCCTACAACCCTCCGAGATCTCTGCGCTGCTCCAATTCTGACCTCTTGCGCATCCCTGATTTTCATCGCTCCATCATTGGCGGCCGTGCCTTCAGCTGCCCAGGACCTAAGCTCTGGAATTCCCTCCCTAAACCTCTCTACCTCTGTCTCCTCCTTTAAGACGCTCCTTAAAACCTACCTCTTTGACCAAGCTTTTGGTCCTAACATCTTCTTATGTGGCTCAGTGTCAATTTTTGTTTGATAATCGCTCCTGTGAAGTGCCTTGGGACGCTTTACTATGTTAAAGGCGCTATATAAATGCCTGTTGTTGTGTTTAGTATATTTGATCCAGGGCCTTGGTCTGTTATTCTCCCCTCTGCATTTCAGCCAGTCGTTAAAGGGCCTTTTAATTCAGACTCGGGGAAAACCTGGTGTCCGCGAGGCAGCTCCCGATATTTTTGCTGCTAAATCCCTTTTCCATAGCGGCAGACTTCTGCCTCTGGTCTACCGAAACCAGATTTACCAGAATAAATGAGAGAAGCCAGGTGCCCAGAATCCGAATGAAAAGACCACTGTATGTTTGGATGTTGACTAGGGATAGGATTCAATGATACCATCGACAGTCAAATGATAAGAGCTAGTTCCTGTAAGAATGTTGGGCCCCACTGTGCAATGCAGAGACCCAGAGTGCAGATATAAAATATCCCCCCCTCAAGCTTCATTTCATGGAACAGCCAACTTTAGCCAATGGCGTATTTTTGTGGGTCACAATGCCGTTGGTTCCCTGGATACCCCACTGCTTGTATTGGAGGACCAGGAGCCTGAGTGGGTTGCACACCTCCAATGTAAAAGTGCCGTCATTTGAAGTTACCCAGAAACAGCAAGGAAAAGAAAGACTTGCATTTATATAGCGCCTGTCACAACATCCCAAAGTCACTGTTGTAATGTAGGAAACACGGCAGCCAATTTGCACACAGCAAGGTCCCACAAACAGCATTGAGATAACGACCAGATAATCTGTTTTAGCAATCTTGGTTGAGGGATAAATATCCGCCAAGACTCCCCCGCTCTTCTTCAAAATAGTGCCACGGGATTTTTTACAAGAGGGCAGACGGGGGGGCCTCAGTTTAGCATCTCATCCGAAAGTCGGCACCTCCAACAGTGCAGCACCCTCTCAGTTCTGCACTGGAGCGGTAGCCTAGGTTTTGTGCTCAATTCTCTGAAGTGGGACTTCAGAGGCAAGAGTGCTACCCACTAAACCACAACTCACACCTAAGGAACTGATTCTGGAGCGGGAATTCTCTATTTAACAGCCCATTTTTACTGCCTCTTCCTGTTAGGCCAAATTTGCCTAATTGACACTATGGAAGACACCGCCTCTTACTGTCGGACAGTTCCACGTACGTCCTCTAGTACCTCGCCCCAGTTGTTCATTTTTCATGTGACTGTGAGCAATTGTAGGCTATTTAACCAAGGGTGGCATCACTCAATCCTTTCCTAAGCCAATGGACGCACTTTCAGCCATAGGTCATTGTATAACCATCAGGAGCAGAAACCCTGGTTGAGTTTACCCCTCTCTAACACAGGGACACCAAGGTCAATTGCATTACGTTGAATTACTTAGAATTTACAGCACAGAAACAGGGCAATCAGCCCAATTGGTCTGTGCTGGTGTTTACGCTATTCACCTCAACTACTCCTTGTGGTAGCGAGTTCCATATTCTAACCACTCTCTGGGTAAAGAAGTTTCCCTTGAATATAATCCTCAATTGTAGCGCCCCCCTAATCCAACCAAAGCTGCGAGCAGCTAATTCAGTATCGACAAGTCACCAGATCTGGGAGCTTCCAGCTCTGACTGGCTCAGCAGTCCACTGGGCATTGCATTTACACACTGAGCCATCAAGGGGAACCTCAGTCTGTTTCTTTCCTTCTGAAATTCCAGATCGAGATGGTCTCTTTATTTAATGCAGTATTATAATAAGCTTGGGCTTGCTGAATCACCATTTGACACACTACCTGTAATCTGCTAAACTGATGTTTAAAATCTGGCAGCAATCATCTGTTGACATGAGCTTTGGAGAAATTATGTTCTGCTTCAGTGAAACATGGAGCAGGATAGATGTATAAATGATTTGGATCATAGCTTGAGACAGAATGCACAGCCAACCACTGAATTACCTGATTTAGAGCTGATCGAGCTCGGCCTTATATCGACTCCCAGAAGAATCATTTTGCGGAATGGACTCCCCCCTCCAGCCCCCTCCCCGCCCCCCCAAATAAGGAGAAACTGTTTCCACTGGCAGGTGGGTCGGTAACCAGAGGACACAGATTTAAGATAATTGGCAAAAGAGCCAGAGGGGAGACGAGGAGACATTTTTTTTACGCAGCGAGTTGTTACGATCTGGAATGCACCGCCTGAAAGGGCGGTGGAAGCAGATTCACTAGTAACTTTCAAAAGGAAATTGGATAAATACTTGAAAAGGGAAAAAAATTGCAGGTCTATGGGGAAAGGGCAGGGGAGTGGGACTAATTAGATAGCTCGTTCAAAGAGCCGGCACAGGTGCCATGGGCCGAATGGCCTCCTTCTGTGCTGTAAGATTCTATGATTCTATAAGTATACTGTTATGGTTCGCAGAACAAATGTGTAACTAGTGTCGGATGTTAGAGAATCTTTCAATCTGATGCCCTTGGAATGGATGTTTAAAGCATAATTTTTCAAACTGGGGTCCGGGGACCCTAAGAGGTCCATGAGGGAATCCCATGGGATTGGCAAGGTCCTCAGATTCCTGTTTCTTGGACCTGGGTTGAACCCCAAACAGAATATCTCAGGAATTCCCCATTCTAAATTTGTTGTGGGTCCAATGAAGCCAATTGTCCCATTAGTTCCTTACAATCGGAAGCAATCAGGAGGAATACAGGCAGTGATGTAATTTACAGCCCACTCGTGGATGCATGGAGCTCTAATGCTCAACTCTCCTCCCCTGCCTATAATGGTGTGAGCAACCCAGTATAACTCAGTAAGTCAGTACTGCCTGTTTGCAGCAATACACAGAGCGTGTACTGTACTCGAACACAATTAAATGGGAGTGTTACAGTTCAGGCTTAATCCCAACGCTTTTAACCATAAATCAAAACTTCTTCCTTATGTGTGCCATGAATGGGACAATGTGCTGCTTGACAAACATTATCATAGAATCATAGATTCATAGAAAGTTACGGCACAGAAGGAGGCTGTTTGGCCCATTGTGTCTGTGCAGGCCAAAAAAGTGCTATCCAGCTTAATCCCACTTTCCAGCACAGTCCGTAGCCCTGTAGGTTACGGCACTTCAAGTGCACATCCAAGTACTTTTTAAATGTTAGTGTTTATTGCTGTATAAGACACTGGAGACCATGTGGGATGCCCACTATACATTCCTCTGCTCTCCAAAAGCCAGTAAATATCATAATGTCAGACAGATGTATTCAGGCTAAAATTAACAGTCAGATTTACTTACAAGTAAGACAATTACAAAGAAACAGAAATACACTGCAACATACTGATTTTACAAATACTTGGAAAACAGTAACGATAGAACCAATCCACAAGAATTTAAAATATCTTTTCAGAATATATTTCTTACACGGTATTATAAACAGTAATGCTTTTGGAGGTAATGGTCTTTTGTAGATCTCTCGATATCACGTTTGTACGAGTGACTCAATTTTAGTCAGCCCACAGAGTCAAATACCAGAAACTGAACACTGAACATGAACATTGAACTATGAGTGATTAACTATGGATGTATTTTTACACCAAAAGAAGCCACTTATGTCATAGATGTTAATCTTGAGATATTAATAACGTTGCTTCCTGTCCAGATACCCTAAATAGGTCAATCATTAAAGATAATGAATTGGATACTTCTCTCAGTCTGGAAACTCAACATTTCCAACAAAAAAAAATGTCCCAGTCAATAAACAGACTTAACCTAATTAGCATCTGAGCAGAGACAGTCACTAAATAAGTGAGCAACTCTCACCGGAACTGTGGGTATCTCTGGACGGTTTTATGTATTGGCCTCCTCCCTTCCCACTCACAGAAACAAAGAACTTGCCCCCACCCAACCCACCCACCCAGCTACATGTACTTGAAGCCAATCTTCAGGTCACAATGTACCTGGACTAGCTAAAATCAGGGAGAGAGGGAATTGGTGCAGGATGGAAATTCTGCTTCTGTTACAAGGAGGACCACTGGTAAGTATCTGTTTTTATTCTTTTCTCCTTCAAAAATAACTGTTTTAAAAAGTGCTCAGACATACAATATTTATTGTGTAAATCATGCAATTTTTCACCAGAGCCTTCTGTAACTAATTTTAGTCACCCAGACAGATCCTTCAAAAGAGTTATAGCCTCAATAAAACAGTGCCACCACATAAAGTATTTTTTGTAATAACTTTTATTCAATAACCGTGAGTTCTCCTTTCTCGTCACACAATCTTTATGGGCAGACGTTACCTTGGTGCCTGCTACACTGTGTGACTTAATGGCACAATATGCCTCAACACTATAGCTAAACAATGCACTGTTGGTAATGAAAAATTAAAAAAAACATTTTCTACTGAGTGTCCTCTTTAATGGATGAAGATTTTTGTTGCGGTTCATGTTTACAATAGAATCTTGCTAGAACACTGTATTGGTATCCGACAAATGGGAGTCATAAGCTCGTTGTGTTATTTCTTTCCCCAATTTTCCAGTTTCCTCCTCTCCTCCGCTGAAGACTCATCGCCAGGTTACAATTTCATGGATACTGGCAGTTCTTCAGCAATCCCTTCCCCACCCACCCACCCATTCTTCATAACATGGCGGTGCAGGGCCTCATAACCATCTGCGAACCTGGTCCTCATTTGATGAACGCTCATACACACTTTCCAACAGGAACTACTAGACAGTGATCAAGGATTAGGAACCTTGGCTAAATATTTATCCCCTAATTAACACTTAAAACAGATTATCTGGTCATTATCACATTGCTGTTTGTGGGTCCTTGCTGTGTGCAAATTGGTTTCCTACTAGGCTCAACTATTCCAATGCTCTCTTGGCCAGAGGTCCACCTTGCACCCTCCGTAAACTTGAGCTCATCCAAAACTCTGCTGCCCATATCCTAACTCTCACCAAGTCCCGTTCACCCATCACCCCTGTGCTCACTGACCTACATCGGCTCCCGGTCTGGCAACGCCTTGATATTAAAATTATCATCCTTGTTTACAAATCCCTCTATGGCCTCCCCTCTCCCTTTCTCTGCAACCTCCTCCAGCCCTACAACCCTCCGAGATCTCTGCGCTCCTCCAATTCTGGCCTTTTCAGCAGCACCGATTTCCATCCCTTCACCATTGGCGGCCGTGCCTTCAGCTGCCTGGGCCCTAAGCTCTGAAATTTCCTCCCTGAACCTCTCCACCTCTCTCTCCTCCTTTAAGACGCTCCTTAAAACCTACCTCATTGACGAAGTTTTTGGTCACCTGTCCTAATAGCTCCTTATGTGGCTCGGTGTCAAAATTTGTTTGATAATCGCTCCTGTGAAGCGCCTCGGGACATTTTACTAAGTTAAAGGCGCTATATAAATGCAAGTCTTTCTCTCTATTTTTGTTGTAGTTACAGTGAGAATATCAGCGAACTATTCTTATTACCAGTTGAATCCATTAATTACAGATATTATTGAATTTTGTTGCTTATTGTTAATTCTTATTAGTTGCCATGAATATTGCATTTCTTGGAAACTAATGACTTTTAATTTTAAAATATTGATTCATGAGATTTGTCTTGTCAACTCTATTCAACAAAATGTGTGCTGTAAGTTGCATTGAAAATATCAATAAGATTATGTGACTAGGGACATATTTTAATTCAGGGCATTTTTATTATAATGGAGTGCTATGGGCTGCAAATGCGCAGTTGTTTTGAAAATTAATGACTATGTAGGGCTGACAGCAGAAACCCATTTTAGGCCTGAACACTTGACAGCCCTTTGCTAAATAGAATTTGGTTTTGACTCTTTAGTTCTGGACAATCGGCTGCCCCAGGCTTAGTAATATAATGGGTGATACCCAAACCTACTGACTTCGTAACATATTGGGTAATGCCTTTACCTACGAGGGTCTTGACAGGGTAGATGCTCAGAGGTTGTGCCCCTGGTTGGAAAGTCTAGAACTAGGGGGCATAGTCTCAGGATAAGGGGTCGGCCATTTAAGACTGAGATGAGGAGGAATTTCTTCACTCAGAGAGTTGTGAATCTTTGGAATTCTCTACCCCAGAGGGCTGTGGATGCTGAGTCATTGAGTATATTCAAGGCTGAGATAGATAGATTTTTGGACTCTAGGGGAATCAAGGGATAATCAGCCATGATCTTATTGACTGGTGGAGCAAGCTCGAGGGGTCGTATGGCCTAAGCCTACTCCTGTTTCTTATGTTTTTTCTTATGTTCTACTAGGCTATTGGAGAAACCAACAAACTACTGAAGAGCCTGAGCTTATCTGATAGAAAATTCTTCCCTCACCTCAGATCTCTGCATCTTTCCATCTAACCTTTATCGACTCTCTTTATGCCAGTATGGTCAAAGCTCCTCTGAACAGTGAGGCACTGGAGGGTTAGCAGTGCACATGGAACTGTACCCCAGTAAGAACCAGTACCCTCAACAAGGGAGGAGAGAAAATTGGACATAAAAAATAACAGGGGGAAGAACATCCACTCTCTACCATGCTAATAGAATGGAAAGCCCATGGTTATCTCAAAATCAGTTCTTGGAAAGGAGTGGCATGTCTGTTTGTTTTATGTAACACTGTGGCCTTAAATTAGATATGCTGAACAATATGGGAGGTACCACTGCTTAAAAAATGGTTTCCCTTCTCTAAGTGTCCACCCCTTGCTATGTGGTGGCTGACAGGATAATAGCTTCTATGAAAAGATGAGCTAGATGGGCTGAAGGGCCACCCTTATCTGTACTTACCACCGTCCTAAGCAGTTGGCTCACTGCCAGTCTTTAACTGCCTGCAAGGTGAGGGTGACTCACTCTCTGATTTTTTTTTTCTTTCCCTCTCTCTCACTTCCGTTTGAGACCTCCCGTGGGAAACCGCAAGACTAACCCTGCAGCTCTGTAGTAAAGCAGAGCGTCTGGAGTTTACGTGCAGTTAAAATTAATTGAGCTGTACAGCAAAAAAATGAAAGAACAAGGAAAACTTCGATTTTGCTCGTTTCAAAAAAAAAACACTCTCTGTAGAAAAGTAAAATGGATTACTGCCTCATTTAAACAAAATTCAATAAACTCTTATTCCCAAATTAATTTATTACCCAAAGTTTTGTTAATGAGGTAGAAATAAAGGCCTATGGCATCTCCAAGTAGCAAACTAGGAAATATGTTCAGCTTTTGGCTGATTGTCAATCACTTTAATCCAAAATAGAAATGTTAAAAAATGGCATGAAACAACAACTTGCATCTCTAAAAAGCTCTTCATGTACTCAATGAGTTTCAAAACACTTTATATTGAGGAGAAAACAGTGAACGCTGAACAGGAGGTAAAATGGAGAGAGTTAGGATGGGGAGAGGGCTGGAATGAGAAGGGGCCTGGGATGGGGAGATGGATGGGATAGGGAGAGGGCTGGGATGGAGAGAGGGCTGGGAATGGCAGAGGGTTGGGATGGGGAGAGGGCTGGGATTGGGGGAAGACTGGGATAGGGAGAGGGTTGGGATGGGGAGAAGACTGGGATAGGGAGAGTGTTGGGATGGGGAGAGAGCTGGGATAGGGAGAGGACTGGAATAGGGAGAGGGTTGGGATAGGGAGAGATCTGGGATGGGGAGAGGGCTGGGATAGGGAGAGGACTGGGATAGGGAGAGGGTTGGGGTAGGGAGAGGGCTGAGATGAGGATAGGGAGAAGACTGGGCTAAGGAGAGGGACTGGGATGGGAGAAGGCTGGGATAGGGAGAGGGCTGAGATAGGGAGAGGGCTGGGATAGTGTGAAGGCTGGGATTGGGAGAGGGTTGGGATTGGTAGAAGACTGGGATAAGGAGAGTACTGGGATGGGTAGAAGACTGGGATAAGGAGAGGACTGGGATGGGGAGGAGTCTGGAATGGGGAGATGGTTGGGATGGAAAAAGGGTTGGGATAGGGAGAAGACTGGGATAGGGAGAGGGTTGGGACTGGTAGAAGACTGGGATAAGGAGAGTACTGGGATGGGAGAGGGCTGGGATAGGGAGAGGGCTGAGATGGGGGAGACGGTTGGGATGGGGAGAGGTTTGGGATAGGGTGAGGGCTGGGATAGGGAGGGGGTTGGGATGGGGAGAGGCCTGGAATGGGGAGAAGGCTTAGATGGGGGAGGGTTGGGTTGGGGAGAGGGCTGAAGGCATGGTCCAGCTGAAGGGCTTTGAGAAGAGAGAGAGGCAGTTGACATAAGCGGAGGGAACTAAAGAAGGGGTTCCAGAGGAGAAGTGGCAAAAAAGTCCAGAAGGCCCCAAGTTCAACAACAACAACTTACATTTATATAGCACCTTTAACGTAGTAAAACGTCCCAAGGCACTTCACAGGCGCGTTATCAAACAAAATTTAATGCCAAGACACATAAAGAAATATTAGGACAGGTGATCAAAAAAAAGAGGTAGGTTTTAAGAAGCGTCATAAAGGAAGAGAGAGAGTTAGAGAAGCAGAGAGGTTTAGAGAGGGAATTCCAGAGCTTAGAGCCTAGGCAGCTGAAGACACGACCACCAATGATGAAACGATGAAAATCGGGGATGCGCAATGTTAATTGTATCCATATGATTTAAATCAATTAGTATTAATTGTATTCAGGTGGTGAGTATCAATCCGGGACTCTTGTGTCCATTTATAAGAGGGTGTTGATCTCTGTGAATAAAGGCTTGGAAGCAACTGAAGACCAGGTTCTAATATTCTATTCTTCACCACCTGGTATTTAAAAAGATATTTTATGACTCCACAAAAATATATTCCTGTTAGGAGGAAAGACTCCACAAAAAGGGTGAACCAACCATGGCTAACTAAGGAAGTAAAGGATGGTATCAGGTTAAAAGAAAAAGCATACAACATGGCAAAGATTACTGGTAAGCCCGAAGATTGGGAAAACTTTAAAAACCAGCAAAGGATGACTAAAAGAAAATAAAGAGGGAGAAAATAAATTACGAGAGTAAACAAGAAATATAAAAACTGACAGTAAAAGCTTCTACAAGTATATAAAAAGGAAGAGGGTAGCTAAAGTAAACATTGGTCCTTTAGAGGATGAGACTGGGGAAATAATAATGGAAAACAAGGAAATGGCAGAGGAATTGAACAGATATTTTGTATCTGTCTTCACAGTAGAAGACACTAATAATATACCAATAATAGTAGAAAATCAAGGGGCAAAGGGGAAGGAGGAACTAAAAACAATCACTGTCACTAGAGAAAAAGTACTAGGTAAACTAATGAAGGCTAACAAGTCCCCTGGACCTGATGGCTTGCATTCGAGGGTCTTAAAAGAAGTGGCTACAGAGATAGTGGATGCATTGGTTGTAATCTTTCAGAATTCACTAGATTCTGGAAAGGTCCCAGCGGATTGGAAAACCGCAAATGTAACACCCCTATTCAAGAAGGGAGTGAGACAGAAAGCAGGTGACTATAGACCAGTTAGCCTAACATCTGACATTGGGAAAATGCTAGAATCCATTATTAAGGAAGTAGTAGCAGGACATTTGGAGACTCATAATACAATCAAGGAGAGTCAACATGGTTTTATGAAGGGGAAATTGTGTCTGACAAATTTATTAGAGTTCTTTGAGGAAGTAACGGGCAGGGTGGATAAAGGGGAACCAATGGATGCAGTATATTTGGATTTCTAAGGTGCCACATAAAGGATTACTGCACAAGATAAGAGCTCATGGTGTTGGGGGTAATATACTGACTTGGATAGAGGATTGGCTAACTAACAGAAAACAAAGAGTCGGGATAAAAGGGTCATTTTCAAAATGGCAATCTGTAACTAGTGGGGTGCCACAGGGCTCAGTGCTGGGGCCTCAACTATTTACAATATATATCAATGACTTGGATGAAGGAACAGAGTGTCTTGTGGCCAAATTTGCTGATGATACAAAGATAGGTGGAAAAGCAAGTTGCGATGAGGACACAAAGTGTCTGCGAAGGGATATTGACAGGTTAAGCGAATGGGCAAAAATTTGGCAGATGGAATATAATGTGGGAAAATGTGAAGTTACCCACTTTGGGAGGAAGAATAAAAAAGCAAAATATTATTTGAATGGAGAAATACTACAAAATGCCGTGGTACAGAGGGATCTGGGTGTCCTCGTACATGAAACACAAAAAGTCAACATACAGGTGCAGCAGGTAATCCGGAAGGCAAACGGAATATTGGCCTTTATTTCTAGGGGATGGAGTATAAAAGCAGGGAAGTCATGCTACAACTGTACCGGGTGCTGGTGAGACCACACCTGGAGTACTGCATACAGTTCTGGTGCCCTTATTTAAGGAAGGACGTACTTGCACTGGAGGCAGTTCAGAGAAGGTTCACTAGGTTGATTCCGGGTATGGAAGGGTTGTCATATGAGGAAAGATTGAACAGTTTGGGTCTATACTCATTGGAGTTTAGAAGAATGAGAGGAGACCTTATTAAAATATACAAGATTCTGAGGGGACTCGACAGGGTAGATGCTGAGAGGATGTTACCCCTCATGGGGATATCTAAAACTAGGGGGCATAGTCTCAGAATAAGGGGTCGCCCGTTTAAGACGGAAATGAGGAGGAATTTCTTCTCCCAGAGAGTCGTGAATCTTTGGAATTCTTTACCCCAAAAAGCTATGGAGGCTGAGTTATTGAATACGTTCAAGGCTGAGTTAGACAAATTTTTGATCAGCAAGGGAGTCAAAGGATATGGGGAAAAGGCGGGAAAGTGGAGTTGAAGTAAAAATCAGATCAGCCATGATCTCATTGAATGGCGGAGCAGGCTCGAGGGGCCGAATGGCCTACTCCTGCTTCTATCTCTAATGGTCTTATGGTCTTATGGCTATCCAGTTTATAACCCACAAGAGGCTAGAATCGGAGAAGCGCAGAGATCTCGGAGGGTTGTAGGGCTGGAGGAGGTTACAGAGGTAGGGAGGGGCGAGGCCATGGAGGGATTTGAACACAAGGATGAGAATTTTAAAATCGAGGCATTGCCGGACCAGGAGCCAATGTAGGTCAGCGAGCACAGGGGTGATGGGTGTATTGAGTTAGCTAATCTCAGCTAGGGGCAGCAATTGGGTGCCTACATCTTAGCTTTAGTGCCCTGGGCTACAGAGGGGAGAATTCGGCCAAGGTTCTGAACAGTCTCCGGCGACCCCTACAGGAAGGTGCGCATGTGTGAATGTCAAATGAGGAAGGGACCTGGCTCAGCTTTGATATCCTCCATGCTTGACTAGCCTGTTGACATTCACTCTCTTGGCTCAGACATGATTAGCCACTTGGATGAGGTACTGGAAGGCTCCTGGTGCCTGTGTGTCCCAGCAACAGTTAGTGCCTTTAAGGAGAGGAGGGGAGAAAATGGCAATATGAGCAAGTGTCTGTGTGCAAAACGAACTGGAGTTTTTGCCAATTCATAGACATGGCCTGTCTCTGTAGCCTTCAGTCTCCCTCAATCTATATAAAGAAGCCATGATGTGGAGATGCCGGTGATGGACTGGGTTGGACAAATGTAAGGAATCTTACAACACCAGGTTATAGTCCAACAAATTTATTTTAAAATCACAAGCTTTCGGAGATTATCTCCTTCGTCAGACCCATCTGACGAAGGAGATAATCTCCGAAAGCTTGTGATTTTAAAATAAATTTGTTGGACTATAACCTGGTGTTGTAAGATTCCTTACATATATAAAGAAGCTTCTCAGTCCATATAGAAGCTTATCTTTGCAGGCCTAAACATGCTCTCTGCCTATAACAAGCGAGAGTGGCACCACTTCATAGCCAGACGTTCTCTGTGGTAAGAAGTTGGAATAACACCAACCATAGAGAAGCCTGTTTCTGTAGGCCCAGTTACACATTCTCTGGAGTACTGCCAGTCCACAATGGCCTGTCCCTGCAGGTCTCAGTCACATTCTCTCTATAATAAGCTACAGTAGCAGCGATCCATAATCTCTAGAGTCCTGGTAACTCAATAATTCTGTTTAAACAAGCTGGAATCAGTCTATAGAGAATCCTGCCTCTTATGGTTCCCAGTCGCATTCTGCCTCTGTAATGATCCAGATCAGTATCCGCCGTCCATAAAAAAAAGTCTGTCTACGGTGCCTGTGTCTTTCCTCCCCCTGACTGTATAGGGGAGCTGGCATGCTGCCAGGCCACAGCGTGGCTAGTCTCTGTACGTCAGTCACACTTGCTTTCCATATAATAAGGAAACAGAGGTAACACCAATCCCACACAGAGGCAAGTCTGTACCCATGGGCACACATTCTGGGGTTGATCTCAACTTTGTGCGACAGTGTATAATGGGGGGTAGCGAGTCGGCAGCCTGTTTTACAGCTCTCCCCATTTTCATTTCCAATGGAATTGCTTTCACCCGTTTCCCACGATCGCACAAAGTCAAAGATCTTCCCCTCTCTCTTTCCCAAATGGCATTTAACCGTGCTTCCCAACTCTGGCTTCCTACAAGTGACTTCAGTTAGGCTCTTCCATGACTTGCTTAGGATGCAAATTGAACCTTCCCTATCTTGCCTGTCATCAGGAGCCCCGTATCCAGTAGGCATTGTCATTAACCCCATCGTTGCCAGTACAATGTCACATCAATTTTTGCTGTTACATAGAATTGCATAGCATTTACAGTGCAGAAACAGGCCATTTGGCCCAACCGGTCTATGATAAGCTGGAGTTTTAACAGCGCAATAAGTCTTAATGACTTCCAAACAACTAAAAATTAACTTTTTAAAAAGTGGAGTCTCATTACTCCTTATTTTAATAGTTTTTGGTCACTAAAAAAAAATGTTTTAAATTAAAAAATTTTATTAAATTCAATTATTTCTTACCGTCTCTTTCTTTCGCTGTCTATAACTTTTTACATTGATTTTATTGTTGTGCCTTTCACTTCCTGGTTTCCAAGCCTCCAGAAAGAGTTGACGCAGCGGGTCAAAAATGTTGCGATCTGATTGGTCGAGGGGACAGATCGCTCCTCCCGCTTCTCCCAGGGTCCTAGCTTCACTTGAACTGACGCTGGGATCTTCTCCGCTTCCTATTCGAGGAAGTGCCTGAAGAAAAGACAGCTGTAAGTTAGTGGGTTAGTATAAATCTATGGAGCGGCGAGCAGTGCTGGTTCACTGCTCCGAGCAATTTCTGCCCCAGTTATGTAATTTCCTTGCAACATCTCCCCTTGATTTGCGCAACCTATTTGTTTGCCAAAGCCTATAATCTTGATTCACAAATTTCTGCTGTAATTTTCTATATGCAAATAACTTGCTTAATTGAATAGGTGATTTGCATAAATGGCTAATTTGCATACAAATATGCTCTCGGCCAGATTCTGATTCGCTGTTTTGTGCGTGACTTTTGTGCTCATCAAGGTGATGGGTGTCAATGCTGGGACATGCAACATTTCTATTTTAGGCACCCAGTGTCAGTATCAGGCACGCCAAGGTCAAATAGAGCATTGTGGAGTTAAGGTCCCTCCACTCCTTCAACACTGCAACCCAAAAGAGTTAGAAGGAAATAACTTGCATTTATATAGCGCCTTTCATGACATCCCAAATCACTTTTCAGCTAATTAAGTGTTGTAATATAGGAAACGCAGCAGCCAATATCGCACACAGTGAAGTCCCACAAACAACAACCATATCATCTGTTTTTTAGTCATCTTGGTTGAGGGTTAGGGTTAGGGTTTGGCCAGGACACCAGCGGAGAACTCCCCTGCTCTTCTTGGAAATAGTGCCATGGGATCCTTTACGTCCACCTGTAAAGGGCAGACGGGGCCTTAGTTCAGCATCTCATCTGAATGACGGCAGCACACCTTCAGTACGGCACTGGAGCGTCTGCTGAGATTTTGTGCTCAAGTCTCCGGAGTGGGACTTGAACCCACAACCTTCTGACCTAGAAGCGAGAGTGCTACCCACTGAACCACAGCTGACATCTACCAAGTACACCCTGTTTCCACTTGCCACACCAGCCATCTTGTCTGTTGTCTGGGTGAGATTGCCAGTTTAGTGTTGCATTTTGTGTTGTAAGCCCATGTCCAGTAGGAACTGGTTGAAGCTCCTCAAACTCAGTTCACTTGGGACTCCTGACTACATACTTGCTCACAATTTGTTCTCCGGTTTCACTGCCAATAATAGAAATTCCCAATAGTTCAACAGTCTGCAGATTAGAATACATTGTCCTGTGAGAAGAAGAAAAAAATGACAAAATGATAAAATGTTCATTGCTTCAGAACTTAGTTTCCATTATATTCTTCAGGAATAGCCACTTAAATAAGAGATGAACTCCCCTGATGGTCTAGTAGATAAACACACCACATACAGCACTAAGCCATACAGATCAGGACGGTTTTGTTTGATACCAGTGTAAGATAAGTTAGCACTGGAATTAGCTTCAGTGGCCCCTGGCTAAAATGCAGGAAAGGTCATTGAATGTTGCAGCATGGAAACAGGCCACTAAACCCATCAAGTCCCTGCCGCAGTTTTTTTCTACACGAACCACCTCGTCTAATCCCTCATTCCTGCCCATGCCTTTTGATATTCCACTTTTTTGAGCAACTATCCAATTCCCTTTTCAAAGCATTCATGGAATCTGCTTTAGCAATGGTTTGTGGCAGAGAATTCCACATTCTAACCAACCCCTTTGTAAAGAATCTTTCCTTACATATTTTTGCCTCTGTCACATCACCCTCTACCCCTAGCCCCACCAAGCCAAACTGCCCCCAAGGTCTCCCCCCCCCCCCCCACCCCTGCCCTAGCCCTGAAACTGCATTGTTTTCTAATTTCTCTTCCATCTCCCCATATGCCCTCTTCGAACTCATCTTGTCCATGAGACCCACCTCCTGTTCTCAACCCCGTTCCCACCAAAATGCTGAACACCCAACTTCCCTTCCTGGCCCCCCATGCTAGCTGACATTTTAAATGATTCCCTCTCCTCTGGTGCTGTCCGTCTCACTTTCAAAACTACCATCACCAGCCACCTGCACAGAAAACCTACTCTCTACCGCCGTCCCATCCCCAACCTCCTTTTCCACTCTAAAGTCCGTTGTCGCCTCCCTTCCCTTCATCTTCCCCGCAACTCCATGTTTGAATCTCTCCAATCAGGTTTCCGCCCCTGCCACAGCACTGGAAGGGTCCAAATCGAAGTCACAAGTGACATCCTCTCGGACCATGGTACCCTATCCCTCTCCATCCTTCTCGACGTCTCTGCGGCCTTTGACACAGTTGAACACACCATTCTCCTCTAATGCCCCTTCTCCACTGTCCAGCTGAGTGGGACTTCTCTCACTTGGTTTCACTCTTATCTATCCAACTGTAGCCAGAGCATCTCCAGCATTGACCTCTTCCCATCCCTGCACAGTTAACTGTGGAGGTAAGGATCTATCCTTGGCCCTGTTCTCGTCCTCATCTGCACGCTGCCCCTCGGTGACATAATTCGAAGACGCGACGTCAGGTTCCACACGTACGCAGACAACAACCAGCTCTATATTTCCACCACCTCTGTCGATCCCTCCATTGTCTCTGTGTTGTCAGACTGCTCGTCCAACATCCACTCCTGGATGAGCCGCAATTTCCTCCAGTTAGACACTGAGAAGACCAAAGTCATCATCTTGAGTCCCCACCACAAACTCCGTATACCTGCCAATGATTCCATCCCCCTCCCCGGCCACTGTCTCAGGTTGACCCAGACTGTTCGCAACCTTGGCGTCCTATTTGACCCCAAGCTGAGTTTCTGACCCCATATCACCTCCATCAAAAAGATCACCTACTTCCACCTCCATAATATCACCCATCTCCGCCGATGCCTTAACCCATCTGCTGCTGAAACCCTCAATCGTGCTTTGTTACCTCCAGACTCGACTATTCCAATGCTGTCTTGGCCAGCCTCCCATCTCCCACCCTCCATACACTTCAGCTCATCCAAAACTCTGCTGCCCATCACCTATTCTACACCAGGTCCCACTCACTCATCACCCCTGTGCTCGCTGACCTACATTGGCTCCCGGTCCCCGAATGCCTAAATTCTCATCATTGAATCTCAATTCCCTCCATGGCCTCTCCCCTCCCTATCTCTGTAACATTGTCCAGCCCTACATCCCACCAAGAACTCTGCGTTCCTCCAACTTTGGCCTTTTGTATATCCTCTCAGGGGGATGCAAAAGATCCCATGGCACTATTTGAAGAAGAGCAGGGGAGTTCTCCTAGTGTCCTGGCCAACAATTTATCCCTCAACCAACACCTAAAGAACAGATGATCTGGTCACTTATTTCATTGCTGTTTGTGGGGACCTTGCTGCGTGCAAATTGGCTGCCGCGTTTCCTACATTACGACAGTGACTACACATCAAAAAAGTACTTCACTGGCTGAAAAGCGCTTTGGGATGTCCTGAGGCCGTGAAAGGTGCTATATGAGCCAAGGTCTTTCTTTTTAAAGTACAGTGTAAGTTTAATTGACATCAGTATCATTTTAAGACTTTTTAAAAACCTTTTAAAAAAAGATCTTAGTGAGATTGTGGTGTTGCTGTGCAGCATCTGGTGCGCCGCCTGATACCTTTCGATGGGTTGCTCGTGGTATTTCATAAATTGGGTGTGAAAATGTTCAGCAACACGGAACCATCTGTAGTGATAATGTACATAGAGGTAAGACTCCAGTGAACAGGGAGACGGCTAATAGGGTCATTAACTGAAGACACCAATTAATAAGTGTTTTGTAAATTGAAAGAACATAGGAACAGGGGTAGGCCATTCAGCCCCTCGAGCCTGTTCCGCCATTCAATGAGATCATGGCTGATCTATATCCTAACTGCATCACCCGCCTCGGCTCCATATCCCTTGGCTAGCAAAAATCTATCGATCTCAGATTTAAAATTAACAATCGAGCTAGCATCTGCTGTTTTTTTTTGTGGGAGAGAGTTCCACACTTCTACCACCCTTTGTGTGAAGAAGTGTTTCCTGACTTCTCTCCTGAATGGCCTGGCTCTGATTTTAAGGTTATATCCCCATGTGCTAGACTCCCCCACCAGCGGAAAAAGTTTCTCTCTATCTACCCTATCAATTCCTTTCAAAATCCTAAAAACCTCAATCAAATCACCCCTTAACCTTCGATAGTCCAGAGAATACAAGCCTAGTTTATGTAATCTCTCATAATCTAAACCCTTGGAGCCCTGGTAATATTTTGGTGAATCTGCACTACAGTCCTTCCAAGGCCAATATATCCTTTCTATGGTGCTATATATCTATCTAAGAACCTAGAGTTTTCAGAAAGCAGTGTCTTCACAAGTCGGACAATTAAACTATAAGCCACGCAGTGGGGAAAGGTTATAAATAAAACAAGATAAGCATAATCAAAGTAATATTGTTGTTTAATATAAAAGCAAAATACTGCGGATGCTGGAAATCTGAAATAAAACAGAAAATGCTGGAAACACTCAGCAGGTCAGGCAGCATCTGTGGAGAGAGAAACAGAGTTACCGTTTCAGGTCGATGACCTTTCATCAGAACTTGAGATTGTTGTATAATATGTTGTGTATAGAATTTCTAAGAATCAGCAAAGGGTTAAATCTTGAGGACGGGTTGCATAAACTTGGTTTGTATTCCCTTGTGTTTAGAAGGTTAAGGGGTGATCAATTCGAGGTCTTTAAAATGAAGAGATTCGATAGGGTAGATACAGAGAAATTATTTCCTGTCATGGGGGATTCAAAGACAAGGGGGCATAATCTTAAAATTGGAGCTAGGCCATTAGGGAGTGAAATGAGGGAGCACTTTTTCACACAAAGGGTGGTGGAAATCTGGAACTCATTCCGCCAAAAGGCTGTGGATTCTGGATCAGTTGAAATTTTCATCGATAGATTTTTCTTAGGTAAGGGTATCAGGGAATATGGAGCAAAGGCGGGTAAATGGAGTTGAAGTGCAGATCAGCCATTACCTAATTGAATGACAGACAGGCTCGAGGGGCTGAATGGCCTACTCCTATTACTATGTTCCTATTCAAGCTACTGTTTCTCCCTGCTCCTCTCCTGAAGATGTCGGCGTAGAAATGTGATCAAGCTGCGCCCATTTTACAGAGTTCAATGTGGCGGGCGGCGTGCATGTGTTCGTCCCGCGCCAGAAGTGCGTCACCTGCCATTTTGGATCAGGCACATGCCAGAAATATTGAAAATGCTCATATTAATGTAGGACCCTTTTGTGAAATTGGCCTACCCCACTTGACGCATGATAAACTCGCTCAGCAAATCATGACACTAACAGTGTGTAGGCTGAGATCGAAGTAAGAAGGGAAGAAGAGGATAAGGTCTGAAGAAAATCTCTGTGTTGCTCTTTGGCCAGGGAACATTGAGATATATTAACGCAAGGTGGCACGGATGTGCAGAGCTTCACTCACCAGCATCCGAACGTCCCATCAGTTCTCTCTGTTGACAGTAAAATGATTAAAATTGCATTTCAATAGATGCTAAGAACCATTGGGATTTTTTTTTTTAAGTTAGTTTTCCACTGGCAGCAGTTGTATTGCAGCGGGTGTGGAGCCGAAGGGGTTTGAAATCACTTCTTGGAAGTGTCTCGCACCTCTTGACCATATACCATTTGGATGACTTCACACCTGAACAGCACAACTTCTATTCGTTTGTCCTTTGATATCAAAGAAGGCAGCCAGAATATCATCTCATTTTCTACAGTGAGTTCTTCGATGACTGACGAGACCAATTTTTTCTTGGAATGAGACCCACTGATTGAACAGTGGATCCTGGATACACCAGGTTGTAGATCTTGATATTACAGGCGAGACTTCTTCAGCTGGCATTTACATTCAGCATCAACAATGTGATGGGCCTTATGGTAGGAGGTGGATGGTTTTTTCACCTTGCTTTTCTTATCTTGTATTGATGTGACACTGCAATCACTTTGTACAGATGTAAACTGTATAAGTTTACTGCAGAGCAAGCTTGAGGGGCCGTATGGCCTACTCCTGCTCCTATTTCTTATGTTCTTATGTTCTTATAAGTGAGATTGCTTATAGAACAGTTTCGCCTATGTTATGTAGCTAGGGTAATAATTGTCTCCACTGTGGCCTCCTGTTTGGTAGAGCCCATCATTATCATGGAATGAGAAAGAACTTGCATTTATATAGCACTTTATCACATCCTCAGAAGGTGCTTTACAACGAAAAAGATTGCTTTTGAAGTGCAGTCACCATTGTTATGTAGGCAAATGCAGCGGCCAGTCTGAGCAGAGCAAGATCCTGCAAACAGCAAATAAATACGGCCACATAATTTGCTTTTGGTGGTGTTGGTTGAGGGAGATATATTGGCCAGGACACTGAAAGAACTCCGTCCAATAGTGCCTTGGAATCTTTCATAACCATCATAAAGAATATGTCGTGGTTAGTGATGAGCTATATAGCATATCCATGTAGGTTATATATGTTTATCATATATGCCAATAGTATCCTGGACCTAAGTAAGCATATACATGTACTCTTGTGTAATCTATATTGGCAAATATCAAAATTTAAAGTCCCATAGTGGAAGTGGATGATACCTTTGTCCCCAACACCCCTGGTGACCCGAGTCTGATTCCAGTGAGTTTGATCAAAGCATTTTCTTCTGAATTTCTAGAAACATCAGAGGAACAGGGTCCGGTTACAGTCCCCCTTCTTGTACAGTCTGATGGGTCTATCAAGGAACCTATTAAATTCAACTGGGACACCAGTGCACAGACTAGCTATTGACACACACCAGATGAACTACAGTAGGTAGTGACTGACAACAGACGAAATCCCTGCAATTTGCACCCATGGTCCAATATTTTGTGTATTTGCACCACTAAATGCAGGAAAATGAATGCAACGTTAATTGAATAGGATAAGATAGTATAATCATATTTATAGATAAACACAGCGAGGACAACGGAAGATAGTTTCTCCCTTTTAAAAAAAATCACATGTGGGCTGGACGGAATCTGCGGCTATTCTTCCAGTAGCCAAACCTTTGCCACAGCCTCGGGGCAGAATAAACACATACAAAAGCAGAGCGTCCTTAATAAAGGATTTTTTTTTTACAAAAAGAGTCTGAATAACATTATTGCCTCTATTTTAAGATCTTCCCCATGTTTCTGGACACATTTCTATAACGCGGAGTCCACTTCTGTCGCTGACGAATTCAGCACCCTGGGCAGCTCCAGTCCCAGTGTGATCGAACAGTGTCTTTCCCCATCACAAGGAAACCTCTCGCCTCATTTGGCTTTAAAGAGGAGGGGGGGGGGGGGGGGGTGGAGAGAGAGGAAGGAGGCTCAGGTTGTTTTTGTGCATCATTGTTGATTATTATTGTGTGTGTGTGTGTGTGTGTTTTTTTGTACCGTTGTTTGTTCTGTGGATGAATGTGTGTGTGTGTGCGTTTGTAAACGTTAAAACAAGTCCTGGTTCTGTTTGGGTCTGGGATGGGTTCATCATCTCAACACTCCGGTGGTGATGACGCTAGCGTTTTTATTCCACTCCTTGTTCCGGAGCAAGAGCGGCAGTAGCCGGGGTGTAAGGCAAATCTGCTAAAGGAGAGAGACAGAGAGAGCCTCCTCCGCCGACCGTGCGAGACCAGCTCACCTACGAGAAGCTCCCACCGTCAATCTCATCAACCCAGACATAGGAGCCACGCTCGCTGGGTTTCCAGGATGTGACTTGCAGAAGGTAAACGGTGCAATTTCTAACCATCTCGAACCTTTACACACAAAAATAAATAAATAACTGGCTTCCATCCCTTCCTCTGTAGAGCAAATGCATTGCTTGTAAAATGCAGTGTTCTAAATATATATACATTATATAATGCCTTACTTCTGAGTTGGTGTAAATAGCCCCGAGGAAGGGATTTCAGAGGTCTGGGGAAAGCCTTGTTTGTATTTTCACACTGGAATGTTTCAGTTAATTGTTTTGTTCATGATTTACGTTTAGAACCAATGCATTATGTCTGTGTGTGTGTGTGTGTGTGTATTTTACCTACCTAAGACTATAGGTCAAATCATCGAGGCCTTGTAACTTAAAACACCCAGACAGATAATACAGATTTGAAGGGATCAGCAGTATGGAAAGTGACCACAGAACGGTGTAGTGTTAGGCGCTGTTACCAGCCAGCAGTAACCGGGATCCATGAAACATCTTAAAGCTACATTGGCGGAGATAGATTAGAGACCAGCCTCCGATCTTGGGATCTCAATGCCACGTCCTCGGGGGAATAGTGCAATCTTTAAATATGCATTCATAAATATTCAGGGGAACCCGTGAGAGAAAACAGTTTCTGTTCTGCCCATATATTTATTATTTGAAAATCAGGGTTAAAGCTTTAATTCGTTTGATGGCTACACTGTTTTAACTTAAGCTTTAGTGAATGAGGCCTAACATGCCAATTTAGAAAGGCAATATAACATCAATTTGATGATAATCCTACACTCGATCACAGGTTAAGATGGTTAGGAGTAATCTAATCTTTTCCGAAATGTCACTAACCATGCTCTCCCTGTAGTAGCATTGAATGGGGACTGTATAGGTGTGAGGACAAGTGTGAAAAGCGGACAGGGGATTACTTGAATTGGTTTATTTTACAGGATGGGACCTGGTACATGATGACCCCTGGTTAACTGGCGGAATAGTACATGATATGTAGGGCACATGGGAAACGAAACATTCGTTATCTTATTAAAGTTCTCATTAGTGTACCACAGTAATACCAAACCAAACCATTCTAAACAGTGAAACCTACGAGATGAGATTCAAATGCGGGTAAAGACCGATGTTATTTAACATAAACTTTTAGTCTGTTATATATACTAGGTCACATTCTTTCTCCCACCCCCCTCCTTTAGCTCCCTTTCTCCGTCCTCTCTTCCCCCTTTTCGTTCTCTACCTTTCGCCTTCTCCTTGGCTAACGCTCCATTTCCCACAGTTTCACCTCTGAATATAATTAGCAAGATTAAAGGCAAAGCAATGTAATTTATTCCACATTCGAAAGTCCTATGATAAACAATATTAATTAATTAATGGAAATGGCAAGTGATATAATGACTGGTGCATCAGCAGGCGTGATACCTGTGGATGATGGATGGTTGTGTCTGGAAAGAATTCACTGTTCCCCGGATACTTTCTGTTGGTGTAGTTTATTTTTAACTAACATTTCCCAAGTTTACACACACAGCTATACAATTATGAAGACAATGTACATTTTGTCCATTCCCTCACTTCCTTTGCTCCACGATTGGCGGCCGTGCCTTCAGCCGTCTTGGCCCTAAGGTAGTCATTAGTAAATCCAATAAGAAATTTCTTTACCCAGAGAGTGGTGAGAATGTGGAACTCGCTACCACAAGGAATTTATGAGGGAATAGCATAGATGCATTTAAGGGGAAGCTAGAGAAGTACATGAGGGAGAAAGGAACAGAAGGATATGCTGATAGGGTGAGATGAAGTAGGGTGGGAGGTGGCTAGTGTGGAGCATTAGCACTGGCATAGATCAGTTGGGCCGAATGGCCTGTTTCAGTGCTGTAAATTCTATGCGAGCTCTGGAATTCCCTCCTTAAAACTCTCTGCCTTGCACCTCTCAAGACACTGCTTAAAACCTACCTTTTTGACCGAGCGTTTGGTCCCCTGTCCTAATGTCTCCTTCTTTGGCTTGGTGTCAGTTTTTGTCTGATAATGCTCCTGTGAAGCGTGTTGGGACATTTTACTGTGTTAAAGGCACTATATAAATGCATTATATATTAATGTCTTATCCTAAAGACGGCACCTCTGACAGTGCAGTACTCTCTCTGTGCTGCACTGATGTGTTACCTTGGATTAGGGGCTCAAGTCTCCAGAATGGGATTTAAACCCACAACCTTCTGACTCAGAGGCAGGAGTGCTGCCCACTGAGCCACAGCTGACACCTTAGTAGAAACTGCAAGGACAATGCTTTACATGTAATAAATTTGCAACCAATAATTTAAGTGTTGCTCGTGAGATTCCACTAAAGACCGAGTGCCTGTAGATTAAACTCAAAATCTCAACATCTGGATGCTTTCTATCCTGTCTGAAAGCCCGCAGATCATGTAACTTAGAGTTTCTAAGCGTGATATTGTACATAAGTCTTAGACCGTGACCTATACGATGCAAGGCATAGCTAGCGGATCTGAGTTATACTGCCGGCTTCACCTTGTTCTCTGCCCGGCAACAAAGGAAACCTCTGTCAGATTTGCTTGGTGAGATGTTGAATTTTAACATCAGAAGAAAGCAGACAAGAGATTGGGATCTATTCTAGCATCAGAAAGTGAAGTGAACTTGGCTTTGCACCCACTACACAAGCCCAAGTGGTGTGAGATGGTCTTTTGGAGCTGGACTCATTCCTCTTGACTTTAGTGTGCTCAGGAGTTAGATCAACAAGCCACTTTCACAGGCACTGAAATCTTTTCTCCTCAACGCAGTATTGGGTGGTATAATCAGGCAGTGAACAAACCGTTGTAATTCTCTGTCGCTGATGAGTTATTCTCTGGTAACCTTCCTTTGTGGATGTTATGTAGTTTTCCTACTGTACTGATCTGAGCTGTCACTACACCTGTAACTGCCAAGGCCACTGATTGGTTTTTCTCATGGAAAAATGGATGGAATTATAGCAGGCAATTCGCAAAATGCCTATTAAAATCCCAGATAATCCCATGAAACAGAACCAGTAAATTTTCTTAATCTGTCACGATAAACTAGAGGTCTTAATTAGTGAAAAACAGATTACCTGGTTATTATCACATTGCTGTTTGTGGGATCTTGCTGTGCGCATTATTGGTTGCCGTGTTTCCTACATCACAACAGCGACTAGACTTCAAAATTACTTCATTGTCTGTAAAGCGCTTTGGGTCATCCTGAGGTCGCGATATAAATGCAAGGCTTTTTTTCTTTCTTTAATTATGTCATCCCAAAACACCAGTAAAAATCTTTCAATCCCGTATCACAAAAATGGAATTTTCCTTGTTTAATGATTAGAAACCAATGCCTTGGACCCTCTCCTGTTTGGTATGTGTTGCGATTAGTGATGAGGGATTTTTTTTTTGGATTTAGAGTTGTTCTAGAAATGTAGTGCAGCTGTCAGATAATAATTTAATGCAGTCAATTATCATTTTTGATTTCACTACACATCAGGGGGTAGTGAAATTATCATCACCGTGCAATAAATAAAATACATTTCGTGGATAGGTTTAAACTGCATCTCGTAAAGAGCTGCACAGTGAATGCCAAGTCCCAAACGGTTTTTTTAACTTACAGTTTTACTAAGTTAATTTAGGGTAAATTTTCCGACTGCACACTTCAAGTGTGGAGCCTTGTCGGCCGGGAGCTCGATAAGCACATGAGGGAGAAAGGAATAGAAGGCTATGCTGATAGGGTTAGATGAAGGGGGGTGGGAGGAGGCTCGTGTGGAGCAGAAATGCCGGCATAGACCAGTTGGGCCGAATGGCCTGTTTCTGTGCTATAGGCTTCATGTAATGTTGGAAAATTGTGTGTCGCAGCCCAGTCCAGAGGATGGAAAATCACAGGCAGCGCTTGTGAAGTTTCCCGAGACGCCACGCAATTGGAAACTGTATCCTTTTGTTCCCTCTTTAGGCTCCTCCCCTCAGCCCACATTATGTACCTTTCCCTCAGAAAATGGGCAGGCCAACTGTTTCTGAGACTCTCTCTCTCACAGTTAACACTTCTGTAGTTGGAGGTGGAGGGAATCTGACGACCATGCACCACCTCCATGCGTGTACATTGTTGCAACCATCTCTCTTATCCCAAAGGCAGAATCGTAGAACCATAGGTCTAGATTTTCTTCCTGTCCAGCCTTACAGCCCTCCAAGATCTCTGCGCTCCTCCAATTCTGGCCTCTTGTGTATCCCTGATTTTCATCACCCCACCATCGGCGGCCGTGCCTTCAGCTGCTCTGGAATTCTCTCCGTAAACCTCTCCGCCTCTCTCCCTCTCCCTCCTCCTTGAAGTTGCTCCTTAAAAATCTACCTCTTTGACCAGACTTTTGGTCACCTGTCCTAATATCTCTTTATGTGGCTCGGTGTTAAATTTTGTCTGAAAACGCTCCTGTAAAGCACTTGGGATGTTTTTACTACGTTAAAGACACTGTATATATGCAAGTAGTTGTTGTTGTTATTGTTCTTTCTCTCTCTCTCTTGCCTTATGTACCCTCTTCTGCACGGGGCTGGAAGGAGCTACAACTCCACCTTCCAACAGTGCAGCCCCTCAGAACTGTCACGGCAGCAATGCAATTATTTGGAGCGACTTAAAGGAGGAGACATGTAGAGAGGTGGAGAAGTTTAGGGAGGTACTCGCCTGGTTCCATTCTTATCTATCCAGTTGTAGCCAGAAAATCACCTGCAATGGCTTCCCTTCCCGCTCCCACATCGTTACTTCTGAGTCCCCCAAGAATCTATCCTTGGCCCCCTCCTATTTCTCATCTATATGCTGCCCCTCGGCAACATCATCCGAAAACACGTCAGATTCCACATGTATGCTGACGACACACAGCTCTACCTCACAGCCACCTTCCTCGACCCCTCCACTATCTCTCATTTGTCACATTGCTTGTCCTACATCCAGTACTGGATGAGCAAATATTTCCTCCAACTAAATATTGGGAAGACCAAAGGCATTGTCTTTGGTCCCGCTGCAAACTCCATTCCCTAGCCACCGACTCCTTCCCTCTCCCTGGCCACTCTCTGAGGCTGAACCAGACCGTTCACAACCTTGGCGTCCTATTTGACCCTGAGATGAGCTTCCGACCACATATCCGCTCCATCACCAAGACCGCCTATTTCAAACTCCATAACAACGCCTCTCTCCGCCCTGCCTCCGCTCATCTGCTGCTGAAACCTTCAACTATGCCTTTGTTACTTCCAGATTGGACGATTCCAGTGGTCTCCTGGCTGGCCTCCCACCTTCCACCCTCTATAAACTTGAGCTCATCCAAAGCTCTGCTGCCCATATCCCAACTCGCACCAAGTCCCGTTCTCCCATCACCCCTGTGCTTGCTGATCTACATCGGCTCCCGGTCCGGGAATTCCTTGATTTTAAAATTCTCATCCTTGTTTTCAAATCTCTCCACGGCCTCACCCCTCCCTATCTCTGTACCCTCCTCCAGCCATTCAACCCTCCGAGATCTCTGCGCCCCTCCAATTCTTGCCTCTTGCGCTTCCCCGATTTTAATCACTCCTCCATTGGCGGCCGTGCCTTCAGCTGCCTAGGCCCTAAGCTCTGGAATTCCCTCCCTAAACCTCTCCGCCTCTCTACCTCTCCTCCTTTAAGACACTCCTTAAAATCTACTATTTTGACCAAGCTTTTGGTCATCTGTCCTAATACCTCCTTATGTGGCTCGGTGTCAAATTCTGTTTGATAATCGATCCTGTGAAGCGCCTTGGGACATTTTACTACTTTAAAGGCAGTATATAAATGCAAGTTGTTGTTGTTGTTGAATTCCAGAGCTTAGGGTCGAGGCAGCTGAAGGCACGGCCGCCAACGGTGGAATGATTAAAATCGGGGATGCGCAAGAGGCAAGAATTGGAGGAACGCAGAGATCTCAGAGAGTTGTAGGGCTGGAGGAGGTTACAGAGATAGGGAGGGGTGAGGCCATGGAGGGATTTGAAAACAAGGATGAAAAACTAAATGCTGTTGTGTCGCATGACCTGGACCACAGTCATTGTGTATTATTAAACACACTCTGCTCTGTGTCCTGAATTTGCTTGGAAGGAGTGGAAGACCCAAGCATAAAAATCCTGCGGACCCTTTTGAGAAGGTAGACGTGCAATGTGATTGCTTAAATTTTTGAGGTGGGTGCAACATAAATAACGTTAAAATAACAAATTAAGGAATTTCAAGCAACTTGTTAAGGATACAGTCTCAGCATAAAGAGGGCATCAAGTGATCAGGACTCCTTTCAAAGAGAATGCCTCCATTAAAACCCCCTTTAAACTTGTAGTGTCACCCTTAGCACTCCTGTTAAAGAGGGGATCTCCCTATTAAGTCCCCTTTTAAATAGGGAGTCTCACCATCAGGACCCCTTTTAAAGAAAGAGTCCCACTATCAGGAGATTTTTAAAGAGAGCATAGTTTGAATAGGATGCCGTTGAAGGATGGAATCCCCATCAGGACCCCCTTTAAAAGCGAGTTTCACCATAAGAACCCTTAACGTCTCCCTCAGGACCCCTGTTAAAGAGGCAGCCACTCTATCAGGACCCTTTTAAAGTGGGAGTCTCATTACTGAGACTCCTTTTAAATCATGAGTAATGGTTCATGTAACGTTATATACAGTTTTGAGAAGTAGGTTGATAGGGGGATGAGTAATCATCGCTGATGCGATGCTCTCTTATGCCATTGTTATTTTTGATGGATATTCCGGTTAATATTACAAACACTCCTTAGAGATTACTAAGTCTAGATTTTTCTGACCTTTAGGACCTATCCTTTTTTCCCTGTTGTATTGACTTCAGTAGCCTCCAAGATAGGCTGCTGCAGTGACCTTCAGAGAAATACCTTTTCATTAAGATTCTCCCTTCAGGGGCAGTCTGTTGGTAGCAGCGTGTATGGGTGATATGCCACAAAGCGAGTTAGATTGCGGGCTGGGCCTGTCCTTCCCACCGTACTCCCTGTAATCAATCCCAAATCCGTCCTTTATACAATTATTCAGGATTTTTCTACAGCCGGTGCACAGGGGAACTCTGCACAGTGGGTTCTACACCCAGAGTGAGCAATCGGGGATAGGCTGGGAGCAGGGGAGATCTCCTATAGGAAGGGAGAGAGTAAAAAGAAAGAAAGACGTGCATTTATATAGCACCTCTCACAACCTCAGGGCTTTATAGCCAATGAAGTACTGTTGAAGTGTAATCATTATTGTAAAGTAGGACATGCAGCAACCAGTTTGCGCATAGCAAGATCCCACAAACAGCAATGTGATAATGACCTGATATTTTGTTTTTGATGGTGTTGGTTGAAGGATAAATATTGGTCATGGGATCTTTTACGACCACCTGAGAGGGCAGACGGGGCCCTGGTTTAACGTCTCATCCGAAAGTCAGCACCTCCGACAGTGCAGCACTCCCTCAGTACTGCACTGGAGTGTCAGCCTAGATTTTGTGCTCAAGTCCCTGGACTGGTGGGTAAGCTCGTGGCTGGTCTGAGCAGAGGCCCTAAAGCCAATCATTCACCTGTCCTCTCAGCCAGGCAATGACGCACAGGGTGAAGAGGAAAACATTATTTTTAAACTTGGGAGGGCAGGTTTAATAAATAAATGCTGGTTGCATCAGCATTCTGTTGACACTTGTTTGGTACAGTACATTCCTTTCAAGACTCCACTGGCTAACTGGAGACTAATGCGGGAATTGCACTTGGACTCCCTGTTTCTTTAATTTGTCTGACTGAAGCCAGTCTTGTACCCCTGTCCTCACCACTCGAGCTGAGATCAGCTAACTCAGCACAGAGCGGGAATAAAACCTGACTCAGTACTACACTCAATGATGCCTTTACCCATTAAACCATTGGGAGAGCATGTTGCTTTCTTAATAATAATTAATATATATATAAAGAATGCAAGAGTCATTATATATATATAATATATATTAGAAAAGTATCTGTTTATAACTAATAATAGGACTACCATATTAATAGTTTATTAATATGATCAGTTTATCATTAATAATGCTGTCCGTATACAGTAAAAAGAAAGACTTGCATTTCTATCATGACTGGATCCACAGGATCTTTTGCGTCCCCCTGAGAGGGCAGACCGGGCCTTGGTTTAACATCTCATCCAAAAGACAGCACCCCCGACAGTGCAGCAGTCCCTCAGTACTGTATTGTCCCAAAGTGCTTTACAGCCAATGAAGTACTTTTGAAATGTAGTTGCTGTTGCAATGTAGGGAAGGTATAGTATATTAGTTTATAGTATATTAATACGGTAGTGTAGTAGTCATTATATATTAATAGGATGAATACAATTAAATATCTATTATTAATACAGTCAGTACATTATATTAATAGGTTCAATACAGATGAAAAGTAATACTATCAGTACTGGTAAGTTCAGTGCCTAACGTGGAACTGAGCCATACAGACCAGGAAGGCACAAGGATTGATCCCCAATTTGTGCTAAAATTAGGGGTGTTAGAATTGGCCTCAGCATCTTTGGCCTAGTGAAGGGATTAAATGGCCAGGTTGCTTGTGCAGTGAATTCCTGTGCGTCCTGAGTGGCCGACCCACCCATTGTTCAGCTGGCTGCGGGAAGTCGCTGCCTTGGCTTACACATGGAACAATGATCGTTTGAGCAAGGTACCGGGGGTGCTGGCAGAGCCCGTGGAACCATACTCCAGGAAGAGTCAGCACCTTCAGGAGAGAAGGGGGGAAAACAAATAGGACGAATAGAGCCATGATTAATATTGATTCCGAGATGGCCCTTTTCCTGGAGAGCTGCTCATCAATTCTCAAAGCGGTTTCATCAAGTTAAATTAGGCTGCATGCACTCAGTGCCCTTGTGCCAGCTTGTCAATAAATAGTGCTCGACTTTATTTCTGTTAATTTTGTGAATCCTGGTCATGACTTTAATTTCATTCTTTTAATGGACTTTAATGACATTGAATCTCAGTAAAATAAAAGCCTGGAAACTACTGTTAGAAGGAGAAGGATCACCTTGCATTTATATAACGACTTTCACCTCCTCAGGATGTCCCAAAGTCCTTCACAACCAATGAATTACTTTTGAAGTGTTGTCACCGTTTTAATGTTGGCGAACGTGGCAGCTGATTTGCGCACAGCAAGATCCCACAATCAGATAATGACTCGTTAATTGGTTTTGATGGTGTTGGTTGAGGGATAAATGTTAAAAGAAAAAAGATTCACACTCTCAGGACGTCCCAAAGCGCTTTACAGCCAATGAAGTATTTTTGAAGTGTAGTCACTGTTGTAATGTAGGAAACGTAGCAGCCAATATGCACATAGCAAGATCCCACAAACAGCAATGAAATAAATGACCAGATAATCTGTTTTAGTGATGTTGTTCGAAGGATAAATATTGGCCAGGACACTGGGGAGAACTCTCCTGCTCTTCTTCAAAGAACGCCACAGGATCTTTTGCGTCCCCCTGAGAGGGCAGACTTGGTTTAACATCTCATCCAAAAGACAGCACCCCCGACAGTGCAGCACTCCCTCAGTACTGTATTGAAGTGCCAGTCTTGATTATGTGCTCATGTCTCTGGAGTGGGGTTTGAACCCGCAACCTTCTGACTCTGAGGCTAGAGTGCTACTCACTGTTGGTCAGGGCACCAGGAGAACTCCCACACTCTTCTTCAAGTAATGCCATGAGATCTTTGACACCAACCTGAAAGGGCAGACGGGGCCTCGGTTTAACATCTCATCCGAAAGACAGCACATCGGACAATTCAGCTCTTCCTCAGTACTACACTGAATTATGGATTATGTGCTCTAGTCCTGGAGTGGGGCTTAAAACTATAGCCTTCTGACACAGAGGAGAGAGTGCGACCAACTGAGCCAAGCTGACACTTGGTAATATTAACAGATGAATGCTTAACACAATTGTATGACGATCTTATATCTGCTATCTTAGTGGCGGTGTTAACCTGTTTAAAGTAAACAGGTTAACACCTGTTACCTTAAAGTAAACAGGTTAAATCCTGAGTTAAAATAGTGAACAGAGGAAATTCATCTTACATTGTTTGTAACATGACACATTGAGTGTTTGGTCGTTAATGTTACAGCAATAATTTCTAAGTTAAAATGTTTATTGGGCTGGATATTAAGATAAAATTGAAATGTATTGTTTTTGATTTCTATTTTTAATAACTTAACGTTAGCGCCGGGGAACTGAATGTTGTCCATTTCGGAACCCTGTATCAGCATTATTTTGTTTTAGCGAGATTTAATTTCAGTACTGCTGATGCTCCCAGATCTGGTATAGCACAGTATGAGGCCGAATTAAATCCCTCTGCTCTGCCACAACTCTACTGTACCAGTGTGACATTTTTTTTATTTCCTACACCAGCCATCCTGTGGCCTCCCTGAATGAGACTGCCAGTTTAGTGGCAAATTAGGAGCAGTTTTCTGCTGTAAACCCTATGTCCACAAGGAACTGGATTAAGAAAGCCCAAACTCATTTCGCATAGGACTTTCATAGCCCGCAGACAGAGAAGACTTTCATCCTATAAATCTAAGCTGGATTTGAACCCTGGTCCCAGAGATGAAAAGCTTGAAATGTATTTTAAATAGGCCACAAATTACGGAAAAATAATGAAAGGGGGAGCATGCAGGAAGCCTTGTACTGAACCTTAAATATTCTGCAGTGGTCTCTTTAGGCCTGACATAGAAGATGCTTGATAAAGGGATATCATTTTGTGAATTATTATATTGATAACATACTAAAACCTTAATTATGCAACACCATTAGAAGAACTATCACCTCTAGAACTGGAGCCAGCCTTTCCTCAGTGGCTGCATTCCCGCCAGTGAGTCAGAAGGTGTGGGGTTTGAACCCTCATTCCAGACAGTCCCAGCGAGCGGAGACCGGGGCTCCAGACAGTCCCGGCGAGCGGAGACCGGGGCTCCAGACAGTCCCGGTGAGCAGAGACCGGGGTCCCAGACAGTCCCGGCGAGCGGAGACCGGGGTCCCAGACAGTCCCGGCGAGCGGAGACCGGGGCTCCAGACAGTCCCGGTGAGCGGAGACCGGGGCTCCAGACAGTCCCGGCGAGCGGAGACCGGTGCTCCAGACAGTCCCGGCGAGCGGAGACCGGGGTCCCAGACAGTCCCGGCGAGCGGAGACCGGTGCTCCAGACAGTCCCGGCGAGCGGAGACCGGGGCTCCAGACAGTCCCGGCGAGCAGAGACCGGGGCCCCAGACAGTCCCGGCGAGCGGAGACCGGGGCTCCAGACAGTCCCGGCGAGCGGAGACCGGGGCTTCAGACAGTCCCGGCGAGTGGAGACCGGGGCTCCAGACGGTCCCGGCGAGCGGAGACTGGGGCTCCAGACGGTCCCGGCGAGTGGAGACCAGAGTTCCAGAAAGTCCCGGTGAGCGAAGACCGGAGCTCCAGAAGGTCCCGGCGAGCGGAGACCGGAGCTCCAGACAGTCCCGGTGAGCAGAGACCGAAGCTGCAGCTCTCAATTCTGGGTTGACATCCAGCGGGACACCATCATATGGGGTGTAGGAGCCTGTAAAACCCTCCGGCCGTATGGGACGAATCACCCTATCGGCTGGTACAAAGATGGTTATGGCCATGGAAGGAACCTTCATGTCATGGCCCGTCAGACTGTTAATCTGCGAATCCTTCCACCATACGTCACACTGTTCTCCAAAGGAAAGAATGTGAAGATGCTAAAATAACAACAAGCTCTTAAACCTGGGCTTGAAACTGAAAAGACAAAATGCAATTTCAACTTGTGGATATGGGCATTAATGTCCAATAATTAGAACTGAAAAGCAACTTCCCCTCCCATTCCATAGTTATTCTTGTCCAAAGCACACCCCACGCCACCCCACTAATTCTGTACTTATTGACGTGAAAGTTGGCAGTCTCAAACAGGTAACATCAATGGTTAGCGTGGGAAAGGGAAATGTCACTCTTAAGGAAGGTTATGGGTTCAATTCCCATTACAGACTTGTTCATATAATCTAGGCTGACAGCCCAGCGAGTACCGAAGGAGCGCTGCACTCTCGGAGGTGATGAGATGATCAACTCGATGTCTACTGGTTCAGGTGAACATAAGATCTAATGGCAGTATTCGAATAAGAGCAGGGAAGTTCTCCCAGTGCCCTGGCCAACATTCTTCCCTTAAAAAACATGACAAAAAAGCAGATTATCTGGTCATTTATCTCATTTCTGTTTGTGGGAACCTGTTGTGCACAAATTGACTGCCATGTTGCCTACATTACGATTGTGACTGCACTTTTTTACTTTCTTTCTTCTAAAGGGTAACTTGAGGTTGGTGTTAAGGAACTGCCTGCTATTGTAACAGTATAGAGAGAGCTTTACTCTAAATCTAATCTGTGCTTAGAACTGACCTGGGAGTGCTTGCTACTGACTCTAGTGAGCTTAATATCCTCTGTGTGCTATTTTTAGTTCACTGATTAATGCATTCACAGAAATTCCTGTCAGTGCTATTTTAACGCAGATGTGAATCGATTTAAAATAAACGGCTTAGTGACTCTGTGAAAATACACATTAATTGTTGTGCTAAAAATAGCTCACAGAGGAAATTAAACCTACAGGTGTCAAATGTGGCAATATGCTCCATTCTCCAGCACTGCCATGCCTCAGCAGGAGAAGCACAAAATCCACCCGGATAAGTTGGGGAGTGGGAGGGGAACTACTCATGAATTTTTCAGTGGCAAATGTGTGCTTGGATTCCAGTTTTTCTTGGTTTAAAAGCGGGTGTTGGCAGCTGAGATCAGACTCTGCAATCACAGGGTTTCCTCACTGCCGCCCCTGATCAATGCTCTGGGCCCAATGTAATCCACACCAGATTCTTAACGTGGGGTTCAGGGATTCTCTGGGATCCCGTCAGACTGCTGTATAGGTAATCAACCTGGTTTCACGGCGGAATCCGGGGTTTCCGTGGATCTGCAATGGCATCGGTTTTTAGAACCTTACATAGAATGTACAGCACAGAAACAGGCCATTCGGCCCAACTGGTCTATGCTCCACACGAGCCTCCTCCCACCCTACTTCTTCCAACCCGATCAGCATCTCCTTCTATTCCTTTCTCCTTCATGTGATTATCTAGCTTTCACTGAAATGCATCGATGCCAGGCGCCTCAATTACCCCATGTGGTGGTGAGTTCCACATTCTCAACACTCTCTGGGTAAAGAAGTTTGTCCTGAATTCCCTATTGGATTTATTAGTGACTATCTTATATTTACGGCCCCCCCCCCCCCACACAAGTGGAAACATCTTCTCCACGTCTACCTTATCGAACCTTTTCATAATCTTAAAGACCTCTTATCAGGTCAAAGATGGGCTTTGCCCGACTTATGGCAAGCAGCTGATGAAAGAAACCCACTCATTTGCCTTGTTGTTGTGCAAAAGCACGAGAAACACACTGGGATCCAGACTCTCTCGCCTGCTGTAGGAGGAAGTGATAACTTCGGGGGAACTTAATGGAGGGAAATCAAAATCAGTAACTGCGGCAGTATTAGCAATGGGGTTGCACCCGTCCGATTCTGGACTGCATGGGCCAGTTTTCAGTGGGCTGTCTGAAAAATTTCTCAAGTGTAAAGCAGGGGTCTGGCTACAAACCTATCAGTTTCAATCAATTCTGGTTTACCAAATCATCTAGATCCAACTCAAGCCTGAAACTGATTTTCTTTTCTTTGTATTTTTTTTGTGTAGAAACACATTTATTGTTGTACAAACGTGGACCTGATGATTGTGGAATTATCACTTTTAATTTGTATTTTACTGCTATCCATTATGTTTCAAAAATGGGTTTGGAATCTGTCTCTCTTTTTTTGTTCTAAAATTACCTCCGAACTACCACGTAGGTAGATCGGAGTTTCTCACAGGACCTCTGGGTACCTTCGACAGCACCTCCCAAACCCGCGACCTCCACCACCTAGAAGGACAAGGGCAGCAGGTGCATGGAAACACCATCACCTCCAAGTTCCCCTTCAAGTCACACACCAGCCCGACTAGGACATATATCGTTGTTCCTTCATTGTTGCTGGGTTAAAATCCTGGAACTCCCGACCTAACAGGACGGCAGCGGTTCAACAAGAAGGCTCACCACCACCTTCTCAAGGTGCAACCAAGGATGGGCAAAAAATGCCAGCCTTGCCAGTGGCACCCACATCCCGAGAATGAATATAAAAAAACCTCTGGAGTCTGGAGCACATTTAGTTGCTAAGATGGAGTTATATTTAATCTGACCTGTCCCTTTAACACCACTGTTCAGATACCTGTGCATCCTGAGGTGAATTAGAGGCTAAATGTTGAGGGAAGTTTCTGTAGGTTGGCAGCTACTGGTAAACCCAGTAACTGTCCTTTGAGGAGAGGCCAGGCGACCAAGATCAGAAAGAAAAGCAACAGCAGATGTTTGACCTCTTAATTTATACATTTCCTTTTGAGATTACTTTTGTATTTGTAACAAAGCTAGTCACAAGACTTTCTTTCCCTCTCTCTCTCTCTCTCTCTATATATATATATATATATATATAATCTCATAGACTTAAACTCAGTGGTCATCTATCTTGTCATTAACTGGACAGTGACCAGTTTGGGAAGGGAGGGGGTGGATTGGCTGGTACTTTGCTACATTTTAAAGACTGCTCTGCACATGCTCAGGTAGGCCAGTCTGTGGCTCCGCCCACCATCTGGTAAAATGAGACAAGCCTTGTTGGGGTTGCAGTGTCAGCGATAGGGTTGCCAACCCTGGTTGGTCGTATTCCTGGAGGTTTCATCACATGTCCTCCCACCTCCAACCACCCCGCCCAGTCAAACAGCCTTTCCCCCCCCACCCCAACTCCAATATTTTTTTATAACTAATAAACAAAAGTGTTCAAAGAGAATGGAAAAAATACACAATTTCTTGACTGCCCCAATGATTTTTTTTCTCCCGGGTTTCTTGCAACAGTGTCCAGCGGATTAATCTTTAATTCCTGTAGAGTCCAGGGCAATCCTGGAGGATTGACACCCCTAGTCAGCAACAGTATCGCCAGTGCACCTGGCTCTGTAATCCTCTGGGACCTGCGCGCTGTTTATTTTGCTGTGACAGCTCAGTAAATGGAGAGCGTAAAGCAGGGCCATGTGTCATAGCTGGTGACAGGAAGGTGACTCTGTGCGTGATGGGTGGGAAAGAGGAGACAAGTTTGTTCTCCAGAACGAATTACTTTTCACTATCTTGCTGGGTTCAGAGGTTTATGGCTTTTGGAAGACAACCTTTATCTCTGATAAAACTTGCAATTTCTGTCTTTAAAAAAAAAATCTGACCACTTGAATCAAACATGGCTCATGTTTAAAAAGTTGCATGTGGTGTAGAACTCTGATATTGTATCAAAAATTAAGTTAAAAATGATGTGAAATCACACAATATATGACACATTGCCATTTGAAAAATGCACAGATCTATATTACACAGAAAGTAGAAGCTCTGGAGTTTAACAGAATCATTGTTAATTGATTATGTGCTGAAGAACTGATTTATTTATTTTTAATTTCCCATCTGTTGCTGGGGTTAAATTCCTGTGGGAAACCTAGGTGAAGATTGTGGGTTCACAGTGCAGGACATGAACAAGATTGGGTTGGGTTTTAAAAGCCAGTAGATTGTATTTTTTTATCATTCTTCGGGATGTGGGCATCACTGGCAAGGCCGGCATTTATTGCCCATCCCTAGTTGTCCCTTGAGAAGGTGGCGGTGAGCTGCCTTCTTGAACAGCTGCAGTCCGTGTGTTGAAGGTACTCCCACAGTACTGTTAGCTCGGGAGTTCCAAGATTTTGACCCAGCGACGGCAAAGGAACGGCCACATATGTCCAAGTCGGGATGGTGTGTGACTTGGAGGGGAACTTGGAGGTGATGGTGTTCCCATGCACCTGCTGCCCTTGTCCTTCTAGGTCAGTTGTTTTAACCTTGGCCTGCTGCATATCTTGAGAGATTGGTTGTGAGGTCGAGGGCATCAGGGCTGGCAGTCAATCATATGGGAAGAATGACCCAATTGGGTGTGGTAGAATAAATTTACCTAGTAATCTTGCCCATGTTAAAATAAATTTGCCCATGACTAAGAGTGACATAGAATTATTATGCAAAAGTGTTACAGGAAGTGTCTGACACCAAACACTAACTAGAATATATTATAAATGTTGCATCTGCACGCGATTACTTCCTGTTGTCATGTTTTTGTCTCACTTTTGTGTCAATATTTTTTCCATTACAGATTCTTATGTCCACATTTATAATGCAAAAGTCCTGTGTAAACTTGTCACGCTGTATTTGCACCATCCCGCCAGTGGTTGCACTGTTGCACCTCAGCTTTGTGTCTGCCTCTACCCCAATGCTCCAATCGACCATACTTTCTACTCCCCAAATTGCCATCAGTTTAATAATTAACTGTAAATGATAATGTAAAATCAAAGCATTGTATAAAAATAAGGACAAAATGTATGACTGAATTACATCTCTGTGCCTTTATCTGATTATGCCCTCTGCCCCTCTAACCCTGCTTCACCTGAACACTGCCCCTGAGGTATTGGTGTTGAACCACTGCAGTCCTTGTGGTGATGGTGTTCCCACAATGGAGCCTCGTCTCTTTACAGCCTGGTCTTGACTCCCTGTGGGTAATTTTAACTTTGGGTGATATTGAATTGATTGCCCGTTATACACCTTCCCCGATTTGCCCTGCCACTGCCTTCAGTAGAATCGGGCGTGGTGTATACCGGCGGCTACTTCGACAGCGCCCATTGTACATTATCGTCCACAGTTAAAATTATCCCCACACCCCTACGTGCAATGCCATAGGACATTGACCAGTATGTAAGACTTTTAATATATCATAGATATATGGTAATCTTTCACACTTAAACAAAAGTTTAATACTACACAAACTGTCCTACTGATAGCCCAGAGAATTTAATAACATTTCACACTAATGTGCACAGGTTGTTCTATTCTTTTATAACAGGCAGTGGCATAAAATCCACTATCACCAGATTATGTGAGTCATTCGTGGGGACCTTATATTCCTCTATTTCTGTACTGTGTTATCTGTCATTGCCAATATAAAATTGCTCCCACAACCTCCACTTTATGTTACATTATAAATGATACTACAAAGGATTATAGATTTAATTGTTGAGGGTAACACTGAGCTGCTAAACGCACAGGACATGATGGTCTCAACTTCAACCCCTCGTCCGTGCTGAGTTAGCTCACCACCACCTTCTCAAGGGCAATTAGGGATGGGCAATAAATGCTGGCCTCGCCAGCGACGCCCACATCCCATGAACGAATTAAAAAAATGTAGTGATACTGACATTACCATTAGCGACAGAGTTAGGAAGGCGAAACACCGGCCGAGGTTCCTGCTCCTTATCACTGCCCAGCACTCCTGCTGAGAAGTGCACATGTCTAGACATCTGTCAAGGAGTGGTTGGGTTTTGACCTTCCCCCCATGGGGGAATAGCCTGCCGCCACTCACAGCCTAGTCTCGCGTGTGAAGAATGTGGCGGCACTGGCTGCCGTGGGACCAACGGTGGGGGAATGAGTGCAGAAATCGGAGCGTCCTTCAAAGGAATCTCAGAGCTGACAGGCAGCTCAAGCTTTGACAACTGCCTTGTGTCACCCTTCAGTCTGAGTGCCGTCCCCTGAGTAGCATTCTCAGACTGCTGTGCTGAAGTGTGATTGCTAACGAGCAATAATTACATCACATCACCGCAACCTGGTCCCATCCTCTTCGGAACAAATTGCAAGAGTAAATGAAGTGCCGTGGAGTCCTCTTCACGGATATTAGAATGCAGCCCGTGTAAGGGAGGGATGCAACCGTCAGAGCGTACGTTCCAATTACACTCATTAAAGCGTTATTAAAGATGGGTAATTATCTCTGAACAGTTTTAATCACACTAGGGTCAGTTACAGTAAAGCCTGGTGCACTGGTTAACTTCAGACTGTCTTCCAGCAAAGAATTCCAACAGTTAGCACTTTCTTGTTTATTCCCATTGGCTTTGAAATTACGGTATGCGACAACAGTGTAAAACACTTAGTGCGTTTAGCCTGATATCCCTTTAAAGTACGGGTACAGTGGTGTTGAGTTCAAATCCCGCTATGGGAAGTTCTGAAACTGAATTGAACAAATCTGGTCATCTGCGGGCATGCACTAGGGGAAAAAAAAGTGCCTCGCAAGACACACTCAACGTGTTCTCCTGAGAATAGCTGATGATAAGTGAGAATCTCACCGTTATAAAAACACTTCAGTCTATCGCGGGCTCAGTGGGTAAATGTACCGCCCAGTGCGATACTGAGCCACCAAGACCCAACTTCAATCCCGGTGTCCTGGCCAATATTTATCCCTCGACCCACAAAATCAGATGATCTGGTTATTCCTCTCATTGCTGCTTGTGGGACCTTGCTGTGCGCAATTTGGCTGGCGTTTTTATCTAATTGGCAACAGTGACCACAATTCAAAAGTACTTAATTTGGCTCTGAAGCACTTTGGGAACTTCTTTCTTTTGCTGGGAGAAAGTCTCAAAATATAAAGACTAAGAATCAATTCCTAAATAGCAAAAAGAGTAGTTTTCAACAAATTTAAACAAATATCCCTTACTTTAAGATTTTTTAAAAATTAAATGTTCCAAAATGCTGGAAACTGCACCAAATTTTGTTGGGAGGAGTGCATGCTCTCAGACACCCATAAATGTTATATCTTGCTTTGGGCTTTCTTGTGCTTCATTTCATCTTGAGATAAGTGAGGAAATGTCAGTATTAGTTTCGCTGCATCACCAGTTATCAGCCGAGCTCCCACTGCAGTTGCAGGTTTATTATTCCTTTCCACACGTCATAGCCTCTTTTGAAGTTGTTGGCCAATTTTCCTAGTCTACTTTGGCCTGTATGTGGAAGAGGGTATTTCGGGACATATTTGGTGTCCTAGGAGGAGCGACAATGGGAGAGATCAGAGAAGCAACGACCACAGTAATATCGGTAAAATAAAGTCAAAGGCGACTACCACAGAGAGAAGGAGGGGGTGTGTGAGGAGATTGGGGAAGGACCCGCCTACCAGATGACAGGCTTTCTTCTTGTACCCTGGTTGGAGTTGAAGCTAGTTTGTCAAAGCAATGGACTGCATCGCAGACAGAATGAAAGGTGCTAACGATGTGACTGCCAAGCATATTTGCTTGCACTCAGTTGCCAAGCCGTATATTTATTTTTTGTTGTCGAACCCCATGAGATTTCTGCTTGACTGGTCAGTATTTTCAGCCTCCAACCTCACTGCATAATCCCACACAGCGTGTGATTTCCTGCAGTAGGCGTTCACATTGAGTCTGTGGGTTATTTTTAACCTGATTCTCCCCCCCAACCCCAACCTTGATCTCCTTTGTTTCTCTTTCCGTGGCCCTCATCCTGAAGGTTCCAAGCCTCAGTTTCAGAGATAGCCAAAGCAGATGGATATCTCCTTTGATGTGGGTGCCAAGAGGGCCCAGTCAATAGAATGCGTGCTCCTTATGCCAGTATTTCCTCTCCTGAAATAGAAGCTTACATTGCAAGGAGGCAAAGTTCCTCGGCTAAGAAGCAACATTGATATTTGGCAGACGGAGTTTCTGTGTTTCAAAGGATTGGAATGGGTGGGAGTGTATTCTCAATCTGACTTCTCTTTGAGGTGGGGGTAAGTTTGCCCACCTTGGTGTTGCCTCCTTTGATGCAGGGGGGTGACATCTAAATGTGATTTACCCGGCATTGATATGGCTCTTTCCTATCCATCACTTGTAGTGCTGACTGACTGATACCAGAAACTGCGACTTCCTGTGGCTTGCTTGAGATGCCAACACTTGTATTTGAGGGGTTCGTGATGCAACTTGTGTCCAACACAGGAGACCTGGAAGACCAACTAATACACATGCCTGCTGGTTGCCAGTATCCTCTGATGCTGGTACCTGAAGTCCTGATTGCCTGCACATCGCTTTTTTTTTTGCAAGATCCAGTGCCTGGGGACACCTGGTTAGTGTAATGGTTATGGTACTGGACTAGCAAATTAGAGGTCATGAGCACTCAATAAATCTGGTACTCTGTGGACTGGTACCAGAAAAAAAAGACAACGAAAGCTGTCGGATTGTTGTGGCTCAGTGGGTAGCACTCTTGTCTCTGGAATCAGAAGGTTGTGGGTTCAAGCCCCACTCCAGAGACTTGAGCACTATAAGCTGGGTTGACACTTCAGTGCAGTGCTGAGGGAGTGCTGCATTGTCAGCACTATTTGACAACAAGCAGGTGAGTTATCTGGTGTTCTGGCCAACAATTCTCCCTCAAGTGGCACCACTAAAACAGATTATGTGGACATTTATCTCATTGTCGCTAGTGGGACCTTACTGTGTGCAAATTGGCTGCTGCATTCCATATATTACAATCCATGATCGGTTGTGAAAGGTGCTATATTGTAATTTTTTTTCTCCCACCTTTTGCATCCTCGGGACATCCCGAAGTGCTACACAACCACTCAATTACTTTTGAAGTGTTTTAACTGCATTGTCGGAAGTGGTCTCCTCTGAATGAGATGTTAAACTGAAGGCCTGTCCTCTGGTTGGGGTTAGGGTTGCCAACTCTGGTGGAACTGGATAAGTACTTGAAACGAAAAAATGTGCAAGGCCATGGGGATAGGGCGGGGCAGTGGGACTAGCTGGATTGCTCATGCATAGAGCCGGCACAGACTCGACGGGCTGAATGGCCTCCTTCCGTGTTGTGACCTTTCTATGATTCTATGACATATTCCTGGAGGTTTCATCACATGACCTCCTGCCTCCAACCGCCCCGCCCCTACATTCCTGCCATTGGTCACCCAACATATCCATCTTCACGGAGCACCGCCTTCCCACGGCCAATTGGATAGCGAATAGACTCTTCATTACCCGATTGGATGATTCTTGACTTGTCAGTCAAACAGCCTTTTTTCCCATTTCCGACATGTTTATAACTAATGAAGGAAGACATTTTTTTTAGACACTGTTTTTTAATGCCGCTACGATCGTTTCTCCTGATTTTGCTCGCAGCAGTGTCCTGGAGATTAACCTTTAATTCCTGGAGACTCCAGGGCAATCCTGGAGGGTTGGTAACCCTAGTTGAGGCGCATCTTAAAAATCCCTTGGGGCATTTTTGCGCACAACCAGATCCACCAAACAGCACTGAGCTGAATTAAGTAGTTCACCTGATTTTGGTGGTGGTGGTGAAAGGGGGAATGTTGGCTCGGGCCCCCGGTGTCCTAGCCAGTATTCCCCCTTTCACCAACACCATCAAAATCAGGTGAACTACTTAATTCAGCTCAGGGCCGTTTGGTGGATCTTGTTGTGCACAAAAATGGCTGTTGCATTGACTGCAACAGTCACTATGGTTCAAAATAATTCATTGTACATGCAGGAGTTTGAGATGATTCTGAGAGGTGTGATAAAGTGCTGTCTAAATGCAAGCCCTTTTTCCTCCAAGGTGGATGGTTTGAAGGGAGCAAAGGAATAAAAAAAACTTAGAAAAAGTATGAAAAATAAATGTAAAACAAGTCGAATAGATTATATTAGAAAAGGAGTAAAACTAAATCTAAAATAGACAATAGGACAGAGATAGAATGGGGAAAAAAGTGAAAAAGGAACAGCAGAACGAACATGAACGAAATGTTTAACTTTTAAATGTTTTATTTAAAATTGTTTAATGTAATAGTTTATGGTGAATATTACAATCATAAAGCTATTCCTTGTGTATGAGTAGACTAATCATTGTAATAATACCAATAGAGGTCTTTAAAATTATGAAGGGGTTCAATAGGGTAGACGTGGAGGAGATGTTTCCACTTGTGGGGGGGCGTCCCAAACTTGGGGCCATAAATATAAAATAGTCACTAATAAATCCAATAAGGAATTCAGGAGAAACTTCTTTGCCCAGAGAGTGGTAACAATGTGGAGCTCACTACCACAAGGAGTCGTTGAGGCAAATAGCATCGATGCATTTAAGGGGAAGCGAGATAAGTACATGAGGGAGAAAGGAATAGGTTGATGGGGTTTGATGAAGCAAGGTGGGAGGAGGCTAGTGTGGAGCATAAACACCAACATGGATCTGTTGGGCCGAATGGCCTGTTTCTGTGCTGTACATTCTATGTAATTCTATGAAATATGTAATATTAGTGCTTGTTTCAAAGACACAGTGAGTGAGCTGAAAACAAGCAAAACTGGTTGGCCTAAGAAGAGTGTAAGAGTTAATTGAAATTGCCTCCAAACTATTTGCTTCTGCTGGGTCTGTTGGGAATGGATTCTGCCCGGCCAGTGTTCCCGTCGAACACTTACGAATGTCACTTCTGGTGCAAGCTGCCCAATATCCGCACTCAACGACACAGGCTAATTCTGGGGAAAGAACAGCTTTGTCACATGGTGCACCTTCTGTCTCAGTAACAGTCAGCAGGCGATCCAGGTCCCATGGGAATAGCCAGGAACATCAGGTTACATTAAGAACTTAAAAGGGAGGGGCCTTTCTATCCTGATAATACACTTGGAAATTTTAGAAAGTCAGACTGATGGTCACCTAGCTCTGAAAAACATTCTCTTGCTGCATTTATGCTGGCTATCACCATATAGAAACTATCAACAACAACAACTTGCATTTATATAGCGCCTTTCCTGACCTCAGGACGTGTCAAAGCACATTACAGCCAATTAAGTATTTTTGAAGTGTAGTCAAATGTTGTAATGTAGGAAGCACAACAGCCAATTTGCACACAGCAAGATCCCACAAACAGCAGTGTGTGTTGGTTGAGGGATAAGTATTGGCCAGGACTCCAGGGAGAACTCCCCTGCTCTTCCATTGAAATGGTGCCATGGGATCTCTTACATCCACCTGAGAGGACAGATGGGGCCTCGATTTAACGTTTCATCCACAAGACGGCACCTCCGACAGTGCAGCACTCCCTCAGTACTGGCACTGGAGTGTTAGTCTAGAATTTGTGCTTAAGTCTCTGGAGTGGAATTGAACCCATGACCTTCTGAGTCTAAGGCAAGAGAGTTACCTACTGAGCCACAGCGGATGAGATCTGCTCAGAGATAGTTTTTTTTTGATTGGTTCCTAGATAGTGTTTTCCTTATATCTACTTTTTAGTGAAGCCCATAAAATATAAAAGATTAAATTGATTTGTTTCATTCCTTCTTTACGAAATACTTCTGTCACACTAATTAATGTCACTAAATGTTCTGCTGAAATAAATTGTTTAAATTCAAGATTTTAAATCATAACTTCCCTACATTCTTTCCAGAGATTGTTAATCATTTTAATTTTGCTGATTGAGTTCTCTCCCAAACACATCTCAATAAATGAATTGCAGCAGCTATAACCATTAAGAATATACTAAGACTACATAAATAAAAATTTCAAAAGTCCAAAGTTTCATTTGGCACTCATGTTTGTATTTATTAAATAAACGGGGTGAATTTCCTTGCAGTTTTTAGTGGTGTACGAATGGTGCAGGAAATTTTTGTAGGCAGGAAAATCAGGTGAAAGCAATCTCTGGCTAATTAGGATTAGGAGAAGAGTTAGGAGAGGTGGTGGGAAGCCCGGTCAAAGAGATGGGCTTTGAGGAGGCTTTTGATGTTGGGTGGAAATGCAATGAAGCAGAAGGGTTTAGCGAATGAGTTCCAGAGAACAGGGGGCGGAACAGCGGGAAGCTGTGCTGGTGGTGGTCCAGGGAGGGGTGGGGATGTACAATAGGCTAGAATCAGAGGAGCAGAGGGTGCAAAATGGCATGTGGTGGGACCAAGACCTTGAAGAGATGTGTAAATGTGGGCAAGGGTTTTGAAGTATAGTGCGATTAAACTAGGACCTCATGGAGAGAAAAACTATGGTACAGACTTGATGGGCCAAATGGCCTGTTACTGTACTGCAACATTATATAATTGTGTATTCAGCTCCAGGCTGCATACAGACCTGAACGATCCCGTGCGAGGTAAAAATCTGACACTTTTTTTTAAAAAAGGATCATTTTATGATTTCCTTCCTCCAATCCCAGCCTGTTAATTCAATCCATTATTGCACTCACAAAACGCAGAGCGAAAACGTATGTTTAAAGCTCTTCTGATCGGCAGTGCTCTGTGGGAGAGGTTTGTCTATTGATTATTTTAAACTGTAGACACATCATTTAATAAGAATCGCTAACTGCCATAAAGAAATTTAGATTACGCGAATTAATGGCCAATATGTGTGTCGGACAGTTCTGGATAGTCCGATGGGATTAACCATCAGGATACTTGGCTTGCAGTAATGAGCATTAATAAAAATTGAAATTGGGTTCAACAAGATCATTCTTTCTCAGGACCTGGGAGTCGCTGGCAAGACTGGCATTTATTGACCCTCCCTAGTTGCTCTGAGAAGGTGGGGATACAACTGAATGACTTCCTAGGCCACTTCAGAGTCAAGTTAGGTTCAAGAGTCAACCACATTGGTATAGGACTGGAGTCACATATGGGGTAAGGATAGCAGCTTTGCTTCCCTAAAGGACATTAGTGAACCAATTGGGTTTTTATGACTATCTGACAACTTCATAGTCACTTTTACTGGTACAAGATTTTTTTTTTTAACTGAATTCAAACTTCTCTGTTGGGATTTGAACTCACGTTCTACTGGTTATTAGTCCTGCCTCAATGGAATACTAGTCTAGTAATATAACGAGGACGCCACCATAACCCACATGAACAGCAATGACTTGCCGTGACAGTGCTGTCATATATAGCATAGGATGAAGGCAATTGAAGGCTCTGTCGCCAATGGTGGAAGGAAGGTTGGGGGGGGGTGGGTGCGCAGTAGGGTCAGAGTTGGAGGAGCTGAAGGTGATGAGCTGGGTTGCAAGGCTGGAGGAGATTACAGAGATAGGCTGGATTTGAATCCCCAAGATCCCTAAAGGTTTGCGGTATTTTACAAGTTATTTTATAAATTGTTTCCAAATGAGATGTGATGCCTTCCATGGTGGAATATCCACTTGACATTCTCTGCCTGGGCTCGAACACAGAGGATGGCTTTTGGTGCATGGTGCTAGAGGGTAATCATGTCCCAGGAGGAAGGAAGCGCCTCTAGGGAAGAAAGTCGGAAAAATGCAAAGAAAACCATTGCCAAGCAAGTCGGCCATTGCAGTCAGACTTTAGATGGTTTTATCTTCTGGTCGCTAGCCTATTTCTGAAGTTCTTTGCGCCGCACCAACACAGCTCTTAGCAAGTAACAGCTATTCACAGTTAATGAGAGCCACTAACGTTTATTGTCCTCGTGGGACTGAGAATTGATATATCATGCATGATGTCACCTGTCGAGCGTATGGGTACTAAATAATCAGAGAGGGGAGTTGGGAATAGATAGGTCATATGTAAAGGACAAGACTGCAGAGCGGGTGGAAGTGAATGGAACCCTCCTCCTGCGTGTCCTTGCAAGTCAATGTGCGTTCATTTAACCCCCCAGCTCAGCACAACAAGCTTCACTGGCATTCTTTTCTGCCCCCCCCCCCTTAAGCGATGTTCTCATTTGCTTGAGTACAGGCTTCCAGTAACCCCCTCAACTGGCCATTGTTCATATCTCAACCTCAGTTGGCTACTCAACTGCAGAAGCATCGCACAGTTGTCCTCGACCAACTGTGTGCACGCTCTTCCAGGAGCAAGCACCCAGGCTATGAATGATGCTGGGAGATGTCATGTGGGGCCTGGTGGACAACTCCTCTCCCTTCTCTTGATGAAGATTTAACAGTTAAGGTAGAAGAAAGAACCTGCATTTATATAGCGCCTTTTCCGGCCTTAGGACATCCCAAAGCGCTTTACAGTCAATTAAGTGCTTCTGAAGTTTAGTCATTGCTGTAATGTAGGAAACGCAGCAGTCAATTTGCGCACAGCAAGGTCCCACAAACAGCAAAGAGGTAAATGACCAGATTATCTGTTTTTGGTGATGTTGGTTGAGGGATAAATTCTCACTGGGAGAACTCCTCTGCTCTTCTTCGAAAAATGCCGTGGGATCTTTTACGTCCACTTAAGAGGACTGACATGGTCAGGGTTTAATGTCTCATCCAAAAGACGGCACCACTGACAGTGCAGCACTCCCTCTGCACAGCACTGAAATGTCAGCCTGGATTTTATGCTCAGGTCTCTGGAGTGGGACTCAAACCCACAGCCTTCTGATTCAGAGGCTCCCAGTGAACCAAGTCTGACGATTGTTCTATCAGGGAAAGAGGGAGATTCATTCTGCCACCTATTACTTGCGATTTCAGGGTTTTTACTAGTGTTTTGAGGATTGCATTTCCTGATTCCATCAGTTTATAATGAGGCCCCAGTGGTTTGCAGCGATCGAACTAGTCAAATTACGTGACATTACACGGGATTGTTACGGTGATTTAGAGACCACGGGGAAGAAAATTGGATAGGGCCTATTATTGGCTGAGGATAGCATGATCCGCTATTACCCCACACCCAATGGCCCCTGCGCAGGCAGGACGAGAACTTCAACCTGCCTCAGTACTCACCTGCAAACTGTGTTCAAATCCAGGCCTTGCACGTTGATTCCATGCAATTTGCACTTTCCACCAGCAGGGGGAGCTCCACTCTCTTAAAGGCAGGCTGCCTCTTAAAAATCTCTTAAAGGTGGCTGGTACGTGTTATTTGTTGAAAATAACAGCCTGCTGTCCGCACGGAGTTTGAACGGAGTTCAGATGTCGCACATGTAAAACACAGATGCAAGTCCCGTCCCTATGTTTACAAACTGATGAGTTATGTTAAAGCATTGAATAAAGGTTGCGCACCACTAAATCCCATATCCTCCAATCTGCATGCCACACCTCACCAATCTGCCGACCTGAGTTGGTACCAGGCCTGCGAGAGTGCGTGCACCAAGGTTCTCTGCTGATGCACTAGAGGCCTTGGTGCAAGAGGTGGACAGAAGGAGGGACATCCTATATCCGCAGGAGGGGGGGGGGGTGCAAGGGGCCCCCCAGACATTTTCCCAAAAGGCAGTGGGAGGCAGTGGGGGATGAATCAATGCCAGGAGCACAGCATCATGAACATGGATGCAGTGCAGGAAGAAGTTCAATGCTTTGACACGAGTGGTCAAGGTGAGTGAGGTCAACTGTCAAGTGGTGTCTCCTACCAACTACACCACTAGCTGCATCCATTGCTCCAAACACTACACCCCCATCACCCACATACCAACAAACTCTTTCCATCAGTACTCAATTTTTCCAATCAGATGCTTCCTCTCACCCTTACACATTACCACTGTTGCAAGCCACCCACCCACAATTTACAAGCCACATACACTGGCAGCTATTCAACTGTGACAGGAACATCACCCAGACACACGTCCCGCTTTCTTGCAGAAGGTGGCGCATATCAGGAGGCAACAAGTGGCGGAGGTATGTAGCCCCTCGAGCCTGTTCCACCATTCAATGAGATCATGGTGGACCTGTGACCTAACTCCATATACCCGCCTTAGCCCCATATCCCTTAATACCCTTGGTTCATAGAAATCTATCAATCTTAGATTTAGAATTCACAATTGACTTGCATTGACTGCCATTTGCAGAAGAGCATTCCAAACTTCTCCCATCGTTTGCAAGTAGAAGCATTTCCTAACTTCACTCCTGCACGTCCTGGCTCTAAATGTTAGGCTATGTCCCCTAGTCCTTGTATTCAAGTATAGGAGATCTCCAAAAACAGTTACAAATGTCTCGGCAGCCAGAAGCAATAATCCGGCCACTAACCTGTAAATCCTGCATGGTTCCTTTAAATAACGTTGGTGGGGGTCCTCCAGGCACCCTAAGACACGTTCAGATAGTCGTGGTTAAGACTGTGTGTTGAGTTGAGTGTTAAGTGCTAAAATGGTGTCTATCACTTTAAATCAGCGTTGCACACTGATTGCATCCATTTTCTCCTCACTTTACATGCTTCCGGCGTTCGATATTTGCGCATGCTCTAACTCCTATACCAAGATGGCGTCCGGTGCACATCACGTTGGAAACATGCAAGCGCAGCCAAGACGCCATCTTGGCACTTTGGGAGGCCGCGTAGCGCCAGAACAACGGGCGCCACACGGCCCAATTTAGCGCCCCATATTCCACAATTCCATCCATTTTGCCACGAACACTGCAGCTAACTGGCCTTGAGCAGACCCCAGCAACAGTCAAGGCTTGCCCAAGTTGAGAGGGGGAAAAAAAAATCAATATATTGGAAGGTGCCCAAACACTTTGGAAAATACACATAGAAGTAGACATCCGTAACTCATTCCTGCCTGTAGTTAATATACCAGCAAATAATTAAGAATCCAACAAATGGAATCAATAGTTCAGAACAAAACATTACAGTAACAGATCCCTCTGTGAAGTCCGGCAGAGATTTAGAATGCCATCTCAAAAACATGACAATGCAATTTTTGTGATATTGATTTTGTTTTTTAAATTTGGTTTTGTAGCAGGTCGTTCATTCACCAGTGTACTGACAGTAGGCCTTGTCTATCGGACAGAAAGGATGAAGTTTGAGTTCTACATGAATAAGGAGAGTCCTAAATTTAGAATTGTCTCCGCCCCTGCCTCAGCTCATCTGCTGCTGAATCCCTCAGCCATGCTTCTTTTTACCTTCAGACTGGACTATTCCAGTGCCCCCCTGGCCGGCCTCGCCTTTTCCACCCTCCATAAGCTTGAGCTCATCCTAAACTCTGTTGCCCGTATGCTAACTCGCACCAAGTCCCGTTCACCCATCACCCCTGAGCTCGCTGACCTACATTGGCTCCTGGTCCCCAAACGCCTTGATTTTAAAATTCTCATCCTCGTGTTCATATCCCTCCTTGGCCCTCTCCCCTCCCTATCTCTGTGACCTCGTCCAGCCCTACAACCCTCCGAGATCTCTGTGTTCCTCCAATTCTGTCCCCCTGTCCATCCCCGACTTCTTTAGCCCCATCATTAGTGGCCGTGCCTTCAGCTCCCTGGGCCCAAAGCTCTGGAATTCCCTCCCTAAACCTCTCCGCCTCTCTACCTCACTCTCCCCCTTTAAGACCCTCCTTAAAACCTATTTCTGACCAAGCTTTTGGTCACCTGTCCTAATGTCTCCTTTGGCTCGGTGGTTAATTTTTTGTCTAATTACGCTCCTGTGAAGCACCTTGGGGTGTTTTATGATAAAGGTGCTATATAAATGCAAATTATTGTTGTCTGGTGTAAATGGTGACACCAGTATTGGTAAGCAGCTTGTGCTACTGGATGTTTTTTTAAGTATAACTTGGCTGACTTTTGTGCTCATTGAAGTAGGAAATATTTTTTACTGTGAAACGAGTCAAGAATCAAAGCCACCATCAAAGTTCATAAGAGCAGATGAGATAAATCAAGAAGTAGTAATCAGTTGACACCAAGCTCGGGTTTGAAAGGCCTATAGGTTGTACGAGGAAACGAAGGCGGAGGGAGGTGTTGTGAATCACTTTGGGACGTCTTGAGGACGTGAATGGCTAGCTAAAGGCAGGCTCTATCATTCTTTCTCTTCTTTCCCATGCCAAAATCCTAGAATTGTCCTTCCCCTTTCCCTTCCCTCCCCAAACTTCTCTCCTACCTCCTGCTGGGGGTCCACTGCTCCCTCGGGAAAGCTGTTGCCGTTGACAACGGTGGCATGTGTGCCCAGAGCGACACCTCGTCATGGAGTCCAGAGGGTAAAACTCAATTTTGAAAGTGCTGAATTAAACATCCTCTTCGGTTTATCTCTTTCCTAAATGCTTATTTTTCTTGGCCTAAAATACTGTCGATATACAAATCTTACGGCTTCTTTCTGTCATGCCTTGCAATTAAATGGTTGCACATTGAAAAGTCTGGCTTTGCCTTCTTGGCAAATAGAACTGACTCTTAAAGGAGTGCTTCATGCCATTGTGTTAAATTTCAAATTCATTTAAAAATGATTTCACTAGCCCATTCTCAATCTGGTTAGGGGCAGGCCAGGTACAGTGGCAGTCATGCACATGAGCCTATTGTACTGCCCCTGTACCACATGTTGCCCGGAGAAAGTGGGTTGGAGCAGGGCTTAGAAAATGGTGGGTAACAGGAGTGTTTTTGCTTTAAATTGTAACTAAACTATTTGAGAACAATGGATTTTCTTTTTCTTTTTGCTGGAGGAAATTGTTAGCAGGGGAAGAGCAATACTGGTCATTGTATCACAATTGTCACCATCATAGTGAGAGATACAACTCCTTTAACAGTATAGTGCACAAACCCTTTAACAGGAATCAACTGTATACATGTATCGTATACCATATCAATACACATGTACCATATACAGGCACTATATATATGTACCGTATATATGCATCATATATGGACCACATGTGTACTATATATATGCACCACATATGTGTACCATATATATGCACTGTATGTGTGTACCATGTGTGTGTACCATAAATATGCACCATATGTGTGTACCATATACATGCACCATATGTGTATACCATATGTGTGCACCATTTCCAAACAATTTAAAATGAATAATTATTTTCTTTAAACTTTTACATTTTATCCCCCAATTCTCTCTCCTCCTGACCTGAGGGTTTGGCTCCTTGCTGGGGTACAGGAGGATGTACTGCCTCCGCATTGGCCCTGGCTGAGATCACCTAATGCAGCACAGACTAGGGACCTTCCTATTCTGCATGGCTCAGCACCACCATATTGGGGTAGGCCATGGAGTATTGTATATAATTCTTCTGTAGCTCAGTGGGTAGCACTCTCGCCTCTGAAATTGGAAGGTTGTGAGTTTAAGTCCCACTCCAAAGACTTGAGTACATAATCCAGGCTGATACTTTAGTGCAGTACTGAGGGAGTGCTGCACTGTCGGAGGTGCCATCTTTCAGATGAGATGTTGGACTGAGGCCCCGTCAGGTGGCTGTAAAAGATCCCACAGCCACTATTTCGAAGAAGAGCAGGGGAGTTCTCCCCGATGTCCTGGTCAAGACTTTCATTTAACAAGAATAAAGTCTTAACACACTAAATGTATTTTGCTTTCTTTGTTTCTTACTAATAGGAATGAGAAGTCCAGACGATGAGATGAGACTCCGAAAGACCCTGCTGGAGATTTAAGACACTACAGCTGAGGCTGCATCTCTCCACATGGCGAACACTCAGTAAGTGTGACCGATAGTCGTCTCGACCTTGATAAGGTCCTGCTGCACATCTACCTCTAGAATGCTGAATAATTATCAGAAAGTCATTAACTTCTATTAACTTGTGCGCACAACTCTGAAGGAGCCGTTAATAACATTTGGTAATTGCTCAACGATTTCACATTGAGCTGCCTGCACTATTGCATAGGGAGCCACTAACCTGAGCATTTCTGATTGAGCAAGAGATCTATAGGAGATAGATTGATTGATTGATTGAGGGCAATTGGAGTCAGCCAAGCAAAGAGTTGGTACTGACAGCGCTACCCTGATAAGCTCCGAATTGGACTGGTGTGGGTATCCATCAATGCCTATTAGATGCTGAAAAAGGACTTTCAGTTTCGTGCTGGGTGTAATTACTAGCCCACTTATAAAACACTCAGATGTTCAATAATTACACTACGTTAAGGCAGAGGGACTAAACTATAGGTTATAACAGGAAAAACATTGCATTGGAATTTTAGTAACATTAGTGGGCCTCCTATGTTGTTGCTCAGGTGATACACTGTTTATAACAGGAGTGTTAGAGCCCACTTCCAGTCTCTTTTTAAAAGAAATATATATACTTTTTCAAAATATGTTCAGTCGTAATCTGTTGCTGCTTTATAAATCTGGTATTTGAGCTGAGCGGGTGTGAGTGTGACACACACTTTAAGTGTGTGACATTTTCCAGTGTGACACATTCCAGTGTGACGCTTTAAAGTGTGATGGACATCTATTAAATGGCAGAAATTGTGAGACTTCACAGCTGGTGTGACATGAACAATATTGCAGGCTTATCTCTGACCTATGCTTGGAATTCCTGCTCTTATATTCCCTTGTATGTACAGATAAGCGACTACAGAACACTCCAGTTTGAGCTTGCACAAGAGCATGAAGGGGCAGAGCAATGGTAGATAAAATTTAATGTGGACAGTACTGCACATGGGAGGAAAAAAAATGGGCAACATAAGCTGCATTTATATTGCGTTAAGACCCTGTGGCACTGGCTCCCAATGCCTGCGTCTCACGGAAGCTAACTGTAACCTGAAGAATTTGTTGGTAGGAGTCGTTAAGACCACCAGAAGCTGAGAAAACCAGCCTTAGTGAACCCTAGCAAGTTTCAGAAAAAGGCATTTATACAGCACCTTTCAGGAGGTCAGGATGTCCGAAAGTGTTTTACAGCCATTGAAGTACAGTCACTGTAGGAAACATGGCAGCCAAATTTATACACAGCGAGCTCCCACAAACAGCAATGTGATAATGACCAGATCATCTGTTTTAGTGATGTTGGTTGAGAGATAAATGTTGGCTAGGACACCTCCCCTGCTCTTCTTCAAATAAGTGCCATGGGATCTTTTACATCTAGCTGAGAGGGCAGACAGGGCCTCAATTTAAGTCTCACCTCTCACACCCTCAGTACTGCACTGGAGTGTCAGCATAGATTTTATGTCCAAGTCTCTGGAGTGGGGCTTGAACCTACAACCTTCTGATTTGAAGTCAAGCGTGCTACCCACTGAGCCACAACTACTACCTATGTTTGGGTTGTAGCTGGATACATGAGACCTGAGTGTCAGCACAACTCGCACAGATGTTAGATTTAATAAATGACCAGAAATGCAGCCTCTGATTAAAGTTACAATTAACTAGTCATGCTCTCCAAAACCGCTAATAAGTTCGGAGGGGGGGGGGAACAGCTGGTAACTGTGGGATTTCCAAGGATGCAGTTTTCTGAGGAGAAGCCCTGCAGTAGTTAGACGTGTTGAGGACATCACCTACCTTGTAGCAATTCCATCTCAGACATGGATTTCCAGCCCTGTAATAATTGGATACCCTGGGACATTGCTTAGTTTACAGTAAATTTGCACCCTGGAGAGTTTAGCCAGCTGTGCATTAATTGTATACCCCCAGCTGGAGACCCTGTCCGACAGTAATTGTATGTCCTGGAGAGATTGCTTACCTTGGGTGGATTTCCTGGCCTGTAATAGTCTTGTGAACAGACAAGAGCAAGGCCATGGACGTTTGTGCCGTCCAATTAGCTGAGCTGGTAGTGCGTGTTGTCATGTTCCTCGGGCTGCTCAGGCCCCCGTCGCACATCGGAGCAGATGGCCAGATGGAGTCACTGGAGTATGGCGTATGGAGTGGACAGGTGTTGGTGCACTCATCAGGATACCCAGCTCAAGCCTGACGTACACTGCTAATGAGGGCAATGATTAATTTGGTCGAATGTCATTGTGTTCCCTGGCTCTGAGAAAAGTGCTGCACTCAGGAATATGCACATCAGAGTCGTGTTCAAGGCATTTCTGCATTGCAACATTCCTGCATTACAACATTACAACATTCCCGCATTACAACATTTACAACATTCCTGCGGTTACAGCATTCCTGCATTACAACATTCCTGCATTCCTGTATTATATCATTCCTGCATTCCTGCATTACATCATTCCTGCATTACAACAGTGACTACACCTCAAAAGTACTTCATTGGCTGTAAAGCGCTTTGGGATGTCCTGAGGGCATGAAAGGCATGATATAAATGCAAGTCTTTCTTCTTCACTGACTCTTATTAAATTGACCCCTTTGGGTGAATGTGATGGTCGCCTGTGACAGTGACATTGCTCAACGGTTTTGCGCCCAGCACCATTTTGGCACGCGCAACTATGGGGACGAAACTGGACATGGGCAGGGACCCAAAACAGGCGGAGTCACATTTGCCGCCTGTTACACTACACACCTGATACTCGGTTCTAATCAAGTTGATGGAACTGAAGGATTTAACAGGCGGTCGATGCGATTCCACCTGTTTTGTGTTCCCGCTCATGTCCAATTTCATCCCCCTGAGCTCTTGGGGGAGCTCATACCAACAGTACTATCGATGGGTGTGATTAGTTGTGGAGGGGATAGATCATCATCAGGCTAACTACCAGGCATTTCCTAATGACTAGTTCAAAGTGCACTGACAGAGCTCTGATGGTAGGCCACTTACTCTCTTCAGCTGCCTCAGACTCACTGTCCTGGGCTCTCTCCCTAGACCTCTAGGCTTCTCCACCTTGCTGTCCACCATTACAAATCTCCTCAAAACCCATCTGTTCAGCCAAGTTTTCCATCACATCTCACAACCTCTCTCTTCCCAGCTCGGCATCCGTTCCCAATGTGAAGCTCTTCTTGGGCATCTTACGTCCCGTATATAAATTCAAGTTGTTGTTGTTGAAGTTGGGGAAGTCTGGGAATCCATGTGAAAAGGAGAGGAGATGAATGGAAGAGGAAGAGGGTTTTGTAGCGTCACGAAGTCGGATTCAAAATGAATGGATAAATAAAATGCCTCCCAGAATTATTTTCATGCATGTTCCACAATCCCTCACAGGAACAACATTACCTCCGAGTTCCCCTCCAAGTCACACACGATCCCGACTTGGATATACATCGGCCGTTCCTTCATGGTCGCTGGGTCAAAATCCCGTAACTTCCTACCTAACAGCACCTTCACCACAGGTTCTGCAGCGGTTCAAGAAGAAGGCCCACCACCTCCTTCTCAAGGGCAATTAGGGATGGGCAATAAATGCCGGCCTGGCCAGCGATGCTCATATCCCCAGAATGAATTTTTTTAAAAAGGCTCAGAATTTCATAGACAGAACTCCCCGATATTGGAGGTTTCTGAGAATTACTTTGAGCAGAGAATTTCTGGCTCTGTAACTCTATTATTTTCTCTCCTACTTGAAACACACAGTGCAAAATGGCAGCAGCTGGCTCCCAGTATGGACACCTGTCTCCCAGCCAAGCTTCCTCCCAACTGCCAGATTCCTTGATCACATGCTTTTTTTTTCTGCACTAAAGCAATAAAAACCACTGAAAGACCCCACATGATCAATTCACTAGAACCCATGCGACAGATGTCACTCTCTACGCCTCTCCATCCCTATATTTACTCGGGCTAACAAAAACAGTCACTGGAAATAATAGAATCTTAATCTCCAATGGGAACAAACCCAAGAAATGTCACTAACAAGAGCCTTACTTGAACAGAAGAGGCTTCAGACTCTTCCCCAAATCTTTCACTAGAAATTCACACACAAAGTCAGCAATAAATAATAATATTTGCATTTATACAGCGCCTTATCATATCAAAATGTCCCATTCACTTCACCCAATGAATTACTTTTCAAATGCAGTGATTTTTCTTTTGGGCAATTGTGGCAGCCATTTTCCAATAGCGAGCTCCAACAAACAACGATCAATTCATTTGTATTTTTGAAGTTATTGATTAAGGGCGGACTGTTGGCCAGGACACCAGGAGAACTTCTGTCGTTCTTCAAAGAGTGCGATGTGATCTTTAACATCCACCCAAACAGACAGGATCTCAGTTTAACATTGAAGGAAGGTGCCTCCCACAATGCAGCATTCCCTTAGTCCTGCATTAGAGCATAAGCCTAAATTATGTGGGTCATTGTCCGAGTGTGCAACATTATAGGGTGATGATCTATACTGTGCTACATTATAGGGTGCTAGTCTATACTGTGCTACATTATAGGGTGATGATCTATACTGTGCTACATTATAGGGTGCTAGTCTATACTGTGCTACATTATAGAGTGCTGATCTATACTGTGCTACATTATAGAGTGCTGATCTATACTGTGCTACATTATAGGGTGATGATCTATACTGTGCTACATTATAGAGTGCTGATCTATACTGTGCTACATTATAGGGTGATGATCTATACTGTGCTACATTATAGGGTGCTGATCTATACTGTGCTACATTATAGGGTGATGATCTATACTGTGCTACATTATAGGGTGCTAGTCTATACTGTGCTACATTATAGGGTGCTAGTCTATACTGTGCTACATTATAGAGTGCTGATCTATACTGTGCTACATCATAGGGTGCTAGTCTATACTGTGCTACATTATAGAGTGCTGATCTATACTGTGCTACATTATAGGGTGATGATCTATACTGTGCTACATTATAGGGTGCTAGTCTATACTGTGCTACATTATAGGGTGCTAGTCTATACTGTGCTACATTATAGAGTGCTGATCTATACTGTGCTACATTATAGGGTGATGATCTATACTGTGCTACATTATAGAGTGCTGATCTATACTGTGCTACATTATAGGGTGATGATCTATACTGTGCTACATTATAGGGTGCTGATCTATACTGTGCTACATTATAGGGTGCTGATCTATACTGTGCTACATTATAGGGTGCTGATCTATACTGTGCTACATTATAGGGTGCTAGTCTATACTGTGCTACATTATAGGGTGCTAGTCTATACTGTGCTACATTATAGGGTGCTAGTCTATACTGTGCTGCATTATATGGTTCTAATCTATACTGTGCTACATTATAGGGTGCTGATCTATACTGTGCTACATTATAGGGTGCTGATCTATACTGTGCTACATTATAGGGTGCTGATCTATACTGTGCTACATTATAGGGTGCTAGTCTATACTGTGCTACATTATAGGGTGCTAGTCTATACTGTGCTACATTATAGGGTGCTAGTCTATACTGTGCTGCATTATATGGTTCTAATCTATACTGTGCTACATTATAGGGTGCTAGTCTATACTGTGCTACATTATAGGGTGCTGGTCTATACTGTGCTACATTATATAGTGCTAGACTATACTGTGCTACATTATAGAGTGCTAGTCTATACCGTGCTACATTATAGGTGCTAGTCTATACTGTGCTACACGATATGGTTCTAATCTATACTGTTACATTATACAGTGCTAGACTATACTGTGCTACATTATACAGTGCTAGACTATACTGTGCAATGTTGCCAAAAGGAGCAACTGATTGGATTAGTTTATGCCACTTATGTAGAAAATATATTAACGCTATTAAGCTATTGTTCTGATTGGACCCTTTTGGCTCATTATACCCTGAGGCTGTAATCACTTTGCATGTTCATATTAAAGGAAAGTGGGCCATCTGTCAGCACTCACCATAGGCCGAGCAGGAAGCAGACAGAATTGCCTCTCGCTCACTATTTGATCTCCACCATTAAAGGGAGGCAGTACTTTCTCAGGTAGTTTCCTTTACATTCCATAATCATCCATAGTTGAGCAGCAGTACAAGGTGTGCCCTCTGCCATCGTCACACCAAAACTCATACTCAGAACACCACCAGGTCCTGGGCTGACTCTCACTCCAATGTTTTGATGTTGGGGTAGATTTGAACGTTTTACTTTCAAATATAGTCAACTGCGAAACCTGACATAAAATAAAGTTCTGGTTGTGTCGTAGTATTGATCCTTTCTTAGCTGATTTACCACCTTTTTCACCTGAAGGTACCGACTCATGCTGGGGAATAGACCCATGGGTGTCAGCAGTCCCCTGGTACCTCACTCATGGCGCCATTCTTTGCATGTGGATCTTGACAGTGAGTGTAGGTGGGCTAGTCAGGGATTGGGGAAAGAAGTCCAAGGAGAAACCAAGCCTAATTCTGTCCTTGACTGATGTCCACCCCCAAGCACTTACCAGTGGGAAGTCACTGACTGGTCAATTGTAGGAGCCACATACCCAGTGGGAGGTCACTGACTGGTCAATTGTAGGAGCCACATACCCAGTGGGAGGTCACTGACTGGTCAATTGTAGGAGCCACATACCCCTTAAACTGAGACCAGCTAACTCAACACAGACCAGCGACCAATCCTGGTCTGTATGACTCAGGTCCACATTAGGTGGTCCATCAATATAATTGGTGCTCTATTTCACTACAAATCATGTTACAGACATCTAGTGGTATTAATAGGCAACAACACGACCTCACCGGTGACTGCGTTTCCCTGAATTGTTTTGAGCTTTTCTCATCCAGCATTTGTAACTTGTCCAAGGATTTGCAAAGGAACCTTTTGCCTTTCCAATGCAGTCTCCAATAATCTGCAACACGTGCAAATGTTTATTTGCTTCTCTAAGGCATCCCAAAGCCAAAAGAATAAAGCTTAACGTTTCATGAATTTATCAATACACTTTCATTAACATCTGTGTTTGCTTTGAAACAAGCTAAGGGAGAAGAATTTCAATTCCAAAGGCAGATTCCACCTACCTGCCTTCTCACCAAATCCTTCAGTCCTTCCTCTCTGCTGAAAAACATCTAATTGTTTCTTTAACCCATTTGCATTGGCTTGTTTCGGTGTCCTATTTCTTATGTTCTTATAATTTAGATTTGAGGTTAGGATCAGATCAGCCATGATCTTATTGAATGGCGGAGCAGGCTCGAGGGGCCGATTGGCTTACTCCTGCTCCTATTTCTTATGTTCTTATGTCCTTCCTTGGTGATTTATTCCACAATTCTACTAATCAATAGGTTCCCTTCTTATTACTAACTTCTTAATTTTTAACTTGTGTTCCCTGCTATTGGACCCTTTCGCTACTGTGAAAAATTTGCCCTTCTTAATCCCGAAAACTTCAATTCAAAAGAAAGAAAGAACTTGCATTTATATAGCGCCTTACACAACCTCAGAACGTCCGAAAGTGCTTTACAGCCAATGAAGTACTTTTGAAGTAGAGTCACTGTTGTAATGTAGGAAACGTGGCAGCCAATTTGCGCACAGCAAGATCCCACAATCAGCAATGTGACCTGATAGTCTGTTTTGTGGTGATATTGGTTGAGGGATAAATATAAGGGAGAACTCCCCTGCCCTTCTTAAAAATAGGATCTATTATGTCCACCTGAAAGGGCAAACGGGGCTTTGGTTTAACGTCTCATCCAAAAGACAGCACCTGCAACAGTGCAGCACTCCCTCAGTACTGCACTGAAGTGTCCGTCTAGATTCTGTGCTCAAGTCTCTGGAATGGGACTTGAACCCACAACCTTCTGACTCAGAGGCGAGAGTGCTACCCACTGAACCATAGCTGACCTCGTCAATCATCTTGAAGTCTCCTCTTTCCCGAAGAAAACGAGCCCGGCTTCCTTTGTTTTTTTCCTCACGAACTATACCCGATATGAAAGCTTTAAAAAGCAATTGTCTCCGTTATTATTTTAAACTTCCTTCGTGTCATGAATGCAATGCACACGGTAAGTGTTTGCTGGGAGGAAAAGAAAATCATCGTCTACAGCCAAAGCAAGTGACAAGGACCAAGAATTTACATAATTGTGAATATAACGATGAATTAATTATAATAGTTTTTTTTCTTTGTGTGCATTTGTGAAATTTTCCTGTCACAGTGGATGATGTTGTAATTTGTATTTGCTCAAGGAACTATTCTGCATAAATAGGGTTTTAATTCTATTTTATCCGTGGCTAAGTGGGGTGGAACATGTGTCACTCAATCTGAGCACTGGTGGTGAAGGTGAGCTTCAGTTTTCTGGTGGTCTTTGCCAGTATTGAGATACCCAGGTGAAAGGCCAAGTCCCAAGGTGAAAGGCCAAGTCCCAAGGTGCAAGACAACACTGAGGTTGAAAGAGAGTAGACACGATGGCCTAGAAATCCGATCGCGGCCAAAAACGGCCGCATTCATAGGCCAATGAATCAAGAACTGGTGGTGAGGTGTCACCAAATTTGAACTTGAAAAGCCTGTAGGTTGTAGGAAGAGGGAATGATCTTGGGGGGGTGGGGGGGGGAAGAATATGTGAAATGGGGGAGAATTCCCAAGTGACCCCACCCCCACCGTGAATGGATCCATTTCGCGGTATTATTGGCACCCTGGCCCCTCCCCCAAACCCCGACCACATCTATCTGGGAGAATCCCGTGCCCTTTCTGGGGAAACCAGCCCGTGCCCCCCAGGTGAGGTAATCCACAGTATTGAGAACCTGGGAAAGAATAAATTGGAATAAGAGGCAACCAATGCGTCATGATTTCAACACGGTGAGAATGCAGGTAGGAGAGTGTAGGAGGGAAAGGAGGAAAACTCAGAGAGCAGTGACCTCAGTAACGCTGATAGAATAGAGTAACAAGAGATATGAAGCAATGGTTGCCCTCTCTCATGTGAATTCACAGACCCCCCCTGTCCTCTCTAAACCTCTCCCTCCATATAAACCCTCGTACCACCCCCTCGACCGTGCCAACTCCTATGGCCTTGCTAATCCCATGGTCTCAATCACCGACAAAAAACATCCTTGACCACCCACCTCCTCCTCACCCCTTTCAACACCCACTTCCTTCTGTGTCTGTCCCTGGGAGAAAAAAAATCCTCTCCCCTAAATCACTTACCATTGCACTTTCTAGATCCCCACTGCCCATCCTTTGGCCCTCCATTCTGCAGCCATCGATTTGCTTAACCACTCCGTCATAGCCACCTTTGATATACAAGGAACTCGGGGGCTTGCGCGTCATTCGGTCGGGTTCCTCAGTTAGGTAAACATCACATCCAGCAGGTGCCAACATGTACCCACAACCTATTGTGTAGCAGGTCCCATATGAGCCAAACAGATGCTCGTTTGCATTTTTGCAAGAAGCTTTGCTTCCGTTTGACGTTAATGGGAGGCAGAGGTTCATCAGTTTTGGGCGCACACAGAGCGTGATAACACAGATCGGATGCCAAAGACAAGCTCCAGACTCCACAGTCACAGCTTTTCCTCTCACGGCAGGCTTATTATGCACTCCGATAGTGCTCTGCAGTTTATACTTTCCCCAGCTGCTGCAAGTGTTTTAAGACATTTTAATGCTAATCAGCTTTCACACACACAAAAAATAAATTCTAATTTGGTTGGTTTTGCTAGATTAGTCATTCTGGCTATTTACAAGACACCAACATATGTGAGTGTTGAACGATATCACAATATTAATGATACGTGTTAAAGAACAGTCAGTGTATGATGTAAGTTTTCAAATGGGGATCCCAGATGTTAGCGAGTCCAATAGGTGATCCCAGGAGGTCTCCAAGATCTTATTTCTATCCATCTGTCGTAGGTTTCTCTACTTCTTGCCTTATTGACATGTTATTTCTGTTGCTGTACACTAATAAACAAATGTTTCCTGCAGTGAAAGCCTTTTTACCATCATCACTGTCTTTCAGAAGTTAGGATAAAGGGTCGCCCAGAGGCATGTCGGTGTTTGCAGGCAGGGCGCTGGGTGTGCGTCAGGGTGCGCAGGGAGCTCCCCGTGATGTCTCTTAGTAATATTTCAATATTTGCAAGGGATTCCTTCACATAGAAGGGGACGCCCACACAGAAGGGAACCTCCAACACAGACCCCCACATAAAAGAGGACCCCCACATAAAGGGAACCCCCACACAGAGGGGGACCTCCAACACAGACCTCCATACAAAAGGGGATCCCCACACAAGAGGGGACCCTCACACAGTAGAGTCTGTAAACCATTGACGTGTAATATTTCAGTGACAGGGTGGTTAATTCAACAAGTCTTTGGTAGCACTCTGTCAATACTTTGGCACACATTCCGTCAAATAGGGTCAATGGCAGCTACCTACACGCAATGTTGAGGTCTGTCAGAGTATCCTAAAGGGGGTGCTGTTTTAGATTTATCAATGACAGCAATTAATTTTTCTATATACTGTGTCTGCCATGGCTCAGTGGGTGGCACTCTCTCCTCTTGTAGTTGGAAGATTGTGGGTTCAAGTCCCACTCCAGAGTCTTAAGCACAAAATCCAGGCTGACGCTCCCAGTGTAGTACCGAGGGAATGCTGCACTGGCAGATGGTGCCGTCTTTCGGATGAGACGTTAAATTGAATCTGTACCCCACCAAGAGTCGGCACCTTCAGGAGTGAATGTTTGAGGGCAGCTAGGTTTCAAAGGAGAGCAATAGGGATGGGTCTGGGTTTTTTGTCCCATGTAGAGAAGCTAAATGAGCTCAGCCTGCTTTAATTGGAAAAAAGAATGAACTTACATTTATTATGTCCTCAGAACATCTGAAAGCACTTCATATGAAGTGAATTGTCTTTTTCATTGGAGTGTAATCACTGTTGTTATGTAGGCAAATGCAGCAGCTGATTTGTACACAAGATCCAGCAAACGACCAGTGAAATTGGTTGAGGGAGGAATGTTAGTCAAGACACCAGGAGAAGTCCCCACTCTTCTTTGAACAGTGCAGTGGGATCTTTCACCTTCATCCGAGGCCTCAGTTTAACGTCTCATCTGAAAGACAGCACAGCGCTTCCTCTGCACTGCAATGAAGTGTCAGCCTAAATCTCACGCTTAAGTCTCTGGAGTTGGACTCAAACCCACGACCATCTGACTCCGAGGCGAGAGTGCTGCCCACTGAGCCACGGCTGACACCTTATGCCGTCCACTCTAGGCTTCAATTTCTATTTGTTTTATTAATCACCATCTTTCACTGCAAATATCCTTTCAGAGATCGGGCTACACCTGCTGAAAAAGCATTTACCTCGTACTTTAAAAAGAGTGTCCATTTATCATGTAACCAAAGCTAATTTTTATTCATGCCTACATACAGTATGGTCTTGTCTGCAGTGATTGGCATTTACCAAACAGAACACACAGAGAACTCTCCAAATCCCTTTGAACCATTTTTTTGCTACGAGTACACACATGTACCGCACAAAAGGATACATAAGAACGGTGATCTGTTGGGTAGGAAGGACAAAGTGAAAGTGAGGCAGACATAAGTACGCAGTCTGTTTAATTAACAAATATCTACTTGTATATTCCCTTATCGATTGGCTGGTGAGCCACTGCCCAGAGTGGTGCTTTCAGCCTACATCAAGGGAACCTAAATTTAAAATTCAAATACCCGCTCCCTTGAGACAAACCTAAACACAGAACAAAATTCTGTTAAACTGGCTCTCTGGACCATCACTTTTTATTATACTGGCAGATCTCCTGTGGCACTGTTCATGGTAAGATGCACGATATGCTGATTTAGAATGGCAGGAGGGTTATACCACGTGATGCACTATGTGTTATTTTGCTGCCAAGGACGAACCTGTCTCTTTAAAGCCGTTAGCCGTGGCTCGGTGGGAATCGCTCTCGACTCTGAGGCAGAAGATTGTAGGTTCACTGTCCCACTCTAGAGACTTGTGCACAAATTCCAGGCTGACACTCCAGCGCTGCACTGTCGGAGGTGCCGTCTTTCGGATGAGACGTTAAACCGAGGCCCTGTCTGCCCTCTCAGGTGGACATAAAAAATCCCACGGCCACTATTTTGAAGAAAACATGGGTAGTTTTGCCCGGTATCCCTCAACCAACATCACTAATAACAGGTTATCTGGTCATTATCACGTTGCTGTTTGTGGGAGCTTGCTGTGTGCAAATATTCTGTTCCCTACATTGCAACAGTAACAACACTTCAAAAGTAAAGCGCTTTGGGACGTCCTGATGTCGTGAAAGGTGCTATAGAAATGCAAGTCTTTCTTTTAAATCTAATGCTGAGGTCAACTAGAAGTTAATTGTTGTTGGTGTGAGAAGTTAGCAGATTAAAAAGTTCTTGTAAGGATCTGGTTCCAGGTCAGATGAAGCCAGTTTAAAATGAATGTCACTTTTTAAAAAAATATATACTTTTGATGTTTTGAAGGGTGACACCTCAAGTGTGACAAGTGCAAGATAGATATGAGAGCGAGAGAGATTATGGAATTAGGGAAGAGAGTTTGGACAATTAGTATATTCAGGGACAGCAAACCTTTCTCTGCTAAACATTATTACTGTTTGACGGGATATTCCAGTGAATTTCTCGAAACAGTTATTAATTATCTGCAAATTCTTCCCGGCCACCCACCAATTTTCTTCACTATTCTCCTCTCCTTTCCTGAGGGAATTGTCTCTGGCTGGAGTGCAGTACCACAGATACCAGAAGCCCTTTGCGGGCTATTTGACTTCAGGGGGCATCACAGCCAAACACAATCATGTCCTCACTCACATTCCACACGTGCACACTCCATCAGGTGGTCAGGTAGTGATCAGGAGCAATGCAGAATGTTAAAGGGCCCTCAGCACTTACCATAGTCACCATTAAAACGACATTTAATAGACCTATTAAAGTAAATTGATTATTAAGTTGACTTCTATTTCAGCTGTGCAAACATAATAAAGGAAAAAAAGGAAAGACTTGCATTTATATAGCGCCTTTCACAGCCTCAGGACATCCCAAAACGCTTTATATCCACTGAAGTACTTTTGACGTGTAGTCACTGTTGCAATGTAGCAAGCACAATAATACACAATAGGGAAGAGGACCCAGTTTCCTCATTCATAGAATCATATAGCACAGAAGGAGGCCATTCGGCCCATTGCGCCTGTGCCGACTCTTTGAAAGAGCTATCCAATTAGTCCCATTCCTCTGCTCTTTCCCCATGGTCGTGTAATTTTTTCCCCTTTAAGTATCTAATTCTCTTTTGAACGTTACCATTGAATCTGCTTCCACCACCTATTCAGGCAGCGCGTTCCAGATCATTACAACTCGCTGCGTAAAAAAAAATTCTCCGCTGGTTCTTTAGCCAATTACTTTAAATCTGCATCCTCTGGTTATTGACCCTCCTGCCAGTGGAAACAGTTTCTCCTTATTTGCTCTCATCAAAATCCCTCATAATTTTCAACACCTCTATTAAATCTCCTATTAAAATTAAATCTATTAAAATTCCATCTGTGGAACAATCCAAGTGTTCCTCCTGTTCCCTCACTGCGTGTCCTTCATTTCCCATGTTCTGTCTTGCCCCCTTTGAGTGAAATATCCAGGTTAGTGCCAATCAGTGCTGCTTTTGGCTGTCATTGTCTGCTGGGAGCTGGATCATAACTGCTCTGGTTCACTTCACTCACGATCCTTAGCAACCTAAGTGGGAGGCGGGGGGAGTCTACTCATGGCCAGAATGTGCCTGCATTCCCTTGTGGGTGAAGTGCATCTCTGGCTCAAAGCAGCAGCAGCAGACAAACCAGCCAAACAAGACCTTTCACCCTTTTACTGAGAAAAAACAAGTCTTCAGCCTATGCCCACAATCCCAGTCTCTCCCCCACCCCACTTCAAACCTTCCCATTGTCTCTTTTACTGCACACACCACTGATCAAAGGCGTGTGTTGTGTGAGTGGGTACCTCAGAAGGTAGTGCTGAGTTCTTTAATGAACTGGAGGCAGGCTTCCTCGTAATGCAGCAGCTTTCAATCACTAGAGTGTTTGCTTAAAGTGTATTTAGAAGCTATCTGAAAATGACTCTGCCAGTTAAGGCAGGACTCCGTCTACATGCAAAGTAATCCACGTTCTAGGGCATTACAGGATTAGATACGAGCATATTGTTCCCGCTGGTAAGAGTTCCCCAATTTTAGCCAAGGTAGAGTTTTCAAAATTACTTCAGAAAATAAATACATTTATGGAGAATTTTGGTGCTATTCAGGGTGGTCAGTTCTGGGGAATTAAACATTTTTCATACTCAGTCCTCACTTGCTCCTGCAATCTATGGATATCTAAAACCCAAGCTTGGCGCCAACTTGGAACTACTGGATTTGCCTAGTCTTCTCTCTCAATCGTTTCCACCTTGATGTTGTCCTGCAATTTGGGCCTAGGCCCTTCACCAAGGTTTCTCAATAATAGAAAGAAGGAAAGAAAGAACTTGCATTTTTATAATGTTTTTCACGACCTCAGGACATCCCAAATCGCTTCACAGCCAATCAAGTACTCTTGAAGTGTAGTCACTGTTGCTGGCAGCCAATTTGTGCACAGCAAGATCCCACAAACAGCAATGAGTTAATGACAAGATAATCTGTGCTGGTTGAGGGATAAATATTTGCCGGCACACCGGGGTGAACGCCCCTCCTCGTCTTCAAATAGTCCCATGGGATCTTTTACTTCTACCTGAGAGGGCAGACAAGTTTAACGTCTCATCTGAAAAATGGCACCTCCGACAGAGCAGCACTCCCTCAGTACTGCACTGAAGTGTCAGTTTAGTTAATGTACGTTTGATAATCTTATGGTAACCAATGTCAGTATCAAGCAGTCCTCGATCGGGAATAACTTGGCAGAGTAAAACTCTCTTTGCTCAGCCCTAACCATAACCGCAAAAGAACAACCAGCCCTGCACCACATCCACTTCCCACATCAGCCACTACTGTGGCTTTTCAGGAATGAGTGGTTAGAGTTATGATGAAAGGTTCCAAATTTGGGGCATTTTTCACTGCAACAGAGAATGATAAAAGGGGATTTAATTGAGGTTTTCCTGCTTCTGAAAGGTTGGAGAGAGCAAACAGTTGTTTCCACTGGTTGGTGAATTGATAACAAGGGGCGGCTTAGGGTGATCATTATTAGATCAAAGGGGCAAATGAGAAGAAATTCATTCATGCAGAGGGTTATTGGAACATGGAATGCTTTACCACGAATGATTACTGAGGCAAAGACTATCACATCATTTAAAAGAGAATTGGGCAAGAACTTGAACATGAAGAATCTAAAAGGATACAGAGAAAGGGCAGAGAAAATGGAATAAGATTAGACACCCCCAGTTGTGATCTAACACCGGCACAGACCTGATGGACTATATGACATCCTTCTGGGCTGTAATTTCTACAGTTCCGTGAAACTACCGCATTAATCCCAAATCATGGACAGCACTCATCTGTAGATTCATGATCCATAGGATCTGTACTGGGACTGCTACACACATCTCACTTATAGTCCTCAGCAAGAGGAGACTCTCAAACGCTGAGTCTGGACTAGTTTTGAACCCAGGACCCACCAGTCTAACCACCCTATCCGATTAGAGAACAGATCTGTAAGATCAATTTCAAAGTGTTAGAGGAAAAAATTGGTTTTAAGTGGAATTTCATCCTAATGGATATGATTCTATGATTATGCAAAGAAGGGGCCACATAATTCTGACTTTCTGGCTTTAGTTGAAGCTAATGACTGTTACATTCTGTAATATTTACATCATGTGCTTGTGACCTCTAAAGGCAGGATAAGAGTATTGATGAATTACCTTCACTCACTCAGGGATTTCACTTCTTAGAACACTGCAATAATTGATCAACCAATTCCCTTGGGGGGTATTTTAATACAGCTGTTAACCCATTCAAAACAAATGAAAGAAGGAAAGAATTTGCATTTATATAGCGCCTTTCACAACCTCAGGACGTCCCAAAGCACTTTACAGCCAACTAAGTATTTTTTGAAGTGCAGTCACTGTTGTAATGTAGGGAAACACGGCAGCCAATCTGCGCACAGCAAGATCCCACAAACAGCAATAAAATAATGACCAGATTATCTGCTTTAGTGGTGTTGGTTGAGGGATAAATATTGGCTCGGACACTGGGGAGAACTCCCCTGCCTCGTCTTCGAAAGAGTGCCATGGGATCTTTTATGTCCACCTGAGAGGGCAGACTCTGAGTCAGAAGGTTGTGGGTTTATGTACCACTGCAAAGACTTGAACACAAAATCTAGGCTGACACTCCAGTGCGGTATTGAGGCTGCACTCTCGGAGGTTTCATCTTTCGGATGAGATGTTAAACCAAGGCCTCGTTTGCTGTGTGAAAGATCCCACGGCGCTATTTCGAAGGAGAGCAGGGGAGTTCTCCCCTAGTGTCCTGGTCGATATTTATCCCTTAACCAACATCACTTAATCAGATTATCCGGTCTTTATCACATTGCTGCTTGTGGGATCTTGCTGTGCGCAAATTGGCTGCCGTGTTTCCTACATTACAACAGTGACTACACTTCAAAAGTACTTCATTGTCTGTCAAGCACTTTGGGACATCCTGAGGTCGTGAAAGGCACTAAATAAATGCAAGTTCTTTCTTTCTTCCTTCTGAGTGCTTGAACATTTTCTTCGTGTCTCGGTGACCGGAACAGATGTGCACAGTCAGCAGATGTGTTTGCATTTGTAACATCTGCCCTGTGAAGTTGAAACCTACCTTCCCACTGATTCGCATGCTTCAAGCTGCTGAAACCAACAGATCTCGGTGTTCTGATATTGATTCATTCCCCGCAGTGAGACAACAGAGCTGAGAACAGCTCTTCCCAAACCTCCAGACCCCACGAAAACCAGCGAGTAAGAAACATAAGAGTGAACGGGACCGCGTTGCCAGGGTAACCAGAGCTGAGTCTGTGCCCCACGGGGCCATGGTTTGGACATCCTTCCTGTAGTGGCTTTAACCAGCCCCGATAATCTGTCAGTGATTCCTAGCTTTGCTGCTCAGGAGTAAGCAGAAAGAACTTGCATTTATATAGCGCCTTTCGCAACCTCAGAATGTCCCAAAGCGCTTCACAGCCAATTAATTACTTTTTGAAGTGTAGTCATTGTTGTAATGCAGGGAATCGCAGCAACCAATTTGTGCACAGCAAGATCCCACAAAATGTGATAATGACCAGATAACCTGGGGGGGGGTTTTTATAACGATGTGGGTTGGGGAATAAACATTGGCCCAGGACACCCGGGAGAGAACTCCCCTGCTGTTCCTTGAAAAAGAGCTACGTGATCTTTTACATCCACCCGAGAGGTTTAACATCTCTTCCGAAAGCTGGCACCTCCGACAGTGCAGCACTCCCTCAGCGCTGCACTGGGAGCGTCAGCCTTGATCTTTATGCTCAACTTCTCTGGAGCAGGATTCGAACCAACAACCTTCGGGGGCGAGAGCGCTACCCACTGAGCCAGGGCTGACACATTAACATAAGTAAACAAAAGCAGGAGGAAACCATTAAAAAAAAAATGACCTAACAAGCTTAGCTTGTTTTCTCCTTGTCCTGACTGTGATGGTGGAGCTGCTCCCAGGGAGACAGCTTATGGTCGTGCGGGGGAGGGGCTCAAGCGGGAAGCCGCAGCAGCTGCGAGCGTCAGATGGAGGAGGCAGGGAGGGAGTCACAAGTGCCGCGGCTGTCGCCAGTGGCCGTCCTGAAAGGTTGGAGCGAGTGGGCAGGAAACATGATGGAATAATTCTTTCTTTGCCCGGGCGCAGTTAATGCTGCGATTGCCGTTCGTTCTGGGCCAGTGCTGGAACAGGCAGCTGAGAGACTGGCAGCCGTCCCCAGGCTGAGCAGGAGGTGAGGCCTGAGCAGCAAGGGACAGTCGGAGCCGCAGATGGTACGATGTGGCTGTGGGTTCTGAGCATTTGTCGCTATCTTTCAGCACTCCAGGTTGCCTCAGCCAAAAATAAAATGCTCCACCATTCCCAAATTTAAACGTTCAAAATCCCAGCCACCGACTTTCAGACTTTTTGCCCAGTACAAAAAAACAACAGACAAACTTCAGCTGCTCAACAGCAACAACTTGCATTTATATAGCGCCCTTAACGTAGTAAAACGTTCAGAGGAGCGTAATCAGACAAAATTTAACACCGAGCCACATAAGAAGTCATTAGGACAGGTGACCGAAAGCTTGGTCAAAGAGGTAGGTTTTAAGGAGCGTCTTAAAGGAGGAGAGAGAGGCAGAGATGCAGAGGGGTTTAGGGAGAGAATTCCTGAGCTTAGGGCCGAGGCAGCTGAAGGCACGTCCGCCATTGGTGAGGTGAAGGAAATTGGGGTTCACAAGAGGCCAGAATTGGAGGAGCGCAGAGATCTCAGTGGGTTGTGGGGCTGGAGGAGGTTACGGAGATAGGGAGGGAGGGGCGAGGCCATGGAGGGATTTGAACACTAGGATGAGAATTTTAAAATCGAGGTGTTGCCAGACCGGAAGCCAATGTAGGCTTGCAAACACAGGGGTGATGGGTGAACGGGACTTGGTACGAGTTAGGATACGGGCAGCAGAGTTTTGGATGAACTGAGGTTTATGGAGGGTGGAAGATGGGAGGCTGACCAGGAGAGCACTGGAATAGTCAAGTCTAGGCTGAGAAAAGCACAGACAATGGATCTGCAGCTTCACAGGGGAGTCATCGAAGTAGGGTGTAGGGCCCCCCCAAAAGGCTCAGCAGTGATGAGCTGAGGAATACAGGTTTGATACCCGGTCTATACTGAGATTACTGATCTTAGCTGAGGTAGTAATAGAAGTGATAAATTGGCCTTAGTGCCCTTGTGTTAAGGAGGCAAAGATTGATCAGCGTTCTCACAATTACAAATTTCACTCTCACTTACACTATATTTCACTCTCTCAGTTTCATTCTCACTCTTTCTTGCCCTATTTTGCTCTTCTACTCTCACTCTCTCTCTCCCTCACACTCTCCCACTCTTTCTCCCTGCAGCTAGAGCCAAAAGATCTTCTCTCCTTCGCAGATAATGTCCAACTTACCCATTTTCATTATTGCTAAATAGGCCCTGGAGCACATCATTCCGGAGTTCCTGGCAAGCCTCCAGGAGACAGGCTCAGATTGTGTTTGCACAGCAAGAACAAATCAACTACTTGAATAATAATCAGCCAAAGAATTTCTCATTTATATCCCATAATGAGAGAAATTAGGCACACTCAATGTGCCTGGTGAGGATAGCTGATAATAAAGAGAGTCTAGTGGAGAATCTCAGCGTTATGAAAACACTTCAGTGCTCTGCGGTGGGCTCAGTAGGGCCATGATACCGCCCAACGTGTGATACCGAGTCACGACGATCCAGGACTCCAAAGTTCAATCCCCATTCCGAGCAAAGTTAGTTGATCTCAATCAGGATGGTGCTCCAATTGGCCTGACCGAGCTACCATGGGGATAAATTGGAGGGTGTGGTAGTGTGGTGGTTATGTCACTGGGACCCCGTAATCCTAAAGGCCTGGGCTAATAATCCAGATGCAACAGGAGTTCAAATCCCACTGTGGTAGTTTGAGAATTTGAATTCAGTTTTTATTAAAAAAAAATCTGGAAATATAAAGCTGGTATCAGTAAAAGTGATCAAGAAGCTGTCGGATTGTCCTAAAAGCCCAACTGGTCCATTACCCGGCCTGGCCTATACGTGACTCCAGTCTCTTACCAACGTGCTTGACTCTTAGCTGCCCTCCGAAATGCTACAAGAAGACCCACCACCACTTGCTCAGGGCAACTCAGAATGGCCAATAAATGCCGGCCTTGCCAGCAACGCCCACATCCCGAGAATGAACGATAATTTACAAAATCAGTCAGGGTCCGACATTTCAGGACATTTGGTCGGTGAAACGCGCGTGTGGATGTCAGATGAGGACAAGATTTGGCGCGGTTGTTATGCCTGCTGATTCCTTGGCTGTTCAAGCTCACACTTGGAGAATGGGCACTTGGGTGAAATACCAGCGTGCAGAGGACATCTGTGGAACTATACCCCAGGAGGAGAGGAGGGGCACATTTAAAAACAAATATCTCAACCACATTCCTCCCAGAAAAAAATTAAATCTAAGTTGAGCCTATCAGGAGGGGACAAACGTCTTCTGCATCCAGCAAGATAATGTAGTCCTACATAAGTAAAGTTGATGGTCAATAGACATTTCTGTATTCATCCAGTTCTCCTGATACCTGGGTCATGCACAGCTGGGGGCAGTGCCAACGTAAACCTTACCAGGTCCGCGGAGACTCATTTTGTTTCGGGGTCTTCCTCGGGCGCCAACCGTAGCAAAACTGGCGAGTTTACCTTGAATAAAAACAGAAAACGTTTGGAACACTCAGCAGGTCGGGCATCATCTGTGGAGAGAGAAACTGGAGCTAACATTGGGGTCAGTTTTAACCTAATCCGCCCATCGGCAAACTGATGAGACCGGGGACAACGCTGGTTTTACACCCGGCCCGATTTCGCTCTCCGTTGAAGTCAGCGGAGAGTAATATCGGGCGGGGGTGTAAAGCAGGCATTGCACCCGATCCCGAGGGTTTCCTGCCCAGCAGGTTAGGTTAAAATTGCTCCGGAACGTTTCAGGTCGATGACCTTTCATCAGTTGTAAACAATTTTACAACACCAAGTTATAGTCCAGCAATTTTATTTTAAATTCACAAGCTTTCGGAGGCTACCTCCTTCCTCAGGTGAACGATGTGGAGTTCACCTGAGGAAGGAGGTCGCCTCCGAAGGTAACCTCCTTCATCAGAGTTTACTTTGACATTGCCATCGACTGCGCAAGAGTCAGAAATAGCACCTCACAAAACCAAAACATAAGCAGCTAATGGTCTCTCAGGGACGGGGTGGGTGTGATTGGTAAGTTCACTTGCTGAACACCCAGGCTCTTAGTTGTGCTTGTCCCTTTAAAGAGCTTCGGAACTTATTGGTGTGTGTGATTGCAGTGTATATACTACAGGGGATAATCTAATGTGCTGATTAACTAATGATCCATTAACACTTCTGGATCAGTGCTTCAAATGAGGATAACTTGTTCCAGAGGTGTTAATGGTATTTACCTCACAAGTGGAAAGAGACTGTTAGCCTAAAGCACCAGTATTATAGCACCATTCGGCCCACCTAGTCTCTACTGGTGTTTATACTCCACTTGAGCCTCCTCCCATTCTAATTACCTCTTTCCAACCCTGCCCCCCCCCATAGACCTCTATCCCTTCTCCCTCATGTATGCATCAAGCCTCCCCTTTAAATATATCATTGCTCATTGCTTCAACCATCTGAGTTTCACATTCTCACCACTCTCTGTGTAAGGAATATCCTCCTAAATCCTTTATTTGATTTGTTAGTGGCTGTCTTATACTTATGCCCCAAGTGTAGAATTACTTTCTTTCAGTACTTTCCAGAATAAACAGAGAGCTGACTAGAGTCCAGATCAAGGGGGCATAACCTTAAAATTAGAGCTAGGCCGTTCTGGGGTGATGTCAGGAAGCACTTCTTCACACAAAGGGGAGTGGAAATCTGGAACTCTCTCCCCCACAAAGCTGTTGAGGCTGGGGGGGTCAATTGAAAATTTCAAAACTGAGATTGATAGATTTTTGTTCGGCAAGGGTATTAAAGGTTACAGAACCAATGGAATTACGATACAGATTAGCTGTGATCTAATTGAATGGCGGAACAGGCTTGAGGGGCTGAATGGCCTCTTCCTGTTCCTATATTCCTAGAGTGGAACTTAGCGAACTCACACCCTCATATACAGTGCCACCAAGAATTGTCTCTTCAGGTTTCGAGAGAATGACCTCTACACACCGCTCTCCCCTCATTAGATTTGTCGATAGGTGCCTGAGGTCCCTTTTAAGCTTGTTGAGCTCGGCTGTGTAATATAGTGACCCAACTGCAGAAGAGTGAAGCCCCACAGGACCAGCTGCCCCCTCCCATTTAACTTGCATGACCAACGACACTTGATCCAATGGCGGATGCATGGACACGGTTTTGTGGATCTACGATACCATGAGTTCGCTCTAGGTTGGGTCATTTATACCTAGGAGTGCAACTGACAGGAGAAGCTATTAAGCACAGTTGATAAACGACTTGTAATGCGCCTGGTAAAATGGTATCTTACAGGTGGGCAGTAGCCTTGGGCACCCTCCACTTCATTATTAGAGAGATGATACTGAAAAAGAGTGTGTCTAATTTCATGTTTATAATTGAATCTTTTAGATCACGTATCAAACTGAGACCCTATCTGCCTATTTTTTTAATCCATTCTCAGGATGTGGGCATCGCTGGCAAGGCCGGCATTTATTGCCCATCTCTAGTTCATCTTGAGAAGGTGGTGGTGAGCCGCCTTTTTGAACCACTGCAGTCCTTGTGGTGAAGGTCCTCCCACAGTGCTGTTAGGAAGGGAGTTCCAGGATTTTGACCCAGAGGCAATGAAGGAATGACCGATATATTTCCAAGTTGGGATGGTGTGTGACTTGGAGGGGAACGTGGAGGTGGTGTTGTTCCCATGCACCTGCTGCTCATATCCTTCTAGGTGGTAGAGGACGTGGGTTTGGGAGGTGATGTTGAAGAAGCCTTGGCGAGTTGCTGCAGTGCATCCTGTGGATGGTGCACACTGCAGCCACAGTGCGCCGGTGGTGGAGGGAGTGAATGTTTAAGCTGGTGGATGGACTCCCGATCAAGCGGGCTGCTTTGTCCTGGATGGTGTTGAGCTTCTTGAGTGTTGTTGGAGCTGCACTCATCCAGGCAAGTGGAGAGTATTCCATCACACTCCTGACTTGTGCCTTGTAGATGGTGGAAAGGCTTTGGGGAGTCAGGAGGTGAGTCACTCGCCGCAGAATACCCAGCCTCTGACCTGCGCTAATAGCCACAACATTTATGTGGCTGGTCCAGTTAAGTTTCTGATCAATGGCAATCGCCAGGATGTTGATGGTCGGGGATTTGGTGATGGTAATACCATTGAATGTCAGGGGCAGTCAGCCTGGGCTAATCAGGGACAGTCAGCCTGGGCTAATCAGGGACAGTCAGCCTGGGCTAATCAGGGACAGTCAGCCTGGGCTAATCAGGGACAGTCAGCCTGGGCTAATCAGGATCAGTTAGCACAGGCTAAACAGGGACAGTTAACACAGGCTAATCAGTGACAGTTAGCACAGGCTAATCAGGGACAGTTAGCACAGGCTAATCAGTGACAGTTAGCACAGGCTAAACAGGGACAGTTAGCACAGGCTAATCAGTGACAGTTAGCACAGGCTAATCAGTGACAGTTAGCACAGGCTAATCAGTGACAGTTAGCACAGGCTAATCAGTGACAGTTAGCACAGGCTAATCAGTGACAGTTAGCACAGGCTAATCAGTGACAGTTAGCACAGGCTAATCAGTGACAGTTAGCACAGGCTAATCAGTGACAGTTAGCACAGGCTAATCAGTGACAGTTAGCACAGGCTAATCAGGGACAGTCAATCTGGGCTAGTCAGAGGCCAGTTAGCACAGGCTAATCAGTGACAGTTAGCACAGGCTAATCAGTGACAGTTAGCACAGGCTAATCAGGGACAGTTAGCACAGGCGAATCAGGGACAGTTAGCACAGGTTAATCAGGGACAGTTAGCACAGGCTAATCAGGGACCGTTAGCACAGGCTAATCAGGGACAGTCAATCTGGGCTAGTCAGAGGCCACACGGATTTATAAAGGGCAGGTCATGCTTAACCAATTTAATTTTCTGAGCAAATCACAGAGTGTGCAGATAAAGAGACTGCAATGGATAATGTACATATCGATTTTCAGAAGACATTAATAAGATATGACATACATGATTTAAATTTTAACGGCCCAGCAGGGAATTTGAGTCAACCACAGGCGATCAATTCGACTCCTCAGCCCCACAACATTACATTTTTATAATAAAAAATAAAAGGTCCACTTCAGGCCCCCCGAGGCCTGAGCAGCAATTTCACTCCCTCTCCCGAGGTGGATTCACCGGGGGAGGCTGGAATCCCACCAGAAGCAAGCCTAAAAATGTAAATGAGGCCGACCCCACAAGATCAGGCCGTGGACAGGGGTGGCACTTTGGGGCATGAGGGACTCTCCCCTCACCTTGCACCTGGCTTCCGCCAGGTGGGGAAAATCCCCCCCCCCCCCCCCCCCCGCCCCGAGCAAGTGTCAGCCGTGGCTCAGTGATAGCACTCTTTCCCGCCTCTGAGTCTGAATGTTGTGGGTTCAAGCCCCACTCCAGAGACTTGAGCACAAAATCTAGGCTGACACTTCCCAATGCCAGTACTGAGGGAGTGCTGCACTGTCGGACGTGCCGTTTTCGGATGAGAGATTAAACCGAGGCCCCGTCTGCCCTCTCAGGTGGACATAAAAGATCCCTATTGACACTATTTCGAAGAAGAGCAGGGGAGCTCTTCCTGGTGTCCTGGCCAATGTTTATCCCTCAACCAACGTCACTAAAACAGATTATCTGGTCATTATCACATTGCTGTTTGCGGGAGCTTGCTGTGTGCAAATTGGCTGCCGCATTTCCCTACATTACAACAATGACTGCACTTCAAAAGTACTTCATTGGTTGTAAAGCGCTTTGGGACGTCCTGAGGCTGGGAAAGGCACATTATAAATGCAAATTCTTTCTTTTTTCTTCTTTTTTTCCCCTTGGAATCTTGTTCGGCGTGAGGGAGAGGTGCCAGGGAAGGCTCCCCTCCCATCCCCCCCTCCCCCACCAGGTGTGGGAGCTATGTTCAAGACGGGTCTTGTAGAATTAAGAGTTGCAGAAGGGAAAAGAATTACTCGTCGTTGAAGCTTTGTGATCGCAGCGAACTACAGAGCAACCTGCGACTGTCAGCTCCCTGCTGGTGACAGAGGCTCCGACCAGCTGCTGCGTACATCTCGGGCAGAGCCAAACGATTATCTTTATAAATTAAATATTCCACTAAGTGTGGAAACGATGTAAGCAATAATAGACAAGCAGGAGTGTGGTAGGTTGTAATTGATTTCAAGCTGCCTGTCATCAATTATAACCCACTACACCATTACAAGTCTGTTACTGCTATTGAATCACATCATCTAGCTTTGTGCTAGGTGAGTATTCTATGTTTGTGTCACTGCTGCAGACTTCTACATTATTTAAATCACACAGGAGTAGTGATTAGGCCAGCAGACTCTCAAACTTTCTCAGCCAGGCCCAATTAATAAATTCTCATCGCCCTCTTATAAAGAGAGAAAGAACTTGCATTTATATAGCGCCTTTCACGACCTCAGGACGTCCCAAAGCGCTTTACAGCCAATTAAGTATTTTTTGGAATGAAGTCCCTGTTGTGATGTAGGAAAAGCGGCAGCCAATTTGTCCACAGCAAGCTCCCACAAACAGCAATCTGATAACGACCAGAGCATCTTGGTGATGTTGGTTGAGGGATAAATATTGGCCCAGGACACCAGGGAGAACTCCCCGGCTCTTCTTTGAAATAGTGGCCATGGGATCTTTTCCGTCCTCCTGAGAGGGCAGACAGGGGCCTCGGTTTGACGTCTCATCCGAGAAACGGCACCTCCGACAGTGCAGCACTCCCTCAGTACTGCACTGGATTTTGTGCTCAAGTCTCTAGAGCGGGACTTTGAACCCATGACCTCCTGACTCAGAGTCAAGAGTACGACCACTGCTGCTTATGTGAGTCTTTGCAGCAAATCCCTTTCTGTTGCACACATTTCTCTGTAGATAGCACCTTTCCTCTGTGACTTGTAGGTAAGGATTTTATTTCCTGTAACACACAGCAATTCTGGGAGACATGGGAGCACCATCTGTCCTTAGGATAAACAACAACAAAAACGACAAGAGCTTGCATTAATATAGCGCCTTTAATGTAGTAAAATGTTCCACGGCACTTCACAGGAGCGTTATCAGACAAAATTTGACACCAAGCCACATAAGAACATAAGAAACATAAGAAATAGGAGCAGGAGTAGGTCATACGGCCCCTCGAGTCTGCTCCGCCATTCAATAAAATCATGGCTGATCTTCAACCTCAACTCCACTTTCCCGCCCGATCCACATATCCCTTGATTCCCCTAGAGTCCAAAAATCTATTGATCTCAGCCAAGAATATACTCAATGACTCAGCATCCACAGCCCTCTGGGGTAGAGAATTCCAAAGAGTCACAACCTTCCGAGTGAAGAAATTCCTCCTCATCTCAGTCTTAAATGGCCGACCCCATATCCTGAGACTATGCCCCCAGCCAGGGGAAACAGTTTCTCAGCATCTACCCTGTCAAGCCCCTTCAGAATTTTGGATGTTTCAATGAGATCACCTCTCATTCTTCTAAACTCCAGAGAGTATAGGCCCATTCTACTCAAGGAGATATTAGGACAGGTGACCAAAAGCTTGGTGAAAGAGATAGCTTTTAAGGAGCGACTTTAAGGAGGAGAGAGAGGCAGAGAGGTTTAGGGAGGGAATTCCAGAGATTAGGGCCATGGCAGCTGAAGGCACGGCCGCCAATGGTGGAGCGCTGAAAATCGGGGATGCTCAAGAGGCAAGAATTGGAGGGGCGCAGAGATCTCGGAGGGTTGTAGGGCTGGAGGAGGTTACAGAGATAGGGAGGAGCGACACCATGGTGGGATTTGAAAACAAGGATGAGAATTTTAAAATCGAGGCATTGTCGGACCGGGAGCCAATGTGGAATGGCGAGCTTGACATAACCGTGCACGTTTTTGTATTATTGTTGGGACAAAAAGAGAAATGAAAGACGACAGAAACCTTTTCTGAGACGACTGAAAGGTTTGAGAAAGGTTTGCATTACCTAATGCCTGTGTTTTAAATCCTGCCCGGCCTAGCGCAAAGGGGAGCCTCTACCTCCAAAGAGCAGTGCAGGAGTCCCGACGTTGTCACGCGCCGTGTTTACATTTCTCTCTGGTCTCCGGCAGGCTCGGTCGGGAAGGGGGCATGCCGGACCTCGAGGTCATCTCCCAGCAGGTGGAGGACGAGAGCCAGTGCGTCGCTCCCGTGCAGCTGGTCAGTTTCGCATACCGCGACCTACCTCTGGCGGCCCTTGACCTCTCGCTGGCCGGGTCACAGCTGCTCTCCAACATGGACGACGATGACCAGAGAGAGAGGTGAGCGAGTCTTTCCTGCATTTATTCGCCATCGCGACCTGTTTTAGAAATCACGGTGAGAAGAATGCTGATTAATTTAATATCTTTCTGCTGATATCATTGAATGGACTTATTTGCTGGTCTGGGAAGTGGGAGAGGGGGAATGAGAGTTCTGAATTAACGCACAATAACTGAACACGTTTCAGCAGTTAATACATTCCAGCTGTTTGTGTTAGTTCACCGTTTATGTTAGCACCATGATAAATTGCTGGCCTTTTATATGCTGCCAACTATGGTTCAGTTGGTATCACCCTCACCTTGAGTCATAAGCGTGTGGGTTCAAGTCCCACTCCAGAGACTTGAGTAGGTAATCTAGGCTGACACTCTCAGTGCAGTACTGAGGGAGTGCTGCACTGCTGGAGGAGATGTTAAATTGAGGCCCCGTCTGCCCTCTCAGGGTGGATGTAAAAGATCCCACAGCCCTATTTTGAAGAAGAACAGGGGAGTTCTCCCCTGATCAATAGTTATCCCTTAAACAGATTATCTGGTCATTATTTCATTGCTGTTTGTGGGACCTTGCTGTGCGCAAATTGGCTGCCATGTTTCCTACATTACAACACTTCAAAAAGTTCTTCATTGGCTGTGAAGAGCTTTGGGGCATCCTGAGGTTGTGAAAGGTGCTATGTAAATGCTTTTTTCTTTACTCGCCATCAGTCCTTATTTTTTTTATTCATTCGTGGGATGTGGGCGTCGCTGGCGAGGCCGGCATTTATTGCCCATCCCTAATTGCCCTTGAGAAGTTGGCGGTGAGCCGCCTTCTTGAACCGCTGCAGTCCGTGTGGTGAAGGTTCTCCCACAGTGCTGTTAGGAAGGGAGATCCAGGATTTTGACCCAGCGACGATGAAGGAACGACGATATATTTCCAAGTTGGAATGGTGTGTGACATGGAGGGGAACGTGCAGGTGGTGTTATTCCCATGTGCCTGCTGCTCTTGTCCTTCTAGGTGGTAGAGGTCACAGGTTTGGGAGGTGTTGTCGAAGAAGCCTTGGCGAGTTGCTGCAGTGCATCCTGTGGATGGTACACACTGCAGCCACTGTGCGCCGGTGGTGAAGGGAGTGAATGTTCAAGGTGGTGGATAGGGTGCCAATCAAGCGGGCTGCTTTGTCCTGGATGGTGTCGAGCTTCTTGAGTGTTGTTGCAGCTGCACTCATCCAGGCAAGTGGAGAGTATTCCATCACACTCCTGACTTGTGCCTTGTAGATGGTGGAAAGGCTATAGGGAGTCAGGAGGTGAGTCACTCGCCACAGAATACCCAGCCTCTGACCTGCTCTTGTAGCCACAGTATTTATGTGACTGGTCCAGTTTAGTTTCTGGTCAGTGGTGACCCCCAGGATTTTTGATGGTGGGGGATTTGGCGATGGTAATGCCGTTGAATGTCAAGGGGAGGTAATTAGACTCTCACTTGTTGGAGATGGTCATTGCCTGGCACTTGTCTGGCATGAATGTTAATTGCCACTTATCAGCCGAAGCCTGGATGTTGTCCAGATCTTGCTGCATGTGGGCATGGACTGCTTGATTATCTGAGGGGTTGCGAATGGAACTGAACACTGTGCAATCATCAGCAAACATCCCCACTTTTGACCTTATGATGGATGGAAGGTCATTGATGAAGCAGCTGAAGATGGTTGAGCCTAGGACACTGCCCTGAGGAACTCCTGCAGCAATATCCTGGGGCTGAGATGATTGGCCTCCAACACCCACTACCATCTTTCTTTGTGCTCGGTATGTCTCCATCCACTGGAGAGTTTTCCCCCTGATTCCCATGGACTTGAATTTTACTAGGGCTCCTTGGTGCCACACTCAGTCAAATATTGCCATGATGTCAAGGGCAGTCATTCTCACCTCACCTCTGGAATTCAGCTCTTTTGTCCATGTTTGGATCAAGGCTTTAATGAGGTCTGGAGCCGAGTGGTCCTGGCGGAACCCAAACTGAGCATCGATGAGCAGGTTATTCATGAGTAAGTGCCGCTTGATAGCACTGTCGACGACACCTTCCATCACTTTGCTGATGATTGAGAGTAGACTGATGGGGCGGTAATTGTCCTGATTGGATTTGTCCTGCTTTTTGTGGACAGGACATACCTGGGCAATTTTCCACTTTGTCGGTAGATGCCAGTGTTGTAGCTGTACTGGAACAGCTATTTGTTTATTTGTTTTCCTCCTTCCTGTCATGAAGATGCTGACACTCACAGGGGTACGGGTTCCATGGGCACTGACTCTCACTGGGGTACAGGTTCCACGAGCACTGACTCTCACTGGGGTACGGGTTCCATGGACACTGACCCTCACTGGGGTACGAGTTGTACAGGCACTGACTCTCAATGGGGTCGGGGTTCCACAGGCACTGACTCTCACTGGGGTACGGGTTCCACAGGCACTAATTCTCACTGGGGTACGGGTTCCACAGGCACTGATTCTCACTGGGGTACGGGTTCCACAGGCACTGACTCTCACTGGGGTACGGGTTCCACAGGCACTAATTCTCACTGGGGTACGGGTTCCACAGGCACTGATTCTCACTGGGGTACGGGTTCCACAGGCACTGACTCTCACTGGGGTACGGGTTCCACAGGCACTGACTCTCACTGGGGTACGGGTTCCACAGGCACTAATTCTCACTGGGGTACGGGTTCCACAGGCACTGATTCTCACTGGGGTACGGGTTCCACAGGCACTGACTCTCACTGGGGTACGGGTTCCACAGGCACTAATTCTCACTGGGGTACGGGTTCCACAGGCACTGATTCTCACTGGGGTACGGGTTCCACAGGCACTGACTCTCACTGGGGTACGGGTTCCACAGGCACTGATTCTCACTGGGGTAGGGGTTCCATGGGCACTAATTCTCACTGGGGTACGGGTTCCACAGGCACTGATTCTCACTGGGGTACGAGTTCCATAAGCACTGACTCTCACTGGGGTAGGGGTTCCACAGGCACTGACTCTCACTGGGGTACGGGTTCCACAGGCACTGACTCTCACTGGGGTACGGGTTCCATGGGCACCGATTCTCTCTGGGACATGGGTTCCATGGTCACTGAATCTCACTGGGGTATGGCTTTCAGAGACACTGACTCTCACTAGGGTACGGGTTCCAGAGACACTGATTCTCACGGGGTTACGGGTTCCATGGTCACTGACTCTTACTGGGTTACAGATTCCATAAGTTCTGGCAGCACCTCCACTCCCTCGTGCAAATGCCCATTTAAAAAAGAATTGTCCCACCAGATGTGGGCAACGCTGGCAATGCCGGCATTTATTGCCAATCCTTATTGTTCTATAATCCTATGTTAAGTAAGGGTATTAAGGGACCTGGAACCAAAGCAGGTAAATGGAACTGAGGTGCAGATCAGCCATGATCTAATTGATTGGCGGATCAGGCTCAAGGGGCTGAATGGCCTCCTCCTGTTCCTATGTTCTGAGAAGGTGTTGGTGATGGGCCTTCTCCTCTAACCGCTGCCTGTCCTTGTGGCATTCGTGCTCCCATTACGGTGCTGGGAAGGTAAGTCCAGGATTTGGTCCCAGCAACGATGAAGGACAGATGTCGAAGTCAGGATGGTGTGTGAGTTTGAGGTGGTGGTGTTCCCCATGATATTGCTGCTCTTGTCCATCTAGGCGACAGAGATTGCAGAGCCAAGAGATGATGTCCAAGGAAACTTGCTGAGTTGCTGCAGTGCATCCCATAGATAGCACACACTGTAAGTGTAGTGCACTTGTGGTGGAGGGGATGGATACTGAATCCAATTGTGCACGGTGAGCCTAGGAAGTCAGTGCTGTTTGACCATGGTGGGGTATCACAGCTGAACATGATCCCCACCTCATGTTCACACACTTGTATTTTTCCGGCACAGATCACTGGATAGTGATCAGGAGCAGAAACCCTGGCTGATTTTCTTTTATTCCCCCTCCCTTAGGATGATGGACCATTTTGGGGGCCTTAATGGGCGATTCCCATCGAAGATCAGCTAGCTCAGTGCTGAGACCTTTTTTGGTCTGTACGTACCACAATGAGCAGTGCATTTAGCAACTGAGTTCCCGTAGCATCCAGCCATGGCTGATTGTAGTTCTAGGTAATGTAGGACCAGAGAGGATATCAGGTTTATGAGATAAAGATCTCATGAGAAATAGGAAAGACAAAGTACTTGCCTTTATGAACTGCCTTGTCAAGTCTCAGCGATGTCTCCCAGAGTACTTCACACACAATGAATGAAATTGTGGAGTTAGTGATGTTCAAGGCCTGGTAACTCAGCGGGTTGAGTGACGGACACTGTGCCAGAAGGTCTTGGGGTCCAGTCCCAGCAGAGTCTAAGTCCATTCAGCCTTTCATCCCTTCAAGGCGGAGAAAATTAGGGCTGAGGATGTGGGGGGAAAGCAGGAGGCCTCAGGCCCAGGGCAGGCCTAACAGAAGCATCTCATGGAGCCCAACTCCTGGAGTTATGAAGAAAGAAAGGAAGAACTTGCATTTATATAGCATCTTTCACGACCTCAGGTCGTCCCAAAGCGCTTTACAGCCAATTTGAAGTGTAGTCACTGTTGTAATATGGGAAACATGGCACAACAAACGTCAAGTGAACACTCCTTCCATGGCCATACTAGCTGACAGGGGGGTTATTCCTAACCAGCAGGAGGGTTTTTATAGTCTCCCAGAACCCATACAACAAGGGAAGGCCACCCAGACCCATTAAACACAAGTATCCCACTGGACGGCATCCCAGAATTCGGAGCTGGAGCCCCGGTCTCCGCGACTCTCTGGAACGGGGTTCGAACCCTATATCTTCTGACTCAGAGGCGGGAACTCTACCACTAATCCAATGGCTCACTCCACCAGGGCAGAGGTAGAGCACGTAAGTTGATTTATTCGGAGCTTAGGGATGGCTGAGAGAGGAAACTGCACAGGGGCACTGACCCTATAATGTCAATAAAACAGAGTGAGGTAAGGAAAGTTGCAATGAAGAAAGAGGTTAGAGGTCAGCAGTGAAAGACAGATCGCCTATCGAACGGACGAACCAGGTGTGTGAAGGTCGTGTTGGAAGAGACGCCCCACATATGGTGTTGACGTTATCTGTAAGCTGCTCAAGCTGTACTATATTTCAGTCTGGCCAACACCTCCCAGGGTGTTAGACTCAGCTGTGAGAAGAATTGGCACTTTGTTCCCTTACTTTCCGGTACTAGCTGAGGTGGGTGGAACCGACCGTAATTCCTTTTTTTGCTTTTCACTGGCTCTCAGCCCCTGCAGCCGCCTCACTCAGGGGAAACTGTAATAACAAACACACATTTCCTTGTGCAATAGTTACTGTGTTGATGTGTTGCAACTTCCAAATTGAGTTATTGCACCTCTTGAGTTACAGTCTCCAGGCATCTCCTTCCCAAGCCAAAAAGGAAGTCTTGTAAAAGATTCCTGGCACAGCCAACACCCCCCAAAGGAGCTAAGGAAAGATGACGGTGAGATAGATCTTCAAATGGCAGAAAACCGCACTACCCTAAATATGTTTCTCCGTTATGTTTGTAAGCCGACTCTGGAGGTCAGGAGGGTTCGGAGAGCAATTTGTAGCGTTGGAAGAATTTACTAAGTTCTATTATTACAAAGTTGGGAGAGTTTCCCTCTCAGGCTTCACTGAACGGCCTGAGAGAAAACCCTTTCTGATAGAGAGAAACTCTTCCCATTGGCAGAGGGGTCGGGAACCAGAGGACACAGATTTAAGGTGATTGGCAAAAGAACCAAAGGCGACATGAGGAAAATCTTTTTTACGCAGCAAGTGGTTATGATCTGGAACACGCTGCCCGAAAGGGTGGTGGAATCAGATTCAATCATGGCTTTCAAAAGGGAATTGGATAAGTACTTGAAGGGAAAAAATTTGCAGGGCTACGGGGAAAGGGCGGGGGAGTGCGGCTAACTGGGTCGCTCTTACAAAGAGCCAGCACAGGCTCGACGGGTCGAATGTCCTCCTTCTGTGCTGTAACGATTCTATGATATATACATTCAACATCTCACCTGAAACCATGTGATCTGGGAGGGGCGAAAAATCAGATAAAAACCCCGGGCCAATTTAGTGGGGGGGGGGGGGGATTCTGGGAAATTCCTCTCCCACCCCCTTAAGCAATCGAAATTAGTCCAGGAGATCACTTTGGCCCTGATAATTAAAATTAGAGTTAAGCAGGATAATTGTTATTCTTCATACAAGAGGTTCTAAACCAGCCGTTATTCTCCGACTAATTGCAATTTGATTAATTGCAATTTAAATTGTTGTTGAGCAATTACATCTGTGATTAATATTTAAAAAGAAGCCGTGTACATTTGTGATAAATTTTCCCGTCAACAACAAACCCCCATATGAAGTTGGGCTGCCATTTGCTAGTTACATAGAATTACATAGAAGTTAATTAATTAGAAGTTATGCTGCAGCAATAATTAATGAAATCAAATCAATTGATCATAATTGATGTCGGATGTGAGCACAGTAATTTAGTGCAGCTCGTCCCTTTTCCAAACATGTCAAACAGTTAAGCCAAGTGGAAGCTTTTGGAAAAGTAGCTTCAGTGTACAAGGAAAAAGAAAGACCGTGCATTTATATAGCCCCTTTGGTGACCTCAGGACGTCCCAAAGTTCATTCACAGGCAATTAAGTACTGATTTTGAAGTGTAGTCGCTGTTGTAACGCAGGCAAAAGTGGCAGCCATTTTGGTGCACAGCAAGATCCCGCAGGCGGCAATGAAACAAATGACCAGATAATCTGCTTTTAGTGAAATAAAAACAGAAAATGCTGGAAAACACTCAGTAGTTCAGGCAGCAGCTGTGGAGAGAGGAAAACAGAGTTACCGTTTCAGGTCGATGACCTCTCATCGGAGCTGGAAGATGTTAGAGAGGAACAGCTCTTAAAGTAAGTACAGAGCCAGGGAAAAGGGGGGGGTGCAGAGAAAGAACAAAATTGTGATAAGGTGGAGGGCATGAGTGATTAAATGACAAAAGAGATGAAGGTGCAAGACAAAAGGAAGTGATAATGGGACAAGTATCAGAACAAGTGATGTAAATGGTTACTGCAGAATAGCAGAGGAGATGTTGGTTTAGGGATAAATATTGCTGGGACACCAGGGAGAACTCCCCTGCTCTTCTTTGAAATAGTGCCACAGGATCTTTTACATCCACCTGAGAGGGCCGACGGAGCCTCAGTTTAACGTCTCATCTGAAATACGGCCCACTCCGACAGTGCAGCGCTCCTTCAGTACAGCACTGCAGTGTGAGCCTAGGTTTTATGCTCAAGTCTCTGGAGTGGGACTTGAACCCACAACCTTCAGACTCCGAAGCAAGAGTGCTACCCACTGAGCCAAGTCAGACAAAAGATTAAGGAACTTGTTGCACGGGATGGCCTGATAGCTCCCACCTTGGTGTCTCCTAAAGAGACCAATCTACTCTCCTCCACCTGAGATCATGATCAAAAGCAAAATACTGCGGATGCTGGAAATCTGAAATAAAAGCAGAAAACGCTGGAGAAGCTCAGCAAGTGAGGCAGCATCTGTGGAGAAAGAAACAGAGTTAACGTTTCAGGTCGAAGACCTTTCGTCAGAACTGGAAAATGTTAAAAGGGTTAAAGTTTTTGAGCAAGTACAGAGCCAGGGAAAGGGAGGGTGGGAGGAAAGAACAAAAGGGAAGGTCTCTGATAGGGTGAAGGGCAGGAATGATTAAATGACAGAAGGGATGATGGTGCAAGGCAAGGAGGGGGGTAGTGGGACTGGTTAAGAAACAAAAGATTGATCAGGAGTAACTGTAAATGGCAGCAGCAGAACCATTACCAGCACTTGCTGTCCGAAAAAATGGGAGCAGTGTTTATGATCTGAATGTAAACAATCTTACAACACCAAGTTATAGTCCAACAATTTTATTTGAAAATCACAAGCTTTCGGAGGCTTCCTCCTTCGTCAGGTGAATGTCAGGAAATCCTTGAACCTTTCGCATTTATATTCAGAGAACAATACCTGGTGATTACAGATAATCATTCCAACTGCCCGTTGTCAAGGCAATCAAAGTGTTCAGACAGAGAGGTGTTACCTACAGGACCACCGAATATACAAACGGCCAGAACACAAAACAGAGAGAGGGAGAAACATCTGAAAGGAAGAGAAAGACTGAAAATGACCCGTTGAATTAAAAACAGATAACTTTTATTCGCTGGTGGGGTTACGTGTAGCGCGACATGAACCCAAGATCCCGGTTGAGGCCGTCCTCATGGGGGCGGAACTTGGCTATCAATTTCTGCTTGACGATTTTGCGTTGTCGTGTGTCTCGAAGTTATTTATGATCTGAAAAAAAAAGTTATTGAAATCAGTGTTGAGTCCGGAAGGTTGTAAAGTGCCTAAACAAAAGATGAGGTGCTGTTCCTCGAGCTTCTGTTGAGCTTCATTGGAACAGTGTAAGAGGCCGAGGACAGAGAGGTCAGAGTAGGAGTGGGACGGGGAATTAAAGTGGCAAACGACCGGCAGGTCAGGGTCACGCTTGCGAACAGAGCGGAGGTGTTCAGCAAAGCGATCACCCAGTCTGAGTTTGGTCTCCCCAATGTAGAGGAGACCGCATTGTGAGCAGCGGATACAGTATAGTAAATTGAAAAAAGTACATGTAAACCGCTGTTTCACCTGGAAGGAGTGTTTGGGGCCCTGGACGGTGGGAAGGGAGGAGGTGAAGGGGCAGGTGTTGCATCTCCTGCGTTCGCACGGGAAGGTGCCGTGGGGAGGAGAGCGGGTGTTGGGGGTGATGGAAGAGTGGACCAGGGTATCGCAGAAGGAGCAGTCCCTTCAGAATGCTGAAAGGGGAGGGGAAGATGTGTTTGGTGGTGGGATCACGCTGGAGGTGGCAGAAATGGCGGAGGATGATACGTTGAATGTGGAGGCTGGTGGGGTGGAAGGTGAGGACAAGGGGGACCCTATCATGGTTCTAAGAGAGAAGGGAAGGGGTGAGGGCAAAAGTGTGAGAAATAGGACGGACATGGTCGAGGGCCCTGTCAACTACAGTGGAGGGGAAAGATCATGATCATCTGCATTGTATTCTCACAACCCTTATCTCATATGTATTGCATAAAATCACCATCAGTACATTATGTACAACACAATCGGTATATTATATATAGAAAAGTCAGTATATCATAAAACACACAGTATATTATGTATAACAGTATGTAGCAAAGTCATGTATATAACATGGTCAGTACATTATACACAGCACATTCAGTGTATGGTATATAACAGTCATATATATATCATGATCAGTATATGGTATATAGCATTGTCATATATATAAAACGGTGTCAGTATATTATACATAGCACACTCAGTATATGGCATATAGCAGTCTTACATATAATATGGTCAGTATATTAAATATAGCACAGTCTATATATTATGTACAACACGGTCAGTATATTGTATATAATGCAGTCAGTATATTACATACAAAGATACGAAAAGAAGGTAAGAGTGGGCTATCAATACTCATTCCATCTGATAGTGCTCATCACCCTCCCCTATGTGCATCACAGTCAGTCTATATTATGCAGTGTTAGTTACTTATTCTGTCTGTGTATCTGTATACAAAGCTTCCACCTCTGCTGTGAGACTACCTGGGGAAATATTGTCAGAGGTCTGAATATTCATGAAGTTTAGAGCAGTAATTGACTTTTCTTCACAGGTTATTGAGAGGGAGGTAATAATGACCTCTGGGTGGAGCCTATATCACAATTTTGCAGCCTGGCTCCCAAACAATGACAGGCCAGCTTTAAAAATCGATGCTCATGTTTTATTGTCTAGTTGTTACACATTGAACAAAAATGACTTTCACAGAAGCGAAGAGGGAAGATGATTATCTTGAGTCATAATAAAAGAAGCCACGCTCGAAAGGGATAGAATTAAAGGGAGTAGATTGTGTTGAAAGACACAGGGAGGGAGCTTCAGAAGTGCGAGCATCTTGCGAGTGCTGAACACACACACCCACACACACACCCACACACACGCACACACACCCACACACACGCACACACACACACACACACACACACACCCACACACACACACACTCCCCCCCCCCTCTACAGAATACAAAGCTCTCTGCCCGTTTATTCCCTCTCCGGGGACCAGAGGAGGCTGCAGCAATTCCTGCTTGTTTAATTAAAGTGTAGTGTAACCCGTCTCGAAGGGGCAGGCAGAAGAGGCCGAGAGGCATCTTGTTATCTGACAGGTCACACATTCCCGTCCACCGCAGGAGTGACTCGAAGCAGTGGTGAGGTCAGGCACTTCAGCTTAATCCGTCCAATGATTTTTTTTTTTTAGGATTCGATTTAACATCTTGAGAGAGATAAAAAAAAAAATGATTTTGATGGGTGTTTTGCTTGTGTGGTCTCGACTGGCATTTCTGCATTAACTCCAAGGCCACTGATATACTAGGCTCAAGCATCTTTGTTATTGGAATACTGATTGCTTATTTTACTCCTTCCTATTTCTCGCTTCTCTCCTGAAGCCCCTAATTCATATTGGGGTTCAGTTCCAGCATATCCAGGGTTACCAACTCAGGTTGGACGCATTCCAGGAGGTTTCATCACATGACCTCCTGACTCCTACTGCCCCTCCCAGTAAAACAGCCTTCCCCCCCCCCCCCCGCCCCCTCCCCCATCTTCAATATTTTTACAACTAATAAATGGAAGTTATTGAGAAATTAAAATAGTAAAAGAAATTGAAATAAAGTCATAATATTTTTAATGCTCCTATAATTTTTTCCTGGGTTTTGCTCGTGGCAGTGTCCAGGAGATTAATATGCAATCCCTGGAGACTCCAGGGCAATCCCGGAGAGTTGGCAACTCAACCGTATCCAGTATGTATTAAATAAAATACACTCAGTATATTATATATAACGCACTCAGTACGTTGTACATAGCAGTCATATATATAACATGGTCAGTATATTATATACCACAGAGTCAGTGTATTATATATAGCACAGTCAGTATACATGACATGCTTGGTTTATCTCGAGGCCCCGTCTGCCCTCTCAGGTGGACGTAAAAGATCCCATGGCACTATTTTGAAGAAGAGCAGGGGAGTTCTCCCCGGTGTCCTGGGGCCAATATTTATCCCTCAACCAACATCACTAAAAACAGATTATCTGGTCTTTAACACATTACTGCATGTGGGAGCTTGCTGTGTGTAAATTGGCTGCCGCATTTCCTACATTACAACAGGCCCCCTCCCCTATCTGTCCAATCCCCTCCCCCCACCATTCATTCTCCTCTCTCCTCCCCACCCCCCCCCCCCCCTGTCTAGTTTGGGGCTTGTCCAAAGGTGGGAACCCTACACCGCAACACGGCTGCTGAGGTGGCCAAATTATTTGCCTGTCGAGCAATGCCTGATTCCGAGTTATCGGAGGCGAAGCAAAGGTCTAGACGACTCTCAAGGGGGTAAGGATGTTGCTGCTTGTGCTCGCACATTGAGGCCTCCCCACTGTTGCCGCCTCAAACGCAACCGCAAAGCGACCGCGCGTACGCTTGGCCGGCGCGACCCGAGTATCGCGGCCCCTCCAGCTCATTTGCGCGACGGGGGTTGCGTCTCCTCTTCACTCTTGCTCTTGGGTTGCCCTGCGGTGTAAGCGGGATTTTGACAGGATGCCACACACACACACGCTGATGTGACTAATTAGGAATGTTTTACACTCTGTACTAATTGTTGCACGTGTTTTGAAAGAGCGGTTAGCTAATTAAAACCCACAGAAAATCCAATCTGTCATGCCTTTCAAATATTTTCCTTACGGTTGATAATTAATGGAATGGCATTGGAGCATCAGATCTAAACGGAGACGGGACAGTATTAGTTAACTGAACGACCTGCTCGTCTCCACCCCCTTCTTTTTCTTCCAGTTTTCGCCCTCCGCTCTTGTCCTGAAGGGGTTAAATCCTCACTGTTCTGTGGAACTGGTTGCCCTCCAGTGCCTCACCAGGGTGCCCATTCTTCATGTGTGAGCCCAGACAGTAAGGCCCTCATTTTAATCCCCCCCGCCGCTGTCCAGCGGGAATGATGCACGGGAGGGGTTAAAATTTAATAATTCTACCACCCGGCTCCAACCTTCCCGGCTGTTTAAATTTTTACAGCCCCAAATCAGACCATCGACGAGGCGCCTGCAAAAAGGCAGGAGGGGGCCCTAGTTAACATGCGAAGGTCGCGGCTCGATGACATCATCGGCGACGCGAACTAGGATGAACTGAATGTTGGGGAGTCTCGCGGTGTCGGTTGCCCGGCAACAGATCTGAGGCAGGAGGTGCCCACCGCCCAAGGTAAGTATTAAACATCTGGTCATTTTAGAACTCCTTCTGGACCAGGAGGAGCAAGAGTGCTTCCCCTCCCAGGCCGCTCAACGATCCCTTGGGCCTCCCCCCCTCCCCCTCCCCCCCCAATCGATCCCCGATCTCATGCACAGCCCCCCTTCCACTGGTTGCCGGGGGAACTGTTCCCACGGGTCCCCCGGCTGCGGCCTCCTGCCTCTAAATCACCACTCCCGCCAGCCGGCCAGGCGGTCAATCTGGCCGGGGGGTCGGGCAAGAGTCAGCGGAGAGTTATTTAAGTAAGGCCCTGCTGTTAAAATCGTCAGGGCCTCCATGTCCCCAGCCTTGCCTGGGCTCGTCGCCCACTAACGAGCTTCCCCCCGCACATTCCCTGTCAATATCGAGGGCCTAAGTGTCGGGGCCAGGCTGTTGAAGAATGGAGGTGTCACAGCCAAACCTGATCCTCTTTTCCCGGAGCAGGGTCATTGGATTGTGATGAGGAGTGGCCGATTCGCCCCTCTCTCGCCCAGGAGCGAACTACTTCCACACCTGGGCTCAGATCAGCTAACACAGCACGGACCGGACCTTCTTGTACTGACCCATTGAGGGAGCCCTCCATTTCCGGTCCGTCAGTCCATCTTCCCCCCCCCTGCACTGCATGGCCCTCTCCTGCTAACTTTACAATCAACATACCTCCCCCAACAGGGCAGGATCCACTTGGAGTTTGCACAGCGCACGCTCCAAACAGTTCCCACCTAAAATGCCGATCGGGGTCTGAGGAATCCCCGAATTGCCTATCAAAAGGGGCCAACCGCCTGCAACAGGCAGACATTCCGGGCACCAAGCGGTAGGCTCCGGTGTTATTGGGGCGGAAAGGCTACGGAGCCCATTTTGAGGCCGTTACCATCCCCGTTATTACCGGGCCAATCCAGTGAAAACTGACCCCAGTGTTCCAAATACAGCTCCACTGGGAATTGGTGCAGAGTTACAGTCATTGCTTTTGTGCAGCTTCTCTCCACTTCCAACACATTGCAGCTTTATCCATCTTCATTTAGGCCTCTGCTACATAGGAACAGGAGTAGGCCATTCAGCCCCTCAAGCCTGTTCCGCCATTCAGTTATATCATGGCTGTTCTGTATCTTAACTCCATCTACCCGCCTTGGTTCCGTAACCCTTAATGCCTTTTGTCTAAGAAAAATATGCATTTGTTGTGCTGCGATTGGATTCCGGAGCATTGGCGTAGTGTCACCGTGTCTCGGCACTGACTCTGTGCCCCTCTCTGTCCTGCCACCCTAGCTCGAACTGGCTGAAGCCGTGCTGCGGGAGGCGGACGGCAGTCTGGCAGGTGTTCCTACTCAGCGCTGGTCTCAACTGCTTCCTGGTGGCATCTGTGGTCCTGGTCGTCCTCCTCCTGACTCTGGAGCTCCTCATCGATACGAAGTTACTTCAGTGTGAGTACTAAACCCCATTGTGCAAAGTTACTTTTGTGTGAGTACTGACACCATTGGGCTAAGTTACTTCAGTGTGAGTACTAAACCCCATTGAGAAAAGTTACTTCCGTGTGAGTACTAAACCCCACTGTGCAAAGGTACTTCAGTGTGAGTACTAAACCCCATTGTGAAAAGTTACTTCAGTGTGAGTACTAAACCCCATTGAGAAAAGTTACTTCCGTGTGAGTACTAAACCCCACTGTGCAAAGTTACTTTTGTGTGAGTAGACACCATTGGGCTAAGTTACTTCAGTGTGAGTACTAAACCCCATTGAGAAAAGTTACTTCAGTGTGAGTACTAAACCCCATTGTGCAGTTACTTCAGTGTGAGTACTAAACCCCACTGTGCAAAGTTACTTCTGTGTGAGTACTAAACCCCACTGTGCAAAGTTATTTCAGTGTGAGTACTGAACCGACTGTGCAAAGTTACTTCAGTGTGAGTACTAAATCTCACTGTGAAAAGTTACTTCAGTGTGAGTACTAAACCTCACTGTGAAAAGTTACTTCAGTGTGAGTGCTAAACCCCATTGTGAAAAGTTACTTCAGTGTGAGTACTAAACCCAATTGTGCAAAGTTACTTCAGTGTGAGTACTGTACCCCATTGTGCAAATTTACTTCAGTGGGAGTACTAAGCCACAATGTGCAAAGTTACTTCAGTGTGAGTATGGTGTGAGGTCACCCCTCAACCTTCTCTTTTCTAGAGAAAATAGCTCCAGCCTGTCCAGCCTTTCCTAATAGTTACCATCCTTTCTTTTCCCTTGTTGAAGTTACCAGCGCATTCCAGTTTGCCGGGATCATTCACTGGATAAGCCTTGTCATCCTCTCTGTCTTCTTCACGGAGGTAAGTGGCACTGCAAGCCTTCGAGTTATTGGTCGGTTGTTAAAAAGAGATTCTTGTTGCTGTTGATTGCTGTGTTTGGTGCAGCAGTGTTATTTACTAGACGAGTAGCTCTCCTGTGTCACAGCTCGTAGTAGGCCAGAAGATGCACAATGAGAACTGGTCAGGGTTATCAATAATGGTTGGAGATTTCATCAAGTCCATCCTCGTGTTTTACCGTTTTCCACGGCCAACTGGAAGACAAACAAACTCTCCATTAGCCGATTGGATGATACTTGACTGTCTGTCAACTGCCTTTTTTTCCCATCTTCAATATACTGATAATTAATAAATGAAAGTGTTCCAAGAAAATGAAGATAAAAACACTTTATTTTTGATGCCCCTATGATTTTTCTCCTCGCAGCAGTGTCCTGGAGATTAATCTTTAATTCCTTGAGACTTTAGGGCAATCCTGGAGGGTTGGCAACCCCAGGACTGGTGCATTAAGCCATGTAACGCACAATGTATTATTGTGCTGCTAAGTGCCATTGGTTCAAACTGACTTGTCCCTTTAAGGCCTCAAAATTTTTTCCTCGGGTCAACAGCTCTTAAGCAGATCCTAAGGTCAAAATAGGAGTCACTCTATTTTTGTATATTTTTCTAAGCATGGGACAGATATTTGCATATTGACACTTGAACTATGTGGCTGTCCCTTCAATGGTGGAGCAGAGGAGGGGTAGGAAGCGATGGACAGAAGCTCAGACTCGGGGAGAAGGTGGGAGCCAGGACGTTAGGTCTGGAGGTGGGTTTGAGGAGGGCCATAGAGAGGGAGTTGTAAAAGAGGACAAGGAATTTCAATCCAATGCGCAGGGGGGAATTAGGACCCAGTGGGGATTGGCAAAGACTGAGATGAGGGGTGAACAGAACTTGGGGTCTGGGCAATTCGAGAGTGGCAGTGTGGGAGTGTGCAGTGCTTGCAGGATCTGCTTTGTTTTGCCATGGCTCAATGGATAACATTCTCGCCTCTGAGTCGTCCCACTCCAGATAATCAGGCTGACACTCCAGTGCAGTAATGATGGAATGATGCACTGTTAGAAGGTGCTGTCTTTTGGATGAGACATTAAACCAAGCCTGCCCTCTCAGGTGGACAGAAATGACCCCACGGCACTATTTCGGAGAAGGGCAGGGGAGTTATCCCCAGTGTCCTGGTCAATATTTATCCCTCAGCCAACATCACTAAAAACAGATTATCTGCTTGTGGGACCTTGCCGTCTGCAAATCGGCTGCCGCGTTTCCTACATTACAACAGTGACTACGCTTCAAAAACTACTTCATTGGCTGTAAAGCACTTTGGGACGTCCCTGTGGTCTTGAAAGGAGCTATATAAATGCAAGTCTTTTAGGTTTTTACTTGTTCTTGTTCATCCCAACCGGTAGCTTAAACATTCTTCATTTGTTTGATTGCCCATTAAAGTCCTAATCAAGCCCATCAGACCAGCTGGATTTATACCACCCAAGAACTTTGCTTATCCCTCCCAAGAGATACTTCCCAATTCTAAATTACTAGTGGCATCTGCTGGGTGCGTTGGTTTGACTAGTCATCTGTAACAATCTGACATACAAGACTGTGCATCTGATCCTTGCCCAGAATAAATACACATCACCAGCATTTTTCAACGGTAATTTGGTTATAATTCAAGATTAGATCATTCAAAGTGACAGAAAGAAACTTGGAATTAATTGAAAGCTTCTTGCTGGCTGAACAGCGCTGCTCATCTCGAATTCCATTCACTCGTGGTTCTTCCCATTTATTCAAGGACACGGCATCCAGCCACGTGGCACTGGGCTCTTTCATTCCCCTTTAGCACCCTTATCCACCACTCGTTTCCTTCGTGACTCGCCAAGGGGCGAGGGACGTTGATTTTGGAGAGTGGAACAGCTTTCTATTTCAGGTCACAGGTGGCAGCATCAAGCGGTCCTGGGTCAGGGCAGATGCCGACTGACGCCCCCTCTACTCTGCTCCAGTAACGTAACTCAGCCACAACCCCAGCCCTCAGAACAGCATTCCCTACTGCACCACTGCAACACTTTTATCCCCCTATTTCCCGCACCTATGGCATCTCTGAGTGAGAGTGCCAATTTGCGCCAAATTAGGGAGAGTTTTGTGCAGTGGGCCCATGCCAGCTAGGCAGTGGATTGAGATTGTCATTGTCATAGGACTCGTACAGCAATCGGAGAGAGGAGATTCCTGCTCCATCCTGGCCTGGTGATACCATGATCAGAGTGCTGGGAGCCAGGCCATCCCTTTGTGGTGAGCAATTGATTTTGGCTGTACTGTCGTACTCAAATCCCTCCATGGCCTCGCTCGTCCCCATCTCTGTAACGTCCTCCAGCCCTACAACCCTCCGTGAACTCTGCGTTCCTTCAACTCTGGGCTCTTGTGCATCCCCTGCTTCCTTCTCCCCACCATTGGCGGCCGTGCCTTCAGCTGCCTAGGCCCTAAACTCTAGAATTTCTTCCCCAAAAGCTCTGCCTCTCTACCTCTCTCTGCCTTTAAGATGCTCCTTAAAACCTACCTCTATGACCAAGCTTTTGGTGACCTGTCCTAATGACTCCTTCTTTGGCTCGGTGTCAATTTTTGCTGCTGTGAAACCCCTTGGGACGTTTTACTACATTAAAGGCGCTACATAAATGCAAGTTGTTGTTGTTGTTGGTGTTGATGGGAGGCCAAGCGCATGTGGAAAAAAATCTATGGGAGGATCATTGATTGAATGGCTGTCACACACGTCCTGTCACACGCGTCCTGTCACACACGTCCTGTCACACACGTCCTGTCACACGCGTCCTGTCACACACGTCCTGTCACACTCGTCTTGTCACACACGTCCTGTCACACACGTCCTGTCAGACAGTTACAGAGCAATAATGGCAGACGCCTGGGGCTGATCAGATCATCTCTGGAGTGTGGCACGGGGCAATCGAGAGGTTAAATTTGGGCTATGCTACATTAGTAACAAGCACATTAACACATCACTAACATAGCAGAGTGTGATTTCACAGTGAATTTCATGTAAAATCCTTTTGCTATTTTAAAACAAAAGTATTAACCTGTTCGGGTTAATGAATTCAACCCACTAGAAAGTCCAAGAAACAGGGAGAAAAGGAAGAAATGTCCTTACAATAAACAACACGCAATTTCCTGGAGCTATATCCGGCTGAGCAGAGATGTGTACGGTGAATAGGAGACAGCTAAGGTGACTGATTTGTTTTTCTCCCTCTTTCAGGGAAGTAACTTCCCAGATGGCTTGAGCTGAGAGTAGGAGTCACTGTGTGGGAAAATTGCAAGACTCAATGCCAGTCCCAGTGAAGCTTAGTTGGCATATTTTCTGACATGGTTCCTAATGGGCATGAGCCCACCACCCAAAGTTGGAACAAAATTTGGGACAACTTAGCAGCCTCAGCTGGCTGGGAATAGAAATACCATACACTGGGGCAGGAAAATATAGCCCTTTAGGCCACAGTAGAGGGAGTTTTAGTCTGCATCCAGCTCATTCTATACCTGACCTGGAAATGCTTTGGTGTCAACATGAGCTAATCTCCACAGTAACCACCTGACGCATAATGACACCGCTCATCACCATTGGATAGCATTCCATTTCAGGAGAACATTGTTATTGAACATATTGGGGAATGTCAGAACTTTGATACAAGTGCATCAGGGAACTGCTTGATATTGGAGAGTCCCAGCTTGTAATCTGATAGACACACAGCGCATGTATACTTCGGAACTGAATAGTTGAAGTTTCGGTCCTGCTGGAAAGGCTAAATCCTTGTTGTGTTTTCTCTCTCTATCAGACTGCCTTCAGGATCGTGGTTCTTGGCATATGGGACTACATTGAGAACAAAGTAGAGGTGAGCTGTGCGTTTACCTCAGTGCGAGATGTTTCCATTGCCTGGAGATACTTCCCAGAGATAGCTGCGTCCAGGGCGTTGTACTTACTGACCAGATCGAGTCCAGACATTACTCTTGATTCACATTCTTACCCCAGCTTCCCCAGAGGTCAATGTTCACTAGTTACGGTTGTGTCATCTGTGAGGAGGGGAAGAGTTCCCGACATGCTGAGAGGTTGTTTCCCCTGGCTGGAGAGTCTAGAACTAGGAGACATAGTCTCAGGATAAAGGATCGGACATTTAGTACTGAAATGAGGAGGAATTTCTTCACTCAGAGGGTCGTGAATATTTGGAATTCTCTACCCCAGAGGACTGTGAATGCTCAGTCGTTGAGTACATTCAAGGCTGAGATCGATAGATTTTTGGACTCCAAGGGAATCAAGGGATATGGGGATCGGGCGGGAAAGTGGAGTTGAGGTCGAAGATCAGCCATGATCTTATTGAATGGCGGAGCAGGCTCGAGGGGCCGTACGGCCTACTCCTGCTCCTATTTCTTATGAAAGAAGGCTTTTCTGCACCACTCAACAAGACTGCCTCCATTGCCAAGTACAGTGTCAGAGGCAATTTCATACTGTCAATGGCCCAATGCTAAATGCCATCAGAGGCACCAAAGATAGGAACAGGAGGAGGCCATTCAGCCCCTCAAGCCCGTTCCACCATTCAATTAGATCATGGCTAATCTGTACCTCAACTCCATTTACCCGCCTTTGCTCCATATCCCTTGATACCCTTACCTGTTCAAAAACCTTCCACAAGTGTGGGTTTGGCTGGGTGTGCCTCCAATTGGAAGTGCTTGTGGTGACAGAGATGGAACAGCTTTTGCCTTCAAGGGGGAGCTGGACCGGTTCTTGACTGGGATAGAGATGTCATCATATAGAAGGTAAGTGTCTTTACAGGTAACATTTGGTCCATGTGGTCTCCTGGACTGGTTTCAATCGAACTGAAGAGCTCGGAGAGGAATTTTCCAGAATACTTTTTCCCTTATTGGCCCTGGTTTTTTTTTTGGCTTCTCCCAGGAGATTACATGGCTGCGGAGGTGGGGGTGAGGAAGGAGAGGAAGTTTTTAGTCACGATGTTCCGGCCATCATGGTGTGGGGCAGGCTTGATGGACCAGCTGGTCTTTTCCTGCCCGTCAATTTTGTATGTTCGTGTGTTCGTAGCTCTCGCCGGTGGAACCTGTCACTGGGCCAAAGTATCTGGAGTTGAACCGAGATTGAGGGAGGTCTCAGGGCAGATCACTAAAGACGTAGCTGTGACTTTGCGCAAACTGCTCTTAAGCAAGGTTTGCATGGGTGCAACTGCTTTATTGCCTCATTAGTGCAGCTTGAACAGGGCAGATTCGGTAACAACGAAGAACCAGTTCAATCATGGAACCAATTCCATCGGAAAAGGAGCATCAGATACATCGCCATTGGGCCGAGCTGCCAGTTGGGCACTGAGTGTTGGTTCTTCAGTGGTTCCATGTCAAATTTTGTCTGATAACACTCCTGTGAAGCGCCTTGGGACGTTTTACTACATTAAAGGTGCTAAATAAAAGTTGTTGTTAACTTATTTTAATGGAGGCATTAATCCATTTAAAATAAACCTGCGTTAAAATATAGGCAGGGGAATGTCAAACAAGTATTAAATTAATCCATTCATATGACCAACAGTAATTTCTACACTTAGGTTCTGAGTCAATTTAAGTGTAACATAAGAAAAGATGAGTGAATGTTACCAGTAGGGGAACCAAGACAGGCTGGTGGGACTGATCACAGGGAGAACACACCAGGCTGGGGCAGACAGGGGGAAAGTGTGAGAGAGGCACCTTGGAATAAATCAGATCTCTACTGATAGACCTCAAATACAACAGGAGCCTTTCATCGGGCTGGCCTGATTTATCTCTGAATGAGCCATTTTCTTGGTTTGGCGGCAATCGATGAATCACACAGCACAGCAGGCCTTTCGGCCCATCGTGCCTGTGCTGGCCCTTTGATAGAGCTATCCAATTGGTCCCACTCCCCCTGCTCTTTCCCTGTGGCCCTGCAAATTTTTCCTTTTTAAGTAAATGTCCAATTCCCTTTTGAAAGTTTTTATTGAATCTGCTTCCACCATCCAGATCATAACAACTCACCGCGTTAAAAAAAAATTCTCCTCATCTTTCCCCTGGATTTTTTACCAATGCCTTAAATCTGTGTCCTCTGGTCACCGACCCTCCTGCCAGTGGAAACAATTTCTCCCTATCTACTCTATCAAAACCCCTTCATAATTTTGAACACCTCTATTAAGTTTCACCTTCTCTGCTCTAAGGAGAACAATCCCGGCATCTTCAGTTTGAGTTAGAGTCAAACCCTGTCCCTAGTTGTAAATGGACAGCAGGCTAACCCAGTGTGGTGCCTGTTATCAAAATAAGTCAGTAGAAACCATTAATGCTAATCAGCTCCTGCTACAGTAGTAAATTGTATTCAGCACTAAGTCCAGAGTTTCAATTCTTAGTTAAGTGAGGCTCGCTTGCTGGACTCGGCTTGAAGTGGTGCAGGGGGATAATTATACATCGCATGATGTTAAACTGATTGGGTCTGTTCATTCTTCTCTGCCCAAATACGTCTCACCATTAACAACCTAAACATTTTATCTTAATAATGGAAAGAAAAAATGAAAATGTCAGAAATCTTAAAACGAGAAAATGTTGTAAACACATGGCCGGTCAGTCAGAATCTGAAAGGGAAAGCTGACACTTTGTGTGGGAGTTGTAGATTTCTCTGGTTAGGGTCTAGCATTTACTGTTGGTCATTTTAGTGGACGGGTGTTTCCCATGTTCGTTTAACACTCTGTCTTTACGATTTTCTCAATTTTAAAATTCTCATCCTCGTGTTCAAATCCCCCAATGGCCTCGCCCCTTTCTGTAACCTCCTCCAGCCCGACCAACCTTCGAGATCTCTGCGTTCTTTCCGATTCTTGCCCCTTGCGCATCCCCGATTTCCATCGCTCCACCATTGGAGGCCATGCCTTCAGCTGCCTAGACCCTAAGCTCTGGAATTCCCTCCCTAAACCTCTCTCTCTCCTTCTTTTAGATGCTCCTTAAAACCTACCTCTTTGACCAAGCTTTTGGTCACCTGTCCTAATATTTCCTTATGTGGTTCCATGTCAAATTTTGTCTGATAACACTCCTGTGAAGCGCCTTGGGACGTTTTACTACATTAAAGGTGCTAAATAAAAGTTGTTGTTAACTTATTTTAATGGAGGCATTAATCCATTTAAAATAAACCTGCGTTAAAATATAGGCAGGGGAATGTCAAACAAGTATTAAATTAATCCATTCATATGACCAACAGTAATTTCTACACTTAGGTTCTGAGTCAATTTAAGTGTAACATAAGAAAAGATGAGTGAATGTTACCAGTAGGGGAACCAAGACAGGCTGGTGGGACTGATCACAGGGAGAACACACCAGGCTGGGGCAGACAGGGGGAAAGTGTGAGAGAGGCACCTTGGAATAAATCAGATCTCTACTGATAGACCTCAAATACAACAGGAGCCTTTCATCGGGCTGGCCTGATTTATCTCTGAATGAGCCATTTTCTTGGTTTGGCGGCAATCGATGAATCACACAGCACAGCAGGCCTTTCGGCCCATCGTGCCTGTGCTGGCCCTTTGATAGAGCTATCCAATTGGTCCCACTCCCCCTGCTCTTTCCCTGTGGCCCTGCAAATTTTTCCTTTTTAAGTAAATGTCCAATTCCCTTTTGAAAGTTTTTATTGAATCTGCTTCCACCATCCAGATCATAACAACTCACCGCGTTAAAAAAAAATTCTCCTCATCTTTCCCCTGGATTTTTTACCAATGCCTTAAATCTGTGTCCTCTGGTCACCGACCCTCCTGCCAGTGGAAACAATTTCTCCCTATCTACTCTATCAAAACCCCTTCATAATTTTGAACACCTCTATTAAGTTTCACCTTCTCTGCTCTAAGGAGAACAATCCCGGCATCTCCAGTCTCTCCACATAACTGAAATCCCTCATCCCTGATTCCATTCTGGTAAATCTTCTCTGCACCCTAAGGCCTTGATATCCTTCCTAATGTATGGGATCATGTGAGACATTGAGGAACAGCTGGACAATGGAAGGTCATTAAGAGGCATCACAGCTGGGTGCCATCATTGACAGCTGTACGAAGGTGTCTCATTACATTTTAACCCTTAGGTTGCGAGGAGCACAGAAAGACTTGGAGATATTGTCCTGGGCAACCAATGGGCAGGTCACGGATTTCCCCTCGTTCTACGATGCGATTTGAAGTTCCGATTCTACCTTCATTCCTGACCCTCAACCATCTGCCCTGATCTCAGTTCCCCAGTGTATAACACACCCTTGTACGTTATTACGTAGGAACGTTTTAACATTTTCTGGGCCAGTCAGGTCTACATGTTTGTTTGCGGCCATTGACCGTAGCCTGTTACGAGACCAACTTTATTCCAGGACAAGACGGATGAAGGAAAGGCCCAGAGATGTTGAATAAATTGACCTGAAGTTCTATTAAAAAGAAAAAAAAAACTAAAAAGTGATTACAGAAACTGCAGCAAAATGTAACGCTGAGGACCTGAGACTTTGTACATTTTGTGATCGAGGGGAAAATGTCTTCAAAGGGAATATTTTCCCCCCTGGCCCCACTCAGTGGACCCGCCATGTTCCCCAACCATGGTACCACAACCCTCACCCCCAGTTTTTGCTGCCTTCCTGTGTTTAATATCGCAAAGAACTGCCTGGCTGAGATTGGGAGGTGGGACCTTGCTGTCTTCAGCCCAAGTGCGACCATTTTTATGTTGGGAATCCCAGTTCATGCAAACCTGGCTCTTGTTTAATTGTCAATGAACACTGCAGCTTTGGTAACCATTACATGTATGGCTGGTAAATCTAATTTTTTTTTTGATAAACCTACTTGAAGGCCAAGTTTGAAAAGGTAGGATAGAAGCTGAGGTCAACGACAATGTAGTGATTAGGTGAACACCAAGCGTGGGTTTTAAAAAGCCTGTAGATTGTAGGAGGAAAAGGGAAAACTGATGGAAGGTGAGAAATTCCACAACTTAGATATTCCTGGAAAGAATCAGTTAGAGTAGGAAACAGTGTAATGAGTCTTGGTTCCAACACAGTGAGGATGCAGAGGAGGAAGAGTGTGTAAAATTCTACACTGGGAGCCCGGGAGGAAAAAGAGCTGAAAGATTAGAGAAGCAGTGACCACAGTGACATCAACAGAAGTTGGAGGCGAGTATTTAGGTACGTTTTGATTCCGGAGTGGAGACATTTTGCTGTGGACTTCTCTGGGGGCCATTGTCCAACAGATGGGAGCTCCTCGTCAATATAAAGTTTGTAGAAAAGGGGCCGCAAGTTAATAAGCCTGGGAACTCAAAACTTTACGGACTCGGGGGGAGAAAAACAATCTGAGGACACAACACAATCGGCAGAACTGTTTCTTTCCTATATAGTGAACATGGGAAGAAGGAGTAGGCCATTCAGCCCCTCGAGCTTGTTCCGCCATTCAATTAGATCATGGCTGATCTTAACTCCACCTACCCACTTTGGTTCCATATCCCTTAATACCCGTGCCTAACAAAAATCTATCAATCTCAGTTTTGTACTTTTTTTCAATTGACCCCCAGCCTCAACAGCTTTCTGGGAGAGAGAGTTCCAGATTTCCACTGCCCTTTGTGTGAAGAAGTGCTTCCTGACATCACCCCTGAACGGCCTAGCTCTAATTTTAAGGTTATGCCCCCACCTTGTTCAGGACTCCCCCCACCAGAGGAAATAGTTTATCTCCATCTACCCTGTCAACTCCTTTAATCATCTTAAACACTTCAATTAGATCATCCCCTGCTGCGACATTGCTTCTTTTGTCTTCTCGCCTGCTGCAGCTGTTTAATGATGTGGTGATCACCACTGGGATTGTCCGTTGCAGGTGTTTGATGGAGCAGTAATCGTCCTTTCCTTGGCCCCTATGGTGGCTTCGACCGTAGCAAATGGACCTAGCAGCCCCTGGGACGCCATCAGCCTGATCATTACCCTCCGCATCTGGAAGGTCAAACGCATCATTGACGGTGAGTATGAGGCGTTAACATAATGTTGCTGCTTGGCTTTTTTTTCTGTTGCCCGGGGTGGGGGGGGGGTCTCTGCTATTAGCTCTGCCAAAGAGCCAGCACAGCATGATGGGCTGGGTGGCCTCCTTCTGTGCTGTAAGAGTCTATGATTCCATCACAGTCAAAAAAGCAAAGAAAGAACAAACTTGCATTTATATAGCGCCTTTCACGACCTCAGGACGTCCCAAAGCGCTTTACAGCCAATGAAGTACTTTTTGAAGTGTAGTCACTGTTGTAATGTAGGAAACGCGGCAACCAATTTACGCACAGCAAGATCCCACAAACAGCAATGAGATAAATGACCAGATAATCTGGGTTTTTTTTTAAGTGACGTTGGTTGTGGGATAAATATTGGCCAGGACACCGGGGAGAACTCCCCTGTTCTTCTTCGAAATAATGCCATGGGATCTTGTTACGTCCACCTGAGAGGGCAGATGCGGCCTCGGTTTAACGTCTCATCCGAAAGACGGCACCTCCGACAGTGCAGCGCTCCCTCAGTACTGCACTGGAGTGTCAGCCTGGATTATGTGCTCAAGTCTCTGGAGTGGGGCTCGAACCCATGACTCAGAGATGAGAGTGCTACTAACTGAGCCCCCCTTGGTTGAAGTGCCGCAGGGCAGGCAAGAGCCATGGAACTGTGGTTCAGTAAGGGTCAACATTTTGAGTCAACATTTTCAGGAGAGAAGCAGTGGCTAAATTAGCAAATAAAAAAAAAAGCCTTTACCCGGCTCCAGGCAGCAGATGAAAACTTAGCAACGCTTGGTTAACATCCCCTGGATAAAATGCTAATATTAACCCAGTTGCAAAGACAGCCTGTCACTGTTGCACTCTGCAAGTTAAGAACTAGTTCCAGAATTAAACAAATACAGAAAGTGCTGTGACAGCAAAATATATTGGGCAGAAGTGACTGTAATCTCACAGTCCAGTTCCAATCCCAATTAAGTGGCAGCTTTCCAATGACAAATCTCACAGTCGTGTTTTTCTGGACTGGATAATCAATTCATCAATAACGCACACAGTTCTTAATTTTACACTGGACAATGACACTGTTTTAATAGGATTCCTGCACTCAATGTCAGCAGTCTACAAGCAATGCTCAAATGGTTAGCAGTGGACCTTATGTCTAATCACCAGAGGTGCTGTCTTTTGCTGGGTGTGTGGTCCCACTGTGTTGACTGCCACGTGGCAACTCACCCAGGTGGCCTTTAGTCATATGGGAGCCTTGGCAGTGAGTGTTGGCAGGGTGCTCGACCACGGTGGGCATCACGGCCGTGCCCAATTCTGTCCTCACCCAAACATCCACACACACATGTGTTTCCCAGCAGGGCCCATGGGACAGCAGGAACCCTAGCTCTTGTTGGGGTTTTTTTTTTTAACCTCTTCCTAGCCCAGTGGCACTGAGGCCAAACCCCAACAGTCTGTGCAAGCAACTGTGATCCCACACAGCTAATTCAGCACTGCCCTGGGGTCAAAGCTGGGAAAATCGATCAATCTCAGTTTTCAAATTATCAATTGACCCCCCAGCCTCAACACCATTTTGGGGGGGAGAGTTCCAGATTTCCACTACCCTTTGTGTGAAGAAGTGCTTCCTGACATCACCCCTGAACGGCCTAGCTCTATTTTTAAGGTTATGCCCCCTTGTTCTGGACTCCCCCACCAGAGGAAATAGTTTCTCTCTACCTACCCTACTATCCACCTACCCTACTATCGGAAAGACAGCATCGCTGACAGTGCAGCACTCCCTCAGTATTGCAGTGGAATGTCAGCCTTGATTATGTGCTCAAGTCTCCAGATTGGGGTTTGAACCCACAACCTTCTGACTCAGAGGCTGAGACTGACAGGAGGTAAGGGGGGGAGGAGGAACGAGCAAGGGAAACCCCTGGTGCGAGGAATCTCCCCTCTGAGTCAGAAGGGCACGGATCCAAGTCCCACTCTAGGGACTTGAGCACAAACACTAGGCTGATACTCCCAGTGCAGTACTGAGGGAGTGCTGCACTGTCAGAGGCCCCGTCTGCCCTTTCGGGTGGACGTAAGAGATCCCATGGCACTATTCGAAGAACAGCAGGGGAGTTCTCCCCAATATCCTGTCCAATGTTTATCCCTCAACTAACACGTAAAACAGATTATCTGGTTAATTATTTCATTGCTCTTTGTGGGATCTTGCTGTATGCAAATTGGCTGCCGTATTTCCTACATTACAACAGTGACTACACTTCATAAAGTACTTCATTGGCTGTAAAGCGCTTTGGGACATTCAGAGGTTGTGAAAGGCGCTATATAAATGCAAGTTTCTTCCTTATTTTCTCGTTTAAGATGCAGACAGATTGACGGACGGATAAGATCCTCCACCGTGCCTCATTCCAGGATCAAAAATATCGCCTTTAATCCCTTTTGATTGCATTAATGCAGATTATACTGCATTCCCATTGCAGACTGTTTCCCCAAACTGTTCATCAGCGGAATTGGTATTTATGAGCACATGTCTGCTAATCAGCATTTGGACCTGTTCATTAGGAGCAAGTGGAATATCATTAACATTTACTGAATCTAGATTAAGGATTAATCAATGAAGATGACAAATTTAAATTTAATTTTTTTTAAAGAGTAATTTAAAATTGAACAATCAGCCTTTAAAGGAGAAACACTTTGTGTTAAGGGGTCATGTAGGTCCAAATGTTGTAAAGGGAGCCATCTCTTAACTTGTTAAGGGTCCTCAGCTGTCTTGTGTTACTGTACGTAGGAGTAGGAGTAGGCCATTCAGCCCATCGAGCCTGTTCCGCCATCCAATTAGATCAAGGCTGATCTGTATATTGACTCCATTTACCTGCTTCGGCTCCATGTGCCTTAATACCATTCGCTGACAAAAATCGATCAATCTCAGTTTTCAAATTATCAATTGACCCCCCAGCCTCAACACCATTTTGGGGGAGAGAGTTCCAGATTTCCACTCCCCTTTGTGTGAAGAAGTGCTTCCTGACATCACCCCTGAACAGCCTAGCTCTATTTTTAAGGTTATGCCCCCTTGTTCTGGACTCCCCCACCGGAGGAAATAGTTTCTCTCTACCTACCCTACCATCCACCTACCCTACTATCGGAAAGACAGCATCGCTGACAGTGCAGCACTCCCTCAGTATTGCAGTGGAATGTCAGCCTTGATTATGTGCCCAAGTCTCCAGAGTGGGGTTTGAACCCACAACCTTCTGACTCAGAGGCTGAGACTGACGGGGGGTAGGGGGGAGGAGGAGGAATGAGCAAGGGAAACCCCTGGTGCGAGGAATATCCTCCGCCAGCTGTAGCCCTTGGGAATCTTTGTTCAGTGGACTGAATAAATCTGAAGTGATGTTACAGATAGAAACCCACTGGGAATGACATTGCTGTGAATTACATGTTAGTTTGTAGGCTGAATATAGTGACCCCACTATTCCCGGCCAGAATGGAGATGATTGGGTAATTCCCCCATCAATCACGCCTGGAGACCGCACTGCTGTAAGTGACTGGGATTAATTTTACACACATAGTTTGTATTATATAACTATCCTCCACTCAGTGCATTTTGCTGGAGAAATCACCATGCTTTTATCGGGAGGAGTTGCTGTAGTTTCGGTCACAAGTTCTGTTTCCTCTAGTTTGTAGGGACTCTTTTGAAATAGACTCTGTAGACTGTTTGGTGTAGTGCACTGTTTAAACAGACTATAAAATAGCCTGTTTGCTGTGAGTCCTGCCGTAAGTCCCGCCCCGTCTCCAACTCAGTGGCTGACACAGTGGTGTCAACAGACACTCTGCAGACGGTGCCACAGCAGGAGCTGTCCACGGTGCTGAATTGTGTAGTGAAATGTATCAGACAGCTGCTGCAATTGACATTGACATTCGCAGTTGCTGTTCCCAGTAATTGCAAGACGCTCATCATGCCTAAAAATACCGTCTTGGATGCCTCTCCCTCCAGCCCAGCCCCCACCCTCCCACTCCTCAGTGACACACTCTATAAATAGGAGCTGTTATATCAGTGGCCCTTGCTGCAATGAGGACAATGCAAGCAGTAAAGGGACTGAGCACTCTGTGCATTAAGGAGCGCCTCTTTTTTGGGGGATGGGGGAGGGTTGGGGTCAAGGCGAGGCTGAGGCCCCAGTACTTCTATTTTCTTTGCTGCCAATCGAAATTCATCGAAAACCTTCAGAACAAATGGCTCCGTATCATAAGTCAAGAAAGAAAGGGGTCCCCGAGAGTGTTTCAGTATTTACTTGCATTTATATAGCGCCTTTCACGACCTCAGGATGTCCCAAAGTGCTTCACAGCCAATGAAGTACTTTTGAAGTGTAGTCACTGTTGTGATGTAGCAAACGCGGCAACCAATTTGCGCACAGCAAGATCCCACAAACAGCAATGTGGTAAAGACCAGATAATCTGTTAAGTAAATAAATTAAGTTTTTTGAAAAACTGACTTTCAGAGTCCAGTTTCTATTTTAGATATTTCCAAATAGTCCGTTTAAAAACAGACTGGTCCAAAATCGGATGGGAGCGACCAAAATCAGATGGACCCTCCCATCCGATTTTGGACCAGTCTGTTGGGCAATGTTGCTATGGTGAAAATTAAGTTAGGATGTTAAAGGGTAAAGGTAAGAGGTCTCATGATATTGAAGCATTATTAAATTCTGTAGTCGCACCAATAATTCACTCATTTCCGACATTCACAGCCTGCAGTGCTTGTCTCTTAATCCTGCTCTTTTGGTGTTTTATGAGAAGTGTGTTCTACTCCAACTGTGTTTGGTCCGGAGAGTTGGGTCAATGGGACTAATTGCTCCTGCTCAAACCAGTTGTGCTAAAGGGCTGATTCTGCAATGGGACGCTCCCAGTGAGGAGCACCAGGGAGCACTATTTGGGAGATCATTAACTGCTGAGCATGTAAGGGCCGTATGTGCTCGACTCAAGGAGACAATTCCCTGAGTTCTTGTGCTGTGGCTCCCTCCGGTGGCACAACCCACAAATAACAGGTCTGCCACACTTTAGCTGGGCTCAAACCAGCAGTTAAATTGCTTGTGTTTGGTTCTTTTTTTTCAGTTTTATTCTTTCACTCTACATTTGGTGTCGATAATAGGACAATAAGAAAAGTGAACGAGTAAAGGGCCATCAGCCCATCCCTCTTGTCTCTTAACTCTGCCACTATACTGTCCAGCCACGTCCGAAAGTCCATAATGGTTCAAACTCTACTATCCCACCTGACAGATTATTCTGAATATTTACTATGTTTTGAGTAAAGACGTTCTTCCCAATATCTGCTCCAATTTTAATTTATGTCCTCTGGCCCTATAAGGCTGCAAAACCCCTGTACTCCCAGGCATTTATCGTCCATCCCTAGTTGCCCCTTGAGAAGGCGGTGGTGGGCCTTCTTCTTGAACCTCTGCAGTCCGTGTGGTGAATGTGCTGTCAGGTTGGGAATTCCAGGATTTTGAGCCAGCGACGATGACGGAGCGGCTGATATATGTCCAAGTCGGGATGGTGTGTGACTTGGAAGGGAAAGTGCAGGTGGTGGAGCTCCCATGTGCCTGCTGCCCTTGACCTTCTAGTTGGTGGATGGTCTAAAATAATGAGACTCCCGCCAGTGGAAACAGTTTCTCCTTATTTACTCTATCAAAACTCCTCATGATTTTGAGCACCTCTATTAAATCTCCCCTTAACCTTCTCCGCTCTGAGGAGAACAATCCCAGTATACGACAAGTATAAGAGAAAATGGTTGTCCCTGAGCTCCCGCGATCTGTACCGTTCCTCAGTCTGTGATTCAGGTCTGATCAGCCCCTGCCCTGTGCCTTTGACTTTTTCAGCTTACGTCCTGCCAGTTAAGGTGGAGATGGAGATGGTCATCCAACAGTACGAGAGGGCTAAACAGGTTCGTGAGGAACAACTGGAGCGACTCACGCAGATCTGTCAGGAGCAAGCAGTAAGTGAGCCGACAGAAAGACTTGCATTTATATAGCGCCTATCACGACCCCAGGACAGCCCAAAGCGCTTTACAGCCAGAATTACAGTATGAATTACTTTTTTTGAAGTATAATCACTGTTGCAATGTAGGAACCGCAGGCAGTTAACTTGCGCACAGATAGCTTCCACAAACAGCAATAAGATAATGAGCAGATAATCTGTTTTTAGATGTCGGTTGAGGGATAAATATTGGTCAGGACACCAGGGAGAACTCCCCTGCTCTTCTTGTAATAGTTCCATGGAATCTTTTACATCTACCTGAGAGGGCAGACGGGGCCTCGGTTTAACGTCTCATTCGAAAGACGGCACCCCCGACAGTGCAGCACTCCCTCAGTACTGGCACTGGGAGCGTCAGCCTAGATTTTGTGCTCACACCTCTGGAGTGGGACTTGAACCTACAACCTTCTGACTCAGAGGCGTGAGTGCTGCCCACTGAGCCCCGTGGACTGACACCGTACAGTGTAGATTGTAGGAGGAAGCAAAGACCAAGAAAGAGTTTCACAGTCTTGAGGTTCCGGGAAAGGCTGAGATAGAATCAGAGCCTTGAATTAGACGCAGCGGTGTGACAGGGAGCAGGATGGATAATCTATTTAGGGCAGGAATTTGAAGCTCTCTGCCCTGATGTGACAGGATAAGTGAACTGCCAGTAGGCAGTAATGCAAAGTGACAGCATGCTGATAAGCCATCCCATCTGATATCCCATTTGCTATTCAGAAGAAGCTGAGAGCATGTGGGTCCCGTGTCTGTTAAATATGCGGCCTGTCAAAATGCTTCACCACACAAGCCTGATGTACCATAATGCTTCACTTCACATCACTGGACATGACTTGATGTTGTTAGGTTTTTTCTCACATTAATATGTCCCAAATTGTGAAATCCCCCCCAAAAAAATTGGGTTTGCAGATCCTGGGACCTCATCTGGCTCCACACTGGTGTATGTTACTCAAAGGTAGCAACTAAAACTTTCAGAAGATTAAACGGCAGAAAATAATAAATAAATAATTGTGCACCAGTTAGTGTCAGCTTGGTGTAATTGTGCACAAGTTACTGTCAGTCTGGTGTAATTGTTAACCAGTTAGTATCAGTCTGGCATAATCATGGACCTCTTAGTGTCAGCCTGGTATAATAGTGCACCTGTTAGTGTCAGCCTGGTATAGTTGTGCACCTGTTAGTGTCAGCCTGGTATAATTGTGCTCTTGTTAGTGTCAGCCTGGTATAATTGTGCACCCGTTAATGTCAGCCTGGTATAATAGTGCACCTGTTAGTGTCAGCCTGGTATATTTGTGCACCTGTTAGTGTCAGCCTGGTATTTTTGTGCACCTGTTAGTGTCAGCCTGGTATAATTGTGCACCTGTTAGTGTCAGCCTGGTATAATTGTGCACCTGTTAGTGTCAGCTTGGTATAATTGTGCACCCATTAGTGTCAGGCTGATGAAGTAACATTGCTGTTTGTGGGATCTTGCTGTGCACAAATTGGCTGCCGTGTTTCTGACATTACAACAGTGACTACATTTCAAAAGTACTTCATTGGCTCTAAAGCACTTTGGGGAGTCCTTTGGGACCGTTGCAAGGTCCCACAAACAGCAATGTGATAACGACCAGATAATATGTTTTTTTTAAGTAATGTTAGTTGAGGGATAAATATTGACCAGGACACCGGGGAGAATTCCCCTGCTCTTCGTCGAATATAATTCCATGGGATCTTTTACGTCCACCTGGGAGGGCAGTCGGGGGCCTCGGTTTAACATCTCATCCAGAAGACGGCACCTCCTACAGTGCAGCACTCCCTCAGTATTGCACTGGAAGTGTCAGCCTAGATTTTGTGCTCAAATGTCTGGAGTGGGACTTGAGCTCTCCATCACAAGAGGGCTCCTAGCTGTGCCAAGCTGATGCGTTGCCTTCCGTACAGTGAGTGTAATTAGGAAGTGGTCTGGTTACAATAGAAGTGAACAGGAAATAAAATAAGAAAATATGAGAAAAGCACAGAAAGTCAATCAGCATCTGAAAGAGAAAAAAAGGACTCATCAAGGGATTAAGGGGTGATCTGATCGAGGTGTTTAAGATAATTAAAGGATTTGATAGGGTAAATAGGGAGATACTATATCTCCCTCTGGTGGGAGAGTCCAGAACAAATGGGTATAACCTTAAAATTAGAGCTAGGCCTTTCAGGGGTGATGTCAGGAAGCACTTCAACACAAAGGGGAGTGGAAATCTGGAACTCTCTCCCCCCACAAAGCTATTGAGGCTGGGGGTCAATTGAAAATTTCAAAACTGGCATTGATAGATTTTTGTTAGGCAAGGGTATTAAAGGTTATGGAACCAAGGTGGGTAAACGGAGTTAAGATACAGATCAGCCATGATTTAATTGAATGGCGGAACAGACTCGAGGGGCTGAATGGCCTACTCCTGTTCCTATGCTCCTATGCCAAACTCCACTTTCATCTGTTGAACTGCCGAACAATGAGAAACGGAATCCGATTGAATGGATCGGTGCATTGAAGTTCTATTTCTGAATTAACGTAGGAAATATCTCAGGCCCCTTTAAATGTGAGCATCAGGAATGCGTTCAGACGTACATCTGAGAAGGCTGCGTCTTTTAGAATTGACTGGGTTCATTTCAGCCGAATTAACTGCGGGCTCTGTGTTATCAGATCAAAGGAAAGAAACACCCTTGTTTGGTGAAAGGCACAAACTTCGACTTCAAACGTGTTTGACCTGCTAATTGGTCCCTCAGAAAATTTTGCAAAGCAATTAGTGACCCAGCGCGACTATAAAACCACACTTAACTGATGTTACTGCCACAACACGTGAGCTTGCTTCCTCTAGGCCGACAGTCAATTGGAGCACTTGTACAGACACTTAGGGACAAGTCTAACCATCTAGCTCCTTACTGTATCTGTTTTGTTCCGATGAATATACTTGACTGTGTTTACTGTAGAAGCTGCTCTACGGGTAGGACAGAGAGAATTTTACTCTACGTTGAACCTGTGCTCTACCTGACCCGGAAGTCCACAATACTGGGACAAAATTAAGCGTTAGAAAGAACTTGCATTTATATAGCGCCTTTCACAACCTCAGGATGTCCCAGAGCTCTTTCCAGTACCTTTGAGGTGTAGCCACTGTTGTAATATAGCGGAAACACGGCAGCCAATTTGCACACAGCAAGGTCCCACAAACAGCAGTAAGATAATGACCAGATAATCTGTTTTTAGTGATGTTGGTTGAGGGATAAATATTGGCCCAGGGTAGGATAGTGAGAAAAGAGAACAGTTCAAGAAACAGTTAGATGATGTGGTGGGGGAGGGAGCTGGACAGGTCATCTGGATACATGAGCTACGATGGACTAAATGGCCTTCCTCATCCCAATGTGATCTTGTGATTTCAAAGCAAACATTAGATTTAAAAACACATGGAGCCTGAAGCTTATTCTGGATATAATTACATACGTTTTCATATTACAGTCACACTAAGTAACAGGATTGGCTTATTATTGACCAGAAATCTTTAAAATCAGCTTAGGAAGATTGTAAAGTCATAAAAATCCATTATAAAGAAATATAAATCCCACTAGTCTTTTTGACCATGAGTTCTCTCATTTCATACAACAGATAAGCACGGTGCAGTTGCTGCACTACCGCTGCCTAACACCAGAGGGCAATGAGCTCTCACCAGCCGATTAATACCAGACTCCAACCCATGCAGAGCCTCTATCTTTGTGTACAATTTGTGCGCCCTGTTCGATCCCATTACAGTCTAGAATTTGATTTTTGATCAGCCTTGTGTCTGACATACGCAGGAGTCCGTTACTACAGCCCCAATATAAAGTGCACACTCTCTCCCCATGTGACTAAGCCCAGAGGACTGAGGTGCATTTTGCCATTGACTGAGGTTCAGGGACCCCTCCCCCCTCCACATGCGTGCACAGGGGTACTGCTGAAGTTTAACTAACTAAAACCGCACAGAGCACTGGTAAACTACCCACTGCTTGTCCAGCATGGACCACCCTATCAGCTGTGGCCATTAGCTTGCCAGCTCATCTGGAGCCAAGTGGGAACAATGTCCTCCTTGATCAATAACTCTGACAATGTAAATATAAACGGGCCACAGTGGAAAGAACGATACATGGTTAAAATCCCGATACTGATCGCCACTTAAAATTAAACTGTGACAGTGAGACACGGGGCACGGGTTCAAACTAGTAAAAGGGAAGTTTAGGACTAACACTGAAACGTTAGATGTTAAACCGAGGCCCCGTCTGCCCTCTCAGGTGGACGTAAAAGAGCAGGGGAGTTCTCCCCGGTGTCCTGGCCAATATTTATCCCTCAACCAACATCACTAAAACAGATTATCTGGTCATTTATCACATTGCTGTTTGTGGGAGCTTGCTGTGCTGTGACTACACTTCAAAAGTACTTCATTGGCTGTAAAGCGCTTTGGGACGTCCTGAGGTCATGAAAAGCACTATATAAATACGATCCTTTCTTTCTTTCAGTGATAGAGCAAGCGTCACCCGTGGTAATGTGTCTTTGCATCTGTTTCTGATTTGCAGTTCGAGGTCAGGCAGCTGCGAGCCCACCTTGCCCAACAGGACCTGGACCTTGCTGCCGAGAGGGAGGCTGCCATGCAGATGCACCATGTCTGGAACAAGCAGAGCAGCAAGTTCCAAGTGGTCGATGGGTCAGCAACAGGGGCGTCCGACGACGAGAGCCCCGACAGCATCATCAAACCGCGCCAAACACAAAGTAAGGACCCGGCAAAGTCTGTTCAAGTCATTCTTTCCTTTTTTAAAATCCAAACAGTAAGAAACCAAGCACTTTCCAGGACATCATCAAGGCTGAAAGTTGGGGGGCGAGGGGGAAGAGAAGATGAGGTAAATCAGGACAGAGTGATTTATCTTCCACCTGCAATCCTTCGGCTTTTAAAACCCAACTTGGATTTTAGAAACCTGAAGATTGTAGTAGGAATGGAAGACTGAGGATAGTGAATGTTAATCGTATGATTTATATCAATGAGTGTTAATTGTATTCAGGTGGCGGGTATCAATTGGGGACTCTCTCGTATCCTTTTTATAGGAGAGCTTACCTAGGGTGTGGTGTGTGTGTAAGGGGAATCTCTGTGAATAAAGGCTTGGAAGCAACTGAAGACCAGGCTCTAGTGTTCCATCCTTCACCACCTGGTTATACAATTTTAGCAGTGAGGAGTTCCACAATTTTGAAGTTTGAAGTAACCAATTGGAGTAGGAGATGATTCCTGATCTACAGATTACTTGTATTTTACAGAGCTAGTGAACCAAGTTGTTACAAGTTGCAACATTACAGGCCATCTCACCATTGGGAATATTACAGACCATCTCATCAGTGGGAATATTACAAACTATCTCACCATTGGGAATATTACAAACCATCTCACCATTGGGGACATTACAGGCCATCTAACACTGGGAACATTACAGACCATCTCACCATTGGGAATATTACAAACCATCTCACCATTGGGGACATTACAGACCATCTCACCATTGGGAATATTACAGACCATCTCACCATTGGGAATATTACAAACCATCTCACCATTGGGGACATTACAAGCACCACTAGAAATATCACTGATAATCTCACCACTAGGAATATTACAGTCCTTCTTACCACTATAAATATTTCCAATCTTTTTTTTCCATTGGCAACATTACAGCCCATCTCACCACTGTAAATATTACAGTCCAGTGTATACTAGTGTACCTCAAAATCCTGCATCATCTCATTCATTACTGATATTAAAATTAACATTTTTAGAAATGTCCAAAACTTTAATTAGAATGACAATGTGTCACACCAGTAAAGTGTTGAACTGTAATACAAAGGGGTGCTGGGGAGACAATAAACATTCATTTTGAGTGTGTGTAAGCAGAACTTTTACACAACTGATAGCCAAGTGACAAAAGCAAAATACTGCGGATGCTGAAATTAAAAGCAGAAAATGCTGGCAACACTCAGCAGGTCAGGCAGCATCTGTGGAGAGAGAAACAGAGTTAACGTTTCAGGTCCTTTCGTCACCCGGAGTTCTGACGAAAGGTCATCGACCTGAAACGTTAACTCTGTTTCTTTCTCCACGGTTACTGCCTCACTTGCTGAGTATTTCCAGCACTTTCTGTTTTGATAGCCAAGAGATCTGTTTTGCTGTTAAACCTACTAGTGTGTCTTTAAACTCTGTGAGGTTGAACCCAAAAATTGATACCTAGGGCTAGATTTACTGGCGATGGGGTCATCAGACACCAGCAACGTACCTCGGAAGGTCGCAATCCAACTGCCCATTGAATCAATGGATGGAAATTTGTGGGCAATGGACTTGAGAATTTTTCCAATGTACGTTCTATGGCATGAGACACCTTGGAAAACCAACCCTCGGTCCCTTACTGTGTGCCAGACACAGCCACTGTTTCAGCGTCAGGAGCACAGTGTGTAGGCTACACTGTAGGAATTGAACACAGCTGCAGTCATTCATCTGGGCCGATAAAGCTATGTATTCAGGACCTTGGACAGTGAACAACCACCTGCCTCGTGCTGCAGTTACCTTGAATGCCTGGAGTGAGAGCCAGCTTCCTTATGTGTCAAGCTGATGCCAGGCATGCAGTATATCAGTGGCCATTGTTAGATTTGGATTGCGGTTAAACAGTCAACAGAAGATTGGGAGTAAATTACTGCACAGTGCACCATCCAGCAAGTTATATAAATGTAAAGAATCTTACACCAGGTTATAGTCCAACAGTTTTATTTTTTTTTCAAATAAAACTGTTGGACTATAACCTGGTGTTGTAAGATTCTTTACATTTGTCAACCCCAGTCCATCATCAGCATCTCCACATAATGTTATCTAGAGTTATATAAAGTTCTGGTTAGACCCTATTTAGAGGACTGCGTTCAGTCCTGGGCACCAAACTTCAGGAAGGATATATTGCCCTTGGAGGGGGTGCAGCACAGATTCACCAGAATGATTCCGGGGCTAAAAGGGTTAAATTATGAGGAGTAGGTTGCATAGACTGGAGTATAGAAGATTAAGGGGTGATCTAATTGAGGTTTTTAAGATGATTAAAGGATTTGATAGGGTAGATAGAGAGAACCTATTTTCTCTGATGGGCAAGTCCAGAACAAGGGGGCATTACCTTAGAAATAGAGTGAGGCCGTTCAGGGGTGATGTCGGGAAGCACTTCTTCACACAAAGGGGAGTGGAAATCTGGAACTCTCTCCCCCAAAAAGCTGTTGAGGCTGGGGGTCAATTGAAAATGTCAAAACTGCGATTGAGAGATATATGTTAGGCAAGGGTATTAAGGGTTACGGAACCAAGACGGGTAAATGGAGTTAAGATACAGATCAACCATGAACTCACTGGATGGTGGAACAAGCTCGAGGGGCTGAATGGTCTCCTCCTGTTCCTATGTCCCTATTCTGTTTGTGAATGGTGTAAGTGTGTATGTATGGGATTCCTGAGTCCAAGAGTTTCACCTCTCTGAAGCAATATTTTTTGACAGTATAACTCTTTGTTGCCTGCCCGCATTGGCTCAAAAATGGTATCCATTTTGTAACTGTGGAATTGGCTAGTAACAACTGGAATCTGTTGATTAAACTAACTCTGATTAAGTTCCTTTCTCTTCTCTCTTTCATTTGCTTGACCTCAATAGGCTGCTGTTTCTACTGCTGTATCCTAGATTGAGGAGTTTGTATTTTTGTATTTGTAACTCATGAATTGGATAGAGTTCCCGGCAACACAAGGTGAAAATTATGTTGCTTCAACACGCTGTTTCAGATAATTCGTTGCATTGGAGTTCTACTGGGGGAGCATTTTGCTTTGAATGGAGCTCCTCCCTCTCACCAATCGACCCTTTTCTTTCTGACCCACACTGGCTCCCAGTCCCCCAACACCTCATATTTAAGATTCTCGTCCTTGCGTTTAAATCCCTTCATGGCCTCATCCCTCCCTATCTCTGTAACCTCCTTTCTCTCCTTCCCCGAACTCTTCGCTCCTCTGACTCTGGCTTCCTGTATATCCCCCCCCCCCGCCCCCCCCCCCCCGTTTCACCCCACCATTGCAGTCGTGCATCTAGCTTTGGAATTCCCTCCCTAAACACCCCGGTCTCTCCACTTCCCTCTCCTTCTTTAAGACCCTCCCTAAAACACACTTCTTCGACCAAAGTTTTGCTCAGCTCTCCTAATATCTCCTTCTTTGAGTTTGTGTCCATTTTTGTTTGACTATGCCTCTGTGAAATGCCATGAGACTTTTGTTTTACACATTAAAGGCACTATATAAATGCAAATTATTGCTGTTGTTGTACTCAAGATTGCTCTTCACCACTCTTTGTTCCTCTCATTCCCAGGTTTCTTATGAATTTCCCAACAATGCTCAGCCAAGTTCTCAATACCCAGCTCCTTTGTGTAACCTCACACATCCACCCCGCAAACACAGACTGGAATGTGTTTCTCGATCGTTCACCTCATTGTCATGATTCAAGACGTCAACTAAGCTTCTGAATGATTTTGTAGCAAACTCCCCCCCTATGTATTATTCTATTGGGTTTCTTCTTACTGAGAAATCCAAGTGAAGGACCCATTGTGTAGGGCACCAATGTTGAAAAAGAATAGGGGAGAAAATGAGATAAATCAAAGAGGATTGGATAGGTAGTTTTGGGTTCTAAAAACCTGTGGCAGTAAAGATTGAGGGAGGTAGTGTAGTGGTTATATTACTGGACTGGTAATCCAGAGAGTGTTAGTTCATAATCCCACCGTGGCCATTTGAGAATTTGAATTCAGTTTTAAAATTCACCTGGTACCAGTAAAAGTGACCATGAAGCTGTCGGATTGTTGTAAAAACCCAACTGGTTCACTAAAGTCCTTACCCAGTCTGGGCCTATATGTGAGTCCAGTCCCCACACCAACGTGGTTGACTCTTAACGGCCCTCTGAAGTGGCCTAGCAAACCACTCAATTGTATCAAATCCAACCTGCAGTTCAAAAAGGCCTGCTAAGGACGGGCAATAAATGCCAGCCTTGCCAGCGATCCCGAGAATTAATTTTTTTAAAAACGTTTTGTAGGAAATGGTGTATTAAGTCTTGATCTCAGCACATTGTAGATTGCAAATCTGCATCTTAAGAGCAAGGTTTAGAAGAGCAACGATTTACCCCTAAAAGAATAGAAGGTTTTGCCGATAGGGTTAGATGAAGAGAGTGGGAGGAGGCTTGTGTGGAGCAATTATATTGACAATCCAGTCTGTCTAGAGCAGCAGAAGGGATAGTCTTTTTATTCATGACTTCCCATCAATAATGTAGCAGCATAGGATGCACAGCATAATTGATTCAATCTGGCTTTTTGAAACAAATTCTTAGATTCAAAATAATTACCAACAACAGGATGTTTGGTTGACTCTATAAAGGCAAACGCAATGGTTGGAGACCCTGAATAGTGACTTCGCTTGCTGTCCCCATAGAAAGATGTTGCCAGCCTACTGTAGAGAAACCTTTCTTGTTCTGTTTAGTGAGACTGTGCTAGCATTGAGAGTTAGGCAGCATGTAAATTATGAATCATGAATGAGAGGAATATGGAGACTTTTTACATCGCAGATCCAGTGCAGCTCCAGTCTGCCTTGTGTATCCACATCTAGTCCCGAGGAGTTGCCTTAGGCTGCATCAAGGCCTCTCTCCAAAACTCCCAACATTAGCACAGTGCACACCTCTGACTGGAGGCATTTAAAGGGAAACGGAGGCCAGAAAAGCTTTTAAGGGCCTATGAAACCCAGGAAAACAATTATGCTCTCTTTGTATGTCAGGTTAGATTGCCATCTCTAGAGTGCAGCTATTTCAGGTACAGAGAGCTTAGTGGTTTGGGCCTTGTAGTGAGGAGAAAGTGGTCCACAGAAAACATCTGTTTCTTTCACCTGCAGACGGCAAGCTACTGTGAAAAAGGCAAGGTCTGCAGCCACAGACACCCCAGGGACTGGTTGTGAATCCAGCTCACAGGGACTGGCTAGGCTCCTGACATACTACATCAATGTAAGAGTACTTAACTGGGACAGTAATACCCAGAAGGAAGATTGCATCTGAAGTGATTCTCTTTGAAGGGGTCCTTCTCCCCACCGTTACATTGTTGAACGAAAATGTGCTAAGTGGCATTTGTTTTCTTTGAGTTAAGATGAATAAGAAATCATAAATGACTGGTTATATCACCCATGTCTAGGTTAGGGATTTCCCAATTTATCTTCACACCCAAACCCCAAGATAATGATAGCACTTCTGTTTTTTTTTTCCTTCCTGTGATGATTTGGTTTCCTTCCAATTTTATCCCCTCCTCTCCTGAAGGCACTTGCTCTCTCTTGGAGTGCAATGTCAAAGGCACCCGTCCCCTTCCAATACCCTGCCTAGGTGGCCATTCCGAATGTATCGGTGAGTGCTGCCGAGCCCTTCGAATGTGGAGGGGTATCACAATTGAGAAGTATCCTGTCCTCATTTAGTGCTCATGGACTTTCAATAACAACTATAACAATTGGCATTTACATAGTGCCTTTGATGTAGTAAAAGGTCTCAAGGCGCTTCACATGGGACATTCTGAGGTTGTGAAAGGCGCTATATCAATGCAAGCCTTCCTTTCTTTCTTTTAAATTGGCCTAGGGTTTTTTTTATCCTCTCCCAAAAGATTACATGGCTGCTGGTGGATGGGTGGGTGGAATGGATGGGTGGGTGGGTAATTGGGTGGGTGGATTGGATGGGTGGGCGGGTGGGCGGATGGGTGGGTGGATGGGTGGGTGGGTGGGTGAGTGGGTGGGTGGAAGAGTGGGTGGGTGGAAGAGTGGGTGGGTGAGCGGGTGGATGGGTGGGTGGGTGGATGGGTGGGCGAGTGGATTGGATGGGCGAGTGGATTGGATGGGTGGGTGGATGGTGGGTGGATGTGGGTGGATGAGTGGGCGGGTGAGTGGGTGGGTGGGTGAGTGGGTGGGTGGAAGAGTGGGTGGGTGGAAGAGTGGGTGGGTGAGCGGGTGGATGGGTGGGTGGGTGGATGGGTGGGCGAGTGGATTGGATGGGCGAGTGGATTGGATGGGTGGGTGGATGGTGGGTGGATGTGGGTGGATGAGTGGGCGGGTGAGTGGGTGGGCAGGTGAGTGGATGGGTGGGTGGGGAGCATTGAAGGTCATGTTGCTTATTTGCAACAAGAATGAGTAGGAGAGACTCAATGACCTGTTGGTCTATTTCTGTCCATCTGTTGGTCTGTGAGGGGAAGGGGGAAGGCCAGAGAAATGGTGCAGCATCAACAATATTGATGTGAACCAATGATGGGTCAACTATAGGAGCAAGAAAAAAGGCTGACAGAGATGATGGGAAGAGTCAATAAAATAACAATGGGGAAAGGCCCAGGGCAATGGCCAGGTGAATATGGAGTTCCCTAGAATCTTTGCTTGTCTCATGGGTTATTGATAAAGGCAGTGGGGGTAGGGGGAGGAACACACTGTGAGTTTTGCTTTGAATGGAAGTGAGAAGACAGGAAGTCAGTGGTGGATCTGTGAATGCTCAGCAGATAAGTGATAAAGAAGCCAAAACAGCTCTTAGTGTGAACAGGAGATAGCGGGAGGGGCGATGGTACAAGAGCAGGATCCAGTCGGTCACTCGACCTCTCAGCACAGGCCTGGGGACCAGGAGGTCAATTTTAACAGGGAGTCGGACGTACGGGTTACCCGAACGTCCTTACGATTTTGATGTACGGACATCTTTCAATTCTTTTCTGTAGGTTTCCCGCCCGACAGCCAGCCAGATTGACAGGCTGGGAGTCGGACGGGAGAGCAGCCAGGGAGTGGATGCCAACAGGTAAGTCTTAGATTGGGGGGAGGGAGGGGGGGACGGTCACGGGGAGGGGGTCGGCTATCGTGGGGGGTGGTGGGTCATCGGTGGGGGGGTCGGATATCGAGAGCTCAGTCATATGGGGGTTTGGAAATCATGGGTGGGGGTGGAGATCGTGGGGGGGTCACTCATGGGGGTGTAGGACATGGGGGGTCAGAGATCGTGGGGGAGGACGATCGGACATGGGGGGGGGTCGGACATGGGGGGGGCAGAGATCATGGGGGGTGTCAGAGCTCATGGGGGTGTAGGACATGGGGGCGTCAGAGATCGTGGGCAAGGAGGGTCGGACATGGGGGGGGGGGGTGTTGGAGACCGTGTGGGAGGGGAGTTGGTCAGTTGCGTGTGAGGGAAGGTGAGCTTGTTGGGCCTGGAGGAAACACTCCTGCTCCTCCTGGCCCACAAGCAGTGCAATAAATGCACTTACCTGCTGATCCGGCCCTTCCTGCCTCCTCTTATGTGGCGTGAAGCAGAAGGCCCGGGAATCCCGGCCCCCAGGGGTAAAAATAAAAAACCTGTCAAAATGGAAGCCCGCAGCCTTCACTCACCCTTTGACCCGCCTCCGTTAAAACCGGAAGTCAGCGGGTTGGAGGCGGGTTTTACATTCTTACGATTTTTACCTCCCCACCTGCCCCCAGCCGGCCCATTCGTGGGGTTCAAATTTACCCCCAGGAGTCGGTCAAACCCTACTGGGGCAGAGAAAGGTTCATCAGGGCTGTATGGGCAGCCTATGTCCAGGTCCCTGCCCAAAAGGATGTTCAGTAATGGACTGTCTCACCCAGCTAGTTTTTTAAAAATGGACAGAGGCTCTCAGATGTCAGTTTCATTACAGTGCTTATATCTGAGCAGAAAATAACCCTGTCTGTTTTGCTAAAAGGCAGGGAAAGAGGGTGAACTGGTTTCCAATTTGCAAATGTCTCAATTATTCATTGGTGCCTTAAAGAGGAAATCTTGCCTTAAGGACCCTTTTAAAGAGGGAATCTCACTGTCAGGACCCCTTTTAAAGAGCAAATCTCACCACTAGGAATCTCACTGCGTGTCCCTTTAAGAGGAAATCGCAGTCAAGGCCCCTTTTAAAGTGAGAATTCCCTCTTCAGGGGCCCTTTCAAAGAATTAAGAATCATTTTTCATTCTGTGGATTTGTTCTTATATTTTTAATTATGACAGATGTCAGGCTGATAATACAAGTGAGAACCAGGCTGAATATGGGAAGTTCAGAGGGGAAGTGAAAAAGGAAATAAGAGGGGCAAAGAGAGAGTATGAGAATAGACTGGCGGCTAACATAAAAGGGAATCCAAAAGTCTTCTATAGGCATGTAAAAAGTAAACGGGTAGTAAGAGGAGGGGTGGGACTGATCAGGGACCAAAAAGGAGGCAGAGGACATGGCTGAGGTACTAAATGAGTACTTTGCATCTGTCTTTACCAAGGAAGAAGATACTGCCAGGGTCACAGTAAAGGAGGAGGTAGTTGAGATACTGGATGGGCTAAAAATTGATAAAGAGGAGGTACTAGAAAGGCTGGCTGTACTTAAAGTAGATAAGTCACCCGGTCTGGATGGGATGCATCCTAGTTTGCTGAGGGAAGTAAGGGTGGAAGTTGTGGAGGTACTGGCCATAATCTTCCAATCATCCTTAAATACAGGAGTGGTGCCAGAGGACTGGAGAATTGCAAATGTTACACCCTTGTTCAAAAAAGGGTGTAAGGATAAACCCAGCAACTACAGGCCAGTCAGTTTAACCTCGGCGTGGGGAAACTTTTAGAAACAATAATCTGGGACAAAATTAACAGTCACTTGGACAAGTGTGGATTAATTAAGGAAAGGATTTGTTAAAGGCAAATCGTGTTTAACTAACTTGACTGAGTTTTTTTGATTAGGTAACAGAGAGGATTGATGAGGGTAATGTGGTTGATGAGGTATATATGGACTTCCAAAAGGCATTTGATAAAGTGCCACATAATAGGCTTGTCATCAAAGTTGAAGCCCATGGAATAAAAGGGGCAGTGGCAGCATTGGATACGAAATTGGCTAAATAATAGGACACAGAGAGTAAAGATGAACGGTTGTTTTTCAGACTGGAGGGAGGTACACAGTGGTGATCCCCAGGGGTCAGTATTGGGACCTCTGCTTTTCTTGATATATATTAATGACTCGGACTTGGCTGTACAGGGCACAATTTCAAAATTTGCAGATGACACAAAATTTGGAAGGGTAATGAACAGTGAGGAGGATAGTGATAGACTTCAAGAGGACATAGACAGAATGGGCGGACACGTGGCAGATTAAATTTAATGCAGAAAAGTGTGCAGTGATACACTTCGGTAGGAAGAACGAGGCGAGGTAATATAAACTAAAGGGTACAATTCTAAAAGGGGTGCAGGAACAGAGAGATCTGGGGGTATATGTGCACAAATCGTTGAAGGTAGCAGGGCAAGTTGAGAAAGCAGTTAAGAAAGCATGTGGGATCTGGGCTTTATAAATAGAGGCATAGAGTACAAAATCAAGGAGGTTATGATGAACCCCCTTTATAAAACACTGGTTCGGCCATAGCTAGAGTATTGTGTCCAATTCTGGGCACCGCACTTTAGGAAGGATGTGAAGGCCTTAGAGAGGGTGCAGAAGAGATTTACTAGAATGATTCCAGGGGTGAGGGAGTTCAGTTACGTGGATAGACTGGAGAAGCTGGGATTGTTCTCCTTAGAGCAGAGAAGGCTGAGAGGAGATTTGATAGAGGTGTTCAAAATCATGAAGGGTCTAGACAGAGTAGATAGAGAGAAACTGTTCCCATTGGCGGAAGGGTCAAGAACCAGAGGAAATAGATTTATGGTGATTGGCAAAAGAACCAAAAGCGACATGGGAAAAATCTTTTTCACACAGCGAGTGATTATGATCTGGAATGCACTGCCTGAGGGGGTGGTGGAGGCAGACTCAATTGTGGTTTTCAAAAGGGAATTGGACAAGTACTTGAAGGAAAAAAAATTGCAGGGCTACAGGGATAGAGTGGGGGAGTGGGACTAGCTGGATTGCTCTTGCATAGAGCCGGAATGGGCTCGATGGGCTGAATGGCCTCCTGCCGGGCTGTAACCATTCGATGATTCTATAATTCAACATTGAGTGTTTGAGGAACTGGTTTTAGCAACTTACTGAGCACATCTGCAAGGAGGTGGAGCCAAGTTTTAGACCACAGCTGGCCATTAAAGTCACTGGATGTGCCAGCCCTACACTGCATGGTAAATGAGGTTGACCTTGCAGCAGACAGCACAACTCTGCTTCTGGCTGTCTCCTGATTCCGATCCTGTGAAGACAGCTCCCCAACACTCATTGCTAAATAGGTGTTCCGGAGGCAGCAGAAATGGTTGTTGGTATCTTGGCAGGTTGTTCACCCATCACCCCAGTGCTCACTGACCTACATTGGCTCCCGGTCTGGGAACGCCTCAATTTTAAAATTCTCATCCTTGTTTTCAATTCCCTCCATGGCCTCGCCCCTCCCTATCGCTGTAACCTCCTCCAGCCCTACAACCCTTTGAGATCTCTGCGCTCCTCCAATTCTGGCCTCTTGCGCATCCCCGATATTAATCGCTCCACCATTGGTGGCCGTGCCTTCAGCTGCCTCGGCCCTAAACTTTGGAATTCCCTCCCTAAACCTCTCCGCCTCTCTTCTTTAAGACGCTCCGTAAAACCTACCCCTTTGACCAAGCTTTTGGTCACCTCTCCTAATATCTCCTTACGTGGCTCGGTGTCGAATTTTGTTTGATAATCACTCCTGTGAAGCGCCTTGGGATGTTTTATTACATTAAAGGCACTATATAAATGCAAGTTGCTGTTGTTGGCAACTATAGCCGATCAGGATACCCTGGCTGTTGGCCACCTACACAGGCTTTCTTTCATGCCTTGCGACAGAAAGCATGGCATCCTGTGATTGGGGTGGGTTCCAAGAAAGCATCCAACAAAACCGTTGGTCAGGTTGTGACATATCTTGGCGATGCTATAGGGTCTGCTGACCCAGTGTCTCTTGCATCCCCGCCTTTGTTTGTCAAAGTGCAGTCTGGCCGGCTCCATCCCCAGATGTGGGTGTGAAGATTGCAGCAGCTGGGCAGCGTGCACCTCTTGTACCACCTGACCTGCCAGACGTCCCTCTATGGGTCACATCTTTTTGCAAACAGCTCAGGTAGGGGGAAAACCTTTGGTGCCGGTAATGTTGCATGATGGGGACGGGTGGGGAGGGGGAACTCATTGAACCACTGGCACAAAGGCTCTTGAGAACCCCGGTGGCAGTGGAAAAAACAAACAGCAAAATGCGTCAAGCATTGGCTGAAATTTAGCAGAATCCGTGTACTTACCTGTGCCCTTTCAGTCAGCTCCTGTCGCAGCCGATTCCCTAAAAACTCAAGAGGCCCAGTTGGGACCATGAAATTTAAGGTAACCGTTAAATATCGAGGAAAGATGTCTGTTGGTGAGTTCTCAGTCAGGTTATCAGTTCAATGTTGTACAGCAGTGTTGCAGGGAAAATGATCCTGATAATATCGGACAGGAGGTGAAAGCAGTGTTTACCAGAATAGACTCGATGATATGATTTCCAAATTAACAGTTCTGTTAATGGCAGAGCTCCACAATGTGTTTCACCTGTCACATTTTATTTTCCAGAACCAGCCACGAGGGACGATATGAACAATTACATCAGCCAGTACTACAGTGAGCCCAGCAGCGGTGGGTATAATGCATTCCCCAACCACCCCCCCCCCCAGTCTCCTGAATGCACCAGAAACACTGCTTATCTTTGTCTAAATAAGGACACTTCAACCCTCCCCAACTCACAACACCTTGGCTCTGTTGACCAAAAATTGAACGATAGCTCCATATAAAATGAGCACAGTATATTATGTAGATCATAGCAAATGGAAAACATAAGGAAAGCTGAAGTCCGAAGTGAGGAAAGGCCATTTGGCCCATCAAGCCTGAACCATCCAGTGTCCATGACTGATTATTCCATCATGGTCTCCCCACCACCCTAATTTAGAGAACACCAAGTTCCTTGTCCCCTCAAAAATGAATCAAGCAACGCCATTAATATCTCTACAACCCTGAACATATATCGAACCAGCTCGCTTTTAAAGGTGTCAGTTAACCCAAAGCAACTACCTTCACTGGGAGGTGTATAATCGGCTGAGGTGACTGATTTCAAGGCTGTAATCTAATCTCTGGATTTAAATGACAGTTATGGACTTTCTGCTCACAGATTCTGACAATGTCTGAATCCCTTGACTGGATTACTGTTATGTAATCACTTCCAGGTATCTATTATTCTAAATATAAATCATCTGAGTCCCTTGATTAGATCACTTTTTTTTTAATCACCCCCAGCATCCATTATTGTGTTTTTAAATCATTTGAATCCTTTGGTTAGATACTGCATGTAAACCTAGGCTGACACTCCAGTGCAGTACAGAGGGAGTGCTGCACTGTCAGAGGTGCCGTCTTTCGGATGAGACGTTAAACCGAGGCCCCGTCTGCCCCCTCAGGTGGACGTAAAACGTTTCATGGCACTATTTTGAAGAAGAGCAGGGACGTTTCTCTTGGTGTCCTGGCCAATTGACATCTGCTGATTGCTCCCTCAAGCAACAGATGATCTGGTCATTTATCTCATTTATGGGATTTTGCTGTGTGCAAATTGGCTACATTACAACAGTGACTACACTTCAAAAGTACTTCATTGGCTGTAAAGCGCTTTGGGACATCCTGAGGTTGTGAAAGGCGCTATGTAAATGCAAGTCGTTCTTTGTTTTATTGTGCATTCACACTCCACAAGTTTAATGGCCATGTGAAGTCAAAACAGCTTTGTACCATTGCTAAATTTGGAGTGTAAATTGGATCTTCAGGTCTGAGCTGACTGTAAAGCTAAGCAGAGTGGGACTCCCTCCTCCAGGGAGTCCCACTCTGCTTCATTCCAGGGTTAAATTAGGCGTCGACACTGGTTTCAGGCTGCATTTACACTTATAATTGTAGCATTGGTGCGAAGCAAAACTGCCTTGATGTGACACCACAGTAGAAGCATAAACGAACCCTTGGTGATATTTCTGTGGCAATAACTTTGTTTATTTTTTCTTAGAAATGGGAATTCCTGAAGGTGCCTCTCATGTCATCACAACAGCTGCCATTGACGTCCACCTTCCCAGCATGCCTCACAACGCATCATCCGATCTTTTGACAGTGGAGGTGCCGACAAGGATCAAGAGGATTGGAAGTTCTGCAAGTGATACTTCGGGGAGTGCTTCCAGATCTATCGACAGCACCACCACACAAGCCCAGAGCATGAGCAGTCAAACCCTGGGCTCCTCCACAGACTGCAGCACAACCAGGGAGTTGTCCTCCGAAAGCTACCCGCCAGAAAGGTCCGAGAATCAGCAATGTGGCAACGTGGAGCCTGTAGTGCACAAAGACACAAGCGTGGTGGTGCAGGAACTCCTGTCTACGTTGTCGGAGGATACCTGCCTCACTCAGAAAGGACTAGACCCAGTCAACCTCAAACTGCCGAGTCCACCTGGGTCCACCAATGCCAGCCCAGAGCTGGAACACCGAGTTAACATTTATAACAAGAAGAACCAGGACAATCTCCGCGTCTATCAAACAAAGCCGGCCATCCAGATCCAAGGCAACGACATCTCGCTTGAGGAAAAGTACAGGTTCCTGGAGTCTACAGAACCAACAGTAAATAGACTACCAGAGTCCTAGTTCTCATCGGCCTCAGAGCAGCACTCCCTATTCTTCAGGACTTACTCTTCTCGAAAGCCAAGAATCAGCAGTGGAAGTTCTTCTGATCCTGGTGGTCCTGGATCCAACATCGGATAAAATTCAGGAAGTGCGGTTTCTGTGTCTCCCACATCTGGTTGTGGTAGAGGACGTCTTGTCATCAGCACTCTCTCAGATACCGAGTAGAGGCGAAACATTACAGATGGACTCTTAACATTTTTTTGATTTTATTTTATATGTGCGGTTTTCTCTGTGTCTTGAAGTGCTGAACATGACATCGTTGGGAGAACGAGTTGGAAGGAGTTGCACTCAACAGCGTAAGGGAGCTGAATTTAACAGACACAGTGAAAGCGACATGATCACTGACGCACCATAAGTCAATGAATGTACCTCTAGTGAAATTAAATAAACTCTGCTGCATTATTGAGCTCAGAGAGTGGACTAAGCCTGCTTCTGCTGATGGTGATGTTATTGGCACTTAAGCCTAGAAATTGCTGTTTGCGATATTAGTCGACAAACGCTTAACAAGTTTGTGTGACATTCCTTGTCTGCTATTTTAATAAGGCATTAACCCATAACGCCTCCATAAAATAGTTGACATGGGAACCTCACACGAAAGCATTGAGTTTAGTATTGGAAACATTCAATAATCCAGACCCTTACTGTTTAAACTTAAGGTTTTAGATATGCCGTCAGAGAGGTAGAATAAACTGAAGGGATGTTCATGCGAGTTAGAAATTAAAAACTGGAAATGCACATCAGTTAAACAGCATCAGACAGAGAGATGAAAGAAAGAGACAGGGAGAGAAAGAAAAAGACAGGGAGAGAAAGAAAGAGAGAGAGAGATAAACAGAATGAAAAAATAGAGAAAGGAGAGAGAATCATCATTTCTGGTGTGATCCGTTGTCTCGTTCCGATGGCAAACGGACCTTTTGTGCATTTCCAGAATTTTTTGTTTTAATTTTGAGATTTTCAGCAATCCTGGGTTTTTCTTTTCTTATCTTAAAAGCAAATCATAGGTTGGGGTGCCGGGGGGGTGGGGAACGGTAGTGGAGGAAGGATGTGGGGGGGGGCGGTAGAGGAAGGATGTTGGGGGGAGGGTGGTTGAGGAAGGATGTGGGGGGGGTAGAGGAAGGATGTGGGGGGGGGCAGTAGAGGAGGGATGTGGGGGGGGTAGAGGAAGGATGTGGGGGGGGGCAGTAGAGGAAGGATGTGGGGGGGGGCAGTAGAGGAGGGATGTGGGGGGGGTAGAGGAAGGATGTGGGGGGGGGCAGTAGAGGAGGGATGTGGGGGGGGCAGTAGAGGAGGGATGTGGGGGGGGCAGTAGAGGAAGGATGTGGGGGGGGCAGTAGAGGAAGGATGTGGGGGGGGCAGTAGAGGAAGGATGTGGGGGGGGCAGTAGAGGAAGGATGTGGGGGGGGCAGTAGAGGAAGGATGTGGGGGGGGCAGTAGAGGAGGGATGTGGGGGGGGCAGTAGAGGAGGGATGTGGGGGGGGCAGTAGAGGAAGGATGTGGGGGGGGCAGTAGAGGAAGGATGTGGGGGGGGTAGTAGAGGAGGGATGTGGGGGGGGTAGAGGAAGGATGTGGGGGGGGGCAGTAGAGGAGGGATGTGGGGGGGGCAGTAGAGGAGGGATGTGGGGGGGGCAGTAGAGGAAGGATGTGGGGGGGGCAGTAGAGGAAGGATGTGGGGGGGGGTAGTAGAGGAGGGATGTGGGGGGGGTAGAGGAAGGATGTGGGGGGGGGCGGTAGAGGAAGGATGTGGGGGGGGGCGGTAGAGGAAGGATGTGGGGGGGGGCGGTAGAGGAAGGATGTGGGGGGGGGGCAGTAGAGGAAGGATGTGGGGGGGGGGGCAGTAGAGGAAGGATGTGGGGGGGGGGGCAGTAGAGGAAGGATGTGGGGAGGGGGGCAGTAGAGGAAGGATGTGGGGGGGGGGCAGTAGAGGAAGGATGTGGGGGGGGGGGCAGTAGAGGAAGGATGTGGGGGGGGGGCAGTAGAGGAAGGATGTGGGGGGGGGGGCAGTAGAGGAAGGATGTGGGGAGGGGGGCAGTAGAGGAAGGATGTGGGGGGGGGAGGGTAGTAGAGGAAGGATGTGGGGGGGGGCAGTAGAGGAAGGATGTGGGGGGGGGCAGTAGAGGAAGGATGTGGGGGGGGGCAGTAGAGGAAGGATGTGGGGGGGGGGGCAGTAGAGGAAGGATGTGGGGAGGGGGGCAGTAGAGGAAGGATGTGGGGGGGGGGAGGGTAGTAGAGGAAGGATGTGGGGGGGGGGCAGTAGAGGAAGGATGTGGGGGGGGGGAGGGTAGTAGAGGAAGGATGTGGGGGGGGGGAGGGTAGTAGAGGAAGGATGTGGGGGGGGGCGGTAGAGGAAGGATGTGGGGGGGGGAGGGTAGTAGAGGAAGGATGTGGGGGGGGGAGGGTAGTAGAGGAAGGATGTGGGGGGGGGAGGGTAGTAGAGGAAGGATGTGGGGGGGGGCGGTAGAGGAAGGATGTGGGGGGGGGGGGCGGTAGAGGAAGGATGTGGGGGGGGGGTAGTAGAGGAAGGATGTGGGGGGGGGCGGTAGAGGAAGGATGTGGGGGGGGGCGGTAGAGGAAGGATGTGGGGGGGGGCGGTAGAGGAAGGATGTGGGGGGGGGGGTAGTAGAGGAAGGATGTGGGGGGGGGGCGGTAGAGGAAGGATGTGGGGGGGGGGAAGGAAGGATGTGGGGGAGGGGGGGGAGGGGGGGGAGGACCAATTGCAAACGTTCCCTCTTTAAAGTCGATGGGATTCCAGTTCCAATCAGCGTTCAGCAGTCACCAGATCCGGGGCTGCTCTAAAACCAGCAGGGAACAATCTTCAGCATTTAAGAGAAATGGATCTCAGAGGCTTCGAGCTTTCTTCACAAAACTAAGTGAAGCACCTAGTCTTCAGAGTAGTTTTATATTTATTGATTTGATTTGATTTTAATGAAGTTCAACACTGAGTTCACTGGGTCTCTGCAGGTATCTGTGCAAGAATAACATTCCCAGATGTAGCATGTTCTAAGGCTGTCTGTACCACTGTCAAGATAATTCTTGCTGGTTGCCAATAACTACTTGCCATTCAGATACTGGTTTGCAATGATATTAACCCTCTGATCACAATAGTGCCAATATATAATCGCAAAATTAGAATGGACAAATAAATACAATTCAGAGACTTTATAAGAGTCCACGGTTCGAATAGCCCCGCCCTCCTCCCCCCGGCTATTTCCCATAAAAACATGTTTAATTCATTTTTTCTTTGCGTGAGCTCCTTCATTCCACTGACTAGGGATTTACTGCTCATCTGCTTTTGGGTTGGACAGTCCGGTTTTTTTGAGTGGACCGTCCAGAACTTTCTAAAATGCAAACTGGGCATCAAAACCGGGATTTTCCGTTTCTGTCTTTGCCAGCCCGTGATTTCCCACTCCTTCATTTTACTGGGTGTTAAATCCTGGGCTGGTGAATGCAGAAGTAGGTCGCCTTGGCCCAAAAGTCTTTTTATTGAGTTTCTCCCCCCTTCTCCTCCTTATCTTATGATGCAATGGCATTATTAGTTAGTACAGTTGTTATTGAAATCAGCAGCAACACAAAACTCAAACCACAATCACACCCCTTGCCCCTGTACTGCCGCACCAATACTGGTGCTTTTGGGTGTGGCGAATGAAGAATCATCGAATGATATAGCACAGAAGGAGGCCATTCAGCCCATCGTGCCTGTACTGGCTCTTTGGTAGAGCTATCCAATTAGTCCTGCTCTTTCCCCATAGCCCTGCAAATTTTTTCCCTTCAAGTATTTATCTAATTCCCTTTCGAAAGTTATTATTGAATCTGCTTCCACCGCCCTTTCAGGCAGCGCATTCCAGATCAGAACAACTCACTGCGTAAAAAATGTTTTCCTCATGTCGCCTCTGGATCTTTTGCCAATCACCTTAAATCTGTGCCCTCTGGTTCCTGTCCCTTCTGCCACTGGAAACAGTTTCTCCTTATTTACTCTTATCAAAACCGTTCATGATTTTGAACACCTCTATCAAATCTCCTCTTAACCTTCTCTGCTCTCAGGAGAACAACCCCAACTTCTCTAGTCTATCCACATAACTGAAGTCCTTCAACCCTATTCTGGCTTTCAGATTGTCCACTTTTGTTTCATTTGCTCCAACACCATTTGGACACAGGGTCCACTCTCACCACCAAATTAAAATGCTCACTGTCTAGGACAGTAGAACGTAGCATTTTAGGAAACTGAAAATGGGCAGTTAAAAATAAAATCAATTGGAAACGAAAGTGCCTCATTGTTTCATTAATTTGGAAAAAACAAACCAAATACAGAGACTGAAACTTTTATAGTTAATAACATTTTGGGATACAGTATATAAGTAATTTGAGACTTGACATGCTTGGGAGAATAAAGGTAACTTTGGACCTATGGTTCCCAAAGCTCTCCACCACTGGAGTTTCCTTCTGTGTCCTGGGTCTAATTGATAGAAATGTGGAGGAGATAAAGATCCAAATAGTGTGTGGGAGGTGAATGAAGATATTCCCAGTTGACCCTCACACATTGCTGGGTTTCTGGCTGTTTCGAGGTCATTTCAGAGGTTCGATGCCATGAAGCTCAGTAACTCCTTAGCGTTATCAGACATCACTTTTTAGAAAAGAAATTTGAACAATAACAAAAAATACTCTAAAGAATGTTAAAGTGCACTCTACCTCTGCATTCTCCTCCAGCCTCGTGTCCCATCTCACACCTATCATTCTTTCAACACACATCCATTGATTCTCCCCCCGTCCTCCCCTTCCCCATGCTTCACTGTCAGTGTAGGATTCTCTTCCTGAACTTCTTGCTCCCCATCTTCAAAAAAAATCTTCCTCTTCGACCGTGCTTTTGGTCAACCTCTTCTTCAAACGGGTGTTGCACAGTCAGAGGTGCCGTCCTTCGGATGGGACGTTAAACTGAGGTCCCGTTTGCCTTCTCAGATGGATGTAAAAGATCCCACGGAATTACTCGAAGCAGAGCAGGGGAGTTCTCCCCGGTGTCCTAGGGCCAATATTTATCCCTCAGCCAACATCACTAAAACAGCAGATTATGTGGTCATAAGCACATTGCTGTTTGTGGGATCTTGCTGTGCGCAAATTGGCTGCCGTGTTTCCTGCCTTACAACAGTGACTACACTTCAAAAAGTACTTCATTGGCTGTAAAGCGCTTTGGGACTCCTGAAGTTGTGAAAGGCACGATATAAATGCAAGTTCTTTCTTTAAATGCTCTCCTAATTGCTGTTTGGTGTCACTGTTCCTTCCTGCAAAACTCCTCCTGTGAAAAGCTTTATATATATATATAAGTTGGTGTAAAGTGAATCATAATTCTTTGTAACTGATGTTCTGTGAAAAGAGCTCTCTTATACAAAAAAGGTTCTCTTTCAAACGGTGCACACAGCAAGGCTCAACTTGTCGTAACCAGAGAATGTACCTTATAGCAGGGAAACGTTTGGACCTTGTTATGCAACTAATGAAATTTGAATCTTGTTAGTGAGTAAATGCATCTCTCAGTGTGGGACTGAGCCACACGGACCAGGTCAGTTCGATACCCAATCCGTGCTGAGTTAGCTGATCACAGCTGAAATGGCCTCGGTGTACCCGGGCTAGAGAGGGGAAACTGAGCCAGAGTTCTCCATCACTATCCAGTGACTTCTTCTGGAAAGCACACGTATGTGGACGTGGGGTGAGCGCAGGGTTGGACTTGTGCGCGACGCCCTCCAAGGTCGAGCAGCCTGCCGACGCTCACAGGCGGTGGTGGGGGGTCAAACATGATAAATGGCCACTCTTTGAACCATAACTCAGAAGAGACAGGAAATAGGAGAACATTGGGAATATATATATATGTTAAAATGAACTCGAATCTCAAAGATAATAGTTAAACATAATAAAAAGGGGCATCACGTTCGAGAACATTCTAAATCTGGCAGCTCTGCACTTGCATTGAGAAAGCCTGTGAAAAAAAAAATCACACTGTCTCCTTAAACCGAATCTTAATTTAATGGTCAGGAACGGCAAGACCGTTTGAATTACGTTTGCCGTTCGCAGAACGCTGAACTCAATAGTTTTCTGGCGACAACACTGACCAGAAAAGGGGGGTGGTGGGGAGGGGGGAATATCGTGCTTTTAAACACGGGAGCAGGGGGATAATCAAAATGCAAGGACTGTTCCAGCAAGACCCCCCCTGTACTGACCTGCTGCATTGCTCTCTAACTGTCAGAGAAGAACTGTTATCTACGTGATTTAATTTAAGATGCTGAATCTATAGGAGGTTAGAGGGTTAATTATGGGGACAGAGATAGGAATTGATACTTGCGCCCTGCATGTGAACTATATGCAGTACACACAACTCTGCGTTTGTAATATTGCAATGCTTCATTTATAAGGTCTGAATTCTGTAAAAAAAAATAATTTATATTGCAACGAGCAATTGTGGAGAATATTATTAAATCTCTTTTAAATAAAAAAAATACAATCTTTTTAATTGATTTAAGCGATCTTGTCAATTCTCTTTCTGTTCTTACCGGTTTCCACCTCTCCTCTCTTCGGAGGTTCATAGAATCATTGAATGATACAGCACAGAAGGAGGCCATTTGGCCCATCGTGCCTGTGCCGGCTCTTTGAAAGAGCTATCCAATTAGTCCCATTCCCCTGCTCTTTCCTCATAGCCCTGCAAATGTTTCCCCTTCAAATATTTATCCAATACCCTTTTGAAGGTTACTATTGAATCTGCTTCCACCGCCCTATCAGGCAGTGCATTCCAGACCATAACAACTCGCTGCGTAAAAAAATTTCTCCTCATCTCGCCTCTGGTTCTTTTGCCAATTACCTTAAATCTGTGCCCGCTGATTACCGACCCTTCTGCCACTGGAAGTGGTTTCTCATTATTTACTCTATCAAAACCCTTCATGATTTTGAACACCTCTATTAAATCTCCCCTTAACCTGCTCTGCTCTAAGGAGAACAATCCCAGTTTCTCTAGTTTCTCCATGTTACTGAAATCTCGCATCTCTGGGACCATTCTAGTAAATAATCTCTAAACCCTCTCCAAGGCCTTGACATCCTTCCTAAAGTGTGGTGCCCAGAATTGGACACAATTCTCCAGCTGGGGCCTAACCAGTGATTTATAAAGTTTTAGCATAACTTTCTTGCTTTGATTGTGGACATAAAGCTCCAGATGGTCCTCCAGTACCTCACCCAAGTAACCATTCTTCAGGCATGAGCTGGCTAGTGAGCAGCAGACTATTCTACAGTGGGGGGAATCACAACCAAGCCCAATCCTGTTCTCATTTGATGTCCACACTTCCTGGTAGGACTCACTCGCTAGTAATCAAGAGTGGGAATCCTGGCTGATTTTCCACCTGTAGTCATGAGTACTCCACCCAATTGTATCTCCGCCAACTACTGTCCTATCAGCTATCTCAGCAGTGACCAGGAACTGAACGTGGGATCTTCTAAGAACATAAGAACATAAGAAATAGGAGCAGGAGTAGGCCAATCGGCCCCTCGAGCCTGCTCCGCCATTCAATAAGATCATGGCTGATCTGATCCTAACCTCAAATCTAAATTCATGTCCAATTTCCTGCCCGCTCCCCGTAACCCCTAATTCCCTTTACTTCTAGGAAACTGTCTATTTCTGTTTTAAATTTATTTAATGATGTAGCTTCCACAGCTTCCTGGGGCAGCAAATTCCACAGACCCACTACCCTCTGAGTGAAGAAGTTTCTCCTCATCTCAGTTTTGAAAGAGCAGCCTCTTATTCTAAGATTATGCCCCCTAGTTCTAGTTTCACCCATCCTTGGGAACATCCTTACCGCATCCACCCGATCAAGCCCCTTCACAATCTTATATGTTTCAATAAGATCGTCTCTCATTCTTCTGAACTCCAATGAGTAGAGTCCCAATCTACTCAACCTCTCCTCATATGTCCGCCCCCTCATCCCAGTTATTCACCTCTATCAGTTCGTGCTATCACGTATAGTGCTGTAGTTCCTGACTACAACTACCATCTCCAGTTATATAGTGCCTTTAATATGGAAAAACATCCCAAGGCACTTCACAGAGGCATGAGCCAAAGAAGGAGTGATTAAGATGTGTGGCGAAAGCTTGGTCAAAGAGGTGGCTTTTAAAGAGGTTCTCAAATGAGAAGAGGGAGTTGGAGAAGCAGAAGGGTTTAGGGAGGGAATTCCAGAGAGTGGAACCTAGGTGGCTGAAGGCACGGCCATCAATAGTGAAGCAAAGGGAAGGGGATACACAAAACGTTGGAGACAGAGGAACGGAAGAGCTCAGAGAGGGGGGTCGGTTGTAGGGGGGAAGGTTATAGAGATAGGGAGAGGTGAGGAAGTGGAGGGATTTAAACACAAGGATAAGAATACGAACAAAGCTGATATTATCGATCTCAAATAGAGCCAATTAGGCACTTTTTTTTAAAACAGCCAGCTGTGTTGTGTAGTACAGTCAATACCTTTCCTTTATGTAATGCCATATTTATGCTGAGATTGTCCAAAAAACACTTACTGTTTATGGATATAATGGAAGGTCACTCGAGGATACTTCACTTGGAAGATTGACAGCCATCCAAGAGTGTTTGGAAAGGCTTTGCAAGGTTTGAGATTCAAACCCAATAAGAAATGGACAACAACTGAAATCTCCAAATTAATGTTCTATATTATATAAGATGATCTATTCCTTGTTACTCTGCTGCACAAAACTGACGTTAATTGTTCAACAGATCATTTGAAATTGCCCACAAAATAATGGCTGCTTGTGTTTACAGGATGTACAACAAAACATGGTCATAATACGATTGTGTCCAGCTTTGGCGCAGTGGTAGCACTGTTGTCTCTGAGTGAGAAGATCAAGGGTTCAAGCCCCACTCTAGCGACTTAAGCACCTAACCTAGTCTGACACTCCAGTGCAGTGCTGAGGGAGTGCTGCACGAGACATTAAACTGAGGCCCCTTCTGTCCTCTCAAGTCGGCATAAAAGATCCAATGGCACTATTTGAAGATGATAAGGAAAAAAACAAAACTTACAGCAATTTAAGAAATATAATTCATCTCCCCTCTGGGTCTTTTGCCAATTACCTTAAATCTGTGTCCTCTGGTTGCCGACCCTCCTGCCAGTGGAAACAGTTTCTCCCTATTTCCTCTATCAACACCCCTGGGTATTTTTTAAAAATTATAACATGGTTCAGTTTTCCTACCTGCAATGATCACAGCTGCCTAATTTTGTCCTTTAGCTTTGCAACACATGAAGAAAGTTAACATGAGAAAAAATATATAATTTCATAACAGTAAAAGATTTTCATTGAAAAATAATAGAAATAATTTATATTTATTCAGCCCTTTATTACATCCTAAAGCATTTAACGACCACTGGATTATTTTTGAAGTGCAGTCACTGTTGTTATGTATGCAAATGTGGCAGCAAGGTCCTACAAACAGCAAGAGGTGAATAACTGGTTAAGCTGCTTTGGTAGTCTTGGTTGAGGAAGGAATTGTCAACCAGACACCAGAAGTCCCTACTCTTCTTTGAAAAGTGCCATGGACCTTTTACATCCGCCTGAACAGAGAGATCAGGCCTTAGTTTAGCATCTCATCTGAAGGACGGTACCTCTGACAATGCAGCACTCCCTCACTACTGCACGGAAGTGTCAGCCTAAATTGGATTCAAATTCTGGAGTGTGACTTCAACCCACCACCTTTTAATTTGTCTCTCAAGATAGTTTGATCTTAAAACCTAAGGCCAGGTTTAAAGTTAGCTGCAGAACAGCAGGTAGCTAAGCAATCCCACTGAGAAGCAAGACTGTGGAATGAGATAGGGAGGTGTGTTAAAATACCTCATGTAACCAGTACATCAGGGTTTTCCTTATAACGTTTATAGTGATTGCATTGGGCTCAATTAATAGTAAACTAACATTGTAGTAAACCTCAGAAGATACCAAAAGCTCAACAACATCCCACCAGGCCTAATTACATTTCCACCTGTGTCCCAACGTACAGTCGAGCTACATTCCCCATCAGCTCATTACAAAGGACCAACAGTGCATCACTGGTTCATCTGCAACCAAGCCTGGTCAATAACATGAGCAAATCGGCCTTCTAATCCAGTTTCTAGCAGTCGTTATTTCATTGACTAATTCTGGAATTTTATGACAATTGGCGTATAAACAAAGCCATTGAACTCAACGATTAAAGTCTGCTGCAGGCAAAGTAAGCCAATTGCTTTAGAAAATAGTTGATGCAATTCGTCAAAATAGTGTACACACAAGCTGCCACTTCTTTGCCAACAAGTTACATTAACTTTTACCAACTGGTTTTCAGAATTTGAAAGCAAATTCCCTGATATTGACAACTGAAATCTCTGCCTGAGTAACTTAGAATTAGTTACAAAAACTATTGTAAACAATTTTACAACACCAAGTTATAGTCCAACAATTTTATTTTTAATCCCACAAGCTTTCGGGGGCTTTCCCCTTCCTCAGGCGGTGTGGAAGGGGAAAGCCCCCGAAAGCTTGTGGGATTAAAAATAAAATTGTTGGACTATAACTTGGTGTTGTAAAATTGTTTACAATTGTCAACCCCAGTCCATCACCGGCATCTCCACATCATTACAAAAACTAGTCAGCACTCAGCGTCTCTGGGCTATGAAGGCAAGACACAAGTCAAGTTCCTATTCCAATTGCTATCCAGCGACTCCTGCTGGAAAATGTGCTGGTGTAGACTTACGAACATGCCAGTTTCCCCTGGCTGGAGAGTCTAGAACTAGGGGTCACAATCTCAAGATAAGGGGGTGGCTATTTAGGACTGAGACGAGGAAAAATTTCTTCACTCAGAAGGTTGTGAATCTTTGGAGTTCTCTACCCCAGAGGGCTGTGGATGCTCAGTCGTTGAATATAGTCAAGACTGAGATCGACAGATTTTTGGACTCTAAGGGAATCAAGGGATAATGGGGATCAGGTGGGAAAGTGGAGTTGAGGTAGAAGATCAGCCATGATCTTATTGAATGACGGAGCAGGCTCGAGGCGCTGTTTGGCCTACTCCTGCTCCTATTTCTTATGTTCTTATACGAAATTGACGAGCTGGGAAAGATCAGCTGGTCCATCAAGCCTGCCCCACCCGATGATGGCCGGATTATCATGACTAAACACTTCTTCCCACCATCCCTGCAGTCATCTACTGGGAGACGCAAAAAAATCAGAGGAAAAACCCAGGGCCAATAAGGAAAAAAATAGTCTGGAAAACTCTTCAGGCGATCAAAACCAGTGCAGGAGATGGGATGGACTGAGTGTTATCTCTAAAGACACTTACCTTCTATATGATGCGATCTCTGCCCAAGTCAAGAACAAGTCCAGCTCCCTCTTGAAGGCAGAGAGTCATGGCCCACCACACTAGCTGGGAACACATTCCAGAGGCTCACTACTCTCTGGGGAAAGAAGAATTGCCTAATATCCAATCTATTCCTACTCTTACCTTGTTTAAACAATTAAAAGGCAAGGTTAAGCTTGACTGTGATGCCTTCCATGGAAATCTAGTGGATGAACATTCAAAGTCTAGGCTCACACATGAAGAATGACCGCGGTATGGGTGTCTATGGAACTTTATCTCGGCATGAGTTAGCAGAACAGAAGGAGAGAAAACTGGGGAAGGAATTGAATAGAAAGCAACATCAAATCTGACATTGTACAATGGCTTCACAGAGAGAGGAATTGTAAAATACAAAGTAGATTTGAAGAATCCTTTGGGGAAAAGCAAACCAAAGCTTTGTACATATTACTAATGTTACAGTAATTGTGAGTAATAGGTTAGTCAAGCACTGCGAGGAGACATTAACTCACTCTTAGGCTTAAGCACTAAAAACATAAGGTAATAGCGGTGCGATACTTTGTTACAAAATTAATGAAAGGCACTTGGAAAGATTAAAGTTTAATGGTGCCATTCAAAGCATTCAGAAGTGGCTGAAGTAGCTGTTACGTTGTACAATGATATTTTCACACTGGTTGCGTAAAGAGACTAATCGTGATTGCGCCACAGTCTGCAGCACGTGAGCTCAAAGGGGGAACTGCAATCGTCCCACTTAGCAACACGCTCCTCAATGTTATAGAAACAATCGTATCTGTACACTTACTGGTGCCTCTCGGACCTCCTTTTCTATTGCATTTCCTGCTTTAAAGCTGATCAGAGATGGCGGGGGAAGACGACATTTTGTACAGGGTTTACATCATGAAGTTTCATTCCAGTAACATCAAGAACGTTTTATTACATTTTGTTCACGGCAGGAGGTTTGTTATAAGAAGAAAGATTTGCATTTATATAGCACCTTTCATGACCTCAGGACATCCCAAAGCGCTATACAGCTAATGAAGTACTTTCGAAGTGCAGTCACTGTTGTAAGAAACGTGGCAGCTAATTTGAGCACAGCAAGGTCCCACAAACAGCAATGTGATAATGACCAGATAATCTGTTTCAGTGATGTTGGTTGAGGGCTAAATATTGGCCAGAACTCTGGGAACTCCCTAGCTGTTCTTTGAAATAGTGCCATGGGATCTTTTAGGTCCAACTCGGTTTAACGTCTTATCCAAAAGAAAGCAGCTCCGGCAGTGCAGCACTCTCTCAGTAACGCATTGGAGTGTCGGCCTGGATTTTGTGCACAAGTCTCTGGAGTAGAACTTGACCTTTTATATTTTTGTTTTCAGGGTCTTAACTCCTGGACCTAAGATAAATAAGAAGCAAAAAGTAATCCAAAGTGGGACGTCACCAAGGAAGAGGTAAGTGATTGGTTGGTATTTTCCTACTAAATTTGTCTAAGGTTAGAGTTTGTGGATTCTCAGGTCTCTGTTGTGTCGTGGGGGACTGCTGTTCAGCAAGGGCCCTTGAGTATACCTTTTAATTGAAGTGAAATTGGTGGGATTCATTTAATTTGAATTACTTAGTTAAAGGGTAAGTCATGTCAGGACAGCCCAGCCTCGTGTTATGCTCTTCCTGCTCTATGTGGGAAATCAGGGACCCTTCCGGTGTCCCTGACGACCATGTGTGCGGGAAATGTATCCAGCTGCAGCTACTGACAAACCGCATTGCGGCACTGGAGCTGCGGATGGATTCATTATGGAGCATTCGCGATGCTGAAAACGTCGTGGATAGCATGTTTCGTGAGATGGTCACACCGCAGGTAAAGGTAAAGTGGGTGACCTCCAGGCAGAGTAAGAGGAGCAGGCAGGCAGTGCAGGGGTCCCCTGTGGCCGTCCCCCTCTCAAACAAATATACCGCTTTGGATATTGTTGAGGGGGATGACTTATCAGGGGAGGGCAGCAGCAGCCAACTTCCTGGCACCAGAGGTAGCTCTGCTGCACAGGCTGGGAGGAAAAAGAGTGGAAGAGCTATAGTGGTAGGGGATTCTATCGTAAGGGGAACAGACAGGCGTTTCTGTGGCCGTAAACGTGACTCCAGGATGGTTTGTTGCCTCCCTGGTGCCAGGGTCATGGATGTCACTGAGCGGCTTCAGGGCATTCTCAAGGGGGAGGGTGAGCAGGCAGAGGTCATGGTCCACATTGGGACCAACGACATAGGTAGGAAGGGAGATGACGTCCTGCATCAAGAATTTAGGGAGCTAGGTAGCAGATTAAAGAGCAGGACCTCAAAGGTTGTAATCTCTGGATTACTCCCAGTGCCACGGGCTAGTGAGTATAGAAATAGGAGGATAGAACAGATGAATGCGTGGCTAAAGAGTTGGTGCAGGAGGGAGGGTTTCAGTTTCCTGGATCACTGGGCCTGCTTCTGGGGAAGGTGGGACTTGTACAAGTCGGACGGGTTGCATCTGAACCAGAGCGGGACAAATATCCTTGCGGGGAGGTTTGCTAGCACTGTTGGGGGGGGGTTTAAACTAACTTGGCAGGGGGATGGGATACAGAGTGGAGCTACAATAGGGGGTGATGTGCAGCCAAATATTGAGAAAAAAACAAGTCAGCTTGGAAGACAGGGCAAATATGTGAGGCCAAGGCTGGATGGCATCTATTTTAATGCAAGGAGTCTTGCAAATAAGGTGGATGAACTGAAGGTGTTGATAAACACATGGGAGTATGATATTGTTGCTGTCACAGAGACATGGTTGAGGGAGGGGCAAGACTGGCAGCTCAATATTCCGGGGTACAGAATCTTCAGGCGAGACAGAGGGGGAGGTATAAGAGGAGGGGGGGTCGCAATATTAATTAAAGAATCAATTACTGCCATAAGGAGGGATGATATATTAGCAGGTTCCTCAAATGAGGCCATATGGGTGGAGCTTAAAAACAAAAAGGGGGCAAGCACTTTGATGGGAGTGTACTATAGACCCCCAAACAGTCAGGGGGAGATAGAGGAACAGATATGTAGGCAAATCTCAGAAAATTGTGCAAATAATAGGGTAATAATAGTGGGGGATTTCAACTTCCCCAATATTAACTGGGATACTCAGAGTGTAAAATGCTTAGAGGGTACAAAATTCTTAACGTGCATCCAGGAGAGCTTTTTGAGCCAGCATGTAGAAAGTCCCACAAGAGGGGGGGGCGGTACTGGACCTAATTCTAGGGAATGTGGCCGGCCAAGTGGAAGAAGTGCTAGTAGGTGAGCACTTTGGTGACAGTGACCATAATTCAGTGAGATTTAAGGTGGTCATGGAAAAGGACGGGGAGGGGCCGGAAATAAAGGTTCTAAATTGGGGGAAGGCCGATTTTAATAGGATAAGGCAGGATCTGGCCAAAATGGACTGGGATCAGCTGCTTGTAGGAAAATCCGCATCGGAGCAATGGGAGTCTTTCAGAAGGGAGATTGAGACCATACAATGGCAACATGTTCCCGTAAAGGTCAAGGGTGGTTCCAAGAACTCCAGGGAACCTTGGATGTCAGGGGATATACGAGAATGGATTAGGAAAAAAAGGAGGGCTTTTGGCAGATACAAAAGGCTAAGGACGGAGGAAGCCCTAGAGGAGTACAAAAAGTGCAGGGGGATACTTAAAAAGGAAATTAGGAGATCAAGGAGGGGCCATGAAAAAACACTGGCGAGCAAAATAAAGGAAAATCCTAAGATGTTTTATAAGTATATTAAGGGTAAGAGGATGACTAGGGAAAAAATAGGGCCCATTAGGGACAAAAATGGCAATCTGTGTGTGGAGCCGGAAGATGTAGGAGGGGTTCTAAATGAATTTTTTGCATCTGTTTTCACTATGGAGAAGGACGACGTAGACATAGAAATACGACAGGGGGACTGTGATATACTCGAACATATTAACATCGAGCGGGAGGAGGTATTGGCGGTTTTAGCAGGCCTAAAAATGGATAAATCCCCAGGCCCGGACGGAATGTATCCCAGGGTACTGTGTGAGGCAAAGGTGGAGATTGCGGGGGCTCTAACACATATATTCAGAACCTCTCTGGCCACAGGGGATGTGCCAGAGGACTGGAGAACCGCTAATGTAGTACCATTATTCAAGAAGGGGAGTAGGGAAAAACCGGGGAACTACAGGCCAGTGAGCCTAACATCAGTGGTAGGAAAATTATTGGAAAAAATTCTGAAGGACAAAATTAGTCTCCACTTGGAGAAGCAAGGATTAATCAGGGATAGTCAACATGGCTTTGTCAAGGGAAGATCATGTCTGACTAATTTGATTGAATTTTTTGAGGGGGTGACTAGGCGTGTGGATGAGGGTAACGCAGTGGATGTGGTATACATGGATTTCAGTAAGGCCTTCGATAAAGTCCCGCACAGGAGACTGGTCAAGAAGGTACGAGCCCATGGAGTCCAGGGTGCCTTGGCACTTTGGATACAAAACTGGCTTAGTGGCAGAAGGCAGAGGGTGATGGTCGAAGGTTGTTTCTGTGACTGGGAGCCTGTGGCCAGTGGGGTACCACAGGGATCTGTGCTGGGGCCCTTGCTGTTTGTGGTCTACATTAACGACTTGGATATGAATGTAAAAGGTATGATCAGTAAGTTCGCTGATGATACAAAAATTGGTAGGGTGGTAAATAGCGAGGAGGATAGCCTCAGTCTGCAGGACGATATAGATGGGTTGGTCAGATGGGCGGAACAGTGGCAAATGGAATTTAACCCGGAAAAGTGCGAGGTGATGCACTTTGGAGGGACTAACAAGGCAAGGGAATACACAATGAATGGGAAGACCCTAGGCAAGACAGAGGGTCAGAGGGATCTTGGTGTGCAAGTTCACAGATCCCTGAAGGCGGCGGAACAGGTAGATAAGGTGGTAAAGAAGGCATATGGGATACTTGCCTTTATTAGCCGAGGCATAGAATATAAGAGCAAGGAGGTTATGATGGAGCTGTATAAAACACTGGTCAGGCCACAGCTGGAGTACTGTGTGCAGTTCTGGTCGCCGCACTACAGGAAGGATGTGATCGCTTTGGAGAGGGTGCAGAGGAGATTCACCAGGATGTTACCAGGGCTGGAGCGCTTCAGCTATGAAGAGAGACTGGGAAGATTGGGTTTGTTTTCCTTGGAGCAGAGGAGGCTGAGGGGGGACATGATTGAGGTGTACAAAATTATGAGGGGCACAGATAGGATGGATACTAAGGAGCTTTTTCCCTTCGTTGAGGGTTCTATAACAAGGGGGCATAGATTCAAGGTAAAAGGCGGGAGGTTTAGAGGGGATTTGAGAAAGAACTTTTTCACCCAGAGGGTGGTTGGAGTCTGGAACTCACTGCCTGAGAAGGTTGTGGAGGCAGGAACCCTCACAACATTCAAGAAGCATTTGGATGAGCACTTGAAATGCCATAGCATACAAGGCTACGGACCAAATGCTGGTATATGGGATTAGATTAGACTGGGCTTGATGGCCGGCGCGGACACGATGGGCCGAAGGGCCTCTATCCGTGCTGTATAACTCTATGACTCTATGATTCTGACTCAGAGTGCCACCCACTGAGCCATGGCTGACTCCACCCAAATTAACAGCAATAATTTACATCTGTATAGAGACTGCTATGTAGGAGACTATTTCATAGAACTTAATGAGCAAAAAGATGACACCAAGTAGAGATGAGAGAAATTAAGCTGGGCAGGGCCATTTGTAGCTCTCATTGGAACAGAAGTAAGCTATTCAGCCCCACGAGCCTGTTCCGCCATTCAATTAGATCATGGCTGATCTGTATCTGAACTCCATCGACCCACCTTCATTCCATAACCCTTAATACCCTTGCCTAACAAAAACCTATCAATCTCAGTTTTGAAATCTTCAATTGACCCCCAGCCTCAACAGCTTTTTGAGGGAGATAGTTCCAGATTGCCACTCCCCTTTGTGTGAAGAAGTGCTTCCTGACATCACTCCTGAACGGCCTAGCTCTAATTTTAAGGTTATGTCCCCTTGTTCTGGACTCCCCCCACCAGAGGAAAATAATTTCTATCTACCTTATCAACTCCTTTAGATCACCCCTCGATCTTCAGTAGACAAGGGAATACAAGCCTAGTCTGTGCAACCTGTCCTCATAATTTAACCCTTTTTGCCCCAGTATCAATCTTGGGAATCTGCGCTGCACCACCTCCAAGGCCAATATATCCTTCCTGAGGTGCGGTGCCCATAACTGAACGCAGTACTCTAAATGGGGTCTATTATATATTAGAACTCTCCTAAAGATTAACTGATTCAGCATGGGCTGGGATTTTCTGGTCTAAATGGCTGAGTTACCCAGTGCTTTAACTAGTTGAGCCATCAAGGGGACCAAGTACTACTGTTATATTAACACACATATCAATGGTTCACAGGACAGTGCCTTTAATTATACATTTTGTACATAAATCAGCAAACCTGACATGCGAGAACTCTGTAAAAACTAGACCTGTGTTTTTAAAAAAGAAATTAAAATTGCCACATTTACTTTCACCCCGTGGATTTGGCCATTTGAAATGTTTCTTGCTAAGCTTGGATCTCTCTGCATGGAGTGCTATTGTCAACACTAATTCATTTATCTCTGTTCCCATTAATACAAACCTCCCATTTCAAGGAATTCTATAACTTCAGATCTATCAAAATCGGTTTTGCTGCCTAATTGAGTTACTAATTAGGGCAAACAAGGGGAATTGAATATCTGTTGTTAAAATGTTTGAAGCTGCCCCCAAGCACTTTACCCTCAGTGCTGACTGATGTCATGAGCATTATCTTCATTCAGAAAAATGCAATTTGTAATTGAAACCTTTTTCTTGTTTAAAATTCCTACAGCAAGGGTTAGTAGGAAAACGTAATTCTTTCAAAACTGGGTGTGTCCATTGAATTAAAGTGTGAGGAATAATAGAAGAGCAATAGGAGGCAGTAATGGCTTTTGATTTAACCCTTACAGCACCGTGCTGCTACAAAAGGCCTCAACAATCGCACTGATTAGTATTTTTGTCAGTTTTACATCAACTTATTGGAAGTTCAAGGTCTTTTTTTCTTGTAAAATTGCTCTGCTTTCCTCACCCTCTCTTTTACTGAAGGTGTATCAAGACACCATGAGGCCTTGTTCGGCCTATCCTGGCCTCAACTGACCATCACACACCTGCTTCTTGGCAGGGATTAGTGTATAACAATTAAGGAGTGGAGACTGGCTGAGTTTTTCCGTCCCCAGCCCAGGGGCATGAGGTTAACTGCAACAACCTAACCCCTGCCCTAACTGAGATCAATTGACTCAATACAGACTGAGAAAGTCAATATGGGACCTTCTTGCCTGTTTGGCGCAGTAGCATGCTATCTTATCCAATCAAGCCATTAGGAGAGCTCATCTTGTTCATTAATCCTTCTCAGTCTAGTCGTAGGATTGCAAAGAGGAGGATGGGAGACTGGCATTGAGAGATGTATAAACAGGGTGACAGGTGTTACACAAGCAAGGTGACGAGCATTGAACGGCATCTTCACGAGGATAGAGGGATGTGATAACCTTTCCAATGCTCTGTTTCCGCCAAATTCTGGAAAAAGCACCAAAGAGATGAGGAGAATTTTTAAAAAAAAAACGCAGCAAGTTGCTACGATCTGGTATGCACTGCCTGAAAGGTTGGTGGAAGCAGATTCAATAGTAACTTTCAAAAAGCAATTGGATACATAGTTAAGAAGGAAAAAATTGCAGGGCTACGGGGAAAGAGCTGGGGAAGTGGGACTAATTGGATAGCTCTTTCAAAGAGCTGGCACGGGCACGATGGACCGAATGGCCTCCTTCTGTGCTGTAAGATTCTATGATTCTTTGCAATGCTCCTCAGGATATCAGTCTTTTTATATAACTTTTCAGTTTTAATCTATCTGTCCCCCATCATATTACCTGTAAGATTATTTAGGCAACTGGCCAATTGGTTGATGCCAACTAAATTTTTCCAGAGTATTTCTCAGCTGAACTGACACTACTGACTAGTGAAATACCAAACAGAAACAATAAAGGACGTGAAAACACAGAATTCTCTCCAAGCAAAGTGTCTGAGGGACAAAATAAACTCGCTGCTGCTTTTGCAAGTTCAGATGTGCAGCAATGTCGCACCTGACTTCTCAGTTTGATATTTGTGACATCTGCTGGTGCCTGCCCCAGCTCTCATTCTGTTAAACTCACAGGCTGACAAAATATTTCTCTTCAACAAACAAGCAGAAGCAGAAGAATTATAAATGAAAAAGAGAGATTAGATTTCAAATATAATGAGATTTATAAATCAGGTCATTACACTGCATTATTGACAGTGATAGGGAATCATTGTTAGAGTCCAATAGAAACACAAATCACAACATCTGTTCAAATTAACAAACCTCTAGTACAACTCCTGAAATTAGTTTGGATGAAGGAGGCCCTTTTGATTTTATCCTGCTACACCAACCCTACTTTCCCATTGCAACATCACTGTTCCTTATCTTAGTCCAATGCCCTAGCCTCAACCACCCAACCCTGGCAATTCTGTCCAGCTTTCGATCGGCCTGTGTTTAATAAAAAAAACTTCCAGACTTCAGTCCTAAATTTGACCCTCACGATCCTGAATCTCGGCCCTCTTGTGCTTTGGTGCATCGAACTACTTCTTTAGGTTTTCATACCCCTTTACGGTCTCTTTGAGCCGCCACAGGTTAAATTTTCTCCCTCTCCCTAAACAAATGTATGGGACAGACTCCCAAGGAAAAAAGTTGATAGGCGCTATTTTCTTCAAAGAGAAAGGATAAATACATGGAACGTACAACAAGCCATTCGGCCCAACAGGTCCATGTCCAGTGTTTATGCTCCACGCGAGCCTCCTCACACCCTACTTCATCTAATTCCATAGCTTTCCCTTAAATGTAGCTATGCTATTCGCCTCAACTACTCCTTGAGCTAGTGAGTTCTACATTCTAACCAATCTCTGGGTAAAGAAGTTTCTCCTGAATTCCCTGTTGGATTTATTAGTGACCATCTTATATTTATGGTCCCTAGTTCTGGTCTCCCCCACAAGAGGAAACATCACCTTTATGTCTACCCTATCAAACCCTTTCATAATCTTAAAGGCCTCTATCAGGTCACCCCTCAGTCTTTTTACAAGAGAAAAGAACCCTGGCCTGTTCAATCTTTCCTGATAGGTATAACCTTTCAGTTCTGGTATCATCATAATAAATCTTTTTTGCACCTTCTATATCCTTTTTATAATAGGGAGGCCAGAACTGTTCACAGTACTCAAAGTGTGGTCCAGCCAAGATTCTATACAAGTTTAACATAGCTTCCCTGCTTTTCAATTCTACCCCCCTAGAAATGAACCCCAGTGCTTTGTTCGTTTTTTTTTAATGGCCTTATTAACCTGCATCGCTACTTTTGTGATTTGTGTATCTGTACCCTCAGATCCCTCTGCTCCTCTACCCCATATAGATGCTTATTTTCTAAGGAGTATGTGATGTTGGTTGAAGGATAAATATTGGCCAGGACACCGGGGAAGATCTCCCCTGCTGTTATCGAAATAGTGCCATGGGATCTTTTGCGTCCACCTGCGAGGGGGCCTCGGTTTAACGTCTTATCTGACAGACGGCAGCTTCGACAGTGCAGCACTTCCTCAGTACTGCACTGGAGTATTAGCCTAGATTTTGCACTCAAATGACTGGAGTGGGACTTGAGCCCACGACCTTCTGTCTCAGAGGCAAGAGTGCTACCACTGAGCCACGGCTGACACCTGCGGCAGCAGGTCTTCACTTGTGCATAAGCAAAGTATTTTGCCCACTGGGAAAAATTAGAGCACATCTCCCAAGCTGCCCTTGCATACATCCCCCCTAGGCTCTGACTGCCTGCTGGCCCAATCACGAGAGAAACCATATAGAGATGATTGGTGTAAAAGTTGCTAAATTTACAGGGAGCAAGCAGAAGGTGCTGGAGGTCAGCATTTCCCCTCTGATGTCAATAGGACTTACTGTTCAAACAAATTCCATCACATTTGACAACAGTTCAGTAAACAGGTTCCTTCTTTTGCAGAGTAATCCTTGGTCGATGGGTTCCTCAACCCAAACGAGACGATTCGATGGGAGTGACAGGCACAAGCAATGCTAGCATCACAGAGGGAGGGGGCAGGATTCTTGAGGTCAAACGGTTTATCACCAGCATCTGAACTCCACGCGCTGATCACCGACTCCAACTTGCTCCCTGCATTTTCTCCTCTTAAATGATGTACACAACTTTTAATTTTCTACAGAAGGTTTGGTCCATTTTGGGTCCCTTTTTGCGTGTCAGTGGTGCTGTCGGTGCTCCTGATGTGCAAGGACACGGATACAGGAGGATGGTCACACGGTTTATTACAAAATATTCTCCAGTTGATTACCACAAAATTTGTCACTTAGTGTACAAATCGCAATTCAATAAAATGCTTGCAAATAAATTGTTTACCAATCTAACAATTACTCAGCTACATTTTGATACTGTATTTCCTTCCAGAATTCCAGCCCTACCACCTTCCTCTTACAACATCACTGCGTCACACACAATTCCCCAACAGAGATGTGTCTTGGCCCAAGCTTCCTCCATATCCAGGTACGAGTGTACGTGTCTGCAGTCACATCTCTCTCCTCCACTGGAGAGGTGTTTGATAGCCAGTTGCCGTGACCATTCACAGACTGGAGAACTGTGGAGGCCGATCTGTGTCCTTCCACTGCATATTGCGATGCGTTAGAATCTTAAATTAAAAATACCTTTTATGGAGTTTTTTTTTTTTGAGGACTTTTTAAACTGCAATGGGGAAAGAGTTGCTCTAGTTGCCAAGGGTAGTGAAATCATAAATATGCTGAGCAGCAATCAGAGCCAATTGCACCCCCCTCCCCAATATTATTTGGGTAAGAAATGCAGTGGCACATCACAGCTGTGATATGAAGCTAGAGAAAACATTGCCCAGCAATCCCACTGCAAAACGCATCGTAACAATCCTGCTGCTTAGAGTCTCCTCCAAAAAACAGTTAAGATGCTTGGAAACAACCCTTCATACCTGCAAATCTCTCCATGAGTTCGCTAGGAAGGTTGCAAGTGGGATCCAGAAGGAAGAGAGATTTTAGAGAATAGTCATCCGGGGCAACTCACATATACCCAGTCAGCTGTGGAGTAGGGCTGGAAGAGTCCTGGGGGCAGGGAATAAAGTCACCTACCTCCTCTCTAAGCTCAGGTTGTTACATATACAGATAGCATTCAAATTCTGGAACCACAATCCAACAGACAACAAAACAGGTCTTCTAGCGTAATCAATTAGCTGTATCGATAGTTAGAGACAAACAATGGGTGCATCAAAGATAATGTTCAGCGTTGATGTACATATTATCTGTACATAATATTCAAATTGTACAAGTCCAATTAGCAAATCAGCATCAGATTATTGACCAAACTGCAGGACCTTGGCATCATTTCTCCAATAAAGCCGTCATCTCTGGGACTGCCTGCAGAGGGAAACAACAAGTATAGTCAGGACTGAACCCATCGTTTATTAGACAGATTCTACTGGAACCCATTCAATGCATTTTTTAAGTGTTTTTTTTTAATGTGCACCAGTCAATTTTAATTCCTTACGCTACAATTTTTGTTCAAACTTTTACTCTCTTTAAAAAACGAAAATCAGACCGTACACAATAACTTAACTACAGTACAGATAGTGGGAAAAAAAGAACCAGGAAGGGAGATAAGGAAAAATTATTTTACGGAGCAAGTTATGACCTGGAATGCACTGCCTGGAGGAAGCAGATTCAACAGTAACTTTCAAAAGGGAATTGGATATAAACTGGAAAAGGAAAACATTTGCAGGGCTATGGGAAAAGAGCAGGGGAAGTGGGACTAATTAGATAGCTCTTTCAGAGAGCCGGCATAGGAACGATGGGCCGAAAGGCCTCCTTCCGTGTTGTATAATTCTATGATTCTATCCTGATTCAGATATTAGACAGTTCTGTGAAGAATTAATTGGGCTTGTGCTTCATATCTGGCTGTATGAATACATAGGTCCCCCGAAAAGCCAGTGCTGATGATAGAGTTTATCATCTGTAAGTGTAATGTTGTAGTACTCAGATCAAATTTTCCAGAGTTCGTGACAAAAGGTATACATTACTTCAGCCGGGCTGTGTTATAAAAACTTGGAACCAAAGCACATGAAACAGCAAAAATAAAGAAATTTTAAATGTTTGAAAGTTACTTTCATCATTGCCACTGCTGTGCCAGCCCCACATGCCATTTTAACTTAAGTTTCCATAATCATGTAACTTGTGCAATAAAATATGCCCAGAAAAGCCCTAGGTATGCTCCTATTGCTACACAGAAGAAAGGAAAAATGCACTCCACTCTGGGACTGGAGATCATAATTTTGTACATGAGTACAAGATGATGCCTGTGACCTAAAACTTCTATAAAAAAAAGGGGGGGCGGGGAACTCGGGAGGCTTAAAGAAACAACAGAGTACCTGATGCAGGATTTAGAAACCAAGAGCACAGCAAAAAAAATTCAAACTCTGACTGATGGGATGAAAGTCTCCTCTTTCTCTTGGCTGTAAGGCTCCAGTGTGAAATGAGCTTGGACAGTCTCAATCCAATTCACAGTGAGCAGGGGCCAACAATGTAGAACTATTATAGAAACAGAAAATGCTGGCAACACTGAGCAGGTCAGACAGCATCTGCGGAGAGAGAAACAGAGTTAACGTTTCAGGTCAATGACTTTTCATCAGAACACTGACCTGAAACGTTAACTCTGTTTCTCTCTCCGCTCATGCGGCCTGACCTGCTGAGAGTTTCCAGCATATTCTCTTTTTATTTCAGATTTCCAGCAGCCGCAGTACTTTGTTCTTTTATTTAAAAGTAAAACTATTGCTAATTTACACTAAAGTGACACCTTCACTCACGGGAGACCACAGTGCAGCTCGTCTAGAAACTGAAAAATGTCACACTAGCACTGTAGCTGGCACTCTTCAGAGACAGAGTCCGATGAAGCTTAATGTGCATCTAACTATGCTATCTCAGACCTGGGAGTGCATAATGAGAAAATGTTCCATTTCCCAGCAGTAACAATCACCACTTTGAACACAAAATTGATTTATTCTTTTTTTTTATAAAAAAGAATTTTAGTGGAAAGAGCATTCATGTAGTGAAAGCATCGCCTTCCCCACATAGGTATGGTTCCCCTTTAAAGAGATGATGGCTCACACTGGGAGCATGTTCCATTGATTTATGTACGATCCAATTGATTCAATAATTGCTCACTGATCACTTAACCCTGTGTTGCGGTCATAATGGCAGCAAACGGCTTAATTCAGGGTCCAGTTTAATTTTAATAAAAACTCTAAAAATTGATTATTAAAGACAGACGGTTATTTAATGAAAAGGGCAGGTTTGACTATAAAAGACATAAGAACATAAGAAATAGAAGCAGGAGTAGGCCATACGGCCCCTCGAGCCTGCTCCGCCATTCAATAAGATCATGGCTGATCTTCGACCTCAACTCCACTTTCCCGCCTGATCCCTATATCCCTTGATTCCCCTAGAGTCCAAAAATCTATCAATCTCAGTCTTGAACATATTCAACGACTCAGCATCCACAGCCCTCTGGGGTAGAGAATTCCAAAGATTCACAACCCCCGGAGTGAAGAAATTCCTCCTCATCTCAGTCTTAAATGGCCGACCCTTTATACTGAGACTATGCCCCCTAGTTCTAGACTCTCCAGCCAGGAGAAACAACCTCTCATTATGTACCCTGTCAAGATCCCTCAGAATCTTATGTTTCAATGAGATCACCTCTCATTCTTCTAAACTCCAGAAAGTATAGGCCCATTCTACACAATCTCTCCTCATAAGACAACCCTCTCATCCCAGGAATTAATCTAGAGAACCTTTGTTGCATCGTCTCCAAGGCAAGTATATCCTTCCTTAGATAAGGAGACCAAAATTGTACACAGTACTCCAGGTGTAGTCTCACCAAAGTAGTGTACAATTGTAGCAAGACTTCCTTTCTCTTGTACTCCAACCCCCTTGCAATAAAGGCCATTTGCCTTCCTAATTGCTAGCTGTACCTGCATGTTAACTTTTTGTGCTTCTCATACGAGGACACCCAAATCTCTCAACACCAACATTTAATAGTTGCTCACCATTTTAAAAATATTCTGTTTTTCTATTCGTCCTACCAACGTGAATAACCTCACATTTCCCCACATTATACTCCATCTGCCACATTCTTGCCCAATCACTTAACCTGTCTATATCGCTTTGCAGACTCTTTGTGTTCTCCTCACAGCTTACTTTCCTACCTAGCTTTGTATCATCAGCAAACTTGGATACATTAAACTCGGTCCCTTCATCTAAGTCATTAATATAGATTGTAAATAGCTGAGGCCCAAGCACTGATCCTTGCGGCACCTCACTATTTACAGCCTGCCAGCCTGAAAATGACCCCTTTATCCCTACTGTCTGCTTTCTGTCCTTTAACCAATCCTCTATCCATGCTAATACGTTACTCCCAACCCTATGAGCCCTTATCTTGCGTAACAACCTTTTATGTGGCACCTTATTGAATGCCTTTTAAAAATCCAAATATACTACATCCACTGGTTCCCTTTTGTCTATCCTGCTAGTTTCAGCCTTAAAAACCTCTAATAAATTTGTCAAATACGATTTCCCTTTCATAAAACCACACTGAATCTGCCTAATCATATTATTGGCAAAGGCACCACCTTTTAAAAAAAAATTAATTCTTGGGATATGGGCATTGTTGGCATTTATTGCCCATCCCTTAATTGCCCTTGAGAAGGTGGTGGTGGGCCTTCTTCTTGAACCGCTGCAGTCCGTGTGGTGAAGGTGCTCCCACGGTGCTGATAGGTCGGGAGCTCCAAGATTTTGACCCAGCGACGATGAAGGAACAGCGATGTATATCTAACTGATCCACGTGGACCAGAAGTTTTCAGGTTTAATTCCAAGTTTGTGCTGAGTTATCTGATCTCAGTCAGGGCAACAGTGGAGCCACCACACTGACACTATTGGCTTCAGGACTGAGAGAGGGGAAAATCAGTCGCGGTTTCCACTCCTGACTGCTAGCCACTGAGCCCTGCTGAAAAGTGCACACATGTGGATATCGGGTGAGAACAGGATTGGATTTAGATGGGATGCCAACACTCCGTCACAGGAGCAGGGCCATGCCGGAGGGAGAGAAAGGAAGAAAAAACTCAATGCACAAGTGCGCATGTAAACATAGGGTATAAATACCATTCAATTTGTCTCCAAAACTTGCAGTTTCATCTGTTAAACTGACTCTTAAGCAGAAGGCAGACAGTGGACTGATCGTAGATAAGTGAGACACAGCTAAGATCTGAAGTCACGTGACTATGATTACCCATTGTTTATTACAGGGAATTTACTAAAACACTGCTGCCGCCAGTTATGCTTCGGAGAGTTGGTCAATAATTAATGAGCAAAAAAAAGCCAAATGAAAAATAAACCTCAAGCCGTTTCAGGCACAGTAAACAAAGGCCGCATTTATCGAGACGTCATCTACCAGGAATCTGGCAGTCAGTCCAGCTCCCGCCACAGTTATCACTGTTAACTACTGCCGCGTGCTCATCGCAGGTATTTGAAAAAGAAAAAAAAATAAGAATCAGCTAGGCATGTAAATGTTTGTTTAGAAGGTAAAGTAAAACCAGCCTGAAAACTAAATCCAGTCACTTGTGTTAAATATCAGTTACCGCTCCTGATGAAAGGCCCTCTGGTCGTCGCTGTGCTCGAGGATCCCTGCTGAACTCGCCAATGATGAATGCAGCCTCTCAATTATTCAAGAGATCTGCATTTCCATTAGCTGGAAATAATGCCGTCGTACAAAATTTATTAGGGAAATTGTCTACATGTTGTTTCTACCTCCCGTCACTTTGTCCCTGGATTATTAAAAGCCGCATGTTTACTGCCCAGCCAGCAGGCATTAGTTAGAGCAAACTATTAAACTTTGGCAGGCGTTCTTCCAACTTGCCTTTTGGGGATGCTACTGCCCTGTGGCATCTCGCACACAGACACAGAACCCTGTGCATAACAAGAGTGGCAAACAAGAGCAACTTCCCCAAGGGAAACTGTACACGGCTACCTCAATGGCTCAGACGGCTAAGGCAGAGAGTCACTGAGCCATGAAGTTTCTAGGTTCGGTCCCTGGGCTCTTCAGAGCTAGCTCATCTCAACTGTGCAGCGCTAGAGGTGCTACAGGTACCTGGAGTTAGGGAGGAAAAGGAGGGAAAAGAAACAGCTAGATTCTTGGTTATCCAATGAACCCTATTGAAAATGATGCGCATTTGGTTGGGATAAAGAATCAGTTAGCCTGAGTGGTATCATTTTTACTGAGTCTGTCATTTCCTAGTTTATTTAATGTTACGACACCTTACACTTCAATTCTATTCAGGAAAATATGGTTGGCAAATTTTTAATTATATATAACATCATAGGTGAAGTTGTAAAATTTCATTAACTCGACACAAAGGCAAATGAAACCTTTTTTTTTCTTTTCATCATTAATCAAGTGCAAGAGCTCCAAGACATCATACAACGATCATTATGACAATATGCATTACTGCTAAATAACTTACTGGAGAATTAAGCCCCCCTAAATACACATTAAAGACATGAATGCACAGAATATTAGAGCTGCACAAACACACATTTATATACTTGGATAAATACTTGAAAAGGAAAAATTTACAGGGCTATGGGGAAAAAACAGGGGAATGGGGCTAATTGGATAGCTCTTTCAAAGAGCCGGCACAATGGGCTGAAGGGCCTCCATCTGCGTTGTATGATTCTATGATTTAGGCGCAACGTAAGGACGTTCCACTTACTTTTGTTGTTTTTATTCCGTGCAGTGCTACTTTTATGTAAATTGCTTCTCCTGCTTATCCAAAAACAGTTTTTTTTAATAAGATAACCAAAAGGGGGAAACATGTTAACAGAATTACACTGAACAGGTATTTACACCAAAGGGACACTTTTACTTTTTACGCATCATAAAGATACAAAGTAACTTGGCATATTAAGGACACTAATTTGAAATATTAAGGACAGCGAAAATAGAGGAATAGTCCCAGTTTCTTGTGGAAAGAGAATTTCACCCCCAGTAAATCCTTGACACTACATCTATCAGGTTTGCTATTATCTTTCAAACATTCACAATAAATTGGACTCACTTTGAAGAGATCTGCCACCAAGCCGTAGTCCGCTACCTGAAAGATGGGAGCCTCGGGATCTTTGTTAATGGCCACAATTGTCTGCAAGGAAAGCAGCACACCCATTAACGATTTTCCAATCTATCAACAATAAAGCTCGTTCATTCAAAAATATAACTTGTATAAGCGAAGAAAATTTGCATCACTAAAATCAGCCGTTTTAAACAATGCCTCCAATCTCTCAGGGATCCCTCTCCTGTATCTGAAACCAAACATCCTCCAAAGAGGTCGCCATACAAGTTAGTAAATATAAACAAGCTATTCTTCAGAATTCCACGGGCTTGTGCTACTGGTTTTAATGCTCCACTGCCAAAAGTTACATGACTCATCTCCTGAAGCAAGCAACTCGGTCTATCTAGCTGCAGAACAGATGCCAACATTTCTCGGAAGTCGACCAATATCCACATAGTTCATTTGCAGCTGGCGCCTCTAGATTGGGAACGAGGAACTTGAGCACATAATCCAGGCTGACATACCCAGTGCAGTACCGAGGGAGTGCTGCGTTGTCTGAGATGCCGTCTTTTGGATGAGACGTTAGGGCAGAAGGGGCCTCGGAATTTCAGGTGGATGTAAAATATCCCATTGCAATATTTCAAACAGCAGGGGAGTGCTTCCTGGTGTCCTGGCCAATATTTATCCTTCAATCAACACCACTAAAACAGATAACCTGGTCATTTATCTCACTGTTGTTTGTGGGACCTTGCTGTGTGTAAATTGGTTGCTGCGTTTCCTACATTACAACAGTGATTACACTTCAAAAGTACTTCATTGGCTGTAAAGCGCTTTGGGACAGCCTGAGGGTATGAAAGGCGCTATATAAATGCAAGTCCAATGATATTTCCGGGAAGCAAGCACCTAGGGTTTTAAATAGTTTCAAAGCAAATTATAGCAAAAACAAAATCAACCCACAAAGAAATGTTCCTTAGATTTCATTAAAAAGTACCTTACACAAAAAAATATAAATTATAGATTGCAAGGATAAAAGCTTTTCCGGCTGCTTTTAGAACATCTTAGTGCACAAGATTGAGATGTAGCTAATGCACATGGTAGTAAAACTTACTCCAGAGGTAGTCACCATGGTTTCCAGAACTAAAATATACTGGTTGACCTTCTGTGACATTGTACACAGGGATTTAAGACCAAGTGTAGTCTTCAGATGAAGTGGAATTAGAGGGGGTGGAGAATAATTGGACCAGAGTGGGCAGATGTACTTCATTCCTCATTTCCATTATAAATTTTTATGTCCACATTTATATGAAAACTGCCAATGTAAACTTGTCACACTGTTAATTATACCCTCCTGCCGGTGGTGGCGCTACAACACCTCCACTGGCAGGGGGATGTAATTACAATGTGACAAGTCTACCCGGGCAGTACCATTATAAATGTCAACGTAGGAATTTATAACGGGGATAAAGTTTACAGGAAACCCACACAGAAGAAAGAATTTTAACACATGATGGATGAACATTTTAGTCGATAGAACATTTTCATACAGGTTTACGGTGGATAAAATGGTAAACAGCTCAAAAGAATGTGGAAGTGAAGAATAAATTAGGTCATGACTACAACTGGCAATGGGAAATGTTTCAACAGAACTAGAAAGGCAATTGAAATTACTGTGCCACACTCCAAACTGCAATAACCAAAACAGCTTTTTCCATTTGGAAAATTGGCTCCTGTTCTCCTGAATTTTAGAACAACATTTTAGCACTTAACTTGCAGGCTGGAATATTTTGTAGTACAGCTACAGCTGGTCATTGCTTGGAAAGCATCCTTCCAGGACAACTTATGAAATAGTTTTATAAAATTATAATAGATTTGAACTGATAGTAGTTGCGGATTAACCTCAGTAAATAACAAAATGACAACTTCAAAACTTGCTGTTTGAAACATTCTTGCCTTTAACTACCTAACACTTTTTTTTTTGGACTTTCCCCACACGACCAGAATTCAAGCCCAGCACACTATCGCCCGAGTGACTGGCTGCCTCAGCCACTGACTGCCAAGTCTCTGTCAACACTTGCCTCTAGGAGGTATGCAAGGGCAGTTCCAACGTGAGCTTCACTCCGTCCCTGCAACATTCAAGGTAGCTGGGCACCATCAAGGTTGGGAATTCAACGTGTGGGGAAAAACACATGAAAAAGTAAGAACTTGGTTTTATGTTGCGCCTTTCACATCCTCAGGACATCCCCAAGTGCTTTGCAGCCCATGAAGTGCTTCTGAAGTGTAGTCACTGTTGTAAAAAAACGTGGCAGCCAATTTGCACACATGGAAAGGATACATTTCCAACCCCCTCTCCCCCAATGGATAATAGAAAATAGTGGATAATTGACAGCCCCAAATGTGTTCTGTTGCTGCATTAGCCTAGGCTCAGGAACAAAGGTAATAATAAAACAAATAAAAGGAATATTATGTAGTTTGTCACCAGGAGAGATGAAATACAATACAAAAGAAACATTAGTGGCCTGTGCAATGAGGTGATGTCTCGTGCAAGGTTTGTAACGCCAAGATTCCGGCTTATAATTGGGAAGGCGACTTATTGGGAGGTTCCACTGTATCTGGACAAATAATGACCACATCCAGCTAACTGGTATTATGGGAACATTTTCATTTTTGGGGCTGCATGTTATATGCCAGAGCAAATTTCAAATACACACCCAAAAGTGAGAAGCTGGCCTTTAGAAGGGCACATCATTAGAACTCTCTCCTTTGGGACCGATAAAGTACAGGCACATTTTGTGTACTGTCAACTTTCCTTTTTGTCTTAATGCAGAGCTACTTACAAATGGCTATAGACACATCAGTTACAACACAGGTTATGAAACTAATGGCACTGACTAAGGTTTTAAATACGAGTTTTCTTCAAACTGAAGCCATTATTTTACTACCATTTATACAGCACGATTAATAAAAGAAAACAGGTTTAAAATTAAATGGAAGGGGATCAATTCCTTTGCCTATTTGCTAACAAAATGAAATGAAAATGCCATTTTCACCAGCAATTATTTACAGTAGTACAGCTTTCTAATACGTAATGGGGCAGAGCTTCTATGTTCAGGTTATTTATTCTGTGGGACACCCAATCTTAAGAATAACTACTCTAAGAGACAATGGAACCAGTCAAAAACACATATATCATCTGGGAGATATCATGGGAACCAGGTGGTTTGACTTAAGAATGCCTGCACTGAAAGATGGTGGTGTATCTGGTGCTAAAACGAGTCTTAAAAGAAAAAAGCACAAACAAATTTGCATTCATACAGCACCTTTCACAACTTTGGGATGTCTCAAAGTGCTTCACAATCGATTAAGTACTTTGAGGGTAGTCACTGTTGTAATGTAGGAAGATGCAACTGCCAATTTGCACTCAAGGTACAACAAACAGCAATGAGATCAGTGACTAGTTAATCTGTTTCAGTGATGTTGCCGGAGGGATAAATGTTGGTCAGGACACCAGGAGAACTCCCCTGCTCTTCTTTGAATAGTAGGGACCACCTGAGGGGTCAGACGGGGCCTCAGTTTAATGTCTTATCCTATAGGCATCATCACTGACAGTACAGCACTCCCTCAGTACCATACCGAAATGTCAGCCTGGATTATGTGCTCAAGTCTCTGGGGCGGAGTTTGAACCCATGACCTTCTGACTCAGATGAGAATGATACCACTACTGAGCCAAAGGTGACACTTGAGAACACAGTGCTAGGAGTACATGGTTGAGGATTGAAAGTACTTGCTACAACTTTGGGGAAGGGACTGGGAAGAGACTATATTTTCATAAGGTTACTTTTAACTGATTCTTTGCAAAGTAACTGAAGGAGGAGAAAAACTGAAAATGCACAGCCAGTCAACTAACATCTGAAAAGAGGAAAGAAACACTTCGGGCAGGGCCTGGATTCCAATGAAGCGTCTTATCCAAAATGTTAACTCATCTTCCTCTTTCAAATGCAGTCAGAAAGCTGCAAAACACCACTGCACTGTGACAGCCTTATTCTTTCTACCATTCAGCTCCCTTGTTTTGGCAATGTTAAATTCTGGCTCTTTTCACTGAACTAAGCCTGGCCAGTTGCATATAATGGTATTCGCTGCCATGGAAACAGTGGGATTCCTCCACAAATACTGCTGGCTGAAGCCACTTATAAAATCAGATTTACCCAATCCATCTCAAATCCTACAAAATAAAATGGAAAAAATTCTCTATTTTGTCATAAAATGATGAACTGAAACTTTCACAGTCCAAATACACAATGAGGGAAGATTTCCTCTGTGTAACAAAATCATAAACCAGTTCTTCATAAATGGCTTTATGATTTTATTATAGATAGTGCAGAGGAATACTTCCCCCAATATGGTTATTTTTAAATAATGCATCTAGTTTAATTCCTGCAGTTTGTTTCTTTGGTTGCAGAATTTGGTGGAGGCTCAAGTCGATACTATTAATCTCCCAATAAGAATTTTTTGTGCCCCATTGGACCTGCTGGTAGAGATAAGTTTTCATTCCACTACATAATTAACAGAAAGCTGCATCATGTTAATATCTGCATGAAAATTTCTCGACCCGTTAATAGTTTTGCAGAATATTTTAGTTTTAGCTTTTAACCAAGTGCAAGTGCTTAAAAAAAAATACATATTTTAAAAACCTCTACGCTCTCTTCATAACGGGTCAAAGCTGTTTTTTAGTACATTTCCAACTAAGTGCGTTAAAGGGTTCAAGTAAGTAGAAAGCAACTTTCACTGTGTGGAAGATTCGGTGCACCGTTTATATTGTACATTGTTATGTCTGAGCTCATGTGACAGATCTCTAAATTCAATCCATTTTAAATATAAAAACTGGAAGCACTACTTAAATAGCAAGGACATCAGATGTAGAATTCACACAAAATCATTATACGGTAAAGAGATCACGCATTAATAATGCAACAACATTTGGAATGCAAATGTAGTCACACGAAATAGGAGACCGCAAGAAACAGTAAATAAACACACTAATTATGAACTACATTATTAAACAGGAGGGAGGGGGAAAAATATTTAACCCCTGGTCAAAAATTGCTTTGGTTTAAAAAGATTTTGTTGGCTCTCGATACCTCAGTACCACAAGAAGTAAAAACACTTCACCTGCAAAATAATAGATCTGGAACTCGCTCCCCCAAAAGGCTGTTGAGGCTGGGTCAACTGAAATCTTCAAGGCTAAGATCGATAGATTTTTGTTAGGTAAGGGTATCAAGGGATATGAAACAAAGGCGGGGAAATGGAGTTGAAGTACAGATCAGTCATGATCTAATTGAGAGGCTGACTGGCCTATTCTTGTTCCTATGTTACATTACAGTTTTAAGTTTTATCAAATACAAAAACTGTAACTTAGATAGCATTTGATAGCCACCTGCATTCAAACTGCCCTTGCAGATTAGGATTTATCTTATGCAGCAACAGTAGGTGAAGACAAGGGAAGGATTGAGCTTCTGCAGATCACTGTGTTAGTGACTAGTCCTCAGTACGACAGTTTAACAAGACAGAAAATGGATCATAAGGAGAGATAAATATATTTAACCCAATAAATGGTATCAGGATTTTCACAATCCACAAATGCAAACTAGTCCAAAATCAAGGCAATTTCTTAAAAACCACAGCGCAAACGGAGGACTGGAAGTAAAAGGCTGGTCATTAGGCACAACAAAAGCATTTTGTAACAATCATAAAATGATACAGAACAGAAGGAGGCCATTCGGCCCATCCTGCCTATGTCGGCTCCTTGAAACAATTAGCTCCCACTCCCCTGCCCTTTCTCCATAGCCTAGCAAATCTTTCCCCTTCCAATTCTCTTTTGAAAGTTATTATTGAATCGGCTTCCACCACCCTTTCAGGCAGTGCATTCCAGATCATCATAACTTGCTGCACTAAAAAAAATTCTCCCCATCTCGCCTTCATAAGTGAAGACAGTGACTTCATCTGTGAAAACAGATACAAATATTTTGTATCTGTCTTCACAATAGAAGACACAAAATGCATACCAGAAAGAGTGGAGAACCAAGGGGCTAATGAGAGTGAGGAACTTAAAGTAATTAGTATCAGTAGAGAAAAAATACTGGAGAAACTAAAGGGACAAAAAGCTGATAAATCCCCTACATCCTAGGGTTCTAAAAGAGGTGGCTGCAGAGATAGTGGATGCATTGGTTATGATTTTCCAAAATTCCCTCGATTCTAGAACGGTCCCAGCAGATTGGAAAGTAGCAAATATAACCACGCTATTCAAGAAAAGAGAGAGAGAGAAAACAGGGAACTACAGGCCAGTTAGCCTGACATCAGTGGTCGGGAAAATGCTGGAATTCATTATTAAGGAAGTGGTAACAGCGCATTTAGAAAATCATAACATGATTAGACAGAATCAACATGGTTTTATGAAAGGAAAATCATGTCTGACAAATTTATTGGAGTTTTTTGGGGATGTAACTAGCAGGGTAGATAAAGGGGAGCCAGTGGATGTAGTACATTTGGATTTTCAAAAGGCATTCAATAAGGTGCCACATAAAAGGTTGTTACGCAAGATAAGGGCTCACATGGGGTTGGGCTTAATATATTAGCCTGGATAGAGGATTGGTTAACGAACAGAAAAGAGAGAGTAGGGATAAACGGGTCATTTTCAGGTTGGCGGGCTGTAAATAGTGGGGTACCGATGAAGGATCAGAGCTTGGGCCTCAGCTATTTATAATCTATATTAAAGACTTAGCTGAAGGGACCGAGTGTAATGTGTCCAAGTTTGCTGACGATAAAAAGGTAGGTGGGAAAGTAAGCTGTGAGGAGAACACAAAGAGTCTCCAAAGGGATATAGGCAGATTAGGTGAGTGGGCAAGAAGGGGTCGGCCATTTAAGACTGAGATGAGGAAGAATTTCTTCATTCAGAGGGTTGTGAATCTTTGGAATTCTCTACCCCAGAGGGCTGTGGATGCTGAGTCGTTTAATATGTTCAAGGCTGAGATAGATAGATTTTTGGACTCTAGTATTCTCTTAGAATCAAGGGATATGGGGATCGGGCGGGAAAGTGGAGTTGAGGTCGAAGATCAGCCATGATCTTATTGAATGGTGGAGCAGGCACGAGAGGCCGAATGGCCTACACCTGCTCTTATTTCTTATGTTCATAAACAGAATGAAAAATTGCTCTGTGCAAAATTAGCAGCAACAGGTGGACATGAAATTCTGGTTTCTTTTTTAGCCACGGCGAACAAAGAAATTTCATAACAGCACATCAACTTGTTTGTACATAAATGTCGTCAAGTGTAATATCACCTCAGAAGTGAATAAGAACAATTCCAACATGAAATAAAAATAATTAACAACTTGGTTTTCGTTCCTCCCATTTCTGAAAATTTTTGACGAGCTTTGATCATCACTGGGGAAATGGCCGGGATAATATATTGAGCCCCACAGTGCAAGGGAGCTGAATTATTCAGAGTTGAAATAACAGGCCATGCTGCTATATCTGCTTTACACCATTAAAATCAGCAGTTCCTCCCTGCTGGGATCTCAATTAGGTCATCAGTTTAAGCAAAAATGTTCAATAAATAAAATCTTCGGGAAAAAAACAAAGTCTGATTTTAAGGCTAATTTTTAAAGTTATTTTTACTGTTCGATCTGTAGTAAGAGTTTTAAAAAAAAAATACATTCAATCTCAGGATGTGGGTGTGGCTGGCAAGGCTGGCATTTATTGCCCATTCTTAGTTGCCCTTGAGGGCTTTCTTCATGAACTGCTGCAGTCTACATGGTTTGATACAACTGAGTGCCTTGCTAGGCCACTCCATAGGGCAATTAAGAGTCAACCACGTTGGTGTAGGACTGAAGTCACTTAAAGGCCAGACTGGGTAAGGGCGGCAGGTTTCCTTCCCTAAAGGACATTAGTGAACCAGTTGGGTTTTTACAACAATCAGACAGTTTCATGGACACTTTTTACTGATACCAGCTTCTTATTTCCAGATTTTTTTTTTTTAAAAACTGAATTCAAATTCTGAAACTGCCATGATGGGATTTCAACTCTCATTCTCTGGACTTTTTTTAATTTTTTTTAATTTTTTATTCGTTCACGGGATGTGGGCGTCGCTGGCAAGGCCGGCATTTATTGCCCATCCCTAATTGCCCTCGAGAAGGTGGTGGTGAGCCGCCTTCTTGAACCGCTGCAGTCCGTGTGGTGACGGTTCTCCCACAGTGCTGTTAGGAAGGGAGTTCCAGGATTTTGACCAGTAACATAACTGTTACACTGCGGGCCCCTAACCAGTGACAAGACACAGCCCCAAACCAGTGACAAGACACAGCCCCCCTTTTGAACGTGCCAGCCTAGAACGGCTATTAAAAGTGCACAAGTTCTGTTTAAAATACCTTGCTGTCCTTCATTCCTGCCAGGTGCTGTATTGCTCCCGAAATTCCAACAGCAATATAGAGCTCCTAAAAATTTTAAAAATGAAAGAAAATATTTGTTATAGAGTAAAATACAAAGCAAGTGTCAGAGACATCAACTCTTGTTCTTTACATAGAACCACAGAAAAGATACAGCACAGAAGGGGGCCATTCGGCCCATCGTGTCCGCGCCAGCTCGAAGAACAACCAGGTGCCCATTCTAATCCCACCGTCCAGCACCCGGTCCGTAGCCCTGCAGCTTACAGCACTTTAGGTGCAGATCCAGGTACTTTTTAAAGAAGAGTTGAGGGTCCTTGCCTCTACCACCAATTCGGGCAGCGAATTCCATACACCCACCACCCTCTGGATAAAAAAGTTTTCCTCATGTCCCCTCTAATCCTTCTGCCAATCAGCTTAAATCTATGTTCTCTAGTTCTTAAACTCTCCACTAGGGGAAACAGGTACTTCCTGTCTACTCTATCTAGGCCCCTCATAATTTTGTACACCTCAATCAAGTCTCCCCTCAGCCACCTCTGCTCCAAGGAAAACAACCCCAGCCTATCCAATCTCTTTCTATAATCACTATGTATAGGATATAGGTTTTACATCACAGAACAGGTTACCCGGGATCTTTGCACTCTGGCCTCTTCGCATCCTCGATTTCCTTCGCTCCACCATTGGCGGCTGTGCCTTCAGCTGCCTAGGCCCTGAGCTCTGGAATTCCTTCCCTAAACCTCTCCACCTCTCTCTCCTCCTTTAAGACGCTCCTTAAAACCCACCATCTGTCTTAATATCTCCTTATGTGGCTCAGCGTCAAATTTTATCTGATAACGCTCCTGTGAAGTGCCTTGGGATGTTTTACTATGTTAAAGGTGCTATATAAATGCAAACTGTTGTTAAATGATTTCCTATCTTGTCAATCAAATTTGAGTTTCAAACAGTTATTAAAATCCACCAATAATTTCAGTATCTACCCGTCAACTTGCCTTCTCAGTGAAACTGCACAAAGCTAAAAGTACTTTACACAAAATAGAGCAGCTTTCCAATAATGGCAAAAAAAAAATACTGCTTTAAAAAAATTACAAAGTTCAGACTTGCATTGCCTTAGTCAACAGAATGGGATATTTAAATCAGGTGTAGAGGTCTCAGTATTCACATAATGTCTCACCCCTTGGACTTTTAAAGTTAAATGGTTTTGTTTGGAGACCAAGGTAAATGAAAATTTTCTACTGAACGTGCATGAGAATTCTGGCCCAAATATCACAAACATCAACTCTAAAGACATAGAATTTCAGTTAAGAATACAAGATGTAATGCTTATAAATATAGAAAAGAAATGTTAGGGTTTGCTGACTTAACAGGAGCTTTGTTAAACCACATATTAATTCATAGAATTACAGAATCATATAGCACAGAAGGAGGCCATTAGTTCCACCGTGCCTGTGCCGGGAAGAGCTACCAATTAGTCTCACTCCCCCGCTCTTTCCCCATAGCCCTGCAAATTTTTGCTTCTTAAAAAAAAAATCGAGATCCAATTCCCTTCTAAAAGTCACTATTGAATCAGGCAGTGCATTCCAGATCATCATAACTCGATGAGTAAAAACAAATTCTCATCCACAACCCACCCCCACCCTGGCTTTCTTGTTAATTATTTTAAATCTGTGTCCTTTGGTTACTGACTCTCCTGCCAGTGGCAACAGTTTCTCCCTATCTACTCTAGAAAAAACCCTCAGAACAAACATCATTAAGTGCACCACATGGCACTTCTCTGCTGAGGTCATCATATTCCACTGTAAAAAATAAACTTAAAATGAAGCAAACAGCAAGCAAGGCTTATGCTCTGAAATGGACTGTAAAGGATAAAGACAAGTTATTTGAGCAGGCTTTGGAACAATTCAAAGTAGGATCTGGAGTTGATAATGTAATGAAATTAGAATTTTGCATCAATAATGAAATACATAATGCAGAAAATCTTGTTCTAATCAGGTGTATAAAACTTTCTTATTCTGCATTTTCCCCCTTAAAAAAGTGTCCAAAATAATAAATGGAAATAGTCAAAACAATTAGATTATGTTAAGTTCTTTTAAATTAAAAGTAAACATACTGTGGTCTACATAACAAATCTGTCCAATTGGAAACAATGTCGCATTATCTGACAACCAGCTTATAACCATCAGAAAACATGCAGAGATACAAAAAATAAAATCCCATAGTAAACAGGTCTTCTGGCTTGTACAAGTACCCCTAATGTTTCATCTCTCCACTTTGTTTTAGATTCTCTTAGAACTGCTTGCTTGAAGATTCAGTGTTCCGTCTTCATCTATCCCTAGACACCCATCCTAGCTACTCCATTAAGTATCAATGTTCTGTGCTCCTCCAAAAGCTTAAGTGAGTTTATCCATTGAGTATCTGAGTCATTCAGACCAGCATGGTTGCAGATCAAGTCGCTGACTTGTGCCGAGTTGGCGAATCTTATTCTGAGCAGAGGGAGGGGGTGATAAAATTGGCCTCAGCAGTCCAGATTAGGGTGGGAAGGGGAATGGCCAGGGGTCCTGCTCGCTATCCAGCGACTCCTGCCGCAAGCACACGCACATGTGGACACTGGGATCAGGATTGGCCATGAGGCTGAATTCCCTGCCGACATTCTCGTGCATTATAATGGGTAAGGTACTGGAGGGAGCAGGTACCTGTGCAGCTGTGCCCCAGCAAGCGGTCGGTGTTGTCCTACTCCTTTTGTGGCTTGATCTCAAGTTTTATAGACATCATTCGTGTATAAGGGTAAACCAAAGAAACAATCCACTGAGTGTAGTACTAAATCACACAGGCCAGAAGGCTCAGTGTACAATTCCTGGTTTCAGATGGATAGCAGTAGTGCTGTTGCAATTGACTCAATACCCCAGGCAGCATATGGAGAGAAGGGGAGGGGGTGGGAAATAGAAAATACAGCCAGGGTGACGATCACTTTACAATGCCACCGATGAGAAGTACATATGGGTATTGCTTGAGGACAGGACAGGATTGGATTGGTCTGGTCTATGAAACTACTGGGCCCCCACCCCACCCTGCAGTCAAATAGCCTGCTGGCATTCACTGTCTTGGTTCATACATGAAAAGAGCCACCTCGGTGAGACGGCACATGACTGTGGATGAGTGAGTACCTTCAGGGGGTGAAGGGAAAATGGTAGAAATTTAGAGAAAGGGTAAGGAGACCTTTATTATACCTCCATTTCACAGACCTTGCCTTTTCTGTCATTCAGGACATTTCAGTAAATACCCATTTTCAACATACTCAGTTTGAACATAGGAACAGGAGTAGGCCATTTAGCCCCTCAAGCCTGTTCCGCCATTCAATGAGATCATGGCTGATCTGTGACTTAACTCCATATACCCACCTTAACCCTAAATCCCTTAATACCTTTGGTTAGCAAAAATCTATCAATCTCAGATTTAAAATTAACAATTGAGCTAGCACGACTGCCGTTTGCGGAAGAGAGTTCCAAACTTCCACTACCCTTTGCGTGTAGAAGTGTTTCCTAACTTCACTCCTGAAAACCCTGGCTCTAATTTTTAGGCGATGTCCCCTATGTTCCATAAGGATTCTTACATTTGCCATGTGTAGAGTTATTGAGAACTATGAAACACAATCAGAAATGGGTCACTTTAGAAGGCAGATGCAAAGGTCAGCCATCCACACTTGTTTTAATTTGCAACTATCTAATCACAAATACCTTAAATCCCACATGAACTGGACAATTTAAACTTAGCAGATTACATTGCAAACCAGATACTTTATATATTGTTATAGGAAGATCAAATAAGTTTTGTTAATCATTACTTTAGACTTGTGATTTAATTATACGATAGTACAGGAGTGCCTAGGGGGGCCTTACAGCAACTACATGAACACGCAGAGTTGTGAGGGAAGTTACTGCAAGTACGTTTTTATTCAAACTTCAGCTTGATCATATTGTAAACACACAAACTATAGAAGCAAAAAAAGGTCAAACTACCCAGTAGGAAAGCCAGTTAGTAAAGCATGTAACTCAAACTGGAAGACCCCACCATTTCAGCTGCATGACTACTTGCCAATCAAGGCTACCAGTCTATGCTTTGGGAGTTTCCTCACTTGAGCCAGGCTATCAAGTGAAGGCCAATGAAACCAAGGCTATATAGAAATCTGTTAGAGCACTAACCAGTCCTGGGTAGCAGAATGATGCGCAATACTGAAAAGCACTTTTTGGGGGAGGGAGGAGTAGACGGGGAAGGCAAGATGGGGGAACGAGGTGTTCCCAGCACCAGTGTACAGTAAGGCCCCAAAGCCTGTAGTGCTATTTAGCATATTACATTAGCGTATATGCAGAGAATATAATGCATTCGTTGATTCTATGTTGGTTGGCAAAGTAGGTCATAATAGCCATTTAGTTGAAAATGATTATCCCACCAGTGGCATCAGAATTCTCCAAAGGTGTTACCTCAATTTTCTTTTTACTCTATTAGGACAACCTGAGCGCTAAATTGGACCACGCTGCGCCCGTTGTTTCGGCGCTACACAGCCTCTTCAGCGTGACTTGCGCGAGACGCCATCTTGGTATAGGAGTTAGCGCATGTGCAAATACTGAATGCTGGAAGCATGTAGTGAGGAGAAAATGGATACAATCATTGTGCAAAGCTGATTTAAAGTGATAGACACCATTTTAGCACTTAACGCTCAACTCAACGCACAGTCTTAACCACAACCATCCAAACGTGTCTTAGAGTGCCTGGAGGACCCCCACCAGCGTTATTTAAAGGGACCATGTAAGGATATACAGGTTAGTGGCTGGATTATTGCTTCTGACTGCCGAGACATTTGTAACTGTTTCTGGAGGTCTCCTAGACTTGAATATTAGGCCTATTAGGATATAGCCTAACATTTAGAGCACGGACGTGCAGGAGCGAAGTTAGGAAACACTTCTACACGCAAAGGGTGGGAGATGTTTGGAACGCTCATCTGCAAACGGCAGTTGATGCTAACTCAATTGTGAATTCTAAATCTGAGATTGATAGATTTCTGTGAACCGAGGGTATTAAGGGATATGGGGCTAAGGCGGGTATATGGAGTTAGGTCACAGGTCCGCCATAATCTCACTGAATGGCAGAACAGGCTCGAGGGGCTAAATGCTACTGCCACTTACTGCCTCCTGATATGTGCCACCTTCTCCTGCAAGAAAGTAGGACGTGTGTCGGGGTGATGTGCCTGTCATGGTTGAATAGCTGCCGGTGTGTGTGGCCTGTGAGTTGTGGGTGGGCGGCTTGCAACAGTGGTAATGTGTAAGGGTGAAAAGAAGCATCCGATTGGAAGAATTGAGTACTGATGGAAAGAGTTTGTTGGTACTTGGGTGATGGGGGTGTAGTGCGTGGAGCAATGGATGCAGCTAGTGTTGTAGTTGGTAGGAGACGCCACTTGACAGTTGACCTCACTCACCTTGACCACTCGTGTCAAAGCACTGAACTGCTTCCTGCACTGCATCCATGTTCATGATGCTGTGCACCTGGCATTAACTTTGTCCCCCGCTGCCTCCCACTGTCTTTTGGGCACATGTCTGGAGGGCCTCTTGCGCCCGCCCCCGCTGCGGATATAGGATGTCCCTCCGTCTGTCCTCTCCTTTCACCAAGGCCTCTAGTGCACCAGCAAAGAACCTTGGTTCATGCACTCTCGCAGGCCTGGTACAAACTCAGATCGGCAGATTGGTGAGGTCAGGCATGCAGATTGGAGAATGTGGGATTTAGTAGTGCGCAACCTTTATTCAATGTTTTAACATAACTCATCAGTTTGTAAACATAGGGATGGGAGTTCCATCTGTGTTTTGCATGTGCGATGACTGATCTCTGTTCAGACTCCGTGCGGACAGCAGACAGTTACTTTCAGCAAAGAACAGGTACCAGCCACCTTTAAGAGATTTTTAAGGAACAGCCAGCCTTTAAGAGATTGGGGCTCCCCCTGCTGGTGGAAAGTGCAAATTGCATTGAATCCTCCTGACAATGCTGATTCGGAACGCTGCTTGAAGGTACGTCCTCAGGCCGCACGAAAGTCTCATCCAGCCTGCGCAGGGACCATTGGGTGCGGGGTAATAGCAGATTGCGCTACCCGCGCCCAATCACAGGCCCTATCCAATTTTTTTTTCCCCTCCCCATTTCCAAACTTCACCATTGTTGGTTCGGTTATTATGAGAGTTGTAACAAGGCAGATGTTTTACGGTCTGTGTGCTACATGTGCAGGCAAGATTCGAGGCATTTATTTATTACAAGCACATTCCCAGGCAAACACACTATTTTTATATTCCAGAATCACATTGAAAGAAAGCTCAAAGTACCATATGAAGCTTAGTAGCCAGTCCTTTCATGTAAAAAAGGACAAAATGGCAAGGATAAAGAGATTTAAAAAAAAAGAGATGTACTTTAGTCAATCTGTCCAAGCTACTGTTTACATGAAACATGATACATTGAACATATGCTTTGGTAGATAGGGTGGGGTGTGGAAGACATACATGGTGACACATGATAATTAATGTAGACTCAAAGGCTATACACCAGCTACCTCCCTTTATGATGACTTTAAATAAAGATGGTCTTTTAACACGAGAAACATTAAATCGACTTCCTAAAGAGCTCTTTTATGACTATTTACATGGGAGTGCTTCTGTCCCTTACCGTATCATAAAAGAACTGTCACTAAGACAATTGTTGTGATTCACAATTCAAATTTACCTTCCACAAGGGAAGTTTTCCCAAAATTTTACTAAACGATACGGGAGAGGATAGGCCAACTTCTGAATCGGAGAATTAGAGAGCGAAAAAAAAGAAAATTGAGTTAAACGCATCAAAGTATCATAATACTAAGTTGCACTAATAAGCTTTCTATTGTTGTTTGAACAAGTTGTTAGACATATTTATATTCAGTTAGATGAAAGTAGATGGAGAATATTGAGCGCGAGCCACGCCAGATCAGCACTTATCCCTTCTTATTCTTAAGAAGATTTTCTCCAGCTTTGATCAGAGAGGCCATGTAATTACCCTTAAGATGAGCGCTATGGGTGTCTGCTGGAGTGAGAGGCCCCGCACTAGTTTCCTTCTGGCCTCCAGGGAGCAGCACATCAATTGCTCTCAGCTAAATGCACTCGCACATGAATATTTCAGTACGATTTAATGTTTCTGCTCAAATCCCACAGGAGCAGAGCATCAATTTGTGAACAGAGCTCTCGTAGAGTTAAAAGCTCGACCAGATATTGCAGCATCAAAAAGTCTGTCAATCTGGTGGGGATGTTTTTTTAAAACCAGGAGGCAGTGGAGGAGCTAGCCATTCACAGTCCCAGCTGCGTACAAATACACACTCAGAAGTTTGCAGCGGAACAACTCCTGGGCACGACTGAGTAATTTTATTTTTAATAAAAACATAACGCAGACAGCAAAACGATTTGCCAAGCTTGGCCAGTAACCCCAAAGCTACCTGCACTTGCCAGCGATTCCACTTTCTTTATTCAACTGTTCACAGTACCACACACACGCCCTACTGTCCTGTGAATGAAAGACCCAAAAGTGTTGCAAAAACTAACATGGCCCTCCAATGAGCACTTCTTCAGGTGTTAGAACGCAAGCAACTTACTAGTTACTCAGGCTGGAGTAAAAACGTTAACTTAATCAGACATGTTCACACTTTGTGGAGGCATGGCAATACATAAACCAGTGCACTGTGCCACACTCACTTACATTTACAGTCCACCATGCTCTATGTTTTATTAAGCCACACAATGCAGAAAGTTCAATGTGAAACTCCAATTTGCGCACAGCAAGCTCCCACTTGGATCTCAAATACCCAAAAGTACAAAAATGGGACTCATTTTAAAGGCTTGTATTAGTTAGATGAATTGCAATCACTTTATATGACCCTGAGGTATAAATTTCTGATGTTCTACTAATGTATTTATTGTTTAAGTTAACATGTTGGGGTGGGGGGGGGGTGGGAGAAGGGGGAAACTGGCATGTTGAAATCTGTAGTAGTTGTAGAAAGTGCGAATGGATTTTGTTGGCACTTTCTGCTTAAAGACAGCTTGTTCACAGAGTTGTGAGCTCTCAAATATTTGGGAGTGGGATGATGACAGAGGAAATATAGACTTCTGTCTGATGAAGAACCCTTAGCAGGAGTTCTTGGAAATGTTCAAGTCCTGGAGTGGAACTTGAGCCCACAAGCTGTGACACAGATGCAAGAATACTACGAACAGAGTCAAGCTGATACTATTTAACTAGGGCTGGAAAGTATAAGCAATTTCATCCTAATGTAGTGCAAAGGGTTTTGCGGTCTGGAAGTTCAAAAACACATTTTCAGAGAATCAATCACCACGGACAGATCTTAGCAACCATTAAAAAAAAGTTAGCGTTTCAAGTGGGACCCTTCAGCATTTCCGGCATATTCATTTTAGCCAGTGCAGTTCTAAGAATTTGTACATGACCAGAGGTCCCAGATGTAAAGACTGCGTCCTGAGATTCGATTTCTCAAGATTCAAAAGAAAACCTTGCATGCACAGGATGATGTAATTTCAGAGATGCAAGGGAGTGTTTTCTAATGTGCTATTATGCTGTCAGCAGAAGGTAAGTTACCATTGTCTTTATTCCTGTATATGCTTTAATTGTTAAAAAGGACTCTAAACAAGATCTTAAAAAGGTTTACTTTTTCTATAAGAGTCTATAATGATGTTTCTCAAGGTGCTAGGTCAAGCACTGGTCAGTCCGCCTATTCTTAGCAACACATTACATGCTATTCATTCTAAACAGCAATACATCCTATAAGCAGTGGTATCTAATTTAATCTATTGTTATGAAATATTACACAAGTAGTGGTTTAAAGTTGTAAGAATATTAGTGGATTTTATTATATGGGAAGCACTGTAACCATTGCTCAGTTACAGTAAATATAATGTCCATGGCTCCAATTAACAGTATACTGCAACACTTTCTAGAATTGATTCATATGCTATTGCTGCACTATTGCTTTAAAGGGAGTATATACCTTTGGGCACATTCCCATTGTTGGAGCAACATCTTTCACAGTGGTGGTGGCAAGGGACTCAAAGGAGCAAAATACACAAAAAAGTATGTAGTTAAAAAAAAACACCCATGAAAGTAGGTTGCTGAATATTTTTGTGAAGTTTTGCGCTCAAAGACTGGGATGCTAAAACTGCATATCAAGCATTTTGGCTGTGTTATAAAGCTGCTTCATCCAGACTTTCATGAGATTCAGCAAAACGCTAATCAATGAGGCTCAATTCTCAAGCATTAACCAATACACAGCTTGTAAAAAAAAAATTTCAATTGCTCTAGTTATGCCGCCAACTAAATGCAGTGTGAATGCACAAAGGAAAATGTGGTGGTACACTTTAAACAGGTAAACATTGTTCAAATCCATTCTCTTTTTTTAAATATGAGGACAGCAAGGAGGGGAAGGAGAACTTTAAATGCAATGCTGCCTAAATATGTTCCATTCTGATAAGATCAAATCCCACTTCCTACCAATTAGTATCCATGTGCAAGAGCATTTCCAGTCATTGTTATCCATCAGATCAACTGTACAAGATCAAATCCCCTTCTAGATCAATAAACTGATTTCTAACAAGCAGCGGTCTTTTAGGGTTAATCTGAGAGGGAAAGTTAAGCGACCCACCACAGAAAGTGTAGGTAGGGGTTGGAGGATGAGGAAGCCCTCTCACTTTGGAGTCAACTATATTTGTTTAATTAATCTCTTTTCATCCCACCAGGGGGCAAACAGTGAAAATATTCTGATTGATCAATGCAAAGATCGCCTTCCTATGATGAAATCATATATTTGGGAAGCCGCACACTCAACTAATTTGCATTTATTGAAAATAGAATGTTTCTCTTCACATGAACCAACCAGTGTAGATACCAGTGATGGCCAGAACATTAGCCACTAGCCACACGTGGCTAATTGGAAATCCAGATGTGGCTAATTAAATTTCTAATTATTAAATAAATGAGAAATAGACACCGTCGTGTGATCTAAATACTCATATTCGCAAAGCATATGCATGTGAACCGTAGCCTTTTAGTGCGTTTGTTGGTAAAATGGCATGGTGAAGAGCAGAGTTTGCGAGTATTTTTGGTTGTCGTGAGTGTTTTACTTCCTTGGTTACTGAATGTTTGACAATTCAGAAAAGGAAAAGGAAGCATTCACCTACAGTACATGCTCCCACTTCTGATTTGATATTAAGATAGCAGCATCACTGCCGTTTTTACATTGTTCTGGGATACAAGGATGTGATGGCCCCAGCCCTAGGGGAGACCATGGCACACCATTCCGGCTCAACAATGCAGGGGGTGTAACTCTATTGCACATTTAAGGGGAAGCTAAATAAGCACACGAGGGAGAAAGGAATAGAAGAATATGCTGATAGGGTTAGATAAAGTAGGGTGGGAAGAGGCTTGTGTGGAGCATAGACCAGTTGGGCCGAATGGCCCGTTTCTGTGCTGTAAATTCCATGTAATTCTAACTTCAATAGAGTTTAAAAAGTGCTTGGAGGTTAAGATGTTGGACCGTATAGGCACTTTGTAAACTTAAGCAGCACTTATTGAATGGTCTGAGAAAGGAGGAGTCTCTCAATACGTTTCCAGCGGGGCGAGGAAGCCTATGTATCAACTATCCTTCATGATTTTGAACACCTCTAGCAAATCTCCCCTTAACCTTCTCTGCTCTAAGGAGAACAACCCAGTAAAGGACAACTGCTGGGTTTTCCTTTTAAAAAGAGCAGTGTAACAGAAGACATTTTATTAAAATAAACTGGCAACCCATTCTGTGGACTAATTCAACTCATGAACTACAATCGTATGGGGCTTTACCTCACTTTGCTGGTTAAACACGTGGCATGCGTTGGGCTAGGCAAAGGGAAATCAACAGAATCATAGGGAAATTACACATACACAAAAAGTATATCCAGAGAGCAGCATAATTGCACTTATGCTATGCTTTGCGGAGCACTTCTGTGTTTAGAGGCCGTGTCTATTCTCAGGGCACATTATTTATGTGCACTTATGGGTCTCGCTAACCATTGAGAGCTTTAGCTGAGCTGCACAGAACATGTGCAGGTCTCTTTAGTCAAACTTTGTAATGTCCAACATCCTTTAATGGAAGCTTAAATGAAAGATTCAAAAAAAAAGCAGAGGCAGCAGAATGCTAAACAATTAACCCTTTTGAATGCATGCACCATTTTGCGACTAGTAGAAAAGGACCAGAATCTGCATTAAATGTTTCTTTTACACTAAAATGCAAACTGCTGCCATGAGCAACGTTACCAAGTACCAACAGTTATTGCATTAATGAAAATGGTACTAATCACCACAATATTACACATTGATAAACCCCCACCCAACTACATTATTTCCAGCATGGAATTCACTCTTTCACGATGCGTTGAAGTACTTTATATTGTTTGTCGTCAATTTAGAATAAATTTTGTTGTCATATCCCTCCAAAAATCTTCAAATCTAGCGGTCTAGCAAACAAAAATGCAATTATTTTGTTTCTGAACTCATTGCAAAATAAATGCTTCCATATTCTTTCCTGGCTGCCGATCACAACACATCAAGCAGCTGTGTTAAAAAAAAATCACATTATTTGAGCAATAATATTCAAATTCAATTTCTAAATTAAGGTAAATTGATCCTTTATCTCCAGGTTAACTATATACCTCAAATTGACTTGCAACACCCCAGTTCTCTCAATATCTAAGTTCCCTTGGTTTTGTCCATTTTTTAAAAGCCCAATTTTCCCATATTGTGCGCTCAACATCTCTTTTAAATGAACACAAAGAAAATTGAATCAATCAATCTCAATAAATAAAATGCAATAGAGCAAGAATCTGATTGTTCTACTCATTTTAAAAAAAATAGCTAGTATGGGAATCAAGGCTCAAATATTCAGGTTTGTGCACACCATGCTTTTGGGGATTAAATACCTATAATTAAAATTGTGATCAACATTCCAGTCTACAGCACAGAAACAGGCCATTCGGTCCAACAGGTCTATGCTCCACATAAGTCTTCTCCCACCCTACTTAATCTAACCCTATCAGCATATCCTTATATTCCTTTCTCCCTCATGTACTTATCTAGCTTCCCCTTAAATGCATCGATGCTATTCGCCTCAACTACTCTTTGTGGTAGCGAATTCCACATTCTTACTACTCTCTAGGTAAAGAAGTTTCTCCTGAATTGCCTATTGGATTTATTGGTGACTATCTTATCTTTATGGCCTTAGTTTTGGTTGCCTCCACAAGTGGAAACATCTTCTCTACGTCTGCCCTATCAAACCCTTTGATAATGTTAAAGACCTCTATCAGTTCACCCTACAGCCTTCTCTTTTCCAGAGAAGTGAGCTCCAGCCTGTTCAGCCTTTCCTGATAAGTATATCCTCAGTTCTGGTATCATCCTTGTGAATCTTTTTTTGCACTTTCTCCAGTGCCTCGAAATCCCTTTTATAATATGGAGACCAGAACTGTGCACAGTTCTCCAAGTGCGGTCTAATCGAGGTTCTGTACGTGTTTAACATAACATTAGTTTACATGCAGCATATATTTGGCAAACAGCAGGAAAAAAGGAAATCCAAATCTGGAAAAATATATTAGCACAGATATATAGAGCTGCTGCTTCATGTTTACATTTTGACAAGATTAGAAACTGCACAAAAACACCACGAAACAAAGAGGATTTCAAAGGAAGAACCCAGCCTGGTAGCCAATCTGTTAAATTTGAAAGAGTCTTTGATTCAAACTGGAAGCCTCATGACCCTGAATCCTGCATTAATGGAACCTCAGCATCCTAGTCATGCTTGGAGCACACTTGAGTGAAACATTTTACCATCAACCTTTAGGGAATTAAAATCCCAACTCAAAACACCCAAGCGCATATATGCACAATTTGCTTGTGCATTAAACTCTTTCCAGTGTGTACATTTATCATTAAATTAGCAACTGACGGCAGAATCCACACAACTAATTAGCTTTATACCCCCAAGGCAAATGCTTGATTTTGTATACACAGAAATTTGTTTAGCTCATTCCCTTAAATCATTCATGTTTAATTGTGTATGTTGGTTGCAAATAAATTTATAATTTAACATATTGAAGAAACACAAGTTAAAAATCAGTAAATGCTGCACAGCTATTGTAATGTTAATATAGAAAGATGTAAAACAGATACTGGAAAAACCTGGGTGATAGTATTAACTTAGCAATGACTAGGGACGACTAAATTAAGCAATCGTATTTAAGGCACGGTTTAAGTTACTTTTATACTGCCTGCATGGATCCTTGGAGAGCAATGCCCAAACTGAATCCAGGGATCACTGCATAACTGCTGTCACCTGTTTAGTTTACCCAATGTTGTCACTCCTTTCAAGTCCTGCCAGAAGTCAGAGAGCCACAAATCCCAGCGGCAAAAGGGAGGGAATCCACCAGCTTTATATTTAAGCACAAACCTGACAGCAGCTCGAGATCCACAAAGGGGTTGTTTCCTACACAAGTCAAGACTCCAGAGTTTATAGTGCCCTTTGTATCACAGAGTGTCTCTTAATGTGCAAGACTACGGGGAAAAGGGCAGGGGGTGTGGGACTAATTGGATAGCACTTTCAAAGAGCCGGCACAGGCACGATGGGTCGAATGGCCTCCTTCTGTGCTGTAAAACTTTATGATTCTACTTCCTTTGTATCGAATCACCATACCAACAGCTAAAATGGTTTACTGGATGGAGCAACTCTAGCCCAAGTACTGTACTTACCGGTGCTACAATCTTTCCAGTCTGTCCAACTTGCAAATCATTGGGTACAAATCCTGCATCCACTGCAGCTCGAGAAGCACCAACTGCGACAAATGTTAATAAATATTAACTAGGTATTTCATCGTGGACCTTGCAAAAGATTTTAAAACTGAGAACGGATGATTAAAATACATGCAAAATTCATTAGTCTCAAAAAAAATCTTTATAAATGACAAATCGAAGCTTAAAACTGTAGCAGCAACAACAAAACCACAACAACATAATTCAACAAAAACTAGATTTGAACTCAAAGCACACTAAAATTCAAAGTTCATTTTTAAAAAGCTGGCTTATTATTTTAGTGATATTAAATATTCAGGTTTGGTAGCATCCTCTTAAAAGTGTTAACTTTGGGCTCAAAGCATAACATGTATTACAGTATTCCTGTAACTCAGATGACTGAACATCTCAGCAATATTTTTTTAAATATAAACAAAAAAGTCAATTGCCCAATGGTGTCGCACATGGAGGAGTCAAGACGAAGCGTTATTTTCAGGTGAAACAGGATTAGAGAGCGGGTGATAATTGGATCAGAGTGTGCAGATATAATTCAGTCCCAGTTGTCAAGTCATACCTTCTATCCATGTGTATTTCCATTATAAATTCCTACGTCCACATTTATAATTGAAATTGTCCAAATTAGACATGCTGCGGTTATGCCTTCTCACCAGAGGTGGAGCTGCAGGACCTCTATTGGCAGGAGAATGTAATAAAATAGTGACAAATTTACACCAGTGGTTCCCGTTATAAATGTGGAAATAAGAGCGTATAATGGAAAGAATTGACAGACAGTATGCAGGGACACAAGATTTTTAATTCATTTTTAGCTAGATATATTAAATTAGATCATTTCCAAAACCAAAAACTAAGAAAAGGGGCAAGCCTCTTGGTGCAGCAATTTGCACTCCAATATCAGGTACCACCACAGGTCTCAGGCTGTGTTTACTACCAGAGGAAGTTACTCTTGTGCCCCCTTTTTCAGGCAAACTAAGTAGCCATGTTGGTACAGCCCTAGAAGCAGTCAGTGGCTCATCCTCTCAACCCAGGAGTGATGCAAAATACTGCTGCAAGAAGGGGACAATTAGTCTTCATCTAGGTATGACCAATAACTGTGATCAGGAGCACATCATAGAAGGGATTATCGGAGCATCACCCCAATTATATTTATTTCAATCGAGAGAAAAACAAGTGACAAACAAATATGGTACAACTTTGCCCCATAATTTCAAAATGTTCTATTTTGGATCATCAGCAACTACCATGAACAACAAATTACATTCACCTCACAAAATGAGAATGAAAGGACCATCAAACAAAGCACCTACCAGCAGCATGCAATTTATCCGCCAGGTCATACAACAACTTGAAGTTGTCTCCACTCTTCAGTCCACGGCCTAGTAAACATTAAAGCAATAATACTAACTATTTACAGTGAATATAAACAGTCTAAACTAACTGAGAATTGCTATTAGGTTTGCAATGGTGCAAGATGGACTAGCAACCCAGAGAGCATGAATTCAAATCTCACAACGGCAAGATTGAAAAAATTATTTTTGGGCAACACTGGCGAGGTGGCATTTATTGTCCACTCCTAGGTGTCCTGAGAGCATTAAGGATGAACTGCATAGCATGAGGCTGGAGTCATATACAGGCCAAACTGGATAGTGGTGATCATTTCTCTTCCCTGAAGGAGGTTACTGAACCAGTTTGGGGTTTCACATCAATCCAGCAGCTTTCACGGTAATTTTCTTTCTGGTGCTAGCCCATAAATTACTAGATTTATTGAATTCAGTTTCACAACTTTCCATAGTGAACACGTGACCTCTAGATGCTTGTCCAGAACCAGAACCAATAGGCTGAAATTCCCTTACCACTGTGAAACTGAATTCAGGTAATCTGGCAGTTTGTGGGCCAGTACAAACAATAATAATGACCGCGAAAGATATCGGATTGTCATAAAACCCAATTGATTCACCAATACCCTTTAGGGAAGGGAAACTGCCACCCCTGCCTAGTCAGACCTACAGATGACTCTCGTCCCACACTATGTGGTTGACTCTTAATCCCTATGAAGCGGCCTAGTAAGCCACTCAAGTTGTCAAAAGAATTAGAGATGGGCAGTAATTGTGGCCACAACAAATAAAAGAACACACAGTATATCACAACTGATAGAAATGAAAAACACATTTAACCCCAAAGAAATTTTGTGCCAAATTAATTTCAACCCAATTATTCACTGGTTATTTTGCACAGAAATTAATGAATGAAGAGCAGTAACAGTTATAGGTTATATTTAAATGCTCTCTTTTGTTCATATTCATTTCTTTAAATAAAATTGCTTTCCTGATAACACATCTTCATTCTCTGTGATTTGAGCCCGTACAAGAGTTAGTATCAAATCAATGACTCTCATTAGAAGCGGTCAATGCAAGAATTAAGAAACTGAAGTCAGGTAATAGGGGGCAGGGGGGGAAGCAGAAAAATCTACGATGACAGAAAAGACCAGCATCCAAGACAATGGCTTCCCAATTTTCATTGAGGTTTATAGATTGCAAAAGATCACTGTGGATTCGTTACAACTTGTAACACAAAACCAATGTTTGCTCTTGTACCTTTGTGTTACCAGAAACCCTGGACTGCATTTCAAGGTTGTAACTCACACTGACCCATCCTCTATTTGGGTAATAAATACAAATAATAAAGTTTAAAATATTAGGCACTACATCAGCTACTTACCCCCAGATATAACAATTTTGGCACTGGTCAGCTCTGGACGGTCACTTTTAGACAGACTTTGTCCAATCCACTCGGACAGACCAGCTCCAGATGGAGATGAAACTAACCACAAAAAAGAGTGAGACGACAAAGATAACTTTTAGAAAGGAGAGCAGTGGATGCATTATATATATCTTAAGAACTCATCTTTAAAGGAAAACTACTTTGTTGGGAAAAAATCTAGCCAAAGCATACAGAAGACAACTGTGATTTACCCAAAATAAACATTGTGCATTGATACAGTGCCTTTCATGTCCTTAGCACATCCTAAAGCTTTTTACAACCAATTAATTACTTTTGAAGTGTAGTCATTATTGTTGTGTAGGTAAACACAGCAGCCAATTTGCGCACAGCAAAATTCCACAAACAGCAAATGAGATAAATGCCCAGATAATGTGTTTTGTTGGTGTCGGTTGAGGGATTGCTGTTGGTCAGGAGAAATCCCTGGTCTTCTTCGAACAATGGCACGGGATCTTCTGAGTCCTCCTGAACAGGCAGGCATGGCCTCGGTTTAACATCTCCTCCAAAAAACCCAACCTCCAATGATGCAGCACTCCCTCAGTACTGCAGTAAAGTGTCAGCCCGGATTCTGTGCTCAAATCCTGGAGTGGGGTTTGTATCCACGACCTTCTGACTCGTAGGCGAGAGTGGCATCACTGAACCAAGCTGCTACTTAGAAGGGTATAATGGCAGAACAAGTAAATACTGCAATTGTTTTCTCCCAAATGCACTGATTTTCACCATATAAAAAAGGTTACCTGGTCATTCATCTTATTTGCAGTTTGTGAGACCTTGGCAATTGGCTGCTGAGCTTGCCCACATAACAGGTTTTGACAATGCATGTTCTCATTGCATGCATTTCATTTACAAATATCTATACAACTAAGGAATATTGTTGGCCCAGAAATTGCTGCAGCAGTGCATTTCGTGGCGAGCGCCGTGAATTTTTTTTACCTCACACTCCAGATCATATGATTTTTGCGCCGCAAATTGCTGGAAGTGCAAATTGATAAGGGAGAGGTCAACAGGGCATCTGGGACCTCCTGAACGTCGGGTCCAATGGTCTATCTCCTTAACCGATTAAATTTAAGGATAAAGAAACAGAGCGAATGACTGAGAAGGAAATAGGGTGAATTAGAGTCAAATTAGTTACAGAAAGAGAAATAAAGGAGAGGGAAAGAAAAAGTGTGGATTAAGAGAGCGAGAAAAAAGAAACAAAAGTAAAAATTAAAATTTTAAAATTTAAAAAATATCTAGGAACAACTGTACATCGTACCTGCGGGAGTGATACTCCACAGTTTCACTGTTCCCTTTCTGGGCCTCCAAGGTTGAGTGGCACATCAGGACCATAAATCAAGTCATTAACAGCATCCTTACGACACGAATTACCAGCCTTAAATGGCTGCGGCGAGACTGATTCGCATTAACGGCGCAAATCCAACAATTTTGTGATACATACTCACGGCAAGATGGTAATTCTTTCAGTTTTGGCGAGGCTAACGGCAGAGTGGTGCAAATCGAAACTCATGGTGTATTTCTTCTTCGCCACAAATTGCTGAGGGTTTTTTTTTTAACGCAGTAACAATGGCTGGCGTCGTGAACTCACTTATTTGTTCAGCAATTTCTGGACCATTGTTTAAACAAAATAATGGCAACGCTAATAGAAATCTAGAGTAACGCTGGCCAGGAAAACGATTTACTCCAACCTAAAAGGTAGGTTTGTGCCCAGAAAAAGTATGAGTACAGTTTAGAGTTTAGGAGCATTTACCTTCCTCGGAACTTGCATCTCCTCCATTCACAGAAGCAGCTTCGAAAGATGTGCCTCGTACGGAGAACACTTTCACTTCATCACCAGACTTGACAGTGCACAAAGCATTTCCTATGAAAAGCCAAGAATTAAGAATTGAAAAATTAAAAATCGACTGAACAAAAAACAAAATGCTCAGACTTCAAGGTGCCCCCTTTGCCGGCAAAGGCAGGATGGGCCGAATGGCCTACTACTGTGCTGTAATTTTCTATGACTCTATAAGGTGGACTTCTAAAACTCCCATTAACAGCTTTTTAATTACCACTAATCTGAAGCACAACTTTAGGAATGCATCGTTGGAAGAAACGGCTTCTCAATAGGATCGAGTCTACGTTCGAAACCCCGAACAGTACTGGACAATAATCGACTGTACAAGTTAAAAACAGGCCAGTCTAACCCACGAGGAAGTGACACAGATAAACATTTTTCTTTCCACAACCAGGTGACATGACTGCGTAACGCAGTAAGCAAAGCAACAGTGCCGTGCATTGTATCTGTTGGGTTAAAAGAGTAGCCACCTGTATGTATTAGTCACCGCACTTACAAAACTACTCAGAATTGTCCTCACCGTGCAGTGTCTTGGGACGTTTCATTGCATTAAAGACATTGCCGGTGGACGTTGTTGCAGTAAATGAGGTATGAAGCACATCAGCCTACTGTTAACAGCGGAAGTAAGTGCTGATAGCAGCTATCGTGTCCTATACAAGGTATCGCTACAATCAAAGGTAAATAAAAGATTCAGTGTAACAGATGGAAGGAATGCAGCAATATAACCTCAAGCAGATGTTTCTTTGGTTCCATGCCAGATTCCTTTCTATAATACACTCGAACACAATTGGCTCTGGCAGCACTTTTTAAAAAAAGTTATATTTTACATTCAGTAAAAAGGCATATTAACTAATTACAAGTCATTTATACCCTTGAGACATCATGTCAGTGACAGGCTTCACCTTTTTCCTACCTGCATAGATAGTTCTGACAAATGTGTCCGGGGATTTAATTTCAATGATGTCAGAGATGGGGGCAACATCAAGTTTAGCAGCTATTCTAGGTACAAGATTCTGTAAACAAATGAAAAGCTGTAAATTTACTCTTGTGCATTAAGTACAGCAGCCAAAGTTGTTAATTTTTTTTTAAGAAGTCAAACTTATTTTTTTTTTACACACACACACACAAGGACAAGCTTGAAGAAATCTTTAGTACAACTGCTTGCCCTTTTTTGTTGGTTATATTTGGGTCCTCTTTTAGGTTCTTCCATGTCATGCACTATTTCCCAGGTGCCCAGGTGGCAAAACAACCTGTTCCAGGCCTGTGTCAATACCAGTATTTAACAGGCCACTCAGGCATTGGAGGGCAGCAAATCATTAACCGATTCCTCTTTGCATCCCTAGGCAACATGCCTCCCTCAACCAATACCACCGAAAATAGATTTGCTGGAGATGCACCACATTGCTGTTTATGGGATCTTTTTGTGCGCAAAATGGCTGCCACCTCAGCCTTCATAACAGTGTTCAAGTCTTTCTTTCTCTAATTGACAGTGTTAGGTTGCTTCTTACTACTCAGCAGACCTTTAACAAGAAGCTGTTAACAGATTATTTCTACTTTCAATGAGTGCTCTTTGAAATTCTGAAGCAGAATTGTGCTGTTATGTGCATACAATATAAACAAGTGCATCTTTGTTTACATTTACTAAATTCACAAAAGATTGCACTTCATTTTGTTCCTGATGTCCATATATCCTTTGTATTACATAAAAAAATGTAATCTTATCTTACCTCCACTTACTCAGTGTTATATTAGGAATATTATGTTGAAAACCAGGGCATAAAGTAATGTTCAAGTATGAAAGGACAGTTAATTAGAATATTGCTGGGAAACATGGAAAATGGTAGCATGCAGCACAGGGAAAAGAGCAGAACTAATTCAATAAAATATAACTTATGATATATAATGCACTGTAATTCAATTGAGATGCCATTAAGCCATTGAGCTGACAGCTCCAAAACAATATGACGTATTGCAGGAAGTGTTGTAGCAATTCAAGGGGCTCTGTTAAAGAACTAGAGGGTCTAATCAACCATTTACAAAATTAAACTTCTCCTGTATAAGCAAACAGGCATTTTTCTTTTCTTTGGACTCCGATCTGACACATGATGTTGTACCATATAATCTGGTTATTTGGGGATCAAACCTGGTGACCTGTGTGGAATAAACTGTCACTCTATAAAGGATAGCTAGTTTTAATCTCATTGTTCAAAAGAGCAAGTCACGAAGCATGGAACTATGGAGTAATTGGTCCAACATCCGCAGTGGGGAAACAGCTCAAGAGTATTTGATGGCACATTACTAATGTTTGCATAAAGATCATAAGGCATAGTCAATTTGGTTTTAGAACCAACAAATCAAACTAGACAAATCTACTGGATTTTGAGGTTAACTAAATAAACATCATCCAATGCACATTTTAGGTCCAAATACTGGGATGTAACATTATAAAACCAGACTTTCTGGTAAGTATATCAGTTTTTTTAGGCAGCAAGGATGTTTTTTTAAAACTTGGGAAGGAGTATTTTTCTTGGCACAATTAAGAGTAAATCAATGTATTCTCACGCAAAACAAAATCTTGTCCAAAGTATATATTATAATGCTTCGCTGACAAGCTAGTTTGAATTGAAATTCTGAGGAGAATGAAGTGGTTTTAAAAGAACTGCCTGATGTCTCACCCAGAGAGCGGCTAGAAGGTGGAACTTGCTATCACATGGAGTAGTTGAGGCAAATTAACATAGATGCCTTTAAGGAGATGCTAGGTAAGTATATTAGGGAGAAAGGAATAGAAGGTTATGCTGACAGGGCGAGATGAAGTAGGGTAGGAGGAGGCTCATGTGGAACATAAACATGGCACAGACCAGTTGGGCTGAATGACCTGTTTCTGTGCTGTAAATTCTATGCAATGTTTTGCTGCCAGCATTCAACTCACCTTTCCAAAGGCAGAAGCCCCTGCACATATATGTGTAAATTTAAATTGCTTTTGTGTAGCCAGCACCAGTGGCGTCAGCTCCTCTGTGAACGATACAGAAAACGAAACATTAAGGACACAAATGAGCAGACAGAAAACATGCATATTACAAAGAATAAGAAAAAGTGGTGTTCAGAGGGCACTGAAAACCATCCAGTGAAGCAAGAAATGTTCACATAGGCAGAAGTGGAGGCTAGCACATGTTTATACATCTTAAATAGCTTATGAGTCTTCTATTAATTTGGTTTCTATCCTTTTCTTCTAGAGCTTTGCCAAACACCTGCTATCTAATGCTTAGCAAATGATAGGAAATACTTTACTGAAACACGCAGTATGTGTTATCACTAGGTTATCCATTACGTGTTATGACGTCCAATAATAAATTTCAGGCAGGGAATTTTAAACTACGAAAACACATGCTAGTGATGCTGGCACAAATATTCTACAGCATAAGGTGGCAATAAAGCGACAAAAGGTCATCTGACCACTCAAGCCTGCAACTTCTAAAGACCGAGTACAATCTACCTCAACAGTGAAACTCTGACCCAAATGCTTCGATCTCCTGGATAGAATTCTTCATAATTAACCCCGGCTAAAGGTTATAAGCAAAGCTCTAGTATACTTAACCAGCCTCACATTTCCACCACTCAGACCTAGTCGACTACCCTCCTTAGACTATACCCCTCTTATAACCCCAGCAGCAGCACACCACATCGAGAATTAGTCACTTTAGTCTGTACTTAGCTCTAAAACCTTCAAGTCCATTCCCAACCAGACATTTATTGGGCTCTTAAGAGCTATTCTACACAGCAATAACAGCTTTTTCTGCCTTACATGTTAACCATTATGTGTCCGGTGGGGGAGAAATGAGTGGTTAAGAAAAAACACTCTTGTAATCTCTAGTCTTGGGGCCGGTTAATTTTGGACCTGCATGTTCTAGTTGCACACAAACAGCCAGTTGTTTAGATATACATCTGAGTTTTAAAGACTTTTACTGTGCTGCCCCTCAAACCCCATTTTTCCAATAAAAACCATCTCCTTGTAACTTAGAGTCCAATTAAAAAGCAGCACTTTTGAAAAAAAATCCAATTATTCCATTCCCCCCTCAATTATACTCAAACCTATGTTAGCAGCTCATTCCAATGGGAACTAAATTTGATAAATGAAAGCAAAAAAGAGACACAATATACTTACAATGTAACTAATGGTAGATAAGGACCTACTTACAAGCAGCATTTCCAATGCTGTACAAACTCTAGAGCACAGGCTTTCATTGTTACACTATTTCTGCTCCTGGATAGTTCATGTGCTCTAAGACGACTGAACTTTGGGGGTTGACAGAAAGTGTGTTCGGGGTTACCCTCAATGACAAGCCAGTTAGTGATAAGATGACCACGGTCGACATCCTATTACAGCACAAAGCCCAGTGCACAGAGGATGAGATTCCATAACATGAGGTTATGTGCAGACCAATCTAAAGTCTATTGTAGAATATGGGCTGTCCACTGCATGGCAACTGAGGATCTCTTGTAGCACAAAAGTATATAGTGATTCTATTGCAGTATGTGACTCGCCAAATATTACAATCCTATCTTGATCTCAAAGCAGGTTACTGACTTACACTTTTAAAGATCAAACTTAACTGGGAAATATATTTTAGTACAATTTTGAGCCAAGTTTATAGAGATGTTTAGTAGAGTAGTTCAATCATCTGGTATTTCAGAACCTGGCATTAGTTGCTACTTCAGAAGTTAAACCAGTTTCAGAAAAAGTACATTATATATAATTTTACTCAACACAACTGTTTTCTATAAGTCCTACATGTGGCATGTTGAAGTAGTCTAACCATTTAGATTTAGGATTGACACCAAAGAAAAAAAAGTCACAAACTCATCTTATTTTCATTATGGTTCAAGATACTGCAAATGATATATCACCAAATCACAGAGGACATAGTAGGCAGATTTCCTAACAGTTATGCAACTCATTTTTTAATCAAAAGCTAATGTAGTTTCCATGCCCACCTGGTAGAAAACCTTTGAATGTGTCATTCTGGGCCACCAAAATCTTCGTCACACCTTGTACTTTACTGACCTCTTCCACCACCTGAAACCAATAAGCAAACATCAATTTTGAATAGAGAAACAAGGCAAGAACTGGCAAGAGAAGCAGCTAAAGGGAAGATGAGCTGCAAATGATCCCTGGGTCATACTAGGAGCACCACTGTGGTATATAAATACTCTCCGTCTCTTCACCTCTCTCTTAAGCACTTACTTGACCTCGTCCTCACCAATCTACCTGTCGCAAATGCATCTGTCCATGACAGTATTGGTAGGAGTGACCATCGCACAGTCCTCGTGGCGATGAAGTCCCGTCTTCACTCTGAGGATACCATCCAACATGTTGTGTGGCACTACCACCGTGCTAAATGGGATAGATTCAGAACAGATCTAGCAGCTCAAAACTGGGCATCCATGAGGTGCTGTGGGCCATCAGCAGAACTGTATGCCAGCCCAATCTGTAACCTCATGGCCCGGCATATTCCTCACTCTACCATTACCAACAAGCCAGGGGATCAACCTTGGTTCAATGAGGAATGTAGAAGAGCATGCCAGGAGCAGCACCAGGCATACCTAAAAATGAGGTGCCAACCTGGTGAAGCTACAACTCAGGACTACATGCATGCGAAACAGCGGAAGCAACATGCTATACATAGAGCTAAGCGATTCCACAACCAACGGATCAGATCAAAGCTCTGCAGTCCTGCCACATCCAGTCGTGAATGTTGGTGGACAATTAAACAACTAACGGGAGGAGGAGACTCTGTAAACATCCCCAACCTCAATGATGGCAGAGCCCAGCACGTGAGTGCAAAAGACAAGGCTGAAGTGTTTGCAACCATCTTCAGCCAGAAGTGTTGAGTGGATGATCCATTTCGGCCTCCTCCCGATATCCCCACCATCACAGAAGTCAGTCTTCAGCCAATTCGATTCACTCCACGTAATATCAAGAAACGGCAGAGTGCACTGGATACAGCAAAGACTACAGGCCCCAGGCCCCAACAACAGCCCGGCTGTAGTGCTGAAGACTTGTGCTCCAGAACTAGCCGCGCCTCTAGCCAAGCTGTTCCAGTACAGCTACAACACTGGCATCTACCTGACAATGTGGAAAATTGCCCAGGTATGTCCTGTCCACAAAAAGCAGGACAAATCCAATCCGGCCAAATACCGCCCCATCAGTCTACTCTCAATCGTCAGCAAAGTGATGGAAGGTGTCGTCGACAGTGCTATCAAGTGGCACTTACTCACCAATAACCTGCTTACCGATGCTCAGTTTGGGTTCCACCAGGACCACTCAGCTCCAGACCTCATTACAGCCTTGGTCCAAACATGGACAAAAGAGCTGAATTCCAGAGGTGAGGTGAGAGTGACTGCCCTTGACATCAAGGCAGCATTTGACAGAGTGTGGCATCAAGGAGCCCTGGTAAAATTGAAGTCAATGGGAATCAGGGGGAAAACTCTCCAGTGGCTGGAGTCATACCTAGCACAAAGGAAGATGGTAGTGGTTGTTGGTCGCCAATCATCTCAGCCCCGGGACATTGCTGCAGGAGTTCCTCAGGGCCGTGTCCTAGGCCCAACCATCTTCAGCTGCTTCATCAATGACCTTCCCTCCATCATAAGGTCAGAAATGGGGATGTTTGCTGATGATTGCACAGTGTTCAGTTCCATTCGCAACCCCTCAGATAACGAAGCAGTCCGAGCCCGCATGCAGCAAGACCTGGACAACATCCAGGCTTGGACTGATAAGTGGCAAGTAACCTTCGCACCAGACAAGTGCCAGGCAATGACCATCTCCAACAAATGTAAGGAATCTTACAACACCAGGTTATAGTCCAACAAATTTATTTTAAAATCACAAGCTTTCGGAGATTATCTCCTTCTGACGAAGGAGATAATCTCCGAAAGCTTGTGATTTTAAAATAAATTTGTTGGACTATAACCTGGTGTTGTAAGATTCCTTACATTTGTCCACCCCAGTCCATCACCGGCATCTCCACATCATCTCCAACAAGAGAGAGTCTAACCACCTCCCCTTAACATTCAACGGCATTACCATTGCCGAATCCCCCACCATCAACATCCTGGGGGTCACCATTGACCAGAAAGTTAATTGGACTAGCCATATAAATACAGTGGCTACAAGAGCAGGTCAGAGGCTGGGTATTCTGCGGCGAGTGACTCACCTCCTGACTCCACAAAGCCTTTCCACCAATGACAAGGCACAAGTCAGGAGTGTGAGGGAATACTCTCCACTTGCCTGGATGAGTGCAGCTCCAACAACACTCAAGAAGCTCGACAACATCCAGGACAAAGCAGCCCACTTGATTGGCACCCCATCCACCACCCTAAACATTCACTCCCTTCACCACTGGCGCACCGTGGCTGCAGTGTGTACCATCCACAGGATGCACTGCAGCAACTCGCCAAGGCTTCTTCGACAGCATCTCCCAAACCCACGACCTCTATCACCTAGAAGGACAAGGGCAGCAGGCACATGGGAACAAAACCACCTGCACGTTCCCCTCCAAGTCACACCCCGTCCCGACTTGGAAATATATCGCCGTTCCTTCATCGTCGCTGGGTCAAAACCCTGGAACTCCCTGGCTAACAGCACTGTGGGAGAACCTTCACCACACCGACTGCAGCGGATCAAGAAGGCGGCTCACCACCACCTTCTCAAGGGGCAATTAGGGATGGGCAATATATGCTGGCCTCACCAGCGACACCCACATCCCATGAACAAATATTAAAAAAAACCTACAACTTTGACCAAGCTTTTGGTCACCTGTCCTAACATCTTTTTTGGCTCGGTGTCAATTTTTTGGTCTGATTACGCTCCTGTGAAGTGCCTTGGGACGATTTACTCCGTTAACGACGCTGTATAAATGCAAGTTGTTGTTGTTGTCAATAAAGTCCTGGAGGTATGGTGCATGATACAATATTGTGATTTTAAAACTGCAAGTATCTTTGAAACATAAATAAATAACTTCTTACCTTGCCACAATTTGTGCCGGCAACCAAGCAGCATACATCTCCGCCCAGCTGTTTGGCAGCTGTGATGGCATTAAGAGTAATGGGAGTCAGCTTCTCATTATTGTGCTCGGCTAGTACGAGGGTGCTCTGTAATCGTTGCAGATACCAGACCTGCAAAAGAAAAGAAGAATGTCTTATGAACTCTTGACGCTTCTTGTTTCTTTACACTTCTTAGCTTTTTTAAAATTAAAATAAATCATGCAGAGTTAGAAGACAGAAGTGCAGAAGAATTAAATTCATGATATTACTATTACTTTCATATATCTGAGGTTTAATATGATGGAACTTTGCAAAGTGTTGCCACCAGGCTTATTTAATGTATTGGTACCAATACTTGGAGGCAAAAAAAATGGGCAATTAAGTTAATGCAATTTAATGTTGAATGATATTCTCATGTGACTTTTAATTCATCACCTCAACTGTTATATAGCTCAAAATGCTCTCTCCAAACACAACCCAGATTTGAAGAGACAAAATTTATAATCCTACAGCTTTTCACAATGGACACAATGAAACTTCACATACTCATTACTATGTTTAACTGATTTTGAAAGATAAATATTGGCCAGGACTCCTCTGCCCTTCTCCAAATAGTGCCATTGGATCTTTTACGTCCACCTGATAGGGCCTCGGTTTAACGTCTCATCCGAAAGACGAAAAACTCAAGGTCAATACTTGAGCTAACACTAGCTCTCGCTGTTCACATCAAATTTCAGTGTTGTTGAGCCAATAGTTGCTGTCATTGCCAAGACCAAGTCTCAGTGTTGCAGATACACAAGGACATTCAGGCTAAATGATTAATGACAGCAGCATCATTACTGCAGACATGTAAAATAACCTCCAGTTAATTAGTGCAGCATTTTCTGATAATTATATAAATGTATATTCCTTCCCAATTGATACATTGTGTGCAATTATCCCGTAACATGCAATCGCATACGCGTAATATCACTGCAGTTCAAATCACATGATATAATAACATCAGTTCAAGCGATACGATTTCATTCTGGGACTCTGCAGTCCATTACTGTCCCACAATGCCATAAAATAAGTAGTGTTTAAAAGGTAACAAAGGGAGAAGGATAATCTAGAGGTTGAATTCCCCATTTTTAAATAGAAGCGAATAGTCTCAGCATAAATTTATTTGACACTTTTTTTTTTTTAGAAACAGTTGTTATGTCCAGTGCTGGAGACCCTCAAGTAAGAACTCCGACCCTGAAACGGTTATGGAATCTTACAACACAGAAGGCGGCCGTTCAGCCCATCATGCCTCTGCCGGCTCTTTGAAAGAACTTTTCAATTCGTCCCAGTCCCCTGCTCTTTCCCCATGGCCCTGCAATTTTTTTCCTTTTCAATTATTTATCCAATTCCCTTTTTAAAGTTATTATTGAATCTGCTTCCACCACCCTTTCAGGCAGGGCATTCCAGATCATAACAACTCGCTGTGTAAAAAAAATTCTCCTCATCTCCCCTCTGGTTCTTTTGCCAATTACCTTAAATCTGTGTCCTCTGGTTACCAACCCTCCTGCTGGTGGAAACAGTTTCTCCTTATTTACTCTATCAAAACCATTCATAATTTTGAACACCTCTATTAAATCCTTCGCCCCTGCCTCAGCTCATCTGCTTCTGAAACCCTCATCCATGCTTTATTTTAAACCTTCAGACTGGACTATTCTAATGCTTTCTTGGCTGCCCTCCCATCTTCCACTCTCCATAAACTTGAGCTCATCCAAAACTCTGCTGCCTGTATCCTAACTCGCACCAAGTCCTGTTCTCCCATCACCCCTGTGCTCGCTGACCTACATCGGCTCCAGGTCCGGGAACGCCTCGATTTTAAAATTCTCATCCTTGTTTTCAAATCCATCCATGGCCTCGCCCTTCCCAAGCTCTATAACCTCCACCAGCCCTAAAACCCTCGAGATCTCTGCGCTCCTCCAATTCTTGCCTCTTGCGTGTCCCCAATTTTAATGCTCCACCATTGGCGGCCGTGCCTTCAGCTGCCTAGGCCCTAATGGAATTCCCTCCCTAAACCTCTCCACCTCTCTCTCCTCCTTTAAGCTGCTCCTTAAAACCTATCTCTTTGACCAAGCTTTTGGTCACCTGTCCTAATATCTCCTTATGTGGCTTGGTGTCAAATTTTGTTTGATAACACTCCTGTGAAGCGCCTTGGGTCATTTTACGTTAAAAGTACTATATAAATGTAAGTTGTTGTTGTTATAAATCTCCCCTGAAATGTCTCAACCCTGATATCATTCTAGTAAATTTCCTCTCCATCGTCTTGACATCCTTCCTAAAGTGTGGTGCCCAGAATTGAACTCAATACTCCAGCTGAGGCCTAACCAGTGATTTATAAAGGTTTAGCAATAACATAAAGGTCATGTCAAGTACAGTAAGCATCCCAGAGTAACTCCATTGAAAACAAATCTGCCTGATTCTGGGCACCACTCTACAAGCCGGCAAATCCAAATGTCTGTCCTGTAGCTTGGTATCCGTGAGCTCAGGCAGCTCTCGAGCGGTTCTCTGGTCAGCATGAAGTCACAGGCTCTGATGTTTGTAGTGAAGCTGCTTTTCTGGGACACACCCCATAAATACTATCATCTGATGGCTACTGATGTCTATAGAACAATTCCCCAGCCGAATCTGCATCATGAAGAGTGGAGCGAACTTGACCTTGAGCTTCACTCTTGCATTTCATGATGATTTCTGAACTCCTTAATATGTTTTTTTCAAAATATGTTAGGTGACATAACAAAATCCAATCAGCGACAAGAGGCTCAGAAAATTGACTGTTTTTGTTGGAACAGAGATTACGGGGAGATATGAAGACTTGAAGAAATCGTATTGAGTATTAAAAGGCAAATTACTATTACCTATAGGCACAATATTCCTTAGAAAGTATTATTCCAGATGTGGTAATTGATCAAGAACACCATTGAGCATTAATCTATGATTTTTTTTTAAAACTAGTTCTCAGCATTTGTTGCCTTAGCAAGGCCACTTCAGAGGCCCTAAGAGTCAACCAGCGAATGTGGGACATGAGTCACATGTAGGTCAGACCAGGTAGGGTTGGCCAATTCTTTTCTTTGAAGGACATTAGTGAAACCAGTTGAGTTTTTTTGCAACAATCCAGCAGTTTTCAAGATCATGTTTTCTAGTGTTACCTCACAAATCATCGGGTTCCTTCGATCATTTTCACAACTTGCCATGTCAGGACTTTAACTCTCAGCCTCTGGGTTGCCTGTCCAGTGCTATAATCACTGTGCTACTGTACTCATGTTACGCAAACAAAAAATCTATCAAGTCTTACATATTTGCAATGACGCTTATAAAAGTGAAAAGTCATAACCTCTGCACATCTCTCCATGTAATCCAGCTTTATTCATGTCAATAGGTTTGCAATTACGTCATTTGTTTTTCTTCTAACCAGTCCGACCTTGGGAATATTGATAACATTCCTCTCCACTTGTCATCAGACAAGGTTTTTTGATTTGGTCTCAATAATTTTGAATGGGGGTGGGGGAAGAGAAGAGAAAAATCACATAATGCAGTTACCCACTTTTTATTAAGGGTCATAATCCCTATATATATATCACTCACTCACTCACTCTCTATATACCAGCTCCAGCACCATCCTAGATCTTGTAACACTCTCCAAAATAAAAGTTAAGACAACTGAATTTCTTCATAAGTTGACATTATTTGTTTGAACAAAATTCTGGAGTTACCTGTTACAGCTCGAATGTCACCCTCACCCTCCCCCTCCCCCCTATTTAAAGGGGCACTGTCCAGAAAAGTGTTGTGTTATACAATTCAACTGGGAGGGATCCTGGATCACGTGTGCCACGTCCGACTGTACTGCTTCGAAGTGAGCAATGGAGTTGAGGTCCTGCGGCTTGTCTGCAAAATCAGGAGTCAAAAGCCAGGACAGAAGATCCAGGATCTTGTTAGGTAGGCCACCTTGTCACATGCAAGAGACATCAGCGTTCTCACGAGGGCGACTGAGCATATTGGTACCGGCGTACCAAAAAGTATCATGCAGCTCAAAGTGCTCGCTCCAGACAATGCACGTTTAGAAAGACAAATTCTGTAATTGTTTCCTACATGTGGCATGAAAATTTCACTTTGCTCAAACCCCACTGGGAGAAAAATACTCCCGCAGTGAAAACACATGAAATATTCACAAATCCACTGTTGCACTCTTCTGAAATCTATAAAGCATCTTGGTGCAATGTGAATTTAGAAAAACATTTAATACACCAAAAAAAACACAACGATTTAGCTGAAGTTACACTCACGACAACATGAAACACATTGATGCAACAGAGATAAAATCAGGTCCCAATTGGATTCCACATTGCATGAAGGGGTTTCACTGGACTTGGAGGCACATCACGTGCAGCCAGAATTCCGGTGCAATGTGATGCCAGGTTTAAAAAAGATCAGCAATCCATTTACCATCCTGGGCACATGATGAACTCATTGAACCATCTTCAACATTAGGTGTGAGAGAAAGCAGACACTCTCACTCATCCTCTGAAAACACGCACAGAACTCTCACCAACCCTAATAAAACTCTGAAGAAGGATCTCTACCTGAATCAGACTCTTAACTGGCAGCTTGGCTCAGATGGTAGACTCACACCTCAAGAGTTGTACGGTTCGGAGTCCAATCCTCTCTACGGACTTCAACTCATAACCTAGACCGATACTTTAGTAAGGAAGTACTTATTTTCAGAGGTGATACCTTTCTGATCATCTGCCTACTCAGGAGGATGTTAAAGATCCCACTGACCAATATTCCTCCCATAACCATCACCAGCAAAGAAAATATTATACGGTCATTTGTTTGCTGCACGCGGGATCTTGCTGTGCACAAATGGCTGCCACTTTCGCTCAAAACAGTGACTGCAATTCAAAAAAGTTATATGGGTGTAGAGCACTTTGGGAAATCCTGAGGATGTGATGAGGCATAGTCGGAGGTGCCGTCTTTTGGATGAGATGTTAAACCGAGACCCCATCTCAGGTGGACGTAAAAGATCCCATAGCACTATTCAAAGTTACACTCACGGCAACATGAAACACATTGATGCAACAGAGATAAAATCAGGTCCCAATTGGACTCCACATTGCATGAAGGGGTTTCACTGGACTTGGAGGCACATCACGTGCAGCCAGAATTCCGGTGCAATGTGATGCCAGGTTTATGACGCTCGACTCATCGATCGACAGTTCCGACGGGCCACAGCGAAAAATCGCATAGACCTCCTCAGAAGACTAACACGGGACGCAACCAACAGAGTACCCTTCGTCGTCCAGTACTTCCCCGGAGCGGAGAAACTACGCCATGTTCTCCGCAGCCTTCAACATGTCATCGATGACGACGAACACCTCGCTATGGCCATCCCCACACCTCCACAACTCGCCTTTAAACAGCCACCCAACCTCAAACAAACCATCGTTCGCAGCAAATTACCCAGCCTTCAGAACAGCATCCACGACACCACACAACCCTGCCACGGTAACCTCTGCAAGACATGCCAGATCATCGACACAGATACCACCATCACACGAGAGGCCACCACCCACCAGGTGCACGGTTCATACTCCTGTGACTCGGCCAACGTTGTCTACCTCATACGTTGCAGGAAAGGATGCCCCAGAGCATGGTACATTGGCGAGACCATGCAGACGCTGCAACAACGGATGAACGGACACCGCGCAACAATCGCCAGACAGGAGGGTTCCCTCCCAGTCGGGGAACACTTCAGCAGTCAAGGACATTCAGCCACTGAGCTTCGGGTAAGCGTTCTCCAAGGCGGCCTTCGAGACACACGACAACGCAAAATCGTCGAGCAGAAATTGATAGCCAAGTTCCGCACCCATGAGGACGGCCTCAACCAGGATCTTGGGTTCATGTCACGCTACACGTAACCCCACCAGCGAACAAATGTTATCTGTTTTTAATATAACGGGTCATTTGCTGTCTTCCTTCCGGATGTCTCTAGGTCTCTGCCTCTCTCTTTTTTTTGGGGGGGTTTGTATATTCGATGGCCTTGTAGGTGACACCTCTCTGTCTGCTCACTGTGATTGCCTTGGCAACGGGCAGTAATCACCAGGCATTGTTCTGTGATTTATAAATGCGTAGGATTCGAAGATTTCATTTCCACAACATTCACCTGAGGAAGGAGGAAGCCTCCGAAAGCTTGTGAAATTTAAAATAAATTTGTTGGACTATAACTTGGTGTTGTAAAATTGTTTACAATTGTCAACCCCAGTCCATCACCGGCATCTTCACATCACTATTCAAAGAAGAGCAGGGGAGTTCTCCTAGCCTACATTTATCCCTTAATCAGCATCTAAAATGGAACATCTGGTCATTATCGCATTGCTGTTTGTGGGACCTTGCTGTGCGCAAATTGGCTGCCGTGTTTGCCTACATTACAACAGTGACTACCCTTCAAAGGCACTTCATTGGCTGTAAAGCGCTTTGGAGGCGTCCTGAGTATGTGAAAGGCGCTATATAAATATAAATCCTTTCTTTCTATGTGAATGCACGCTTTTTTTCTTTCTCGCTTCAGGTGCTTTTCTGTTTTAATTCACATTTCCAGCAGTTTTAACCTTTGACCTCTGTGGTGTTGCTGGGCACTCCACAGCTGTCAGGTCATAGGGCGCACCCACAGCCGAACTAAACGGCTCAGGCTGGAGGCCCGGCCCCCCCTCCCCTCCCCTCTGATCGTGGCTCCAGAATATTCACCATGCCCGGGGAGGGGGGCACAGTAACCTCGATCGCTGTCACCGCTCGGATTAGCGCTCAACAGTAAACCCCGAGGCCGGGCTGAGGCCTCCTCAGCTTCCAGCCTCGCGCTGCTTTGTCCCCGGCATCTTGCCTGACTCCTCCGCCTCCGCCCCCCCCGGAGTAACCCCAACCACCACCACGGCCCCCCCCCGGTCTCCCCGCTCCCACTCACCGCCGCTGAAGCCCGGCCTCCGCGCTGCGAAAAGATTCGGAACATCTTCCACCGCCAACGACGAAGGCTGCCTCCAACGAACTATCGCGAGGGCTCCGCCCACACCGCGAGAGCGCTCTGATTGGTGCGCGCAGGCCCCGCCTCCCAAACAAAACTTTATTAGCACGCTGTACCTGAACAAAAAGGCAGCAAACTTGCTCACCACTTGATGCTCTCACTGGCATCTGTTCATATTTTGTACAACGTTTTGCACTAATTTGGAACTTTAGAACACTAATTCTAGAATTTCACTGTGACCTATCCTTGGCTACTAGGGTTGAGTTTTTTTTTTGTAAACTGACCTGAGTGGGTCAATAAAGAGATGAATTACAAAAAAAAAGAATGCACTGGGCAATCAACAGGATTGAGATTTATGATCTAAATAGAGTGAGGCGGATTGCAAACCCATTTGAACACAAGGAACAATAAAAAGAAAACCTGAAAGAAATGCTGGAAAAGACAGCAGGTCCAGCACATCTGTTAATGATTTGAGTTCCAATGAAGAGTCCTTACCCAAATTATTGACCTGTGTTTTTTTTTTCTCTTTTCAGATACTGGTCTACCTGTTGTGTCTTCCCATTATTTTCTGTTTTTAAGTGCATTGGGGGAATACTCATTTTGGTTGCTACATGCAATGAAACCGCAAACATATTCTTTTTGAATGCCTTTGTGATGTCAATACACAGCAACCTGAACATTCCTCTCCACCTGCCCCCATCGATTTTAAAAGTAAGATGCATTAAACTAATATATTTAAACCAAAATGAGTGAGCCTAGCCCCAAATAAATGAGTTGACAGATCTGTAACATATACAAACCATCCATATACCACATTCACCTTCATTTGAAAGGTGACCACATTTTTGGACATCATTCCCATTGGATGTCACTGGCATATTTAACATACACTTACCTCATTCCTTAATTTATTGGTACATTTTGTTTCAAACATAGGAAATGAAATGCTTTTGAGGACTTTCATTTCATTTAGTGCCAGTACAGCTGAGAGCGCAAATCACAAGTCGTAACAACAACTTGCATTTATATAGCGCCTTTTACGTAGTAAGTCACCTGCACAAGTTTTTTTTCTGTTCTCCCTCTGCCTCCCCTCCTTGTCCTCACCTGTTGCATTATCATAAACACACCAAACACAACAGAGCAGAGAGTACAGGACATAGACACTCAACTTGCCAGTTTGCACACAAGAAAGATCACATAGCAGTGGAATGATTTGGCCAATAAGGGAAGATTTGAACTTGGAGGCCATCGAACACACAAGGTTTTAATGTAAAGAGTGAAAAGGAGTGATGCATCTCAGAGTTCCAGATATGCTTCGCACCATACATAAGGTCATCTAGACCCCCATGGTTCTGGGGCCCTATAGCAGTCCCTGAATGAATATCTAACTGATACTTCACAAGAAATTTCCACACATTAGAAGTTCTGCACATTTATCCATACATAAACATTAAATATAGGGTTGCCATCTTTTGCAAAGTCCAAAACTGGACAGACCATTACTCGAATTCTGATGCTTGCTTTTCTAATGATGAAAGTTCTTGGCAAACTTTACCAGTCTTAATGACTAATGGCTGTGCAGTATCGGGCATAAACTAATTGGAAAATTGCTTTCAATTTATATTATAGGAGTTTCCAGACAACCCTACTAAAACAACACTGTCTGGTTCAAAGCCACATGGACGTCATCTCTAATTAGGAAAGGTATGATATATATTATTCTACCTTATGATACACATGTCTTCCCTTCCTGCTACAATCTGCAGGCTTTGAAAGCTCTTACTTGCTCCAACCTAATCACAATTTCTTGATTTATTCCATCTGCTCTCATTATTTTCAACTTTGGTGGTGTTCTGCACTATGGCCCTTCACCTGGGTTTTTCATATAAGATTTTTTTTAAATCAAGCCTCGCTCATTTGGTTCTAAAATGTAGCCTGTCCTCGTTCATCTCACTCTGAAAAATAAAACCAGGCTTACCAAATGTCACACAATAGGAGTAGCAATTAATCATTTTGGTTTCAAAATGTGATTTCTTTTGATGTATTTTACTCTTAAAAATAAACAAAGCTCCATATGTTTAAATGGATTTTCAAATCGTGTCGCTGTAGCTGATCGTAAATGTCACTCCTAACATTTCCCTGATGTTGACACCTCTGAAAGAACCCAACTCCATATGTTTAAATGGCTTAAGAATCTCTCTTTCTCTCTCTTTGATCATAAATCTCACTTTCCTGATGTTTGACGGTTCTGCATATATTCACTCAAACCATAGGTAGACCATAGGTATTTGCATTAGGATCCACTGATACCAAGGAGTCTGCAAGGTTATCAGATTCCTGTCAATCTGGAGCTGGGCATATTAAGAGCACAGGATCTGGAGAATTCTGCAATCTGCAATTATGGATTTATTGGAACATCATTTATGTTGCTGTGTAGTAATAAAAAAAATCTTTGCTGCAATAGCACTATGTTTCTTTGGGTAGATGATATTGTCTTTTAGAAGTAAGGAGGGAGTCTTTGTCAATATTTCACCTAGGAGCGTGTTAGTAATTGCGGGGCATACACAGCAGTATACCTAGGAGATTCTGGGGGTATGTGAGTATTTACAGAGTCCATGAGAGTGTATCATAGAATCATAGACTGGTTACAGCATGGAAGGAGACCATTCGGCCCATCAAGTCCATGCCAGCTCTATGCAAGAGCAATCCAGCTAGTCCCACTTCTCTACCTTATCCTCATAGCCCTGCAAATGTTTTTCTTTCAAGTACTTATCAAGTTCCCTTTTGAAGGTCATGATTGAATCTGCCTCCACCACCCCCTCGGGCAGTGCATTCCAGATCCTAACCACTCGCTGTGTAAAAAGGTTTTTCCTCATGTCACCTTTGGTTCTTTTGCCAGTCACCTTAAATCTATGTCCTCTGGTTCTTGACCCTTCTGCCAATGGGAACAGCTTCTCTCTATCTACTCTGTCCAGACCTCTTCATGATTTTGAATACCTCCATCAAATCTCCTCCCAACAGTCTCTGTTCCAAGGAGAACAACCCCAGCTTCTCCAGTCTATCCACGTAACTAAAGTCCCTTATCCCAGTATCAGTGTTTGCAAAGGGTCCAAAAAGAAAAGTGTGAAAATCACTGACCTAGACGATAAACCATCCATTTACTTTTTAAAACTATACATGTTTACAAGATATTATCCTATCCTGCGGCCTCACTTTAACATTTAATTAATCGAATGACAAGTAACAACTTGGTTACATTTAGTCATTGATACATTATAATAGTGCCTGTAGATGAGATTAAAAACAGATACATACTTTTAAACATATCCCTGGCCATAGCAGAAAAACTCTCGTTAAAATTCATAGCACTTTTAATTCTAACTTCAATGTCCCGGTTGACTTTTTTCTGTTGTAAACGGTGATCTACCGCAGGGCTTGGCTCTGGGGCTAAAGCATCTTCTTACCCGCGCTTGTCTCAGGACTCCCGGGGTCCTTTTGTGTTTTACCTCTAAGCAAGTGCAGAAACACCTGATGGGTGCGTTTTGGGAGCGTTTGTCTGTATGTGTTTCGCAATCAGAAATATTACCAGCGATATTTTAACAATAATCAGTTCAAGCAGCCTTTTGTGGTTATGGCGCCCTGAAGATCGGTGCAATATCTTTGTCAGTTTCAACGTGATCTCCGTGGAATTGCGATGATATCACTGACAATTGGAATTGAGGATTGAAACAGGAACAGGGCCAGTCCTTGTGAAATCTACCAACGCCTTGCCTTGTAGGATTATTTCACTCTTATGGTTTTTGACTCTTTTTGGCCTTTTTTTCCCAATTTCAATATTTTGGTTTAGCTTCCACATTAGGCAACGAACTTTGAGTTAAATTGTGACAATAGCACAAGAGCGCAGGGGTCCCAACTGGTGAAAGGAGAATTTAGGACCGAAGCTGGGAAGTTCTGCACAAAAAGAATGATCCATGTTTAGAATAGTTTCCACAGTGGGAATGCTGGAGGAAACGTCGTTTTTCAAAAGTGGATATTGACATCACCGCCTTTTCAGGAACCTCAGCGTTAGGGTTAGATTTGGGGAGAAAGAAACGACTTGGATCAAAGATCGCATAAATGCTATTGTGAACAGAAACGGTAGCTTCCTCCTGGGGTTGAGTTTGAGTTAAACGAAGGACAGACCGTTTTGTGCTACATTAAGGGTAGCTGGAAATGGTTAGGTGTGGTTTAATGTTAGTATTAGATAGTTAGCCGTGGCTCAGTGGGTGGCACTCTGGCCTTTGAGTCAGAAGGTTGCACGTTTAAATCCCACTCCAGAGACTTGAGCCCAAAATCTAGGCTCACACTCCAATGCAGTACTGAGGGAGTGTGGCACTGTTGGAGATGCCGTCTTTCGGATGAGACATTAAACCGAGGCCCGGCCTGCCCTCTCAGGTAGCACTGTGGGAGAACCTTCACCACACAGACTGCAGCGGTTCAAGAAGGCGGCTCACCACCACCTTCTCAAGGGCAATTAGGGATGGGCAATAAATGCCAGCCTCGCCAGCGACGCCCACATCCCATGAACGAATAAAAAAAGATCTGATGGGACTATTTTGAATAAGAGCAGGGGAGTTCTGGTCAATATATATGCTCAACCAACATCACTAAAACAGATTATCCGGTCATTATCGCATTGCTGTTTGTGGGATCTTGCTCTGCGCATTTTGGCTACTGCGTTTCCTATGTTACAACAGTACTTCAAAAGTCCTTCATTGGCTGTAAAGCATTTTGGGACGTCCTGAGGTGGTGAAAGGCGCTATAGAAATGCAAATTCTTTCTTTCATTTGCAAGGGGTCTTGAAGTTCATATTAATGAAACGATAAACCTTGTTCCTTAACACAACCTGCTGCATTGCTCCAAACTCTAGCCCCATCTATAATCCCAAACCACTTTAACATAGAGGGGGAAAATCAAAGTGCACCGTCTATGTTCCTTAAAGAACCCTTGTTCTATTCCCCGGCCGCCTAACACAACTAACGCCCACTTCCCCTTCAGACTTCCCTCTAGTCTACATAATGCCGCTATAGAAGCTCTGCCAACGATTAAAGGCTTCTTTCAGAATCAACACAAATCGATTAATTGTCTGGAGAGAACTAAGTATAGAACTCGAGCATGTGGTGGCGCGAAGGAGTCAGAATCTTAGAACCAGCCCCTGTCCTGGGAGTATATTAAGGTGAACATTAAAACAGAGGAAAAATTTGCAAGACATCGGGCGTGGCAGATACAGAGATATTTCAGAAGAAATACAGAGACAAGATTATCGAATAAAACATCCCATCGCTGAGGCTGAGGTCCAGGAGCTATTAGTCTTGAGACAGAGGCTTCCCCTTGTGTCCCGCACTCACCAGATCCATGTACCGTATAGTAATAATGGTAACGTAATGATAATGAAGGGAGTATTGGGGTGGGGGGACTCCTGGCTTTGTCCTATTGAAGCGGAGGGCTCGAATCCTTATCGCCCAGTCCAGCAAAGGCAGCCGCAATATCATGAACGTCTTTATAGCAGGGAAGAAATACAAAGAGTTAACAGTTAGTTCCATTCTGTGTTTTATCCCAAAATTCGGAATCAAAGAATGTTACAGTGGAGAAGTAGGCCATTCGGCCCATGCCGTTTGTGCCAGCTTTCTGTAAGAGTTACTCACTCCGTCCTGTCCCCCACCCCTTGCCAGTAACTTCTTAATTTTTCTTTTTCAAATATTTATCCACTTCCCGTTTAAAAGCTGCTATGGTTCCTGTCTCCACTATTGTTTCTGATGGGGCTTTTCAAGTCCTAACTCTTCATTGGCTCCTTTTGGCCATGATCGTAAATTTCTGTCCTGGTGTTATGGACCAGTGGGAGTAACATTTTCCCTGATTTATCAAAAGCCGTCAAAATTTTGATCACCTCGATCAGATCTTCCCTCAAGTATAAAAGATTAAGGAGTGATCTAATTGAGTTGTTTGATGATTGAAGGATTTGATAGGGTAGATAGAGAGAAACTATTTCCTCTGGTGGGGGAGTCCAGAACAAGGGGGCATAACCTTAAAATTAGAGCCAGGCCGTTCAGGGGTGATGTCAGGAAGCACTTCTTCACACAAAGGGGAGTGGAAATCTGGAACTCTCCCCCCCCCAAAATGTTGTTGAGGCTGGGGGTCAATTGAAAATTGCAAAACTGAGATTGATCGATTTTTGTCAGGCATGGGTATTAAGGGTTAAGGAACCAAGGTGGGTAAATGGAGTTAAGATACAGATCAGCCGTGGAGCAGGATCGAGGGGCTGAATGGTCTACTCGTGTTCCTATGTTCCTTCCTATCTCCATCAACCCTCTTTGTTCCAATGAGACCATCCCCAACTTCACAAATTCCGATGACTTGACACGTCCTGAAGGGATCCTTAATTCCCCGAGTACTTTCGGAAATCCATTCTGAATAAGAATAGTCCTCAATGAACAACCAATATTGAGAGACTACCAATACAGAGAGCGCCGCCAGGGGAGGTCAGATGTCCGGAACTCTCAGTGTGGGTGAGACAAATGCCGCAAATTTACATAGAAAGATAGAATGAACCCTGCTTTCTGGCATTGCCCTTACAATATCACAAGGAAAAACTTCTTTACTCAAAGAGTGCGCAGAGCTCGACAAATAGAACCATGGAAATCCCAGCCCAGAAGGACCCACTCCCCAGTGAATCTACCTGCTCTAATCCCACTCCCCCGCTCCTCCAGAACATTTAATATTTGTTTTCCTCTTTCTGGGTTTGTCCCAATTTTCTCTTTGATGTGATGATTGACTGAGCCTCACTGTAATCTATTTCTTCCTATAATAAACCCTCACGTGAAAAAAACTTCTAAACTCATATAAAAAGAAAAAGAACTTGCATTTATATAGCGTCTTTCACGATCTCAGGATGTCCCAAAGTGCTTTACAGCCAATGAAGTACCTTTGAAGTGTCGTCACCATTGTAATTAGCCTGCGCGGACACGATGGGCCGAACGGCCCCCTTCTGCGCTGTACCTTTTCTATGGTTCTATGGTAATGTCCTAATATTTACCAATTAGACTAATCAGAACCAAAATATTGGAACAATCCCAAATACAAGTTAGATGCCATAAAGAGGCAGCTAATATGTTAGATTTGTACCGGTCCAGTGACATTTTCTTCCGACTTAAACTGTTCTTATGTGTGGTGAACAATGAACTGGGAGTCCAACTGGGTCACTTTTAGCCGGTCTGTCGAGGGTGAATAATCTTTTATTTAAGAGTTGCTTTCGATTACTTGAAAGTCTCTTGACTATTGGCGATAAGGCTGAAATAGTGTCGTAAATTACAGTCAAGCCCCTTTAAACACAGGAGCTCCCTTGGGTGGAAAAAAAATCGTTACCAGGTTCAGGGAAAAGTGCATTTGATGTCACAATTTGGGGAATTAGAACAGAAATTGCAGCGAGTGAATAAGTCGAGCAAAAGATCATTTAGTCAAAATTGAAGTCGTATAATTATTTTGATTAATTTGAGAATATTTTCCTCCTTAATTTGCCAGTAATTTTAATAGTTTCGCTGCTCGTCATAACAACGGTTTTGCTCTTGTGTGTATAGTAATTTACAGACCTGGAGGGACTCAATCTCATTCAATGCGATTTAACACACTTTACACCGAAATTCTTTGTAAACTGCGCCGCTCGTCTCCCTTTCCTCCAGGACAAGCGATCAGTGTCTTGCTGTAGGTTGAATGCTAAATACATCTCAAAAAATGTGGCTCGGAGTATTAAAACCGAGTGTCATTTCCCATCAAACGCAGACCGACAGAATCACCTACAACCAAAGACAAACATGTACTTTATAACATTTTATAATTCGAATCGTTCGGGCGACAGAAATGGAGTCCATTCTAAAACAGGACTGAGAGGTGTTAAAACAACGATAGATTCATTTATTTGAGATGTACATCTTGGTCCTGGTTCTTGAAACAACTAGTCGGACTTCGATTGCTCCTAAAAACAAGTTTTCAGGCCAGTCTGCTGCTGGGGTTAATGTGAAATTCTTTGTGTTAGTTCATGCTCCTACCTAGTCCTTGGTCACAGTGAATACGTTCATGGCTGCTTTTTATCTGTATATTTGTGTGCGAGTGCCAATTGTTTGTTAGTGTGAATTTGTGGGTGCAAATTGTGTTAGCATGGGTGTGTTTCTCCCTATTTTATTGTGAGTTTATGCGTGCGTGTTATTGTGTGGTTGTACCTGTGTTGTGCGTGTGTTAGTGTAAATTAATGTGACTTCGTGTGAGTTTGTATGTGTAAATTGGGTTTCTGTGAGTGTGTTAGTGTGCGTGTTTTAGTGTGTGTTGCTGTATAGTCGTGCATGTATTAGTGTGAGTTAGTATGCCGTATGTCGGTGTTGCTGTGCGTTTGGCCTTTATTCCCAGTTTGGGGAATTGTTACAATTTCCGTGGACCCCAGTTGAACCCGGCTCTAAAATAAATTCCAAATGTGAAATCTGAAACTATGGAACTTGATACAAATTCGCAGAGAAATTGGAGGGAATCCGCGGCCACTAACGGCCCATTTATTTCACCGTGAGACACAGCTTAAAAATAATCAAATACGCTCACTGGCGCGGCGTCCTTTAGAGAATCAGACCTGTTGATGGATAAATCTCCATATTATTGTGTAAACAAACTAAAATTGCGTCGTTCAATCTCATTTTAATGGATATTATAAAATAGACACAAAACAGCTTACAAGGAAACTCTAGATATCAATTGACGGAAGACATCGCTTCAATAATTAATAACGTGAAATGTATTACCAAAACCCATCCAATATTCATATACACGGAATAAACGTGTCTCGTGGAGAAACGTTCCCGGGGGAAGGGGATTGTGCTTTTATTAATATATCACGAAGCTAAAAAGCGAAGTATCTCGTAACCCATTGGCGAATAACAGAAGTTTTTTTTACTTATTCCGAATAGAAATCTTGTCTCTGAACTTCAGACTCGATTGTCCAATGAAAGTGTTATTTTGTTGAGTGTCTCTGCCCGTTTGGGTTCAGTCCCGAGTATTCCACAAATCAGCCCACTAGGGATTGTCCGGGAGACTGTGATAGTTGCTACTCATCTAATCATTCCCCTTGATTTCCTTGGGTCTTTGTGTTTACTTTGTGCAACGCAGGATATTATAAAACTGCATTTAATTTTTCATACACTGTGCTTTGATAAAACTCGGTTAGCAAACTTGTTTAAAACCGGTCCCATCTTAATTTATAAAGGCTTTCTCTATTACTGGACCTGTTTCTGGCTGGGGCGGAGATCACCTGGTACAAGGGGGTAGTTACTGTACAACATTAATCAGGGCCGGGGGGGGGTCTCCTGGACTAGTTTCCGTTGACTAAAGTGGGGGGGTCGGAGAGGAATTTTCCAGATTTTGTCCCTAATTGGCCCGGGTTTTCATCTGGTTTCACGGGTTTCCCATGGCTCTAGAGTGCGGTGGGGAGTGCACACATTAATATGATGCTCAAGGCATCGTAGCTGTGTGGGGTAGGTTGGATGGACCAAAGGGTCTTTTCCTGTCCCTCACTGTTCGTACATAGACATTTGGAAGACAAATTTGGATCATTATCTATATGAATAAACTGGGGATTCCGATCATGCGTTTTCTGTATTCAGAAACCTCGACGAGGGGGGCCAAAAGAGCTTATGGTTATAGACATATCAGAGCTACTAGACTCATAGCTGTGCCTTTTCAGCGCGGTAGACAGACCGGAGTTATAATGCTGACCGCATGTTGTACTGTTAGCCGTAAAGCAACGTGCCTGATTCGGAGGCCTGCTTCTCAGATGGCAAATCCTAATGCTATGGGAGCGGGAATGGGAGTATCAGCATGCCCCAACATTAAGAACATTATAAAGTAAGTTTATAAAGTTCCAGGAACTCTAACAGATCATCCGGACACCCTAAAGATGCAGCTTGGCGTGGAACTGGAATAAATACCGCACGCTGTGCAAACTCAACCCAGAGTGAAATGGTCTTTAGTGGAGGGAAAAGTCAAATCGAGCTCTGAGCTTGTTTTAGACAAAACTCCCAGTAAACTGCTCCCCGAGATAAAACATGGGTTAATTCAAGAAACGATGTTGGGTGACTGCCAGACTTGGGGGTTTAAAAGCCTGTAGATTGCAACAGGGAGGGAAGTTTGAGAGAAACATATAAGGAAATAACTCGACACTGCCAAAGTTGACCCAAGAAGGATATTCTGTGAGAATGCTTGGTTACATGGTAGGGATATGTTACTCCGACTGTCGTGTGTTAGTGACAGGCGATTCCCGCTTCAAATCAGGAGAAAGGATAGTTTCTAATGTCATCCAGGAAACAGTGACACAGCGAAGTAAGTGACAAGTTGTTCCGTGACATTCGGGTGTCAGAGAAACAGCAGATTTCTCAGTTCACATGTGAATTTCAACACATTTACATGCTCACGGTCACTGTTTGTGTTTGGTTGCAGTTGATCTGACCCTAATTTCTAAAGGCGCTGTAATGTATAGTTCCTGCTGTTTGTCAGATCTGCTTATTGTTCCTTAAAATGTTTGGCAGGTCGCTTTCGCCGTTTATCACTCCTGACAGCTTATATACACGGCCTAATCTTTCTGGACCAGGGTCTAGAGTAACACTGTTAACGCTTCTAGCTCCGCACCTTTCCTATTAATATTTCTGTTGTGCGGTGCCAACTCCACTTAAACACACTCCTGATAAGTCTACTCCCCTCTTCCCATACAGGCAAGATCCCGGACCTTGCTTTAAATTCAATTTCATCCCTTGGGGGGGGGGAGACGAAAAGCTTTTCTGGTCGCTGTGCGTAGTGATATAATTTACTGCGTCGTTACAAATAGCGACCGGAGCAGTTCATCCCTTTCGTTAGTAAATTTATCATTGGGAAATAGCGTGAAATGAAGAAGGAAAATACTGAAACAAACTCCTAAATATCTAGAGAGAAATATTAGTGTAATTAAATGTCTTAGACTAAAAGTGTCAGTTATCATGACATATGCTTCTTTCCTCTATAAGACTCTTGACCCAGAATCAAACAACATTTCAGCACTAAACTAACTGTCTTGTTAGTCCTTCCCCAGCCTACAAATGATCATCTTTAAATGTAGTTTCTCAAAACTTGAATGGCAACTGTCTGCCTGAAAGACTTTATCTCACTTATATCAACAACATCCGCATCTACGCTTCTGAAGACAGATTTGGTTCGTTAGAAATTCGCACGGATCTTACGAGTGTTTACAAGCAATAGCGTAAATACCCACATCCGCTCTGATTTTCCACACGCCGAGAATGGCACTGATTCAGGAAATACCAGCAAATTAGCTTCATTGGGCAAAATAAATTTAAACTAAACAGGAAATTAATTATGACAAGCAAAGCCAATCTGCAACACCTTATTATTTATAAATTATACAGGCAGAAATCAGTCAGAAATCATATGAAATCGTATACCATTCCTTTAAATAGTTGATTATAAAATGCTTTGTTGGAGAGATAGAATTGTTTGTTCTTTTTTTACGCTAGGCGGCGCTCCAGCACGCCTGACCGCAACAGCTTCTCATGTGTTCTGTTCAGATCACTTCAGCAGACCGAAGCTAAAAAAAACTTACTGTGCTATATTTTTAAAATGGTGTTAAGTTACACTGGTTCCTATTAACAAGGTAGACCACGTGTTATAGCATTTTTAACTATAATTAAAAGACTATTGTAAACTTGATTTGGTGTGGCGTTGCAATTGCTTGCTGTCCCTTTTTGTAGGTTCCAAATCCAATCCCATAAAACAGGACGCCCTGCAGAATCTGTTGCATGAAAACTATTGTTTGTATTAAAAATTCAAACCCTATTAAGTCTATTTTTTGGCAAATGAATTCAAACTGCAAGTGCCTTCATTTCAGCTCCACCGCACAAAGCTTTTTGCCTATCTATAGGCGGTAAATATTTTATAAGAATCGTAAGATGAATAGATTTTAATAGCATTTTGGTCCTAATTAGGATCGACTTCATTATAAGTTTCTCAGACGGAGATTAGGTAAAGTAGCAAGCAAAGGGCAGCTTTAGAAAATGTAAAGTCTAAACAACAACAAAAAATAAAAAATATGGACAGTTTTAAGGGCACAAATAAGATAAATGATATAAGAACGATATTCATTTGTCTTCAAGTTTATTTTTGACCGTGTCATTATTAGAAGAGATTTTCCCTTGTAGCAAAGTACCTTAAACCAAATACAGTGTACCTGTGAAGTCCTGAATTAAAATTGTACAGCACATTCTAATCATTCGTTTTGTTGCCCAGAATAATTGCAAACTGGTTAGTGTGTATCCTTGTTTTAAAACAATTTAAAAATAGGCTTTTTTCAGATAGGTAAATTCAGACATTAAAACTGAAAGAACGACAAGAGCTAAGTTTAAGGTATCAAACAAATACAGTCGATAAGAAACTGATGCATATTACAGACAATTTGTATAATTTGATTAAGTGCAAAGCTAAGAGGCTACAACCACTGTTTTAGATTCTTTAAAAATCTTACTTAAATTTTCTTGCTACTCACACAGCTGCCAGATTACCGAAATAATTCCCAGTGAGATTATTGGACAGAGGTGAAACAACCCTTAACTCCAGCCCCTCTTCCACGACGTCATTTTCACCCCACAAAAATGCTGATGTTAATTGTTTTTAATACTAAATCAGTGGTTTATTAGGGGTGGGCCTGTAGTGAGATTGCTGATTGTTATATATTTATAGGAAATGCAGAAGTAAGACTTTTAAAAAATCATAAACGCTGAACAGCTCTGGTCCTAAACGAATCGACCCAATACATCTTTAAGGAAGAATGCAATCGAGTGCATCCTTGTTAATTTAAAAAGGAAATTTCTTTGCATATTTTCTATTTGGACAAGTTTTATTGCCTGTGATTGAATTTATCCTTTATAAATAATTTATCCTTTAAGGCACTCCTCACTTTCTCTCATGCACGTAACACTATTGTGATAGTTTCAATCAAATGTTGCATTTTAAGTATTTTTACTACTATCATTGCTCCTGAGTGAGTGACAAAATGTATTTAAATATAGTCCACACATTGAAGACAATAGTCTCAGGGATTTATATATAAATATCCCAACTGAAGTGACTCACGTGGGTTCGCTTTTTCTTTAGGGAAGCAATCAAATAATAATCACAAAAATGACCATTAGTCCGCTAGTCGCAGTCGCCTAACACAAAACGCTGCAGACAGTCGCAAATAAACCCTTAGCCTTACAGCCCTTTTTGTTTTGGCAAGATTCTTTGCCATGCAATTCTGAATTTCTAAATTTACAAAGATTTTTTCCTGCTGATTTTAATGCAACAGACATCCGCAACATATATAGTTATAAATTACGTGGTCTCTTATTTGCAAGGATCGGAATACTTGCGCGATATTTTAGTAATTGTTGGTTGTAAAAAAAAATGCGTGTAAATTCTCATGCAATAACCCTTGTGGAGGGCAGAATCCGACCGGCTGCAAAAACGGTTACAACCTCTTGTCAATTTCGCTGGGCGAATTGATACTTTTTTCCCCCCCCCACCTCGCTACTTTTTTTTCCCTCGCTACTTTTTTTTTCCCTCCCGTTCCAACCAATCGGCGCGCGCCGCTCGGTCCGGCCCCCTCATTGTGACGTCACGAACCCGGTCCGTCACGTCCTGCGGAGGCTCCGTGCGTCGTGACGCCGAGGCGGGACGTCGGGGGGGGGGGGAGGAGGGAACCACAACGTGCGGGACAGTAGTTAACCCCAAATATTTGTTATCAGACATCCCGACAGCTTGTAGCTGATCTTTCACCGCAGTTTTAACACTTATGGTTGTTGGGATCGGTTTTTTTTTCGTTCTGTATGGTGGATATTATTTTTAACTCACCTTTCCTTGGTGCTATGGGGGATCATTGCAAAAGTAAGTAAATTGCTTGCAAATAACAATATTTTTCCATTTGAGTGTTTATATTCATTAGTTTATCCCACAAATAAAAATATTAATAAGTACTAGCGCGTTCTTGTGCTGGCTGTATGTGTTCATCGCCTTTAGGATGCCCGCTGTTCACATTTTAAACCTCATTGTTTAGATGCAAGTCTAGCGTGAAGCATAAAGTGCAAACGATTTGTTTCCAAGGTAATTTTCAGTGAATGTTTTGTCCTGTCAGAGAAGCACGGAATTGCCATGTGTGTAGGGTGTGGGAGCCAGATCCATGACCAGTACATCCTACGAGTCTCCCCGGATCTCGAGTGGCACGCCGCGTGCCTCAAGTGCGCCGAGTGCAATCAGTACCTGGATGAAACTTGCACTTGTTTTGTGAAAGACGGCAAGACTTACTGCAAAAGGGATTACATTAGGTGAGGAAAATAACAATTTAAAAAAAAAACAAAGTTTGCATGCGTGTTTGCAACAAAAAAACTAACGAGAAATCCAGGATGACATTGCAACAGCGTTAAAAAGACACTTGTGATAGGAAGGTCTTTTTCGGATTTGTTTGTAGCATAGTCCAGCCTTTGAATATGCGAGCGACCGCGCAGTAAGTATCTGAGCTACTCTATATTAATCTCAACTAATTAAATCATTGCCGCTTCACAAATTAGATCAAAACTTTTTTCTCTGGCAAAGATGTATTCGATAACAGTTGAAATGTTTTCCAAAATTTCCTTTAATTTTTTTTTTAACAGCGGTTTAGCTGGCTTGGGTGTAAATCACTTATTTATAATACCTCGAAAAAAACAGGAGACATATATGCTGCGGAGTGTTTCAGTCACAACGAAGCAGAAAAACTAAATGCAATTTCTTTTCTTTCAGATTGTTTGGGACCAAGTGTGCAAAGTGTAATCTGACTTTCAGCAAGAGTGATTTTGTAATGAGGGCCCGAAGCCGCGTCTATCACATTGAGTGTTTCCGCTGTGTGGCGTGTAGCCGGCAGCTCATCCCCGGAGATGAGTTCGCTCTCAGGGACGATGAGCTTTTCTGCCGGGCCGATCACGACGTGGTGGAGAGAGCGTCGGTCGGGGGAGACCCTCTGAGCCCAGTCCCGGCCAGCAGACCTCTCCAGATGGCAGGTAAAAAAAAATGTCAGATGCAGACAGGCAACCCAGTCGCTGCGTGACCTTCAACCCAAATCTAATAAGCACATTTTTCAATTAGCAAATAGGGATATTGGGAGGGGGAAAGTGTATGGGAAGTCACACAATGCTTTAGTCCAAATAAATCCACCTAATGTCGTTCAATCTGCTACAGCTGTATACACTGTTAATGTTAAATATATTCTGGGTTTGAAACAATATGTAATTTAAAACATTTGAAATCTAGCATTTATAAATCGAAACAGTTGTATCGGAGGTTGTAATCTCCCATTCTAATATTTGTATCCATTCCTTAATTTTCACGACACGTTTTTATCAAATATATTTAAAGGAATCTTTTAAATATTGTAGCCACGTGGAAATAGCCGTGTAGAGAGGATTTAATAAAAAATAGGATGCAAAAAAAAGGAAGTATTTTATTCTCTAGACTTAAGGAGCATTTAATAAAAAATGAACAGACCCTGCTCAATCATTTTCAGCAGCAACTGTCCTGTAAATCCGAACAAAAGTAAAATAGAGGCGGAAAATTAACTAAATTCGCAAATCAAATATTCAAACTAAGCATTTTGCAATATCTGGATAATTGTGAGAGATTTATACTCGCGTTTAAAGAAATTTAGAGCTAGCTAAGCTTTAAAAATACCACATATATACTGTATTTATCAGGTGTGAATATAAAGATGTAATTGTGCGGAATTCGCTAAGATTGGGGTTAACAAAGAGATGATTACACCATTCTCCGTAGTTTATACCAATATTAACATATTTCGATGGAGGTTTATATTAATGCTTCTATATTCTCGGTAATTTAATGTATCTCTAAGTATAGATAAGTACCATTATATATGAGTGAGCAAACTGATAATATACAGACATAGACTCGTACACTGTGCAATAACTTCAGTCTGATTTCTTCATGTGCATAAAAAAAGAATCTAGGTCGGTTTGTAAATCGAGATAACAAGGCGTGAAAATGAAATTGTAAAATATATCCTGTGGTTCGGGCATATTTTGAAAGTTGTTTGTCCTTATAACTGAAGTCTAAGATCGCTACCAGCTTTTAAATTGCTGGACAATTTACAGTATCCGAATTAAAACAAATGTAAAACAAAATGTTGTGTAATTAAGATCATCTTTCTCCATATATTGGCAAATCCGAGTGACTCCAATTTCGAGGGGTGTTTTTTTTTGTATGATTTTCTGCGTGTGCCTTACCTCTCTATTTTTTTGGGGGGGGGTTTCATTTGCTGCTTTGCAGCAGAACCTGTCTCGGCCCGGCAGCCGCCTCTGAGGCCTCACGTTCACAAGCAGCAAGAGAAGACAACCCGGGTGCGGACGGTGCTGAACGAGAAGCAACTTCACACGTTACGGACTTGCTACGCAGCCAACCCCAGGCCGGACGCACTGATGAAGGAGCAGCTGGTGGAAATGACCGGCCTTAGCCCCCGGGTCATTCGGGTCTGGTTTCAAAACAAACGCTGTAAGGACAAAAAGAGAACCATGCTCATGAAACAAATTCAACAGCAGCAGCACAGTGACAAAACTGTGAGTAGCGGGGCGCCACGAATTAAATGGCTTTTAAACTGATGAGAATAGGATTTGTGTTTTCAATTTTTAAGTGTTAAACAACATTTACAGAAATTAAACTTCTTTAGAAATTGCAAGATCAGAAGGGGTGGTGATGCACCAATGTAGTTACGGAAGAAATATAATTTTTTTTAGATGATACTGCGTCGGTTTTGTTTCTCTTTATGTCTGACAGCAGCCTGTAAATGGAGCAGTGAAACAGAACAGGGCAGAGTTTAAAGTCCTACTGAATCTGGTGGACCTAAATAGCATTGAATTGAAACAGTCAGTAGAACGATAAGATCTAAACCGTGGAACCTCGCCGCTCTGATTTCAGTTGGTCGTGATTCTGTTGTGGGGAACTATTTTTTAAAAATTAAAATGTTTAAAATTGCTGAAAATGTCCCAGGAAAAGCTTCAAAAATTTGAGATGATTTGGACGGTAGAACCGGAAGTGAGTTCAGACAGTTATTTATACAAAATGTTACATTTCTTAATCTAATAAAACGCTGGGTTCAGTCGGGTTCCTATTTTAAAATGAGCCCACAACAGCAACGTCGTAAGTTGCACTTGTTTATTTAAAGAGAGAAAAAAAAAACAATCTAGACTGGGACACGTCTGGTCCAAGTAAAAAGGCAATGATATGTCCATCACAATAGGCGAACTGTAGACACAGATGTCACACACATTCAAGAGTGATGGGGCCTGGGGGGGGGGGGGTAATGTACAGCAATATGGAAAAAAAAGTTACTTGTGTGAATAGCTCACAGATTTCTTTACTGTTCATGGTTTGCCTACGGTAATCCCAGAGCCCTTACGGCGGAGATTACACCGTCTCGTACAGGCAGAGAGTTGGTTTGGCAATGGGGAGATTCAAGAATTCCTTATCGGGGGTGTTTCGCTTTTTAATGATAAATGAAGAGTGGAAGCAAAGCAACATTCCAGACATCAAAACTTGAACTGAGGAATCTGCTGAAGGAATAGTTAATTGTTAAACGGGATTCGGTTTAGATTTTGCTACAAGTATATTTTACGTCGGTAGTACGTTTTAATTTACTAATTCATATGGACCTTACATCAGAGGATAAAAATAAGTAACAATAATAATACAATAGACAGCGACGATTCGGTTAAGAATCCGGTTTGTCCGGACCCATGGCCAGGAACAGGAAATGTCTCGGCGGGGTCAAAGCCACGGGAATGACATTTTGTTGTAAATATGTGGCAGGGCTGTCTGAGTTCGGAGGGAGGCGAGAAGAAAAAAGCAGTCTGTCTCTCTTGTTCTCTGTCTCTGTCTACCTCTCCCTCTCTCTCTCTCTCTGTGTTCCTACAGTCCATTAAAGGCAGCGGCATGCGTTTAGTGCGGGAGAGACGGTTTTATTAGAAATAAATAGTTTATTTAGACTGGCCACACACACAGGAGGGAAAGAGCTGAGTTTGTTATACTCCCTTAAACGTTATGTAAACACCATTTATTGGCTTCGCTTTCTATCAGTCTGCGGAACCGTTGTCGTGAACTGGCTGATCTAATTTTTCATGAAACTAGAAAAAATGTGTGCCTGTGAACTATATATGTTTAAATTGTGTATTTATAGGGCAGTAATTATATAAGCCTTTGTCTCTGCACCGATAGTCACCTCTATTTCTACAGAGGTAAATGTATATAAAGATATAACGTGTTAATCGAATTCGCTATATGTTTATTTACCAGTTCAATCAATGCTATATTTAGCAGATTATGCCGTGAGGTGTTTATTGCATACTGTTTTTATTTCAGTTTGTTTTACAAGATAAACAAATGCAAGTATGACATAAGTGTCTAAGGAGACGGTTTGTTTAGAAAACACATTACAAGCCTGTAGCTATTTTCAAAGCAACTGATTTGTGGTTTATACTAGGGGGGAAAGTAGACGAAATTGTGGAATTCGATCCCCAAAACAGTGATACAAATCCCTGAATCCCGTGTAATTAAAAAATGGAATTTGACTTAGTCTCTGTAAACCAGTGGCCAGATCAGGGGTGGTTTCCCTGTATTTCAGCCCCGGGTTTGGTGAGACGCTCTAGACTTTCTGTTTACTGCTGGAATTGGGGGTAATGGAGAGTTCACACTTGCTCTTGTCTCTACACAGAGTCTGCAGGGTCTGACGGGCACACCGATGGTGGCGGGCAGCCCGATCCGGCATGATGGCTCCGTCCAGGGGAACACCGTGGAGGTTCAGTCGTACCAGCCGCCCTGGAAAGCGCTCAGTGAGTTCGCACTTCAGAGCGACCTGGATCAGCCCGCCTTCCAGCAACTGGTGAGTGCCCGTGAGGCGGGGGACGGGTGCCACCGAGTGAGGCACCTTTGACAGTAACTAGGGAACTTGGACAACGCTGTATTTTAAGGGTTGCATTCAGTTTTAGGATTGGGAGATTCCATTAGATCAATGGCGGCAACTGTCAAACAACAAATAGGAAAGTTTGATTTGTGCGCTATATGGAGCGAAATCGTAGATTGGTTAAGCTGCAAATACAGTCATCACCGCCCCTAACTGGTGAAGGTAACTGGCTTAGAACGGGAATTTAGTGAAAATAAAGTCTTTAACTTTAGTACACATTTGGGAAATTAACACGCCTGCCTTGAAAAGGAGCAATATTTTAAATATTCAAGGATTAAACGCCCATTAAACGCTCCATGTCTGACGCTTTCTAACAATATGCGCGGACGGAATTAGTTGGTGTCTGATGCTAGACCCGCTTCTGCCGTTAATGATGTTTTATTTCTGAGCTACTCCGCCCTGGGGCTAATTCTGTGTTTGGAAACTTCTTTGGAAACTGGGTCTTGTTCTGATTTGGTTTTGATATCAACATGGAGACGGTTTGGGGGTAAAATTGTCTCGGCATCTGGTGCCCATGAAAACTTAAGACTCTCCCGCAGGATGTAAACAGGCTCGGTGCACATTGACATCCACCGAAATAGTACTCCCCCACCCCACCTGCATGCAATGTTGCCAAACACAAGTTCACAGTCCCCGAGCCCCAAGCATTGCAGAACAGCACAGTTCTGATTTACATAATCATGTCATAGGCTATATATATATGACTAATAGTACACCTCTCAACACGCAGCCCTCTAGAATCACTCAGCAAAAAGGGCCATATCACCAGCAGCACAGATTAGCCGTGCCCGTGTACTCTCTGTACACTCAGGGCACGAAGATGCACACCAGTACTCAACCGCTGCACCGCATTAGACACGACCATTTAGTGGTATTTAGTGGCCTGAATGCATGACAGGATGTCAAGTGCCCATCAACACACAGCATCAGAATGTGCTAGCGAGGTGCTCTATTGCAGTACACTGACATCTACTGCCCAGCAATCCCATCTCCACCCCCCCTCCCCGATTTACCGTGTCCCTTCGTTCCTGTGCCTTATCACAATTCTAACAGTCACCAATCAGAAATTGCCTTTCAGTTAGCCCTGTGCAATAAAACGTTTAGATAAATAAAATTGGATATTTAGGATGTTAATGTACAATACCTACAGTCTGTGCAGTATAGTATATATCTCTGAACAACATATATTCATATAGTCAATATTTGTGTATAATATATATAATTCTGCAATATATATATTTGTATACAGTATATACCCATGTGCACTATATATAAATTCTGCAGTATATAGTTATGTACAGTATATATTGTGTACGGTATATAAAATGTCTATACAGTATATTTGTGTACAGTAATCTAAAATGTCTGCAGTATATATTTGTATACAGTGTGCATGTACGGCATAATTGTGTACAGTATACATTTCCGAATAGCATTTATGATTTCAAACATGCACCAACGAACGGTCTTGCATTTATAAAGCGTTTCTCAAGTCCTCGGGACCTCGCAAAGCTCTTTACAGCCAGTGAAGTTTAGTCGTCCTTGTTTTACCACAGTCAAATTACACACAGCAAGGTCCCACAAATATTAAAAAAAACAGTCAATCTGTTTTTTAGTGGTGTTAGTTATTGGCCAGGACAGGGAGAGAATCCCTCTGCTCTTCTTCAGATCGATCCATGTGAGCACACGGACAAGGCCTCATCCGAAAGTCGGCACCTCCGACAGTGCAGCATTCCCTCAGTTAGTGCCGGTCTAGATAATGTGCTCGCAAGTCCTGGAGTGAGGCTTGAACCCATCACTTTTTGACTCTGAGTAAATACGTTTTTTGTCGCTTCTGAGAGTGATACTTGTTTGGAATAATCTAGCAAAGAAAGGTAGTGGAAAAGGGAATCGGCGTTAATCCAGTTTCATTCAGATTCCGTGTTGGGAGACGTTAGTAATATAGGGATGAGGGATGAGCTTAGATGGAGCTGAATGGTCTTTTCCCATCACTTATATTCCTATAAATTTACACATACATAGCGGATTACTTAATGCATAAGGGAATTTTCTCTACATACTTATTTAATTAGAATATTTCCCACCTGCCTGTACATATTTGTTCCAGTTCTTTGTGCCGATGCGAACTACCAGTTTGGAAGCATAACCGATTATCCAGATCTGCCTATCGATATTAGCTACATACTGTTAAATGGTTACACGCTGCGTTTATTGTGTAGCCTAATGAGTGTTAACTGTATAAGTTGTGAATTTGAAATAATCCAATATAACAAAGGGAAACGGTCTGTTAATAATGAATTTTAACACTGCTCAATATTCCGTGGTCCCCTTGTTAAACCTGTGAACATTCCGGCGTTTTATTGCGGCACATGTTGTGTGATTTACAAGCCACAGGCTACAATTTATAATGGAGGACTCGTCTGGTTTTTTTTTTGGGGGCTCCGCAGGTAACTTTTTCGGAATCGGGATCCCTGCCTAACTCCTCTGGAAGTGACGTGACCTCCCTGTCCTCGCAATTACCGGATACCCCGAACAGCATGGTGCCGAGCCCCGTGGAGACGTGAGGTGCGAGCTTGAGACTCTGCTGTTCCCCAAAGACACGGCCACCGCATGTCCCCCTAAACCCCGCATGATCAGAGCGCAGCTACAAGCAAAAAAAAAACTCTCCTTACTCTCAGTTTTTTTATATATTATATTAAAGAGACTCGCAATGACTGCCAAAAAAAATATGCACATGGATTTTTTAAAAAACTGCCACAACAGAACTTGTCATTGAATCTACGAGTTGTAAATACATTTCCATCGACGCCAAATTAGGTATTCAGGAGACAGAGACACAGAAGGCGAACGCCAGGAGCTAATGTTCAAGCTAGGAGGGAAAATGGTTGTTTTTTTAAATGCACAGGACTTCTAGAAACTTATTCTTCCCGAAGTCAGCTTGAAAATGTCGCATCTCATACAGCGTTGTGATTACGAGCCATTTCTCATCGTCAACTTTCGCCCCTTCACCCCCTCTTTCGAAATGTGTGAGATTCATTTTATATTTTCACTCCACCGACTCGTAAAGAGAAACAATACCGTCCACGTTCTGTTTTCTTTTTGTTGGTTGTTTCAAAAAAAAATCGGCATGATCACTGGAAAATATTACAGTATCGAAGCTTTTTTAAAAAAAATAACACAAGTTGTAAAGTATATATGTACCAATATCGGCGGAGGACAAACTATGTGAACCTCTTAAAGGAACAAAGTAAGTTATTGCTATTTATTGTAAGAGCCGCAGTTGATACTGGGATTAAATATTTGATCTTAATAAAGAAAATAAGTATCAACCCTTCAATGTATCGGTTCTGCTCAGGTTTAGTTACAGTGACTTTTTTGATAATCGGAATAGCACCTCACAGCACACAGATCCTGGTTTTGATGTGGGGAGGGAGTGACAGACCTCGTTAAGATTCGATTTCAAATCGTTCCAAGGCACTTCAAACTTCAAGCTTAAAGTTACAGAAGGGAAGGGGCCGCGGGAGGCGGGGGGGGGGGGGGTCGAAAAGCAAAAACGTGTCAGTTTCAGGTCAGTTTCCATCGCCCCAGCGGCTCTCGTGTAGCTCGTTCTGGGCATCCAGTAATGAACAGCTTTGCTGCAATCCAACGTTATCAACCAGAGGGTACAAGAAATCGACCGGGAATCACACAATTAGATGACAGAGGCCGTGCTATCTGGTGTATGATCCCAACGCGATTGCTAAAAGCTTTAGAATTTTTTTTAAAAACATCAATTGCAATTTCATATTCGGCGACGTTAGAAATGTCAAATATTACTTTTCTGCGGTAAATCTGACGAGCAGCTATTTAAAAAAAAAATCACCGAGCAGTTTTTAAAACCAAGTTTCAGACGTGATAAACACATATAAAGGGATTTGGAAATCCAGCTCAGGGCTGTGATCAGAACCTCATACTGTGCACACAGCTCTCGGGGTACGAACTAACTTCCTAAACTACATAATGTCCATTTATTAATACATAGCGCTGTGGTGCTTTACACCTTATCAATGAACTCTGGCATCAATTACTTAAAAATAACACCCGAAACCCCAGCGATGAAATAACAGGCGCAGATAATAGTGAATGATAATTCTTGTTACGTGGTGTTTAAGTGGAAATTTTTAAGATCCAAATTGTGTACAGATTATATTCTTAAAGGGACAGCGCGAAATGACAGACAACTGACACATCCAAGAGATTGAGAAATGGAACTGTGAATTTCCAGTAAATGTATTTCTGGTGCGTTAGATATAGAGTCATAAATTACCGGGACATGAACATGAGTGACAGCTGGACCGGGTCAATGCGATATTGCAGACTTGGAGCAACACGTGTTATCACCCTTCAGTATCAGTATATGGTAATTAATATATTAAGATTAATGAAGGGGAAGGGGGGGGGGATAAGAGGACCCAAATATCCCGGTGGGGAATATCAATCATATCAATTCACATTCAGCTACCAGGATGAAAGTATGTATTTATAGACACCCGATTGAACAGATGTTTGCTGATATTTAAAAAAAATTATGTATATAATAGAGACGGTGTAAATTCTTCAGATCTTGATGTTGATCCAGATAGGGCATTTGTGAAGGAATGTTCCGCTTAGCTGGATCAGAATGTTCCCAGCGGTGGCAGTGATTGGGAATGGGATATTTGGAATGCTATGCTTGGATGAGAAGTAAGCTGGGGTCAGGTATCCCCTTTACCCAGATCTCACGTTCATTGAAAACAGACCTGTTTATCAGTGAGTGCCTTGGGGGGAAAAACATAGATTTACTTAATTTCCCTCAAAAAAAATGTTGGGTTTGATTTCACTTTCAGCCCCAAGGCCTTGGATAAACAAAACAAGAAACAAGGATTCGATAGCAATTGAGCTATTTTCAGATTCATTAGTTATCTCCTTATATCAACTTGAAACATATAATACGAAACTTTGGATTTAGTTTACAACAGTCCCGGCATTTTACAATATCATTTTCTAGCATTAAACACTCGTTGGTTTGTTTACGCGTTTCCTTCAGATTACGGGCAATTAACTTCAGTCTCGCCAGCCCCTGTAATTAGAATTTGAAGAACTTATGTGTTTTTTTATTATTATTTAGAAAAAAATACGATATATTATATGACGAGCTGTTTATTAAGAGTTAAATGCACAACTAGTTTCTGAAATAACATCCACCTAAAATAGACACAATCACATAACTTCCAAAGTAACTGAGACAGGAGGTACATTGACACTTGAAAAAAAAGTCACAATTAACCCTTTGATAGCTCACACGACAATCGAAATGCTTTGATTTTGGGCTAAATATTTCATGTTTAGAAATTGCCTTTCAAATTTTGTAGAACAACCAAAATAGTTACAAAGAAAAACTGCCTGGTTTATATTTTGAAATCCAAGCCATCTTCTCCCATTTTTGGAACACATCACAGATGGCATCATGTTTGCTGAGAAATTCCGTCACCTACAGATTACAGTTTAAGCACTGCATATGTTGATAATCCTTGTACACTTATTATTGTTTGGAGTTTTTAAATGATTCACACTCCTCAAACATTTGTGAAACAAAAACTGGAGACAATTTGAAACGAGATTGGCGCATTGACTCGTTTATTACACGTTACAGAAAATCAAATGTCACGGAGGAGGGAGGGACTGCTTCATTTAAAATCTTTCGACCTTCAGGAGTTAAAGGATGCCAAAGTGAAATTTAGGTTAACCCCCCATCCCCACTAAAATAACACAGTGGAACTCTAAATGCCGCTGCTTCTATACTGGGACCCGCTTAGAGCTGGACGGATGCTATCACCTGAGTACCTATTAGTAAGTCGAGGTTTTCTCAGCATTAATTATTATGGGTCACCATTATTCCAGATAACGCGGAGAATCTTTCAGAAATCAGACTGGTCAGAATTTACCGACTGGCTCCTTGACTTCGTGTATCAGGCAAAGGGCAAGAGCGAGTCTGAAAAAGGGCTCTTAACATCGCCAGGAAACAAACCTTAGCAGAAAGCAAACATAAAATGTTTGAGGAGATTTGAGGAAGATATTGTGATCTCTTTAATTGTGGCCTCTGGCTACATAAACTGCTCAAACTTGGCAATAACTTCGTATAGAAAATAACATTGTTTGAGAATAGTTTGTAATGTTCTGGGATCCTCCATAACTACCGCCTTTTAACTATTAACTCGCCCCCCCCCCCCCAGATGACACAGTCTGCGTTTAAAGATTTTTAATGAAAAGGAACTTAAAAAAATATATAGATTTGTAATAAAAACGATCGCACATACGCTTGTGGGGTCCGGTAACATTTGCAATAAAATGTAAAACGGAACTCTCCTGCCTCTTCTAGATTGAGCATAGACTTCTTGCGGGCACTGGCCTGTGTTGAGTGGTCGATGGAAGATTGGGAATCAATGCATGGACTCTCTGAGATTTGGGTCTTTGCATAAATCGGTGATGCCCGATATGCAGCAGATTTAAAGTCTCACTGTAACTTTCCGTGTATATAATTTAGCTGAACAGCGAAGGCCTGTTTATATCTTAAATTCAATCTACTACATGCCTTTAACATACTCATGCCCATTTTCAAAAAAAGACTTTTGGCGGTGACGTCTCAAAGTGGTGATGTCGAATTAAACTGATTCAGTCGACACCGCTCATGGATTAGAACATAGTCCCGATGAACCACACACATACACACGATTAATGCGATTCAGAGCAACTGCTAATATGTAGCAGAAGTAACACAGATTGTGATACAATTCTGCTTGAATAATGCTACATTTTTAATTATTGTATATATTGTGATAACTGATATATTGCCTGTTACAAATCTATAAATCGCGAAAAGGCGGCAATCAGAACAAATAACCAGCAGCCCCCCTCATTGAAAAGAATGATTCTTTCCAAACATGCAGAGAAGGTTTATGAGCAATTAAAACTGCGCGGCGTCTCTGGTTCGCTGTGCAAGTTACAAGTAACATAGTGAGGAATATTTAGGGAGATAACGGAGTGCAGGCCGTGTTCACGAAACACCGTTCCTATAAAGACCTACACAGACTTGTGCATCAGAACTTTAAACTCAGATTGTTTTCGCTCTCGTTTGCCTTCAAGCAATTCACGGGAAATAAACTAAAAGCAGTGAAATGTCTGTGTCACTGACATGCGTCCGACCCAAAACACAGTCCTCACCATTATGTTACGATATTGCACCACAGGAAACTTTACAATGCAGAAAATAAGATCTATTTTAAAAATAATATCTTTACGGATAAATTGAAAGACATTTTGTAGACATTTGAATATTAAAACAAATTAACTTCAACTGTCAGTGGGCTGAAAGGGGGGTGGTATTAGTTTAGAATGTGTTTTGTGTCTCTCAGTACTCAGTGTTTTGTACTTCTGATTCCCTCTCTGTATGCCTGTCTGTGTATATATCTTTGTGTCTGTGTACTTGTGAGTCCCTCTGTATGTGTCTCTGTATGTGTGTATCTATGTGTGTGTCTGTCCGTGTGTGTCTCTGTCTCTGCATGTGTGTATCTATCTATGTGTGTGTCTGACACTGTGACTCTGTATGTGTGTATCTACGTGTGTGTCTGTCTGTGTGTATCTATCTACGTGAGTGTCTCTGTCCTTCTGACTTCCCTTTTATTTGCCTGTGTCGCTGTGTACTTGTGAATCCCATTTCGTATATGAATGTGTGCGTGCATCTCTGTACAAATGCGTTGTACAAATTTCTGTACTTGTCCTCAGCAATGGCGTATGTATATATATGTGCGTGTGTTTATGTGTATGTACGTGTGTGTATGTATATATGAGTGTGTGTATGTATGTTTTGTACATACATAGATGTGTCTGTGACTTCCACTTCATTGGTATATATGTATCATGTATGTATGTGTATGCATATATATGTGTGTATGTATATATGTGTATATGTACCTATGTGTATGTATATATGTGTATATGTACCTGTGTATGTGTGTATGTATATATGTGTATGTATTTTGTGTGTGTTTGAGAGAGTCTCTGTACTTGTAACTTCCTCGTCTGCTGAGTTTCACTTGTTAAGTGTAAGTCTAGACAAAGTAGAACAATTGGCGGCTTCTTATCTCTTTCTGGCATCACCTGCAAACGATACATTGAATCAGAACCACAACAAAACACCGTCTGTTAGCAGAGGGTCCCATTCGAGCCAGCCTAGCGTGTCCTGGTTTATTTTGCTTTGAGAGAGAGAGAGAAAGAGCTCCGCAGATCCACTTCTTTTCGGGAAAGGCACACTCTTGATGGTGATGTTGACCGCTGGAGAACTCGAGCAGGCGGTCGCCGCTGGACATGAGCTGACCCGGTCAGCCTGTCAAAGCTTCAGACTGACATCTTAAACTTTAGCAATTTGTTATCCAGGATCGGGCAAAGATGAGAAAATGAGAAAACTGTTAAGGCACCTGAGCCAGTGATGTATCTGTCAGCCTGGAGGACACCGTCTGTTGCACCTTCACGCCTTTCACGGGCTGGGCGTTAAATCCGTAACAAATTAAGAGCTACATTTACCGTGTCTGCAAGCCCTTAATTCCTTCTACAGTGTCTATTTTTTTAAATGCATAAATATATATTTACTGCAATACTATACCCGTGTTGATTGTCAGTTTCTTAAACTCGCCCGAGGTAACTCACCGCTTAGCTGATTTTGAAGATACTAAAGGTGACTTGAAACTGACAAGCACTTCTCTCGATAAGAACTGGTGCCAAACACACAACCCTGTGTTGTATAACTCCCCTCCCTGTTTGATTTAACACCATTCTGCAGAGGTATTGGAATGCTATGGCCTCTCTATATGGATTAAACTCCACACAGCTTAAACAAAAGAAACCTAGACACTTTCTAGCGTTTATTCAAGTCAATCATGCTATACCTTGTGACTTATCTGCTTGGAAGCCTCTCTCCTGTGAATTTAATGGTGCCGGCGTTTTAATGACGATTATCCCAAGCATAGTGAAGAAACAATTCATTTGTAAATGCATTTAATCAAACAACGGAATATTTGAGGCGGATGAATTTTGCGAAGGTGGTGCTGTCTGAATCCTAATGCGTTGTAAATGGAAATAGCTTAACCATCCTGACATGTTTATTTAAATAATTACATAGAATTTACAGAGTAGAAACAAGCCATTCGGCCTCTCCCACCCTACTTCATCTCACCCTAAAAGCATATCCTTCTATTCCTTTCTCCCTCATCTGTTTATCTAGCTTGCCCTCAAATGCATCTATGCTATTTGCCTCAACTACTCAATGTGGTAGCGAGATCCACATTCTGACCATTCTCTGGTTAAAGAAGTTTCTCCTAAATTCCTTATTGGTGTTCCTTAAGAGTATCACATAAATCGTACGGTCCAACACAGCTTCCATCACAACGAATATCCCCAACACACGACGGTCAGTGCGGGTTGCAGGAGTCCCAATATATATTTCTAATGAAACCTTGCAGAACAAGATTACCAAAAAATACCCGACCGGCCGCAATAGGTCGCAAGGAGGGATATCCTATTAGCTGTAGGTTGCCATTCAGTCAGGTTCAAAATATTTGTTTTATACATAATAGAAGCTATGAGTTTGCTCAATTACAATTGTAAATCGTTTTAAAACCATACAAATTGGGAGAGACTGGGTTTTAAGGATATTTGAAAATCAGTACAGACAGCGCGGTTTCTCAGATTAAATATGAAACATTAATTACAGAAAACAGAGTTATGGTCCAATCTCTATAATGTTACTGATCATTTCTTGACACTTTAAACACGGAGCGTAAACACTCCCAGAACCTGAGGTTAATACATGAAATATAATCATGTATGCATGTTCTATCTTTTATATAGACGGTGAAAACCGCATTAAATATGGATTACTTAGAATAATCTCAATGCAAATGAAATATGAACGTGTTAATGGAGTAAAGCAGCAACCTCCGATTGATTGCTGAAACCGTAATCAATTGTTATTTTACTACTTTCTCGTGTTAAAACTCAAGGGCTCAACCCCTTAATATCTTTTCACACGAAATTGTAAAAACAACTCCAGATCCAATATATGTGCGCGTGTGGAATAAATAGAGATAATTGTGTGTTTATATAAATATGACAACAACCACTTGCATTTAAATAGCGCTTTTAAGGTAATAAAATGTCCCAAGGCGCTTCGCAAGAGCGATTATCAGACAAAATTTGACACCAAGCTACATAAGGAGATGTTAGGACAGGTGACCAAAAGCTTGGTCAAAGAGGTAGGTTTTAAGGAGCATCTTAAAGGAGGGTAGAGAGGTAGAGAGGCGGAGAGGTTTAGAGAGGGAATTCCAGACACAATATATGTTTCTATATATGAAATGTAATCTTTTTATAATGTAAGTCTGTATTACCTTATGTTCCTTTGCAGCACACACATATTGCAAGCTCACGCCGATAATAAACACATACACAACATTCTCAAAGCACACATATGTGTAATTTATGGATCTGTATCACATATATAATCCATGTTAGATAGTTACATTTATTCCAAACAAGCACACACGTGATATACACACTCCAATAAGTACAGAGATGTACGGTACAGTATTTACCTCTTCAATATAGTTCACACAGTTTTACACAATTAGCTCGTCCGATGGATTCCAGTTTCAAATGAAATTTAATTATACCGTAAGATAGGGACTATAAAGTCCTGGCGTTTTGATAACATTTCAAACACAGGACTTGAATACTTTAGGTGAAATTATTGCTGAATTCTGGGATCTATAAAACTGTCTGGGGTTTTCTAATATTGGTTTCTAGACGTGGAAATCCCAAACTTCACTGGAGAAAATCAGTACACGTGCTCGTTCTTCTGATTGTTTTTTAAAAATCACGCCATAAAAGCATTGGGGACATTTGAGTCACCGCAACTTATTGTTTCGGAAATAGCCGGAGGGTGGAGTCTATTTTAAAAGGAAAACACTAGATCAAATATAGCGTGGAACCAACTCAAAATGCTTAAAGCGCCCCCCTTTGCTCAGAATAAAGGGAAATCTCCCGAACGAACTGAAGTCAAATTGCGGAGAAATGGGCACATTCCAGCACTTCGAAAACATTCCAGGGTTTTTAGGAAATTACCCTGAATGTGCAGATAACAGGCAGCGCGGGGGTTACCGGTCTTATCGAAGTACAAAGGCCACACCTGTCGCCTATAACGGGACTGCTAGTCAACTTTGTCCGGTCCCTTTGTCGCTGTGTGCCCCGACCAATGGAACATTCATCATCCTTTGATCTGTTACTGTAAATGTAGCCGTGTTTATTACTCTTAGAAACGGTTATTTTCTACCCCGAACTCTTCTCCATTTAACCAATTATATCTTTAAATGTTATAACAATAAACATTTAATAAAGGCGAGGGTTATTTTTGAAGCCATTGATAAACCAAAGACTTCCCCACCCCCAGCACCGGGCGGTACAGTGCAGACAGACCTTGTGTTTGAATTTCGCTCACTGAGCCGCACAGGTTTAAAGGAGACCCGCAGCTAGGAGAAAGAACTTGCAATTATATAGTGCCTTTTACGACCCCAGGACGCCCCAAAGTGCTTTACAGCCAATGAAGTACAGCTGTAATTAAAGTTATAGAATCACGTATAAAACCAGCACTTTGCAAACGGAGAGCCTCGGCTCTGGAGTGAGTTTGTGTAACTTTTCCTTTGATCACATCTTATTGCAATTATTTTATTAACTAGGGCGGTCCCGCCACGATCTTTTAACCATGTATAACCTATATTTTAAAAATCCAGTCGATAATTGAAGACGAGCGATCACATAAACCAACATAATAACAAGGAAGCAACTGATGAACTCCTTAATTGTGAATGAAATAGTAAAGGGCAAGAAAACTCGACGAGGGCCGAAAAGGAAAAGTTACTGAATCTAAATCAGATTCTACCAGGAAAAATGAACAGCACAGGACGACTGAAATTTCATACCACCTTCTCTTTGTGCTCATTTCCCCCTGAATATAAAGTTGAAGAAAATGAATTTTACTACCTCGTTGCAAAAGAAAAGACTTGCATTTATATAGCGCCTTTCACAGCTCAGGACGTCCCAAAGCGCTTTACAGCCAGTGAAGTACTTTAGTAGTGTAGACATTGTTGCAATGTAGGAATCCAGTAGCAGTTTAGTAAACGAATTTTCTTTTAACTTTACTCAGCGCAAAATACTCGCATTTGTAACCCCCCATCCTAAGTGAAATATCAACATCGATTGCTTATTCATGTATTTTCTCTAGTTTTTCACATTCGCCCACCAGTCACTCCGGTATGAATCTACCACAAAACAAAAAGTTGCAACAAACTAACACTTTGCACGTCTGGGAACATTCCCCTTCAGAAACTGTATCACGAGCTCTTTTTACTATTATGTCACTGATCCTTCAGTTTTGTAAATGATAATTATTTGTTTATAATAAATTATTATATCCTGTTATATTCAGCTTCTCAAAACATACGAAAATGCAGCATTGACCGGGCGGTGTAAAATATCAGAACCTCTTACATTCAGTCAGCACTCCGCAACAAAGTTCGAGGAAATTCAATTTTCGCCAGCCATACGTAACGGGGCTCCATTTTACACATAAATACGGTAAAAATTCATCAATACCAGTATAAATTAAAAGGGGAGGGGAGATTTGCGCTCGGTGTGTGTGGCGAATCCCTAGACGCGTTTTTCATTAAGTGGTTTAGGATTTCGTTACGTGTAAGGCGGTGAGGAAAATTCCCTCAGTGCATCTGAAGGAAAAACATCCCCTGCATCTCACCTTCTGCTAAAAGCTCCCACTCTCACAGGCTGTTGATTTTTTATGTCCTTTTCCCGGTTTAATGTTAAAGGGACACTTTGCAAAGCATGCGTGGCAGAATCTCAAGATCCGACAGATCCAATAATTAGAGATAATAATGACCTGATTTAAGCAGAAACGTTTTCCGAAGCAACTTGATCTGAGAATAGACGTCAATATAAAATTGTTAGGGAATTATGATTCAACCAACTGAAGCGGGAATGAACCGTTTTGAATATGCAATGATAAAGTACAATGCACCATTAGATCAGACGGATGGCTGGTCCTAGTTCGGATGCAATATGGACAAGATGCGCCGTGATCATTTTGATTCTGTTATATGTGGAGAGAGAAAGAAAAATTTGCATTTATATAGCGCTTTTCGCGACGTTGGGGTGCCCCCAGCGCTATACAGCCAATGAAGTACATTTATAAGTTGTAGTCACTGTTGTACTGTAGGGATGGAGGAGAGAGCGCTCTTTTCGAATGCGTTTACCATTTCGCTAGAAATAGCGCCAGTGGGAATCTAGCGACACTAAGGCTTCAGACATGAGGATTTGGGGTGTTAATGTACAAACTGTTACTTGGGGATTGTGTGTAGGGCACACTGAAACGTGTCAAGATTTTCCCTGTTTCACATTTCCAGCGAAATGATAAACGCATTGCTCGAAAGGGTTTGTTCTGTCATTCTAGCGAAATTCTACAGGAAATCTCCATGAAAACATTTGCTATGAAGCTACATAAAGCCCCCAGAGGAAGCCTAACCCCCCTCCCCCCGGTGCAGTATTACAGACACACCACTCACAGCCCCCTTTCCAAAGCAGATAACTCAACGTCCAAGAATGGGAACGACCTGTCAGTTCTTCCTATGTTGCCGCTTGTCCCATGCCCCTATCGGATACATTAATGTCACCAAGTTTCACCTCCCCACTTTCAATAAAGTTTTTTTAAAAATTATACATTTTAAAAAGCCAGTCGTCGAGGGATGTCTCATTTGAAACCAACTAAGATCAGAAATGGTCCAATCTTCAATTCGAAGACTCCTGTTGCGTTTCGACCTTTATTTTGTTTTGACGAGGTCTGAAGGTCGGAGTTTATCTGCAATTTACTCCACTCGGAAACAACCAAAAGCGGGTTCGGACAGCCTTGGAACGGATGGGCAGGATTGGATCAGCTTTCTTGCAGTTTATATCAGGTGTCATTTGTATCAAACTAGTGCAGAACTGCAACATAATTTGCAATTAAAGTCTTATTTAACGGAAGTTGCTGGGGCACAAACTGCATATTTTAAATCCTTTTAAATCTGCATATCTTTCACCTGTTTGCGGGACCCGCTGAGAGGTATAAAGTTCCCCATATTTTGAATGGAAAGTTTGATAACTGGAACACTTCAGCCCCACCGAACCCGTACGAGCCCAAAGTAACTACAACCACCGGTTTCATTCATTAATTAAAAACACAACTGAGACACACCAAGGAATCTGAAATAAAAAACAGAAAAATACAAAACAAGTCCGTCAGCATCTGAATTGAAAAAGTAACTCTACTGAAGAATTCCGCCTGCACTACTCTCTGCGTTACATGTTTCTGAGTCAGGATCATGAGCAGAATCTCAGCAGTTGTTTCTGTAAAAGTTCATTTGCTATCTGATCCTATTTTGTATTCATGTTTCTAAATTGCACATAAGCGAGGGTCTCCTCACTCCCCGCAGAGCCAGCCCCGAGATCCTTCTTGCTTTACGGATTCCCTCTGGACCGGAATCCGTCATTTCCTTTTGAGCATCGAGCTCCCCGGATGCCCTGTACATTTGGACTCGCTCTCCCCCTAATAATTCATTTTGTTCCGATTACCCATTGTTGGCAAAGAAGCGTTGACATAAATCTGGATCCGTCGAAACGATCGTTCCAATTGGAAGTGTCCCGCTGACCAACATTAACAGCCTCTCATCAGCATCTTCTGTCGAATTAATACATTTACTCCCTTTCATAAGTTAAAAATACTACTGCACCTAAGATTTAATTATTATTAACGTCTGTTTAAAGGACTTTAATCGTCTTTTAATCGAAATCAGCAATGAATTTTCAAGCCACTCACGTCTTAGATTTACACAATGTCAAAGAACGCGACTTGGTCTCCGCGGGTCACTGCGGCGGGTTACCGGAGCAGGTGCTTAAACTCGTGCTTGGGAACTCAGAGTTTTTACAGTTTTAAGCCTGTCCCTTTTCAGATTCAATGTGAAAGTGGGTCTTTATCATGCAATGTGAATAATGAAACACGACAAATTTAAATGGTGATCCCGCGGACTTTTAAAGAATGGATCCTTTGGAAAGTGGGAACATAATTAATGTTCTTTTGGGACGGATTTTCTATGAGACAAATCTTACTATATCAGAACACATCCCGCTAGGCTCTCGATCTTAACCCGTCTCTTGAAGTCCATCTCCTTCATACAGAACAAAAGCAAATCCCAGGCTGCTCACAAGAATCTCCGCGTATTTAATATTGCCCCGGGTGAAACTGGCAAATTTTCTGGCAGTCTTTCAATTTTAACGTCGCCTTTTCCTCCCCTTGATAATTCTGCAGATGACTTCAGTACACGCGTTCCTCAGAGGGACTGGACTTCCCCAAGACTGTCCTTTGATATTTTTAGGTTGTTTAGACTTGTAGATACATTGACTGTATCAAAACGGTCGATTCCTGTGCACCCCGCGGGACCCTGATATTTGTGTTACAAACACTCGACCAAATAACAGCCTTGAAGAACTCAGCGCGTCTCAAACTATTCAACCGATTTATTTATCTGAAACGGATTGTTTAGTACGGGAGTTACTGTTGTGTTTCTCACAGTGCTTTTAAAGTCAAAACCCAAGTACTTTATATGGGAATGTATACAGCCTATTTGCAAAATGGAAATTTATCAAGTCACTTTCCCTTTTCAGGCAGGATTAGGATTTAAATTAGTGCAGCGGAGATTTTAAAACATTCACTCGGCGCTAGGACCCGGAGGAGGCTAATCTGTTGCAGTGGCCCCTCCTCACGCCTCCGATCAGTTCATCAGTTTCTCATCGTTGGGAACTTTGTCGACAACAGAGGGGTCGAGCGTTCACTGAAATTTATCGGTGTAAAACACTCCAGCTAACCTTGCAGTTCACGCAAGTACTTTAAGGGTTTACCGCAGGGAAGATAGAGCAGCTCAGAGTCAAGGAAGAAAGGTAATAAAATGATAGCTGTGTAAGAGTATCTCGAAGAATGTGAAATCATTAAACAATGACCTCTCCCCAAACACACACACACACACACACCTTTCAGGTTAAGCCAGTGGAGCTTGAAGTCACAATAGTGACGTGCAGATGGTTTGTTCCCTCAATTGCCCATTGGCATTTTCACTGTCTGGTTTAAGGAGTGAACCCTAGGGATCCCTCAATGGCTGGAAACAGAACAGTCACAATCCGACGTGGGCTTTTATTTAACTGCAGGTCTGAACAAAAAAACACTTCCAAAGCTCGGCAAAAGAGGAAGTGAAACTTTTGAAAACGCTAAATCAGAAGTGGTCATACTATTAGTCACAATGCCGTTTAATAAAGAGACCGATTACATTCACTTCCAATTTACACAAATTCTTACATCATGCCAACACGTTTTCAGGAAGAAACTATAAACCAGGAAGGTTGCAATAAAAATGTTGCACATTTACAATAAACCAGAAGAGTTCTTCCATTGCCATTCGGCAGCGATTAAGCCACAAATTTGATCTTTAATTGGAAACCTTTCACATCTCAAACGAATGGAGTGTTTTGCTGTTTGTGGGTTTTTGAGAAACCGCCCATGCCCCACTTATGTAGTTCAGAGCGTCATCTGATCCGCCCTTCACCCGAGGGATTATTTCGTGTAATCATTCCCGCCCAGTTATTTTGTCCCTCTCTTGTTCCCCTTAAACTGCAAACGCTGCATCCCACAGGGTCCTAGACCTTCCTCCTCGCATTCTCATTGTGCTGAAACGTAGAAGCCTTGTACAGACTCCAATTCAAATGCAAGCTCAAACTGTCCAGGGACTCAACATTTTGGAACCCCTTCAGTCTTTCCTCCTGCAACCTTCAGGCTTTAAAACCCCAAGCTTGGCGTCACCTAAACCACCGCTACTCAATTTTTCTTACCTTCTGTTTTCAACCGCGGTGATATCTTGCACGTGGACCCCAGCTCTTCCCATAAACTGATCAGTCACTGGTAATATCGGTCACATCACGGAGAATGTGCACCCTCAGGTGTAACATCCCTCTCTCTTGTTCACGCAGCTTCAACCTATCAACCACCCGAGGCACCTAATGGAAGGATAACAAACCGAGAAAAAAAATCCATGGAACTATTACTGCTGTAAAACGCCACAGTCATCAATTGTAAATTATTTCTTCATAAGTTTGATACAATTGCAGCCTGTTCATTAAGGGGGAGGCAACTTCACAGTTAAGTGCCATCCATCACTGAGAGTTGAGCTCCTAAATCGCAGTTCCCCTCAGGCTTCTAATAAACACTTCGTTGTTTCCCACTTTAAAAAAAGTTGTCCTTATTCACTGTACTTCTCCATTGACAATGCCAAACCACATTTCCGACAGACGGAAGGGAGGATGGGGATTGCTCTGATGTCAGTGTGGAGAAGATTCCCTCCAGCATACCCACTATAGAGCAGGAGTCTCTCTCTGCCAGTCTTGCAGTGAGTTATCCTGCTCTCTTCTGAAGTCTACACCAACATAGTTACACTACAACTAAAAGAAAGATAGGTGCTGGAGTGAGTTACATGGGTAAGCCTCCAAGATCTCTGCGCCCCTCCAATTCTGGCCTCTTGCGCATCCCCGATTTCCTTCGCTCCCCCATTGGCGGCTGTGCCTTCAGGTACCTGGGCCCTAAGCTCTGGAATTCCCTCCCTAAACCTCTCCGCCTCTCTCCTCCTTTAAGACTCTCCTTAAAGCCTACCTCTTTGACCCACCTTTTGGTCACCTATCCCAATATGTCCTTATGTGGCTCTGTGTCAAATGTTATTTGATAACAGCTCCTGTGAAGCGCCCTGGGACGTTTTACTATCTTAAAGGCGCTATATAAATGCAAGTTGTTGTTGCCATGGTCCTTAGCACACTTCTCCACCTGCAACTTCTGCCTCCCTTTCCAGAATTTGCTGACTCACACTGGCAACAGTTCTACAGACACCAGGAGCCTTCCAGCCATTTTCATGTGCGAGCCAAGACGATGTCAGCAGACTATTTGGCTGTGGGGTGCACAATTGTCAAGTCTGATCTTGTCGTCATCTGCCCTTCTCACATGTCTTAAAGCAGGGGCCAGGCGCAGGAACCCTGTCTGATTCCCCTCCAATATGGGAGCACTGAGACCAATTGTAGCACGTGATCAGTGCCCCATCTGAGGTCAGCTAATTCAGTACAGATCAGAAACTGAAGGGGAGTCATTATTTACCGACAGGGCTCAGCTAAACACAAAGCAGCACACTTACCAATGAGCTACTGAGGGGGCTCTGCCTTTCATTTAATTATTCAACATGAACGTCACCTGCCTCACGGATAAGGAGCACACTGGTAAGCAACACTCAACACTCAGAGTCACTGTTCCTTGAAGAACAGACCCTACGTTCATTCTCATCCATTCCACAAAATTTCAGTATACTGGTAAACTACCCAATGCGTTGTCCACGGTATATACAAGATAGTGACCGAGTTGGGAGAGACTTCAAAACGTCACTCCACTGCACCGCCTAATGGCCAAAGACTGCAACATAATCACGGGATTTCCATTCTAAATGTTTACATAGGCAATTTGAATGTTAAATATTGACATAAAGGTGTGACTAAAGCTCATGACAACAGGAAGTGTGTACAGACACAACATTTTTAGTAATATGTAGTTAACACACAATCATAAGATATATCCTGGAGTTATTACAAGGCTTCACTCAAGCAGATCAAAACATCTGAACCCTTATAATCACTCACAGGTATATCTTACACTCTCCATTATTAAACAGAAAAGTTGATTAAACAAAGTAAAAAGACTCACCTATTCGAGAGGTTCATAGGAGATTCACAAACCACTTGAATTATGGTTGAAAACCCTGCATGAATATTACAATTGGATTATAGCCTTGTAACTTCCTCCCACATATCTAAACTCTTCTGTCACATTTGTGTGGTGCTTCCATTAGTAATATTCCATTAAAAAAAATTCCCACCAATTTTCTCCCATCCTCTCCCAGAGGCAGGAAGTTTTGCTGGTTGCAGTTCAACAGACAATGTATCCTCACTCATTGACCCTCCTTCATCATATCTGAGCCTGGTCAGTGGACACCAGTAAGGTATTTGACTGTGTCAGCATTCCAGCCAAGCCTAGGTACTGCCCTCATTCAATATGCACACCTGTGTTTTCCAGCACGGCTCCATAGGTAGTGACTAACTTTCCCTTTCTCTGCCTCAAGGGCAAAAGACCAATTTTATTGTCATGCCCCCCCCCTTCCCGCCACTTTGGCCCAGCCTGAGATCAGCCAATTTAGCACAGACCAGAGATCAAACCAACAAATTGCTTTGTCTGTATGGTTCAGAGTCACCTCATCTAGTGCATGACATCTCTGAGCCGGGGTGAAAAACCTATTGCTCATTAGTGAGCAGCTAGGCACAGAGAGAAACCTAAAGTATTTTTTCTTCCATTTTATGTTTCAAACATGAAGATTTTTTTTCCATTTCGGTGCATTTTAATCTCCTCACTTAACCTGCACACAAAATTCTTGCTCTTCTTTACTCAGTCACTAGCCCTAGTTGACAGCCTCTCCCTTCTGTCTGGTATAGGGTTCAACAATCAAAAATAGCCAGGCTTGTTGGGGGCAAATGGGGTTTTTCACTGTTCCTAAAAATTCTTGGGCTAGATTTTTCTGCCCATTTATAGTTAAAATCTAGCTCAATTTATGTTGTACTATCTTCTGCTTCCTAACTTTGGGGAAATCTGATCTGTGCTTCCTGCTTGCAGTGGCAACGTAGCTGAGATTGGGAACTCTGCCATTGGCAGACTGTAGGAACAAACCCACAGCGGCACATCACCAGGATCCATGGCTTTGTCCCACCAAATACGAGGGGAATCTGATTTCAGTCCCAATAAATACATCAACCTCGTTGGCGCATTTTCTTTCATTGAGAAAACCGGGTGAAGGGCTAAGGCCCAAATGGAGAACACATTTGAGGTTGGAAATAGTAGGACGAAAAAAATGACTTTCTTTCGGGAGAAAGAATTCAGAGTTTGGTACTAACAGTTGTGGATAATTCAGAATACTAAATGTATTACATGATCATTAAAGATCAAGGCCACTGGTTTGTGGAAAATGGATGGAATCATGGAATATAATCCTCCAAATACCAAAAGCACTAGTAAAAATCCTGGAATTCCATGTAACAAGAATGAAATGTGACTTATTCAGTCACTATAAACCAATGGCCCTGGTAATGATCCGAAGAACATTGTATTATGGTGGTTTACAGGACCAAAAACCCAGAGGTCATGAGTTCAAATCCCACCATGTGAAAGCTTCTGGACTGTTAAAACCCAATTGGTTCACAAATGTCCTTCAAGGAAAGGACCTGCCACCCCTACCCAGTCTGACCTACATGTGAATCCAGTTCCACACTATGTGGTTGACAATTATTGCCCTCTGAAGTGGCCTAGCAAGCCACTCAGTTGCAAACCCCACCTCCGCCTACTCAGGGATGGGCAAATAATGTGCATTGCCCAGCGTCTCCCACATCCCAATAAAAAAATACATTAAGATCAGTACGCTTCATCTATGTTTGGGGAATAATGCACATGGAGACAATTAGTCTGAAGTTATCATTCAGAACATATTCAACACTTCATATGGATGAAGATGAAAATAAATAATTTTATTGTGTCGTCAGGGTATTTGAGCCACCAATATACTTCTAATAAATAAAATTAATTGACACATCCCACAAGGGACTGCTGTATCGTCCTAAACAACCAGAACAAAATGGATAATTCTATATGCACATACAATAGAAAGGTTCACATTAAAAAATTGTCAAAAAGTGATTACAATGAAGATCATATGTACAACAGGTACTATATACAATTTGTGCAAATCATATATATAAGAACATTCTAGAACATAATGTCAGTGAATGAGTTACAAGGCTAGTTTTTAAAATCAAAGATTTTTTTTGTGGTGTTTTGAGTCTTTCCCCCTTTTGTTTTATCTTTAGCAATTTGCCTCTTTCTTCAAGAAGAACTTCCGAGCATCCTCCCACATCTCACGGGGGAACCTGTTGGCGAATTCAAGGTGGTCTTGAGCTCCAGGAACTCCCTCTGAAATGAGAGCACAACATTAAATTGTTAAAGCAGGAGTTTATTGCAGTGTCATTTGGGACAACTGTACACAGAACAATTCTGTGATACTCACCCTTCTGTTGAGAAGGCTTATTGTCAGATTGACTCAAACTCTGTGCGAAATCCTAAGTAACAAAAAAAAACAACACACGTGTATTTAGTCATTTGATCCATTTTGTGTTTTTACATTAATCTTTTACTGTTCAGTTTGTTTCTGTCTACTTTTCCCCCTCTGTCTTATTGTCCATTTTTGATACCCCTGACCACACACTTCCTGTGTCCAAGAAATAGCATACTGTTTCAGATCAACATGATATCATGCAGTTACATATTTAGAACAACATGGCGCAATGTAGCAAGCCATTGTTCTAGATCATTGTGGCCAGAAAAGTGTCACATGCTGTCCTTGATTAACATATCACAGGACAGTGTAATGTGCTTTTCTAGATCAATGTATAATTTTGCTATGTAACATGTTGTAATAGTTTAAGGGAATTTAAAATGTAAAGAACATATTTAGAATAAAAATGAGCTGGTGATGCCACTGACATGGGTGCTTATGTCTGATACCAACTTTCATATGCTGGTGTAACCTGCACACTGGTCAGTTGTCCTGGTTTTTTTTTTAAAAGGCAATTCTTGTAGAACCATAAAATCTGAAGGCTGTAATAAATTTAATTTTTTTTCGTATCTGCATTAAAAGCAGAAGGCGGCTGAACGTAAGTCCCCTAGTTTATTCTCACCAATTACTCTCCTTCTACTTATGTTGAAGAAATAACATATGCAGTAAAATGGACAAGTGAATAAAGGTGTCAAAGTCTTTAAATTCTTTTTAACTTTCTTTGTTATTCCTACTGCCATGGCCTCACCTCGGCCCTCATAGGAACACAGGAACAGGAGTAGGCCATTCAGCCCCTCGTGCCAGCTCTGCCATTTGATAAGATCATGGCTGATCTGTGATCTAACTCCATATACCTGCCTTTGGCCCATATCCCTTAATACCTTTGGTTGCCAAAAAGCTATCTATCTCACATTTAAATTTAGCAGTTGAGCTAGTATCAATTGCTGTTTGCGGAAGAGAGTTCCAAACTTCTACCACCCTTTGTGTGTAGAAATGTTTTCTAATCTCGCTCCTGAAAGGTCTGGCTCTAATTTTTAGACTGTGCCCCTTACTCCTAAAATCCCCAACCAGCGGAAATAGTTTCTCTCTATCCACCCTATCTGTTCCCCTTAATATCTTATAAACTTCGATCAGATCACCCCTTAACCTTCGAAACTCTAGAGAATACAACCCCAATTTGTGTAATCTCTCCTCGTAACTTAACCCTTGAAGTCCGGGTATCATTCTAGTAAACCTACGCTGCACTCCCTCCAAGGCCAATATGTCCTTCCGAAGGTGCGGTGCCCAGAACTGCTCTCAGTACTCCAGGTGCGGTCTAACCAGGGTTTTGTATAGCTGCAGCATAACTTCTGCCCCCTTGTACTCTAGTCCTCTAGATTTAAAGGCCAGCATTCCATTTGCCTTCTTGATTATTTTCTGCACCTGTTCATGACACTTCAATGATCTATGAACCTGAACCCCTAAGTCCCTTTGGACATCCACTGTTTTTAACTTTTTACCATTTAGAAAGTACCCTGTTCTATCCTTTTTTGATCCAAAGTGGATGACCTCACATTTGTCTGCATTGAATTCCATTTGCCACAGTTTTGCCCATTCACCTAATCTATCAATATCGCTTTGTAATTTTATGTTTTCATCGACACTGCTTACAATGCCACCAATCTTTGTGTCATCAGCAAACTTAGATATGAGACTTTCTATGCCTTCATCTAAGTCGTTAATAAATATTGTGAACAATTGAAGCCCCAAGACTGATCCCTGCGGGACTCCACTAGTCACATCCTGCCAATGTGAGTACTTACCCATTATCCCTACTCTCTGTCGCCTTTCGCTCAGCCAACTTCCTAACCAAGTCTGTACTTTTCCCTTGATTTCATGGGCTTCTATCTTAGCTAACAGTCTCTTATGTGGGACCCTATCAAATGCCTTCTGGAAGTCCATATAAATAACATCCATTGACATTCCCCTGTCCACTACTTTAGTCACCTCTTCAAAAAATTCAATCAGGTTTGTCAGGTACGACCTACCTTTCACAAATCCATGCTGGGTCTCTCTGATTAACTGAAAATTCTCGAGGTGTTCAGTCACCCTATCCTTAATTATAGACTCCAGCATTTTCCCCACAACAGATGTTAGGCTAACTGGTCTATAATTCCCCGGTTTCCCTCTCTCTCCTTTCTTAAAAAGCGGAGTGACACGTGCAATTTTCCAATCTAAAGGGACAGTTCCTGAATCTAGAGAACTTTGAAAGATTATAGTTAGGGCATCCGCAATGTGCTCACCTACTTCCTTTAAAACCCTGGGATGGAAACCATCTGGTCCTGGGGATTTGTCACTCTTTAGTGCTGTTATTTTCTTCATTACTGTTGCTTTACTTATGCTAATTTTATCGAGTCCCTGACCCCAATTCAATATTAGTTTTCTTGGGATTTCCGGCATGCAATCCTCTTTTTCGACTGTAAATACTGACGCAAAGTAATTGTTCAACATGTCCGCCATTTCCCCATTGTCAATGACAATATCCCCACTTTCAGTTTTTAAGGGGCCAACACTGCTCCTGACCACCCTCTTTTTCCTAATATAACTATAAAAGTTCTTTGTATTGGTTTTGATATCCCTTGCGAGTTTCTTTTCATACTCTCTTTTTGTAGCTCTTATCCAATCTGAACTTTCTTTTTATTTAAATAGAAACAGAAAAGGAACCCAAAAGGCACCACTGGCACACCGTGGCTGCAGTGTGTACCATCCACAGGATGCACTGCAGCAACTCGCCAAGACTTCTTCGATAGCACCTCCCAAACCTGCGACCTTTACCACCTAGAAGGACAAGGGCAGCAGGCACATGGGAACAAAACCACCTGCACGTTCCCCTCCAAGTCACACACCATCCCGACTTGGAAATATATCGCCGTTCCTTCATCGTCACTGGGTCAAAATCCTGGAACTCCCTTCCTAACAGCACTGTGGAAGAACCTTCACCACACGGACTGCAGCGGTTCAAGAAGGCGGCTCATCACCACCTTCTCAAGGGCAATTAGCGTTGGGCAATAAATGCTGGCCTCACCAGCGACGCCCACATCCCATGAACAAATAAAAAAAAAACTTGTAACTGCGAGGGGGTCAGAGAGAAAACTTTTGCAGGATGTAACTCATTAAAGACACTTCTGGAAAACCCTGAATAAGTGGTTACACCAACCTATATTGGGACGTTTTACTATGTTAAAGGCGCTATATAATTGCAAGTTGTTGTTCTTATATGACACATCCAGACTGCAGCAGCATGTACAAGGCCATATTCAGTCCAGACTGAAAGCATTCCTGCAACGTTCTCTTCACTCGACTTTCCACATTTTATCAAGTCCAGAATCGGACAAAGAGGCAGAGATTGGGACAATGGCTGGAGTTCTGAGGTTTGCTTTGCTGCTGGTGAAAATTCATTGAAAAACCTCAGTAACATTGATTACTGCTCCCTCCACATCAAGAGGCTCCGAAGGTTGTTGTCCACTTATTACTAGATTTTTTTTTAAAGCAGGCTTTTAGATGTCTGATTTTCATTTTAGAAATTTCCAGATGTTGGGGACCCCCTACCTCCCCTGACATGGTTCCCCTGCTGCATTATTAAAAACACAGGCCAGTCCGACTGGATGGACTGTGTTCACCCACACTCGTAAAATGGAATTCCATAAGATTGACAGTCAGATTTCAAGTTGCCTCCCAGACATGGAAATTTTCACTTCAGAGACTAGGGCAGTGGTTTGCTCTGCACATTTACGTGAGAAAGGCTTTCCCTCAGTCGGTAAGTTCAACGCTCAGTGTGCAGCTGAGCCATGCAGATTAGGAGAGTCCCAGTTCAGTCTCTGGTCTGTGCTGGGTTAGTTGATCTCAGTAGGAATGGCACTAGAGATACTACAAATGGTTTTAGCGCCCCTGGGGTAGGGGTGGGAAGCGAGGGTGGGGGGGGGGGGGGGGGAGAGCAGTCACTGTTTCTATTCCTGATCGCTATCCAGTGACCATTGTTGGAAAGTGCACGTGTGGATGTCAGGCAAGGACAGGATCAGGTTTGGTTTTAATGGTCTTCATGGTCGATAGCCTGTCAACAATTTCTACTGTCTATGCTCACATGTGCAGAATGGGCACTTGGGCAAGTCACTGTAAGTCAGCCAGTACCAGTGGAACCATAATGCAGCAACCAAAGTGCGCACAATTCAGAAGACAATCGGATGATGGTGGTGGGGTGAGAAAAGAAATGACAGAAGAAACGATCCCTTCCACTCTCATCTTTTTTGTGGGTTTGTGTGCTGCTGACATTATTCACCAGCTGAGGGCAGAGAGGGCACCTGCTCTCAGGACTCTGCCCTTTGTAATCTTGTGCTAATATTAAAGTGTGGCTCAGAGAGCCTCCCCTCCACTCACTGCCGCTCCTCCACCCACTGCCTCCCCTCCACTCACTGCCGCTCCTCCACCCACTGCCTCCCCTCCACTCCATCCACTGGGATCAACAACAATTTGGATAGTGGAGTTTCCAGGCATAAATCTGCATCTACGGTTGTCGCGACAACGCACCAATGTGGTTTTACTGGCTATTTACACCACACATTTTTCGCAAAGAGGCAAAGTGTGTGGCATAAGTTGGTTGTGAGGTTGCCCGCATCTAATTTTGGCAAGCAGTGTGAAGATGCCTTGAGGAAGGAGGCTCAAGTCGCTTTGGCTTTTCACCAGGCTGTGTGTAACTCTCTCAAAAGGAACTTTAATAACTTCATGACCATCACTGACATAAGCAAAGAGCCAGCTGTCCACCTGGCTATTTGGTAACATTAAAATGTAACCAGTAATTTGGACGCTGATGAAAGCCACGCATGTGAAGAACTTTAATTTGCCTGTGCAGAAAGGTATGTGGCGCCAGCAATATAAGTTAGTGATAAGCTGCATGGTGACAATGCCACTAAAAGTATTCTCTGCCAAAGTACTGCCGGACTAGTACAGACAAGAATCATACAAGTTCCAGGGAAAGACGTGCACATCCCGAAAAGCATCTGTGGGAACACCAACTGCAGTGAGAATACTGTCAGGCTACATGTTATGATCAAAACAATGGGCACTGTAATTAAAAAAATTATTTGATTTGAACATTTAGCACTTCTCAGTTTACCTCAAATATTTAAAAAGTTTTGCACTCCCAAATTGTGATAAATGTCAGATGATGAACAGTTCCACCTGTACCCCAGGGGGTAGATAAATCATACACACAATCAATCATAGATTAAAACCTTGATCTTAATCACACTGAACTTCTAGTCTCTGAATTTTAAATCTGTTAAAAGGTGGTTAGGCAAATAAAATGATACTAAACTCAAAATAAAGGATTATACATGACTGGCAGTTTAAAGGGTACGTGCTCCTCTTTCTGCAGGCCATTCATCTCACCCCAAACCTCCACAGCCAAAGGCACCCCTAAGACGACCTCTGAACAAACTGAACCCCGTCTCCATCAAGCTCAGTGCTCGAGGCCAGTCACTCCCTCTCCCGTGTGACCTAAACCTCCTGTCAGGGAAAGACCTTAACCTCAAAAACACCCCTTCCCCACGTGTGAAGAACTACAGAACTGTAGAAGACTCTTGATATATGTAACTATGTGCAGAATCCAGAATAACACAGCACATGAAAACAGATGGATTACATTGTAATGTTTGCTTCGGGGGTTGTAATTTTAGTTAACCTGTGCTTCCCTTACAAGATATCATGGCTGATATGACTAGAACTCACATGATTTATTTTTTAAAACATCATTTTTGAGTGTTCATTCTGCTCATCAGGGTGAAGGAACAATTTTTCACTTTCTAACCAGAGATTCCACATCAAACACAGCGCTGGTTTGATGCAGGTTAAAACTCCTTTAACCACAGCCTCTGGAAAAAAAAGCCTATATATGCCAGTGTGTAGTCACAGGCATGTGGATGTTTAGCATTGTGCTGTGAGATAGAACCACAGATATTAACAGGCTCATTAATGACTATCACAAGATTAACTACCATGACACAGCAGCTCTAGAATAATGCAGTCATAATACTCCAAACAGCACAAGGAATTATTCTGCACTTCTCCCCTCCTCCTCTGCTGGTGTGTAGTTCCGCAGATGCCGGTTACCCAAGTACCTTGCTGAAATGACCATTATTCATTTGTGAGCCTAGACAGCGAGAGTTAGTGGGTTGTCTACCACGAAGAGCATTACAGCCAAACTCGTTCTTGTCCTCATCTGATGTCCACAGGTGTGCACTTTCCAGCAAGGGTCATAGGATAGTGATCAGGAAGTGGAACTGTAACTAACTTTTCGTTCAGTTTGAGGATGTTGAGAGGACAATTGTGGCACCCCTGCTGCAACCCTGGCTGGAATCAGCTAACGTCGCAGCTGCCAGCTCTTTACTGACATCAAAAACGTAACCGGCAATGGGGACGGCACTGAGTGGATCTGTGTATGTGAATGTGAACGTATACGAGCAGAGCTCTGCCTCACCACAGTGCTATGCGGAGCAGACCCAGCTGTGCTCAGCAGTCAACTGAGCACAGCTGGGTCACCCTGCTCTAAAGCAGCCACCAGTCTCCAACCAGTACGTGCAGTATAATTTCACATTTATTTACCTGGATAAAGGTAGCCAGCAGGATGCAGCTCATCTCCTGCTCTAAGATGACCTTGTTCTGTGGGTTGTTGTAACAAGCTGTGATTAGTGTTGGGAACAGGACTTTGATCAAGCGCTGATCACTGAAGTACTGAAAAGGCAGCTGGCACAGCTTCTGAAGGACTGTGGGGTGGCGACCTGACTGCACCGTTACCTAAAAAAACAAAGGAGATATTATCTTCATAAAATAGGTATAAAAACCAGCCAGAGTGTATTATATACAAATCTATAATATGTTAAAAATTGTGCGTTTGTGTACATTTCCTGTCCATAAAGCCTTACATTCTGGTTAGTTTCTGTCACACTTTTGTATCAACATTCCTCATTATAAATTCCTATGTACACATCTATAATGTAAACATGTCACGCTGTAATTACACCCTCCCACCAGTGGTGTTGCTGTAGCACCTCAGTTTTCTCTCTCCCAGCCCCTCAGCCTGTACTGGAGAGAAACTCTAACCAACGCTACTTCTCTGCTTCTCAAATTGCCTTGCTTTTCAACAATAAATAATAACATGAGGTCAAAGTATTATTCAGCTTTAAGTAAATAATGTAAGTCTTTAAAATAGGGAGTTATTAAGTCTGCATGCCCCCTGGTCCAATTATCCCCGACTGCAATTCACCTGAAGACTACACTTGGTCTTCACTGCCTGTGTAGGGTTGCTAACTCTGGTTGAATGCATTCCTGGCGGTTTCATCACATGACCTCCTGCCTCCAACTGCCCCGCCCCCACGCTCTTGCCATTGGTCGCCCAACACATCCATCCTCACGGCGCATCGCCTTCCCAGGCTAATTGGAGAGCGAAATGGCTCCTCATTACCCAATTGGATGATTATTGACTGTCAGTCAAACAGCCTTTTTTCCCATCTCCAATATTTTTATAACTAATAAACGGAAGTGTTCAAAGAAAATGAAAAAAACCCACAATTTTAAAAAATGCTCCTCTGATTTTTCTCTCGGGTTGCTCGCAGCAGTGTCCTGGAGATTAATCTTCAATTCCTGGAGACTTCAGGCTAATCCTGGAGGGTTGGCAACCCTATGCTTGTGTGGAACACCACAGGGGATTAACAACAACAACTTGCATTTATATAGCACCTTTAACGCAGTAAAACGTCCCAAGGCGCTTCACAGGAGCATTATCAAAGAAAATTTGACACCGAGCCACATGAGGAGATATTTGGACAGGTGACCAAACCTCGGTCAAAGAGGTAGGTTTTAAGGAGTGTCTTAAAGGAGAGATAAGAGATGCGGAGAGGATTAGGGAGGGAATTCCAGAGCTTCGGGTCTGGGCAGCTGAGGGCCGACCGCCAATGGTGGAGTGATTAAAATCAGGAATGCGCAAGAGGCCAGAATTGGAGGAGCGCAGCGATCTCGGAGGGTTGTAGGAGGTTACAGAGATAGGGAGGGGCGAGGCCATGGAAGGATTTGAAAACAAGGATAAGAATTTTAAAATTGAGGTGTTGCCGGACCGGGAACCAATGAAGTTCAACGAGCACAGGAGTGATGGGTGAATCGGACTTGGTGCAAGCTAGGATATGGGCAGCAGAGTTTATGGAGGATAGAAGATGGGAGGCCGGCCAGGAGAGAATTGAAATAGTCAAGTCTAGAGGTAACAAAGGCATGGACAAGGATTTCAGCAGCAGATGAGCTAAACTGGTGAAAAGGAAAACAAAGCAAATGCAGGTACAGTAACAGAAAATAAAAACAGAAAATGATGAAAACACGCAGCTGGTTCGTTAGCGCCTGAAGCAGAAAGATGGGTTAATGTTTCAGGCATGAGCTTTCAAATTCTCTTTCGAATGCAATTCGAACATCTGTGCATTTCCAGCAGCTTCTATTTTTATATCAGATTTCCAGTTTTTCTTTTCAGCTCAAGCTTAATTCATGGGCTGTATGACGCCACCCAATCCCTTTGAGCGCGCTGGTGTTATGTGTAAACCTTTTAAAATTTTTGCATTACGAGACTGGACTAACAGAAAATGGCATAAGACAGATTAGTTAAATACACATCCATGAGTAGGTGTGTAATCGTTTTATACTGTTTAGCACTGTGTCAGAGACAACTGAAATGGGATACGAGACAACACAGATGTCAGAGTAGGGGAGAAGTGGTTACTTCCAAGTGACCGCTTCAACCTAGGAAGGTCAGAGGTCATGCATGACATGGCAGAGGAAACAGCTCTGGAATGTCCCATTCTGCATTACAATAACCCTTAAAGAGCCCCGGGCTATGATTGTATTTCTAGTAGTAGTTCCACTAGTAGTTGCAAAATAAGAGTTTAATCGGAAACTTCCAGGTTCGATCCCCTATCCATGTTGAGTTAGGTATCATCAGCTGTGCCAGTAGTTGGGCCATTAGAATTGGCCTCAGTGCCCCTGGGTCGGGGTGGGGTGTGGAAAATCAGTCAGGGTTTCTAATCTTGATTGCTATCCAACAACGTGCTGGAATGTGCACCTGTGTGGATGGTCAGGTGAGAACAAGGTTGGACTCAGCTGCGATGCTCTCCATGGTCAAATATCAGAGGATCACTTATTTTCTAGGCTCATACATAAAGAGTGGCTACTTCGGTGGGGTATTGGAGGGCTGCTAACGCCTCTGGAACCTGTACCCCAACAAGAGGAGGTCCCCCTTCAGGACAGTGGGGAGAACAATGGACAAAAATGAGTACATTAGTTGTGCTGCACCCATAGTTATTCCAGGCTCAGAATTCTTATTGTACTGTATGACTCTCATAAAATCTCTCCAAGGAAATTGGGAGCAGTACTAAGCAAATCAGTCACTAATTGCATCACCAAGTTATAGTCCAGCAATTTTATTTGCTGGACTATAACTTGGTGTTGTAAAATTGTTTACAATTGTCAACCCCAGTCCATCACTGGCATCTCCACATCATGACTAATTGCATCAGCATCATGTGTACTCTGCACAAGAGCACAAATTGTAGATTTCAATGTAAAAAAAAATGTTGAATGCACTTACCATCTATACCAAAATCACAACACATCAGCATGGGGACTGGACTGAGATTTCATGATTTTCAGATATGTGATCCCAATTTCCATATTGGAATGATTTAATTAATTCCCCTAGTTCTCCACAATAATTAGGGTCAGTTGAGTTACTTTTTGTGTCAAGTATGACACTCTGTTTTGCTTTTTCCCCAGCCAGGGAGATAGACGAGCAACTTGCTCCCATTTCTCAGCCAGTGCTACTCGGTAACTGTGCTTGAGAGCAGCTAAGGTGACTGAATCCTATCTGCCCTTCTAGTGTGGGATGCAATAAGCAAACCCTTATAAGTAGGGGTACAAGTTTATTGACCTATAAAAGCAGGACTGCACGTGGAAAAAGCAATAAAATGGGAAAATGGGATTGAGGATTTTGTGTATTGGGGTATTGAATACAAAAGGGGGTGATGATGAATCTGTATAAGACATTGATTAGGTTGCAGTTAGAGTACTGAGTAGTTTGTGCACATTCCATCAATGTACAGTTCCAGGGCCTCAACACAGAACCTGTGGTACTGGTCAGATGGTTTCATGGTAAAGCCTTCAAAACGATCATTCCTCTTGCATTATTTCATCGGCATTTTATGGTTTCTTTCAGAAAAGCAACCTATTTGAACACAAGAAATGTTTCAGCGAGTAAACCCCTCTCTCAACAAAATGTTTACACACATTAAGGTAAAGTGACCCATTTCTGGCTCCTAGGAGGGAATTGTATGCAAAGGGAGGGCATGGCGGAGAGAGGGCTACAACACTGTGGTGCCAATTCTGTGACCCATGCTCTCTACAAGTGTGATTCCCCACTGGTAGGTTGGGATCGGTGAATTTAGCCTAATATTTTTCCTTAAATGGACAGAAACTTGAAATCCAAAACCCACTTTCGATCAACACCCATTGTTATTCATTGCTATTAATTCAACCACTGAGTTAACAGTTCTCAGCTCCTGTTAAGTGACTCGTGTTTTTGCTCAGATATCCATATTTTTTTAAAGAAAGACTTGCATTTATATAACGCCTTTCACAACCTCAGGATGTCCCAAAGCGCTTTACAGCAAATGAAGTACTTTTGAAGTGTAATCACTGTTGTAATGTAGGAAACGCGGCAGCCAACTTGCACACAGCAAGGTCCCACAAACAGCAATGTGATAATGACCAGATAATCTGTTTTTTTTAATAATGCTAGTTGAGGGATAAATATTAATACATGTTGAAGTTACACACTGTCAACGTCTTTTCAATTTTTGTCCTAGAGACAATGACCTATGCTACACTAGAGGAGCTCTCCGGTCCCTCGCCCAAATAGTTGACCTAGTCAGTGAGGCCAAGGTTTTCTGCCTCTGCGTCGCAGCTAGCGATCAGAAGTAGGAACCTTGGCTGATTCTCCCCATCCCTAGCCCAGGGTCACTCAGACCAAACTCCTGCCTCAACCGTCGACCTGACTGAGAAGCAGCTAACTCTGCACAGGCTGGGGATCAAACCTGGGACCTTGCTGTCTGCAGGGCTCAGTACCACAGAAAAGAGCTAAATTGGAACTTTCTAATCCCGACCGTCAACTTACTGCAGAGCACGGTATGTGGCTGGGCTGGTATAAAATCCCATCAAGTGAAAAATAAATGCAACAAAACGTTCACAGTTTATGAAACCTATTACAATCGAAAATATACAAGAAATAATGCAACAAGAATATTTTCATTAGCATTTCATTACAAACTCCTGTTAAGGGAATATATTTAGAGGACAAAAAATATTCACTTAAGATGAACAGGCTATTAGAATTCTCCATTTCCCCCCTCCCCCCAACCTTTTAGCAGCCAAGTTGACTGAGCCTATCGATGCATGAATAGACTTGGTCTCCAAAGGCACAGAGGTACCAATTAACCCCCTCCCCCCCAACCTCGGAATACAGCATCAATTTGCTGCATGAGAGATGCAGGGCACAGCCGTCCCTTGAATCTACGATTTGAAGAGATTTTATAGCAGCACATGTTAAAAAGCAAGCTGCCTGGGAAAGGAGGCGGTGGGAGGGGGAAGGGAAAGGAGGCTTGAAGACACTTAAAAAAAATTCCAGTGATGTCGCCATTCGTTTTTCTTATCACTGCTCTCATCAGCTTAGTCGAGTCCAAGAGTAAGACTGTTTAGACTAATGGGACTTGTCATAAAGCAGGCCAAGTTTACAGAGAGCCTTGTGCACATTAAGAAATGAAGCAATACCACTAATGGAACCTTGCTGTGCCCACATCCTGTTAGCTCCACAGAACCTTTTCAATCAAGTCATTAAATTCAACTAACTGATATTAAAATCAAATCACTCCCAGGTTAGGTTGATTACCAATGAACAATAAGGAAACATAAATTCCCTCAGAACCGTCTTTCTTCAGCCTGGGAGGTAGGCCGGGGGAGGCCTCGAGGAGTTGTAAAACTGCAGCTCGGGATTATAAATTGTGGATTGACAAAACACAAACTTTCCAGGTGCAAGCACTCACCTCGACTAGCACCCAAATTAAAGCCAGAGGTGCTGGATGAAACAGAGAAGCCTGCGACAACATAAATTTCAGGGCTTTACAAGATTTCTTTCAAAGGATTTTTAACAGCTGCTGCAGAATATACGGCCCCACTGACGATGTACTTGAGTTGTAAGAATGCAAGTAAACAAATCCAAGTTTTAGGCACGAGGGTGAGAGACCTGCTGCCAAGGGCTGTAATATATTGCGAGCAGCAATATGTGACACACAACTTATCACTGCACACTGGGCAAGACACTGAAGATCATGCAGTGATTTACTCAGAGAGGAAAAAAAAACCTGCAAATATTGGAAATCTGAATGAAGTAAGTACAGAAAATGACAAGGGAAAGATGAAAAATAAAATCAGGCAGGCGTACTGCTCCCAATCGTTATCCAGTGATTCCTGCTGGAAAATGTGCACGTGTGGATATTGGGTGGGGGCAGGATCAGGTTCTTAGCTGTGATGCCCTCCATGTTCAAATAGCTGGCGAACACTCATTGCCAAGGCTCATACGTGAAAAATTGGCCACTTTGGAGAGATCCCTGGTGAGAGTCCTGTGATACCAGCACGAGTCAGCGACCGTCACATTTGGAGGGGGGAGAAAAAAATACCTGCGGAAAATGCTGGCAATACACAGAGCGGTCAGCATTCGAGAATAAAAAAATAGGTTAACGTTTCAGCAGGGATCCTTCAAAAGATCTGGTTGAAAGGCTCTACCTGAAACACGAGCCAGTCTTCTCTCTTTTAGATACTCAATGACATGCTGTGTATTTCCGGTACTTTCCATTCTTATATCCCGTGGACGTAAACAATTCCACGGCACTATTCGAAGAAGTCCAGGGGAGCTCTCCCTGGTGTCCTGGCCAATATTTATCACTCAACCAACACCATTAAAGCAGATTATCTGGTCATTATCACATTGCTGTTTGTGGGATCTTGCTGTGCAAAAATTGGCTGCCATGTTTCCTACATTACAACAGTGAGTACATTTCAAAAGTACTTCATTGGCTGTAAAGCACCTTGGGACGTCCTGAAGTTGTGAAAGTGCTATATAAATGTAAGTCTTCCTTTTATTCTTTTTATCAGTGTTTTATTCAGTCTCTTATGGAATATACAGAAAGGGGGAGAAAATTGAAAAAAACACAAAGGTGCATAATGGTAGCCCATTAAATGCACAGTATTGCACTGCAGTCCATAAAATATGACACTTTTTCACCAAACTATGAAACATAAGGGTATTTTCAATACTAGGTTTCAGAATGTGCCAGAAAGACATGATAAATGGAATATGACGTAGCTTCAGTGTTGAGCAAACACAATTATTGAAACCTGTCAGCTTGTTCTTGTATAACAGTATGTTCCCATCTGAAGGGATAGTTATTGCTCTTCTGAAAAATGAGCTGGGTACAAATGATACAAACTTAATATGGATTTATCAAATGAAACTAGGCTAACATCATCACTATCAGGAGTCAGCCATCGGTTGGTAGCACTCTCGCCCAAGGTCTGGAATTCCCTCCCTAAGCCTCTCCATCTCTTTACCTCTCTCCTCCTTTAAGACGCTCCTTAAAACCTACCTCTTTGATCAAGCCTTTGGTCACCTATGCCAATATCTCCTTATGTGGTTCGGTGTCAAAATTTTGTTTGATAACCCTCCTGTAAAATGGCTTGGGACGTTTTCCTACGCTAAAGGCGCTATATAAATGCAGGTTGTTGTTGTTGTATGGTACCCGCATACAGCACTTGAGTAATATAAAAGCAGCTTACGGTAACACCAGCCCATAAACCACCAAACTACATGCCTGGGTTCCAGCTGACACAGAATCAAAAGAAATTTCATATGAATGCCTTAAATGTTCATGCACTAATATGGACTCCTGGACGTAAGTTGAATGTGTGAAAAACACCAGGTCTAGAACCCCTCACTTCACTCCACTCCAGTCTACAAAGGTTTGCTCAACATAGCAACTTCTTTTCTCCTTCCAAAAGCACAGACTGAGGGAAATCCTGCAGCATGCGCCATTAAACACAGCTACATTTTCACTGCAAACTTTTGAGTCTGTACGAGTATTTACGTAGAACCACTTAAAACATTGGTGTGAAATTCTTTTTTTCACTAATTTAATGGAGATGTGAAATTAAATGAGTTAATACCTGTTATAATTGCAACTTCACACAAACTCGTGTATTGCATGCGGTTTTGCCCAGGGAAAGTCAGAAGAAAGCAAATTTCCCTGAGCGCATGGGTGATGCTGTGGATATGGATCTACAACCTCTGGAGTTTATGAAGCCCCATCTAATCATAGGATCATGGAAAGGTTACAGCACAGAAGGAGGCCATTCGTGCCCGCTCTCTGCAAGAGCAATCCAGCTAGTCCCACTCCCTGTCCTTTCTTCATTGCCCTGCAAATCTTTTTCTTCCAAGTACTTATCCAATTACCTTTTGAAAGCCACAATTGAATCAGCCTCCACCATCCTTTCAGGCAGCGCATTCCAGATCATAACCACTCGCTGCGTAAAAAAGTTTTTCCTCCTGTCGCCTTTGGTTCTTTTGCCAATCTGGAGGAAGGTTCTTGACCCTTCCGCCAATGGGAACAGTTTCCCTCTATCCACTCTGTCTAGACCCCTCATGATTTTGAATACCTCTATCAAATTTCCTCTCAATCTTCTCTGTTCTAAGGAGAACAACCCCAGCTTCTCCAGTCTATCCACGTAACTGAAATCAAGTTGATGAGTGTAATAAGAGGAATTCAATAGCTGCCTGTGAGGTGGAAACCACTAATAATGTGCTGAATGACTTATGGCAGGAACTGGCAGCTGGTGGGACTGAGAGGGGTAAGAGGGGGAGGGACTGGTGGTACTGGGGGGAGGGGATGGTGGTACTGTGGGGGGGGGGGGGGGGGAAGGGTGGGGGTGGTACTGGGGGGGGGGGGGGGGAAGGGGCTGGTGGTACTTGGTGGGGGGGGGGGGGGGGGAAGGGGCTGGTGGTATGGCCGGGGGGAAGTGGTATGGGCAGAGAAAGGGCAGCGGGCAGATGGGAGGAGGTCGAGCGGTGGGAACACAGTTGGGGACCAGGCACCTGATGGTTTCAGGGTGGCCAAAGGCAGCCCATTCTCCTGGCCCCTAACCCCCATACTGCCCGATCTCAGCCCACAATGTCCCGCTCCCGGGTTCTTGCAATTCCCATCCCAGTGCTCCCTGACCCTGGGAGCGGCCCCAGTGCTCCCCCTCCCAGTGTGCCATGAACCCAGGATCACCTCCAGTCCGTTCAGACCCAAGGACACTCCTCTCCACAATGCTCTGAGATTCCAGGGCCCCTCTCCCATTCATCCCAGACACCAGGGGCTCAATTTTACAATGGTGGCGGGTTGACAGCGGGGTGGGGGTGGGGGTTGTGAAGGTGTGCGTGGCAAACCCGCAAGAACAAAACTTACCGTTTCCAACACGATCACATGTTGATTGGTTTCACCAGGTGTGAATCAGAAGTGGTGGGCAAGCTGCCCAGGGTAAGTTAAAAATCGTTCTAATTACTTCATCTGTCACAGCTAAAGTGCCTTAAATACCTCAATTTGGCTCTTTAACTGTCATCCCGCCAGTTTTAATTGCCGGCGGGACTTCCGCTTTCAGGTCGCCCGCGCACACAGGTGGGTCCCTGGGAAACTCAGAAGTCAGCGGGTTGGAGCTGGCTTCCGAACCCAAACGGGATTTCCGCATCATTTGGAGCCCCCCCCCGCCCCCAAAACTGCCACCTAAAATCACCCCCCAGGTCTCACCACAATGCTTCCAGAAACAGTCAACCTCCCAGAGCTCCCAGGCCCCAAGATCTCCCGAGAAACACCGCAAAATCCTGAGCATCTAATCGGCCTCTCTTCAGTGTGAACTCGCTGGTGTTCCAGTAAGTGGTAGAAGAGTGCAGCTGCAGGAAAGGTGGAATGCAGGTCAGCTTCGGGAGAGCGAACGCTGACTTCAATGTAATTTTATAGGAAGGAGCTGAGGGCGGGGGCAGAGGACAGTTAGCTGAGCTCTTCCTGCCACAGCCAGCAACCTATGACACAGCAGCAGTGGGCCTGGGAGCAGGTTGCCTGCCTCACGTTTGAACTAGGAACATGTGATGTGGGGGTGGTCAGGAGGGGAGGAAAGAAAACGCATCTGTAAATTCTATAGGATTTCTTAGGACAGTTCAAACTTGGAAAAGAAGCCCGCAATTTCCATTAAATACTGAAAGGCAGTGTGTGGTATTTGTTAATATTTAGAGCTGTCAGTTAACCATCTGGCCTTGCCTAGGATCAGAGGCTCCAGTCTGTTAATGCCCAGTCAGTTGACTGACATGTCTAATGGCAAACAAATATAGGAGACCTAGTTTTACTGTAATAGCTTTAATATTGGGCTACTGCTGCTGGCTTCGGATGTGCGAGTCTCGTGGAGCCAGTGGTAACATCAAAATAAAATGACTTTGTTTGCTGCGGACGGTAACCATCTGGGTGGACCTTATTTTCTACTGCTGCTGGTGTTCGGAGATCCATCAACAGCCTTGATCTGGATTGAGCGTATGCCCTTGGTGTGATGTCATGAGCACAGTAGCGGTTGCCAACCCTCCCAGGAATTAAAGATGAATCGCCTGGACACTGCTGCGAGCAGACCCCGGGAGAAAAATCATAGGTGCATTAAAAAAAAAGTTTTAAAAAATTTCCTTTTAACACTTTTATTTATTAGTTGTAAAAATATCGGAGATGGGAAAAAACGGCCGATTGACTGGGCGGCTCGGTAGGAGGTGGGTCGTCGTGTGATTAAAACCTCTAGGAATACATCCAACAAGAGTTGACAACCCTATGTGCACAGGCGCACATTCCCTGGACATGCAATTAGGTTGCTCTCCCTCAACCTGACCTTTGGGAACCACAAAAGGTAAAAGCAGCTCGAAGGTCATTTTGGGACGTGTGTCTGCTCAGAGGAAGCCACTATGGTCATTAAGAAAGCCCCCGAGTGAAGATCTTCAACGAAACTGAACCTCCCAATGGCCTCATCATTACCACAATACTGTTCGTTCACTTTTATTACTGGCAATGTTTTTCTTAGCTGTTCCTCACTCCTCTGGTTACACATTCTGTGCTCACTCATTAAGGTCAAGTGACTGGATGCAGAATATTTCTCCCTGCCAACAATTGTGGGGAAATCACACCACTGCATTTCCTGTGCAAACCCACTGCTGTAACATCATCTCATTTAAACAACTGTCTGTGGCTGATTTTTAATAGAGATCCGTTGGAACATTTGAAGGTCCACTATTGGGTGCCACAGATGCAGAAAGATCGCTCTGGCTCTCAGTTAACTGATTAAAGCATCTGATTGTGACCGAGTGATTTTCAGGATTTTAACGCGGATCCAACCCATTAATCACGTCACTTGTGGCTTCACGAAATAAACGAGGGGGATTTCACCCATAACGCATAGCCGTGGCAACATCTAGGAAGCCCAAATAAGGAAGCACAGTGTGCTCTGATCGGAGGAATGGAAAATTGCTGAGAATCATTTCATTGGATAGAAGGAAGAGCAAGTGATATAACAGCAGATGTTGAGATCCCCTTAATACAAATTGCCATCCATCTGGTTTTGGATCAGAAATTTCTACAATGTAAACCAGATACCAAAAATAAAAACTCCCCTTTCCTGCCGCATAAAGTGGAGGCATTAATTAATGTAGTTTTCTGTGAATTTTCATAATCACCAAACGACAAAACTCCAGCCATGATCCTAACCCCTTCCTACATCCATCTAGTTTACAACTTGGTAAAAAGTCCCATCCTACCATAAAATGATATATAAATGACAGTTCCTTCAGTACAATGAAAAGGCTTTGTATGAGTGTGTAAAAGGCAGCAGCACTTTCCGGCGTGTCACATGTTTATCAAAGTGCAGCCAAAAAAATTACATTAAAGCATTCTCGTTTCATGAGCTGACAGTAAACTAAAATCTCAACCGGTTCACTCTCAAAGTGGGCACAAAAGGGTATTGAAAGTACATCTTGAAAATATGGAAGAAATCCAAAGTGTGTTCCTTGTGGCACACTCCAATCTAAATTATACAGCTGCACAGTTAAAGAGAGGCTCTTTTAATTCCAGCATTTTTAGCAAGTGATAAAGTGCATTTTTTTTTGTGGGTGGGGGTTTGGTGATGGTGGGAAAAGGCAGTCTGATATATTTCTGTCAAACTGCAACAAATCTATAGTTTGGCCTATGGACTTGAGATTTAAACAAAGCATCTCACCGATTTATAATGACGCAAAATAATCAAGTTGGAGATATATGATCAACAGCGAAAATATCAGGCAGTAGCACAGGACTCCCCCATATACAAGCCATTCTCTCGTATATTATATATATATATATATATATATAGGTTGGCCGGGATTTCTTTTGCCTCTTTTGCCTGTCTTCAGGCGGTCCAGGGTGTAAAACTGAGGGAAATTGGGCAGGGAGGCCTTCTGAAGAATTCCCGCCCCTGGAAACGGTCAGACTCATTTCTTCCCACCCCCTTGAGAGAGGGTGGTGCCGGCCACCCTGTTAATGAAGGCAAGTAGTTGGTCTCTACTGGATTTCCCCCTCCGTTTCTGCCTCTGCTCAGCCGATTGGAGGGAATGCCTGGAAGGAAAGGGAATTAAGGTTTCTGTGTTGGTGAGGGGCAGGCAGAATAAACTCGAGGGCAGCTCATGGAACTGCTGGAGGCTCCTGATTCTTCCCACCGCTCCAACTGTTCCTGGTGTGCGGCTGAGCTCATGCACAGCCAGTTTGGTACTGCCCATTTCAGCTGCTGCAGCACCATGCGACTCCCCACCCTGCAGTGGTGGACTCCCAATGCAAGACAGAGATACTGCTGGAAGCCCGCCCTGCATGCTCAATTAACCTCAACCCAGGAAAATGTGACAGGGTCACAGTGGGGCCAATGCCATGGCTTGAAGTCTCGCCCGTTGTCCAGCGAGAACCCTGCCAATGAATAAATTACAGGCTTCGGACTTTACAGACTTGAAAACAGGTATCTGAGAGGGGACTTGAAAGAGATATATAAGATAGTAAATAGTACAGAAAGGGTAAATCCGAACACTACTACCAGTTAAACCATCACTTTAGGACAAGGTGACACAGGTTCAAACTAGTAAAAGGAAAATTTGGGCCTGATGTCAGGAAGTTCTTCACACAAAGAGTGGAATGGGCTTCCAGGTAGGGCAGTTATGGCAAAATACCCTAGTATCATTTAGGTAACAGTTGAATGGTGTGATGAGGGACTGTAGAGTCTTTCTGGATGAATGAGCTAGGATGGGTCAAATGATCTGTATCTAATAAATTATATCAAAGTATCAACAAAGGCGGAAAGGTTCAAAGATGAAATGTGTCTTTTTTTTAATAAATCAGAACAGGAGAGACTTTATTCTGGCCAGAATTTTAAAGATATGTGAAACTGCTATTATAGTTAGAGTAGAGTCTACGTTGTTACCCCTTGCAGCTTGTTATTGGCATGATGGCCTTGCCCTGTTATCACAGTGTCTGTTAATGCTGTAATGAAACAACAGCCTGAAAGATTTAAAGGAAGTGAAATAATTTGAGATTGGGTAGCGGATCTCTATGCCTACACCAAAATATTACATTTTATTTTAGCTTCCTCCCCAATATCTGAAGAACAACCCAATACTACACTTGCCAATCTCAAATTTAAGCTACTTTATCCAGTGTTTCTGAATCTTTATAACTTCAGAACATTGCCCTGCGGTCATGTTATAGGCCTGTGGGTAGATGGCAGCACTTTGGGTTCTGTAGAGGGTTCCTTTAGCCCAGTATTACTCACTAATCTTCTGCTGTTGCAACCAATGTCTTGGTCTAGGCCACTCAACGCACCGCACCACAGAGTGATAGGACACAGGTCTGCAACAAAGATTCCTCACACAATGAGCTTCCGATTTTAATCAATCCACTGTGCACAGTTGTCAAGTGGAGACCATAGGAAGAAATAAAAAACTATGGAACCAACAGACCTATTAAATAGTTATATTATTAACGGGGCCCCTTTTATTTGCTGTACGAAAGCACACATAATCTTACATCCTAATAGCATTCCTTTGCCTTCTTTTCCTGAAGAGTAAGAAATATGGAGAGAGATTAGCTCTGAATCTCAGCTCAAATCAATAGTTCAGCTAGAGTATTTGTGAATCAGGAGGCCCAGAGTGAAGAGTAACCACCCGTGCTGTTTTAAACCAGTCTGGTTTCAAAGATGGTCAGCTAATAATTATAAATGATTGAACAGAAAAATCAGGTTTTCCAATGCTAGATTTAAAAAAGAAATAGTATGCGTGCACAAAATGACCCACTCGCGTAGCACAAATGTTAAGTGGGCCAGCTTTGGACTGAGCAAAAGGAAAGGGGAGGGGGGGGGGGGTCTGTCACCCCACCAGAGGTACACAGAGCAGCAAGTAGCGAAGTACCACTGCTTAAGCCCAACCTGCAGGATCTCTATGACTGTAACTTGTGATTTATTACAACCTCCCCTCTCCTTTTGTAAACTGGCTCAGCAGCTCAACCCTTCAGTTACGGAGTTAGTGAAAGGAGGGAGCCTGTTAGTAGTCAACAGTCTTTTGCAGGTCCTATTTTACTTTTGTACTTATTCTCTACTTTCTCTAAACCTCCCTTACACAACACACTAACATCTTGCCAAGAAACTGGGCAGGCAATCTGTTCCAATTCTTCTGTATAGGCTGCCTATAATGATGCTGGAAGATGTTCTCTCCCCCTCGCTCAGGGCCGGTTGCTTGGCCTTTACATAGTTCCACAACCCCCACCCGAGATTGTAAATTTGCTGTGTAGGCAATTATGGGCACAATCCCATGTCCAAACACTCTGTGAAGCAGTGCCTTGGTACAACACTGCTGTATCTTTCTATGTAGCTTTTACCCACTTTTCTATCGAAAAGCATTTGCAAAAATCCATGTCTAATATATAATAATATTAAATTGATCAGAGAAACTAAAAAGGGTGCAGTTGGAAATTATTCCGTTATTCCTTTGGGAATAATTGGATTTGATTTTTGACAAGTTGTATTATTTTTCAACACTACTGCAGCCTGCAAAAGCTTCTCTCCGCTGCACATACAAAGCAACACATAATTGATGCAAAGTATAAAGCAATACATTAATGCTCAGAATTTCTTTGAAGACAAAGGACAGAAGGGGTTAATGTCAAATCGGAAGGATTTTTCATACTTGCTGGTGGACAGTTCTGCTTTAAAGATGCAAGATCTGCATTATTTCCTCCCGTACATGCATAAACAGAACCCAGGGCAGAGGCACTGAATCAGCAGAATGTGTCACAAATTGGGCCCTTTTCCTGCTCTTAGGTCAATTCCACATTGCTTTATTGTTCCGCCAGTGCTTACATTAGCATTGAGATGCAAAGGCTGTTCCAGGGCTTCTAAATAGTAAGCTTTATGTAACCTTTTGAAACTCGCACGAATATTTCTCCAGCATGTGACTGACAAGATAAAGTCCTTTTAGTGGGGGTGGAGAGCGGAGAGAAAGACTCTACCCAAGTTTGCAAAGAGAACTACATTTATGTATTTACAGGAGCTGTAATATTCTCCAGTAGTAAAATATTCAACATGGCTCAAGGATCAATATGGAGAACTGGGTAAATGCATTGTATGGTGTGGTACAGATATATAGACCAGGATGGTCTCACATTTGATCCTGGATCTGAGCTGAGTTAGATGAGACAACAGGAGGGGGTGGTTACAAATATCCTTCAGCTAGAGAGGGGAAGTAAATTAGCCAGGGTGCGCGCTCCTGATCGCTATGCAGTAACCCCTGGAAAGTGAGCACAAGGATATCGGGAGAGGCCAGGATTGTGTTTAGCTGTGATGCGTTCCGTGGAAAATTAGCCTGCTGACACTTAACTTGCATATGAAGAATGGCTACTAGGGTGACATACCAGAGGGTTCCCAGCACCTGTGGACCACACCCCAGCAGAAGTCAGCTGTTTCATAGAAACATAGAAACCTAGAAAATAGGAGCAGGAATAGGCCATTCGGCCCTTCGAGCCTGCTCCGCCATTCAGTATGATGATGGCTGATCCTCTATCTCAATACCATACTCCCGCTCTCTCCCCATACCCCTTGATGTCTTGTGTCTAGAAATCTATCTAGCTCCTTCTTAAATATATTCAGTGACTTGGCCTCCACAGCCTTCTGTGGTAGAGAATTCCACAGGTTCACCACCCTCTGAGTGAAGAAATTTCTCCTCATCTCAGTCCTAAAAGTCCTACCCCGTATTCTGAAACTGTGACCCTTCGTTTCAAGAGAGGTGGAGGGAAAAATTGGACCCTCGACCCCTAAATATTGGATCATGATATAGTGCAGGCGTCAGTACTTATCAGCACTGAATGCAAAATACGTCATTCTAAAAATTCTATTTCCTCTTTAATTCTGCTACTTTTTAGTACACACAAGCCAGCTGTACAGAAGCATGGTCAGTTTTCAATTAATTTATTTTTACACTTTTAAAGCTTATTATTCCAAACTTTGAAGAAGGTACCTTTTGAAGAAGGCAGTCAGACAATCTAGCTTTGTAACTGGCGGCTTTAGTTCCCTCATAATCTTGCTTGTCTCCCACTTGACGTCCTCTGCTCTTGCCTGTAAAGCACTCCGATGCATTCCCCTACGATTGTGCTTTAAAAATACAAGTTGCTGTAGGCGGCGGACGAGAGTGGTTGGTGGACAGGAGGAGGAGGGAAGTGTAGTCTGATAATTGACTAGTGGAGAGTCAGCGCAGTGCCTCACCTCTATAGCTTCACTGCCCAGGACAGAAATACAGTACCTGGAGAGAATATCAGTGCATTGTGGTACTGTATGGGTCAATTTTGGCAGGGGGGGGGGGGATGGATATCACACCTGTATATCCACCTTTGTTGCTCAATAGATTCAAAGTGAATTTTGTTCAACAAAACAAGTAAAATGGAGGCAAATATTTATTTGCTCTGCATGTTAAAATTTTAAACCAAATGTGAAATAATATAATTGCATTTCCTTTGTACAATAGCTACATTTTATCTGAACTGGATCTGTACAGGTCATTTGGAATGACAGCTTGAGGTGCCGTCCATAAATAAAACTGAAACCTAGTCATTTGGAGCTGCTAGATGGCAAGTTTATTTGTTTTAAAAATCCCACATTTAAAGGACGATAATCCAACTAGATTTACAAAGCTTCAACCTTTTGTCGTGAAATGCATCTTACTTTGCGTGCTGACTTAGAAATGTTCAGTGGTTAATGTGGAAGACATCTGCACTCAATGTTTGTACAAAGTTGATTCATCTCCATGTCTAAAGGTCAGTTAAAATCGAGACTTTCAAACAACATAGATTTATATGTAAAATAAGTGTCTCTCCATCACCTTAATGATGATCTTTTGTATTCTCTCCCCTTCATCCCATTTTCTCTCCATTTTTTTTCTAACATTACTAAACTGTTTATCATTCAGTCTTCAGTTCTACTGACGGGTACACACCTGAAATGCCACAGTCTGTTTTGTGTCTTCACATATGTTGAATAACCTGCTGTGTGTTCCCAACATTTTCTGATTTTATATTATACATTTATATACAGTGCTTTTCATGTAATAAGAGTGTCCCAAGGTGCCATACAGGAGAAACAATGTAAACTGAGTGTGAAGTACGACAGAAGTTAAGAGATGACCAAAACTGTTTATACAGACAGCTGCATATAGTGACATCACAAGTCCCGGTCAGAATGGAGATGATTGTGTAATTCCCCCATCAATTACACCTGAAGACCACACTGCTGTAAATGACTGGAGTTGATTTTACGCACATAATTTGTATATTGTAACAATATACTGCATTTTGCTGGATAAATAATCCTGCTTTTATTGGGAGAATTTGCTGTAGTTTCAATCATGAGTTCTGTTTGCTGTAGTTCATAGAGACTCTTTAAATAGGCTCTGTTTGCTGTAGTTCGTGGAGACTTTGTATAATTAGACTGTTTGCTGTAAGTCCTGCCCCGCCTCTAATTCATTGGAGCAGTGTCAATACTCACTCTGTTAAACAAATTAAAAACACTGAAGAAACAAAGGGTGTATAAGTGGTGAAAGCAGTGTGAGGCTTAAGACAAAGGTGACAAATCAGGAGAGATGGAAAGCCTGGGGACCAAGTGTAAAATGAGAACAGGTTTAAAATTAAAAGAGATGCTGGCAAAGTACAGTGGGTCCACCAGCACCAAAGAGAGAAAAAAAACAGATCAACAGAGAGGGCACAGCCACTGCCCCTCCCTCCAGCCAGCATTGTGTTTAGATTAGGTCAATCAAAAGAGCTATTACATATTGAAGAAATCAAAGAAAACAGAACATGGTGTAATCTAATGTGATTGAAACTGACTGTAAGCAGCATCGCAATTCCTGCCATATTGTTTAGCATTAGATACCCTGCAATTCTGACTTCAAATATGAATTAGAGCAGCCAAAGCCATTTAAATTGCCAAAGTTGTACATTTTTCTGCTCTGCATTGCTTCAGCTTTATATTGGTTGTTTTATGCTGATAAAAGCAAAGTGAAATTATCTATTTCCACCTAAATTTAAAAAAGTGAAATTCTCCAAATTGTTCGGGTCTGTGTCATTGAGCTCGTTTCACTGTTTCTTCTCAGTGGAGGTGCCGACTCTTGCTGGGGTATGGTCCCATGGGTGCCAGCAGCTGTTCAGTATCTTGGCCAAGTGGCCTTCATGTGTAAGCCAATGCTGTGAGCATCAGGAGGCTAATCAACCACGGCGGCACTACAGTTGGGCCTGGCGTACACAGCCCAGCGGGGGTCACCGCAATGAGAGCCCTGGTCAATGTTTCGTCTTGCTAGCTGAAGAGCGTTGGTATCTGTGTCGTCCCAACTGCTTGTCCTTGCTGAGATCAACTAATCTAGACGACGAATTGACCTGTGGCTCATACCCCCACTGGGCAGTGCATTCACCAACAATCAGAGGCGCTATCTTTTCTTTGCATTCTGTTGGTTTATCGTTGCTTAGCTCTGTAATGTCTATGCATGAAACTCATCAGTTTCCAAAATTTGAAAAATGAGGTAGCCACATTATTCTTTAATAAATGGATACAGCAGGGATATGAAAAAATGCTGCTCTTGTTGCCAGCTGAGTTCATGGGCTATGCAACCAGTACCCATGCAACACTTATACAAATTAACAATATGTATTTTTTTTCTTAATGAATATGCAAAGGACACCAATTCCCACCGTGGTCATTCTTACAAACTTAATTCCTGTCTTGAACAAAAGCTGATTCATCTGTCATTCCAGTAATTTAATCATTTCAGCTTCATCCAATTATCCAATATAATATGCAAATGAAATGAACAATTGCTGTTGCATACTAATTGCGTTCATCAGAATAATTAAATCAGAGCAGAGTGGAAAGTGTAACTGAACTATCATAAAACCCAAGCAGATTCTTTAATTAAGGCTACAAAAATTTAATTAGGAACCGTAATCTGCTCTTAAAGTGCTGAAAAACTCCAGCATGATAAGGGACATTACTCTTATTATAAAGTTTTCCCTTCTGAGTCCACACTCAGCATCATGGGACCTCTTGCACTTAGCTAAAAAACGACCAACTGTGGCAGATTGCAGCCAACTGCCAGGTCAGTGGAGCATGCTTACAAGCTAATTATGCAGTGCTCCAAACCTGCTGGCACAATAATCCTTGGGCTACTGTGTGATTTCAGGCTCTGCTACCTTACAACAAACCAGTCACAAGTTGCACGCTCAAGGAGAAATAAAGGAATGCTTTGAGACATATCTTGGGCCCATTTGTTGTGTTACTAGGGGTGTGAATTCCAAGTCATTCAAAAAAATTCAGCAAGTAGAGCGTCACTGAGAAGAAAAAAAGCCTTTTCATCTTACTTACTTATTCATCTTGTGCAGAAATCTGAGTTCCACTGTAAAATATTACTGAACATCTTGATGTGATTATAGAAGTGTAATCAATTCTAGATATAATTTATTCATTAAGTAATTCACTAAGCATCGCCAACGTCCCCTTCGTCTCCAAAGTCCTTGAACATGTTTGTCACTTCCCAAATCCATGCCCACATCACCCACAGCTCCCTGTTTGAATCTCTTGAATTAGGTTTCCACCCCTCCCACAGCATTGAAACCAGTCACAAATGACATTCTCCATGACTGTGACCGTGTTGCATTGTCCCTCTTTGTCCTTTTGGCGGCCTTTGACATGGTCGGTCACACCATCCTCCTCCATGCCTCTCCTCCATTATCCAGCTCGGTGGGATTTCCCTCACTAGGCTTTAATCATGTGTTTACAATCAAAGCATTGTTATCTCTGTCGTCCCTTAAGGACCTATCCTTGACCCCCTCCTCTTCCTCATCTACATACTGTCTCTTGGTGACAACATTCTCAGACATATTGTCAGCTTCCATAAGTATGCTATTGACACCCAGCTCTAACTCTCCACTACCTCTGATGTCAGACTGCTTGTCCAATATCCAAGTCTTGGATGAACCACAGTTTAATCCAGCTAAACACCGAGAAGATCAAAGTCATCGTCTTCAGCCCTAGCCACAAAATCCATATCCTTGACAACGACCCCATCCCTCTCCCCAGCCACTGTGTTAGACTGAACCAGGCTGTCTGCATCCTCAGCATCACATTCGACCCTGAGTTGAGCTTCCAACCACAAAGTCCTCTCCATCGCAAATACTGCTTACTTCCACCTCCAAAACAATGGCCTATGAACTTGCCTTAGCCCAATTATTGCTGAAATGCTCATCCATGCCTTTGTCACGTCCAGATTCGACTATTCCAATGCTCTCCTGGTCAGTCACCTATTCCTCAACCTTCCATAAACTTCAGATCATCCAAAACACTTGCCCGTATTCTATCACGCACCAAGTCCCACTTGCTCATCACCCCTATCACCTCTGACCTACATTGGCTCTTGGTCCCCCAGTGCCTCAAATTTAAAATTCTCATCCTTGCGTTTGAATCCCTTCACGTCCTTGCCCCTCCCCTCTGTAACCTCCTCCACAGCCCTACAATTCCTCCCCCCCCCCACCCTCCGGAAAACTCTCCATTCCTTTGACTCTGGCCTCTTGTACATCTCCCTCCCTTCACCCCACCACTGGCTTCAGCTGCCTAGGCCCTATGGAATTTCCTCGCTAGCTGAAACCTGACAGCAAGATGTCACCTCTAGTGACTTCTGTTGTCATCAAGGACAGTAAAAGTGCCCGACAAAAACCCCAGAGAATATCTAAAGCACACCTGAAACTTGTAACACTGATAAAGATCCTATGCAAGATATAGTTAAAATAAAATATCTTTTCTCATGTACAGAACTTAACTAAAACCACTTTTAACTTTTTAAAAATCTGATACCTTGGTGTCAAATTAATTTACACTACTGGAACAACTGCTTATTGTGGCTTGATAAAAATTAATTCTGGGATGTGGGCATCACTGGCAAGGCTGGCATTTATTGCCCATCCCTAGTTGTCCTTGAGAAGGTGGCAGTGAGCCTTCTTCTTGAACTGCTGCAGTCTGTGTCATGAAGGAGCTCCCGCAATGCTGTTAGGTAGGGAGTTCCAGGATTTTGACCCAGCAAACTGCAGTAACTAAAGAATGCACTGTAATAACGCAGCAAGTTCACTTCAACAGCATCTCCCAGTCTATAGGCTCTACCACCAAGAAGGACAAGAACAGAAAATATCATGGGAACTGCACGTTACATATCATCCTGTCTTGGACATATTTAATTCTTCTTTCATCATCACCGGGTCAAAATCCTAGAATTCCCTATCTAACACCATCATGAGAGCACCATCACCACAGGGACTGCAATGGTTCAAGAGAAGGCCTATTACTTTCTCACGACAGCTAGGGACGGTCAAGAAGTATGGCCTTGCGAGTGTCACCCACACGCCATAAATAAATACAAAAACACAATTGCGACGAGATGCGTTCATGACATTTAACATTCTGGCTGCCAACTGTCAACAAGCAGGCCAGCATCACACATTTACCTTTGCTCTTGGTGGCACTTTGTCTCTGGAGGAAAGGAACAAAATTTGTTTTGCAAGACTGCATGTTCCCTGTCTCCAGAGATATACATCCTGTCTCATTTGCACTACAGTTTTGCCACAAAGGCAGCGTTGTAATATAATTGTTGTATTAGTAGAAAACTCTATTGGGACTGGTGTAATGGTGCTCAACTCACCAATGTTACCTTGGCTTTGTGCTGGATAACTAAAAATAAAGCATTCTACCTGAAGTATTTTGCTAACTTCCCTTGTAGTTTCCAGCAAACAGATGGTTTTCTATTGCATACCATCTTCAAGAATACAGTTACCGCACCAACAAATACACATTTCACAGAGAACTGAGTTAATACAACCCACACAGCCATTACACAGAAATGATTACATTTCAGCACTGAAATGTAAATTACAGCACAACTGTATTCATATCAATACACAAATTCCATATCAATAAACAAGTTGGTGTAGGCAGCTGGTAATAATAGGATATGGATTTAATCTCAAGATTTCCCACATGGCAAACTCCTATTTGGGATGAATTATACGGGTGTGAGGATATTCCTGACTGGACAATCAAAAGGGGAAAATCAATGAAAAAACTCTATCTATTTTCTGGCAAAAGATGTAGTTGGGCAATGCTTGCTGGGGGAAAAAAATGAAACTTAACCAGACGAAGCTGAACAAATTATTCCCTTTTCATTTGAATACATTTTCAGGTTTCCTTCTCTGCTGCCTGTCATCAGACAATCTCCATTGAGCAAGAGCTGAAGGGTTCAGGCAAGGTTGTCCTTCACAGACACGCTGTGATCAGCTAACCTAAAGAAGGGTATTATAACCTATTTCCTGATCTCATTTTCAAAATATATAGGCAAGGTATGGGGGTAAGGGGGACAAAGCTCTACCTATCCACTAAATAAGGCAACATGATTAGCTCCATGGATTAGAAGTTCAACATCTTACTTATCCGACGCCCCTAGGTTTTCCATACCCCATTATAAGTCTAGCATGAGTTCCTGATGACCCGTAAGGGTAAAGTCTATGCCCAGTGTAGTATTTAACCACACATACTAATGGTTGCTAGGTTTATTTCTCTCTCTGTGCACAGTTGGGAGTGCTAAAATTGGTTTCAGTACCCCTGGGCCAGGGAGAGTTCCCATTCCTGATCTCTATGCAGCGATCCCTGCTGGAACGTTTTTGCTTGGATGCTGGGTGAGGACAAGATATGGCTTGACAATGATGCCCTCCATGATAAACCTGCCTGCCAATACTCAATGTTTAGGTTTACACTTGGTCACTTGGGTGAGGTACCAGAAGTTGCCAGCACCTGTGCTCCAGCAAGAATGAATGCCTTCAGAAGGTTGGAGGAGAGTTTGAGAAAGAAAATATTAGCATTCCAACATACTTACTTGGCTCTCCTACCAGTTTTGGATGACTTACTTTAAGGAGGATGTCAAGGCCATGGAGAAGGTCCCAAAGAGATTTACTAAGATGATCCCAGGGAAGAGAGGCTTTAGTTATGAGGAGAAACTAGAGAAAGTGTGGTTCTTTTCATTAGAACAAATAAGGTTAAAAGGAGATCTGATGGAATTGTTCAAATTATGAGGGGTTTTGATAAGGTAAATCAAGAAAAACTATTTCCACAGGTTGGTGAGTTGGTAACTGGAGGGCATGAATTTAAGATCAAAACCAAAAGAAAGGGAGCGATTAAGATAATTTTTTTTTATGCAGAGGGTGGTTAGAAATGTTCGACTAGAAACAGTGGTCATGATGTGGAGATGCCGGTGATGGACTGGGGTTGACAAATGTAAGGAATCTTACAACACCAGGTTATAGTCCAACTGTTTTATTTGAAAATCACAAGCTTTCGGAGGCTTTCTCCTTCGTCAGGTGAGCGAGTGTGGGATTCCATGGAAGGTTACCGCATTTATATTCAGAGAACAATACCTGGTGATTACAGATAATCTTTCCAACTGCCCGTTGTCAAGGCAATCAAAGTGTTCAGACAGAGTGATGTTACCTACAGGACCACCGAATACACAAACGGCCAGAACACAAAACAGAGTGAGAGAGGGAGAGAAACATCCGAAAGGAAGAGAAAGACAGAGAATGACCCGTTGTGCTAAAAACAGATAACTTTTTATCGCTGGTGGGGTTACGTGTAGCGTGACATGAACCCAAGATCCCGATTGAGGCCGTCCTCATGGGTGCGGAACTTGGCTATCAATTTCTGTTCGACGATTTTGCGTTGTTGTGTGTCTCGAAGGCCGCCTCGGAGAACGCTTACCCGAAGATCGGTGGCTGAATGTCCTTGACTGCTGAAGTGTTCCCCGACTGGGAGGGAACCCTCCTGTCTGGCGATTATTGCGCGGTGTCCGTTCATCCGTTGTCGCAGTGTCTGCATGGTCTCGCCAATGTACCATGCTCCGGGGCATCCTTTCCTGCAACGTATGAGGTAGACAACGTTGGCCGAGTCACAGGAGTATGAACCATGTACCTAGTGGGTGGTGTCCTCTCGTGTGATGGTGGTGTCTGTGTCGATGATCTGGCATGTCTTGCAGAGGTTGCCGTGGCAGGGTTGTGTGGTGCCGTGGACGCTGTTCTCCTGAAAGCTGGGTAATTTGCTGCGAACGATGGTCTGTTTGAGGTTGGGTGGCTGTTTGAAGGCGAGTAGTGGAGGTGTGGGGATGGCCTTAGCGAGGTGTTCGTCGTCATCGATGACATGTTGAAGGCTGCGGAGAACATGGCGTAGTTTCTCCGCTCCGGGGAAGTACTGGACGACGAAGGGTACTCTGTTGGTTGCGTCCCGTGTTAGTCTTCTGAGGAGGTCTATGCGATTTTTCGCTGTGGTCCGTCGGAACTGTCGATCGACGAGTCGAGCGTCATATCCCGTTCTTACGAGGGCGTCTTTCAGCGTCTGTAGGTGTCCATCGCGTTCCTCCTCGTCTGAGCAGATCCTGTGTATTCGTGGGGCCTGTCCATAGGGGATGGCCTCTTTGACGTGGTTAGGGTGGGAGCTGGAAAAGTGGAGCATCGTGAGGTTGCCCGTGGGCTTGCAGTAGAGTGAGGTGCTGAGGTGCCCGTCTTTGATGGAGATTCGTGTGTCCAAGAAAGAAACCGATTCTGAGGAGTAGTCCATGGTGAGCTCGATGGTGGGATGGAACTTGTTGATGTTATCATGTAGTCTCTTCAGTGATTCTTCGCCATGGGTCCATAGGAAGAAAATGTCGTCGATGTATCTGGTGTATAGCGTTGGTTGGAGGTTCTGTGCAGTGAAGAAGTCCTGCTCGAACTTGTGCATGAAAATGTTGGCATATTGGGGTGTGAATTTGGTCCCCATGGCTGTTCCGTGTGTTTGGGTAAAGAACTGGTTGTCAAAAGTGAAGACATTGTGATTCAGGATGAAGCGGATGAGTTGTAGGATGGCGTCTGGAGATTGGCTGTTGGTGTTGAGTACTGAGGCTGTTGCAGCGATGCCGTCATCGTGGGGGATACTGGTGTAGAGTGCTGAGACGTCCATCGTGGTGAGAAGTGTTCCTGGTTCAACTGGTCCGTGGGTGCTGAGTTTTTGTAGGAAGTCTGTAATGTCGCGACAGAAGCTGGGGGTTCCCTGTACGATGGGTTTCAGGATGCCCTCGACGTATCCAGAGAGGTTCTCACACAGGGTTCCGTTGCCTGATACGATAGGACGTCCGGGTGTGTTGGCTTTGTGTATCTTTGGGAGGCAGTAGAAGTCTCCCACGCGGGGAGTACGTGGGATGAGAGCGCGTAGGATGCTTTGAAGGTCTGGATCGAAGGTCTTGATCAGTGGTGGCAGCAGAATCCATAATAGTTTTTAAAAGGGAAGTGGATAAATATTTAAAAACAAAAAGAATTAAGAGAGAACAGAGCAGGAGAATGGGACCAAGGGGCTAACTCTTTCAGAAAGCCAGCACAGGTGCGGTGGACTGAATGGCCTCTTTCTATGCTGTAAAATTCTATAATTGTAGGTATTTGAAACAGGGAAATGGGTCTACATAGCTCTACATATCAGTAGAGACTGGTCCACTGGTCAATTACAAGTTTTATTAATTCGCAGCTGGGCTTTTTAGTTAGGGTTGCCACCTCTGGTTGGATGTATTCCTGGAAGTTTCATCACATGACCTCTTGCCTTAAACTGCTCTGCCTCCACACTCCCGCTATTGGTCGCCCTACACATCCATCCTCGTGCACACGGCCTTCTCCCGCCAATTGAAAAGCAAAAGACACTTTGTTACCTGAATGGATCATTCTTGACTGTCAGTCAAGCAGCCTTTTTTTTCCCCCAGTCCAATATTTTTATAACTAATAAATGAAACTGTTTAAACATTTTTTTTTAATATCCCTATGATTTTTCTCCTGGTTGCTTGCAGATGTGTCCAGGAAATTAGTCTTTAATTCCTGAAGACTCCAGGAATATCTTGGAGGATTGGCAACCCTGTGTTTAAGTGCCATTTCCGACCCAATTTGTGCCTCACTTCTGGCACAGCCTGCTGTTTCCTCTGAGCCTGTGCAGCTACAATGTAGTTGGAGGAGAGTGCATGGAGAGGAGCCAGTGTAAAAGTGAGATGATAAAAGAGGGAGAAAAAAAAATCACTCTCGGGACAAGACAGCTTGAAATTAAAGCACTAGTAGCAGAACTCGGAAGTAAAGGTTGGCACGGGTTGAAAGACAAAATACAAAAAAGCTGCTTAAAAAGTAAAAACGTACTTGTTATACTTAATATACACAGGTGTTTGTTGGAAGTGGTTCGCAAGAATGGCACAGCAAGCATCAAATGGCTTTAGAATGGGATCACTGATCCACAGCTCACACACACTTCCATTGGTCTCTTGCAAAAGGTACTGTGGTCGATATCAAACTCTTGTTGCAATACACTGTTTGTTATTGGCATGCTGATGCACCGCTGGATTATTTAACACTTCTGAAGTAACAATGTCATAAAGGGCTCCTTTTATTTTTTAGGCTCTTCTTTGCTGATGCACCTATATTGCTGGAAACCACAGGAAGTTCCTCATTAAACAGCTTAATAGTCTATTTTGATACTGCACTTAGAATGCTCTGAAATATGAACCTGGCTTTTGCTTCAAACATACCCTGAGTTTAAAGTAAGAACAGAAAATGCTAGAAATGCACAGCGAAAGGAGGAGGATTTGATGAAGAAAAGTTTACTTGTCTGTCCATTCGATACAGACTTTTTCAATATTGCTTGAAGATGGACTCTCCTGTTACCTCAGCTGATAAATACACTGCCCAATGGTGCAGGACTCAGCTATACAAACTAAGAAGGTGCCAGACTTGATTTCTGGTCTGTGTTGAGTAAGTGGATCTTAACTGAGAGCTATGATTGACTTTGTACTGGGACTGGGAAAAAAAAGTTAATGTTTGCACTCCTGATCACAACCCAATGACTCTTGTTGGAAAGTACTCAGGTGTGGGCATCAAGTGAGAACAGGATTGGGCTTGTGATGCAATGGAATAGTTTTATAACCTCCTCACCAAAAGATGCCTACTCATGCTGGGTTACAGTTCCATGGGCTCTGGCTGTCCTGCTGTACCCTCACCCAAGTGGTCATTATTCTTCGTGTGGCAGTCTAGGCATTGATAGCTATTTGACCACGGAAGGCACCAGGAGTCATGCCCAATCCTCACCCGATGTTCAAACCTGAACACTATCCAGCAGGGGTCTTTAGATAGCACCCTATCCACCATGGGTCTTTAGATAGCACCCTATCCACCATGGGTCTTTAGATAGCACCCTATCCACCATGGGTCTTTAGATACCACCCTATCCACCATGAGTCTTCAGATAGCACCCTATCCACCATGGGTCTTTAGATAGCACCCCATCTACCAGGGGACTTTCGATAGCACCCTATCTACCAGAGGACTTTAGATAGCACCCTATCTACCAGGGGTCTTTAGATAGCACCCTATCTACTAGGGGTCTTTAGATAGCACCCTATCTACCAGGGGACTTTAGACAGCACCCTATCCACCACGGGTCTTTAGATAGCACCCTATCCAGCAGGGGTCTTTAGATAGCACCCTATCTACCAGAGGACTTTAGATAGCACCCTATCCAGCAGGGGTCTTTAGATAGCACTCTATCTACCATGGGTCTTTAGATAGCACCCTATCCTCCAGGGGTCTTTAGATAGCACCCTATCCCCAACGGGTCTTTAGATAGCACCCTATCCACCAGGGGACTTTAGATAGCACCCTATCCACCAGGGGACTTTAGATAGCACCCTATCCACCAGGGGACTTTAGACTGCATCCTATCCACCACGGGTCTTTAAATAGCACCCTATCCATCAGGGGGTCTTTAGATAGCACCCTATCCACCAGGGGTCTTTAGATAGCACCCTATCTACCAGGGGTCTTTAGATAGCACCCTATCCACCAGGAGACTTTAGATAGCAACCTATCCACCAGGGGTCTTTAGATAGCACTCTATCTACCATGGGACTTTAGATAGCACCCTATCCACCAGGGGACTTTAGACTGCATCCTATCCACCACGGGTCTTTAAATAGCACCCTATCCATCAGGGGGTCTTTAGATACCACCCTATCCACCACAGGTCTTTAGATAGCACCCTATCCACCAGGGGTCTTTAGATAGCACCCTATCTACCAGGGGTCTTTAGATAGCACCCTATCCACCAGGAGACTTTAGATAGCAACCTATCCACCAGGGGTCTTTAGATAGCACCCTATCCACCAGGGGACTTTAGACTGCATCCTATCCACCACGGGTCTTTAAATAGCACCCTATCCATCAGGGGGTCTTTAGATACCACCCTATCCACCACAGGTCTTTAGATAGCACCCTATCCACCAGGGGTCTTTAGATAGCACCCTATCTACCAGGGATCTTTAGATAGCACCCTATCTACCAGAGGACTTTAGATAGCACCCTATCCAGCAGGAGTCTTTAGATAGCACCCTATCTACCAGAGGACTTTAGATAGCACCCTATCCAGCAGGGGTCTTTAGATAGCACCCTATCTACTAGGGGTCTTTAGATAGCACCCTATCTACCAGGGGACTTTAGACAGCACCCTATCCACCACGGGTCTTTAAATAGCACCCTATCCATCAGGGGGTCTTCAGATACCACCCTATCCACCACAGGTCTTTAGATAGCACCCTATCCACCAGGAGACTTTAGATAGCAACCTATCCACCAGGGGTCTTTAGATAGCACCCTATCTACCAGGGGTCTTTAGATAGCACCCTATCTACCAGAGGACTTTAGATAGCACCCTATCCAGCAGGGGTCTTTAGATAGCACCCTATCTACCAGAGGACTTTAGATAGCACCCTATCCAGCAGGGGTCTTTAGATAGCACCCTATCTACCATGGGTCTTTAGATAGCACCCTATCTACTAGGGGACTTTTGATAGCACCCTATCCATCAGGGGTCTTTAGATACCACCCTATCCACCATGGGTCTTTAGATAGCACCCTATCCACCATGGGTCTTTAGATACCACCCTATCCACCATGAGTCTTTAGATAGCACCCTATCCACCATGGGTCTTTAGATACCACCCTATCTACTAGGGGTCTTTCGATAGCACCCTATCCAGCAGGGGTCTTTAGATAGCACCCTATCTACCAGAGCACTTTAGATAGCACCCTATCTACCAGAGCACTTTAGATAGCACCCTATCCAGCAGGGGTCTTTAGATAGCACCCCATCTACCATGGGTCTTTAGATAGCACCCTATCCACAAGGGGACTTTAGACTGCATCCTATCCCCAACGGGTCTTTAGATAGCACCCTATCTACCAGGGGTCTTTAGATAGCACCCTATCCACCGGGGGACTTTAGATAGCACCCTATCTACCAGAGGACTTTAGTTAGCACCCTATCTACCATGGGTATTTAGATAGCACCCTATCTACTAGGGGACTTTCGATAGCACCCTATCCATCAGGGGTCTTTAGATACCACCCTATCCACCACGGGTCTTTAAATAGCACCCTATCCCATCAGGGGGTCTTTAGATACCACCCTATCCACCACGGGTCTTTAGATAGCACCCTATCCACCAGGGGACTTTAGACTGCATCCTATCCCCAACGGGTCTTTAGATAGCACACTATTCACCAGGGGTCTTTAGATAGCACCCTATCCACCAAGGGACTTTAGATAGCACCTTATCCACTAGGGGACTTTAGACTGCATCCTATCCCCAACGGGTCTTTAGATAGCACACTATTCACCAGGGGTCTTTAGATAGCACCCTATCCACCAAGGGACTTTAGATAGCACCTTATCCACTAGGGGACTTTAGACTGCATCCTATCCACCACGGGTCTTTAGATAGCACACTATTCACCAGGGGTCTTTAGATAGCACCCTATCTACCATGAGACTTTAGATAGCACCCTATCCACCAGGGGACTTTAGATAGCACCCTATCCACCATGGGTCTTTAGATAGCCTCCTATCCACCAGGGGACTTCAGATAGCCCCCTATCCACCAGGGGACTTCAGATAGCATCCTATCCACCATGGGTCTTTAGATACCACCCTATCCACCACGGGACTTTAGATAGCACCCTATCCAGCAGGGGTCTTTCGATAACATCCTATCCAGCAGGGGTCTTTAGATAGCACCCTATGCACCACGGGTCTTTAGATAGCACCCTATCCAGCAGGAGTCTTTAGATAGCACCCTATGCACCACGGGTCTTTAGATAGCACCCTATCCAGCAGGAGTCTTTAGATCACACACTTTCCACAGGGTTCGTTGGATAGTGATCAGGAGTGGGAATCCTGGCTAACTTTCTTAGTCCATGACCACTGGGACCAACTGTAGAGCCCTAACTGCTGACCCAGACCAGCTAACTCAACATAGAAGGCCATGGGGGGCATATATCCCATGAAACCGTTGGGATAACTCAGAAGCAAGATTGTATAATTTCTGAAAAGCTTTGGAGCAGATACCTTTAATGTTTCAAAACAAGTAGTGGCTGGTAAATATACATCAGAAAAGAAACCATGCATCTGCCAATGTCTTAATTCATGTTGCAAAAGTAAATCTGTGAAATGAATAGAATTAATCAAACCCGGAAATTTCTGGGCCAACTATACATACTTATTCAACATAAATTAACAGGTTTATAAGACATGGCATAAAGATTGCTAACTTTTAAGTGTAATCTGCCTCATAATGTCCTTTGATCTTTTCTTTTACACTGTTGAAAATTCTCCAGAACAGACATGCTAACCTGGGGCAGGAACACAGTGTGGTCTATTGTCATACGCTAAAATTACAGGACTCCACTTCTCAGTGTTTCCGATAATTCATTATGTTGAAACAGCCCATTGATTAATTAATCCAGTCAGAAACCATGACATATTTAAAAAAAACTGAACATCAAAGAACGCAAGTGTACCGTAAAAGAGGTCACGTCAGACCTGCCTCCCCATCCAAAAAAAAGGTTTGATGAAAACCAAGACAAAGGCAAATGGATAGAACATAATCCATGAAAGGAGGGAGTTGGAAAAGAAAAAAACTTATTGCATCCGTCTCATCTCTCTTGTTTATCTAACCCAAGACAATGGTCATGGAAACTGGACTGTAGCCTAGCTCATGGATTGAGGAGGACATGTGATACTGACAGGTCCAGAAGGGAGGGGAAGAGAGGTGGAAAAAAAGCATTGTATAGTGTTGACATCAACGTACATTTATATAGCGCCTTTAACATAGCAAACACCCGAAGGCTCCTCAAAGCTGAATGAGTCAAACACACAGAACCTGCAGAAGGGAAATTAAGAGGGGGCTGATGGCACTATGGAACATGTCGGTTCAAAGGAGATTTTTGAAAGTGGGGAGAGATGTAGCAAGAGGGAGGGGTTTAGCGAAAGAGTTCCAGAGTGTGGGAGCAAGATGGCTGGAGACTCTGACACTGATGGTAGAACAGGGGATGGACAAATGCAGGTAGACCAGAGTTGGAAGAGCAGAGGGGTAAGCATGTGCAGAAGGCTGGAGGAGGTTGCAGAGTTAGGGAGCGGCGAAGCCACAGAGGGGATTGTAGATGAGGCGTTGAAGTTGATGCACTGAGGTATGGAGACAATAGAAGACAGGGGTGATAAATGAGTGCGCAGAACAGGACTGTGGATGGATATATTAGGTAATTAGGGAAAAAAATAACAGGTTTGCTAATGCTCCTTTGTGATGATGAATTGGGTATCAATCACTCATTGAAAAAGAAAAAGTTGTCCAATGAACTGACAAAACAGGGAAAAAAAGTCCTTGTAATTGTTGATCCCAGAACTCAATCTCAGCTCACTGCATGTGGGGTGAAATTCACCAAGCATAACTTTCTACAGTGGATCATTACTTTGAAGTGAAAAAATTAAAAACACCATCTCCATTTCACCTGTGATTCGTTCTACTTGTTTATTAAAATGGAACTATTAATAAATTATTTGCATTATGATGGTATGGAAAAGGTAAATCCAGGGCATTACATCAAGGTAAGTCTCGACAGCAGGATAAGGTGGCCCAGGTTTATATTGGTAAAAGGAACTGTAGGAAAGAAACAGGGAAAATCCAGGAATTCATTTCTATACAGTCAGCAGGAAAAGTCTGATTGTGATCTGGGAGTTCTGCTATGAAGAATCACATGTTGCAACTTTTTCCTTACCCTTGAACTGGGTGGTGAAGTACTGACACAGCTGATAATTAACAAAGTCTAAAGCAAACAAGATGAAAAGGAAACAAAAAGGCGAGGGGGAAATTAAGGCTGCTATCTGAAAGATCAAGAGAAACATATTACCAATGGAGTTGTAATAGATGTAGAACCTATCCAAGGCAGATCTAAACTATCTGTTAGCCTGGCAAAGCAGCCAGTAAGTGAAGCAATATAAAACCTAAAGTTAAAAAAGCCAAACAAGGGAACAGCTGCGAGTATTTCATATGCTTATGCTTTGCTCCCCACTCCCCTATAATTTTCTTTCTTTCTCTTCTGAAGGTGCGTGTGGGATACATTTACATAGAATTACCTAGAATTTACAACACAGAAGCTATTAGTTGATAGGATATGCTAATCCTATCAGCATATCCTTCAATTCCTTTCTCCCTCATGTACTTATCTAACTTAAATGCATCTATGCTATTCGCCTCAACTACTCTGTGTGGTAGCAAGTTCCACATTCTAACCACTCTCTGGATAAAGAAGTTTCTCCTGAATTCCTTATTGGATTTATTAGTGACAATCTTATATTTATGGCCCCTAGTTTGGATTCCCCCATAAGTAGAAACATCTTCTCTACATCTACCCTATCAAACCTCTTCAAAATTTTAAAGACCTCTATTAGGTCGCACCTCAGTCTTTTTTCTAGAGAAAACAGCCCCAGCCTGCTCAGACTTTTCTGATAGTTTCAACAAGCAACATCTGGTGTCTCACCTAAGGGCCATGTGTGAGCACAGACACTATCACTAGGCTACTTAATTGTGGACGGCAACAAAGTCAAGTCTGATCTCACTCTCACCTGATACTACGCACACTTTCCAGCTGGGGTCATTGGATAGCAAAGAACCCTAGCTCAATATTCCATTTCCTAGCCTAAAGACAGAAGCCAACTGTAGCATCCCAACTAGAGCCCTAGCTGAGATCGGCTAACGTAGCACAGACCAGGCAGGGAACTGGAGACATTTGGGGCTCAATTTTAAAATGAAAGTCCGGGTGCGTTGGGGGCAAAGAAAATCGAGAAATCCGGAGCGGGCAGGATTCCCGGCTCCAACCCGCTGAAGAACGCGCACGACCCACAGTCATCTGGGCGTGCGCGCCGTTCCTGAACCCGGAAGTCCCGCCAGCTTCAACTGCCGGCGGGACGATATTTAAATAAGCAAATGTACCTCATTGAGGTACTTAAGGTAGTTTATCTTTGGCATATTGAATAGTTTAAAAAATTTTGACCGTACCTGGGCGGCTTTCCCACGGCTTCCGATTCACGCCTGGTAAAACCAGGCAGGATGGGCCAGATCAGTCAAAATTAAACTAAATACATTTTTAAAAATTACATTTCCTATTCTAAAAAAATAAACATACCTTACAAACGATGTCACCTGCACCCCCCCGCTCTGATATCCTCCCCGGCCCCCCTTCTGATGTCCGATGTCTTCTGCACACCCCCCCCCCCAGCTTCCGATGTCCGGTGTCATCTGCACACACCCACACCAATGTCCGATGTCTACTGCACGTTCCCCCCGCTTCCGATGTCCAATGTCTTCTCCCCCCCGCTTCTGTTGTCCGATGTCTTCTGCACCCCCCGCTTCCGACATCTTCTGCATCCACCCCCTTCCGATGTCTTCTGCACCCACCCCCTTCCGATGTCTTCTGCACCCACCCCCTTCCGATGTCTTCTGCACCCACCCCCTTCCGATGTCTTCTGCACCCAACCCCTTCCATTATCCGATGTCTTCTCTCCCCCCTTCTGTTTTCCGATGTCTTCTGCACCCCCCCCCCGATGTCTGATGTCTTCTCCCCCCCTCCCGATGTCTTCTCCCCCCCCCCATCCGATCTTTGTCTCCCTTCACCCCCCCACTCTCTCTCTCGCAACGGCCGATGAGGTCTCTCTCTCTCTTTCTCTTTCGCCATCCCGCCGCCCTTTTAAAACTGAGCCCTTGGTCTCTGTAGCACCACCATGTCTCTTCCAACTTTCAATTTTATTTCTATATAACCAACAGGAAGAGTCTCATCCTGGTCTGCTACAGTTAAATGCAGTAGTTGAAAAACACAACTCAATACAACAGAACTGAAATCAATTATCTACAAGCAGAATAAGATGTTGCCATGACAATGGCAATGAAAGAGATGTTCAATGTGGGAACAAGCTGGTAGTTACAAATAGATGCAAATGTGTACAGCTGCACAGTTCAATTATTTTTCCCCCCAAGAAGCGTGCCAAAAAAAACAATTAACAACTATCAAGCAACCAAGAGCAAGAACTCAGTTTTCAAACTAGACATGTTGAAAGTTGACTGAATGTGTCTGCAGGTCATAGTGTGAGGATTAAAGTCAGGTTCTCCGCTGCACCCACCACCTCCACTTCCTTCCTTATTCTGTGTAACTTTCACCTCTACCCTGCAGCTGTCCAATTGATGTCTAACAATTAGGTTAAAATCAAAAACTTATTTGCAGTTATGGTTATAAGTGGACGTCTTCCCCTCCCTCCCTGGGAATTAGTGCTTTTGATATCAATGTATAAATCAGCATGAATCAGGGCCATGGGTCCGAGAGGCCAGCAGGAATCAGGGCTTGGGCTGGGGAGATCAGTGAGAATCAAGACTTCGCGTATGAGACCAGGAGGAATGAGGGCTTTGGGTTTGGGAAAACAGTAGGAATCAGGTTATTGGCAATTTTTGAAGATTTCATTGTTAAAATAGAATAGCTTGGGTCTTATCTGCACATGCCAGAAACATGATCAGGCAATCTAAATGGAAGTAATCAGATGCTAAAACCTCACTAAATATGAGATGGAGGCGCTGAATTAGATGCCAATTTCCATTATCTGTGTTTGGGGTGGGGTGGGGTCTCCTCTATTATAGAGAATAATCAAAGTTCCACTGTAAACAGAAAAGTGTATGATTTTTGGAGTTTAACCTCATGTAGCAGGAATAGTTCTGCCTGTGGAGATTTGACTTTAGTTCTCTTGTGTTAATGTTTCTTCTGCCAAGTACTGGATTTTACTGTAGCACGTGTAGAATTTCTTAAGCTGCCACCGCTTTCATTGAAAGCCATTTCAATACCAGAACTTGGGCATGATCATTAAACCTGAGTTTTCTCTGGCTCCCAATTTCCATATTGTACTGAGGCTCCACTGTATTAATATGTTACTATTCATCCGGTCAGGTGAAGTTAACACTTTATTTTTTGGTATTTTTTTTAACAGGCATTTCTATCAATTTGCTGTTGGTGATACCCCTTATGGTACTCCTGCTGCTGATGGGTGCTCTTAAGTATAAACAACATGAATTCCTTGCTTCTGATGGAGCCCTAGATGTACATTTTCTATCTGAAAACTGCCACCGAAGGCAGAGCAAAACATGGGCCTCCACTCCTTTGGGCCATCAACTACCCACCTCAGGACCGGTGATCTGATACAAAATAAAATGGAGAGAGTAGCACTTATATACCACAAGCTTCCACTTCAATGCCACTCTCCCTAAGCCATAAGAGCAACATAAAATCTCCATTAGAGCTCGACCAGTATAAAAGATGTATTCAAACTCTTTAAGCAGTTTGGCCCTGTTGTGGTCTTCCACCCACCTATATCTCTGTCATACAAAGAATTTATTTAGTGTTCAAGTCTGGCATGAGACAGGGCGAGCACCAGATTTTACACGGGAAGAGTAAAAATGTGGAAAAACATTACATTCTGAAAGGGATACACCATTCTAGTGTCCTTTCGTTTTTAGCCAGAACAGCATAAAGATTTGTGTTAATCATCGATGTCAATGGATGACTTGAACCACTTGAGGGGAAATGGACTAAACACTCAGATTACAAAGCCCACTGACCCATGCAAACTGGGATTGGCATCCAGAGTCAGTCTGCTGGCTTGAATGTTTATGAATGTTCTCATTCATTAGCAGCCAGAAAAATACAAAGCCACTATTGGGCACTTATATAGTACAGGCAACGACATGTTTGTCCTGGGTGGGTTGGAGCTAATTAAAAGTTGCATGTCATTGTTAAAACACTGTCTTTTTTTTTGTAACTTTAATCCGGATTGTGCAAAAGCACAGTGCACAGTGTATGAATGTTTGGTTAACTGAAAAGAAATACCATGAGTCTAGCACAATTTTTCACTCAATCTACATTACATCCAACATAATGCAATATAGTTACCGATGAAGTCGGCCATTCGGTCCATCTTAATTTATCCATCCAGAAAGATCCTAAAGTCCACCTATTTCAGCATCCAATTTTCTTAAAAAGATTCCAGGATTTTCACCTCAGCTCCTGCTCCTGGAAGTCTGTTCCATGAATTGATCACCCATTGTGTGAAGAAGAATTTTCTCACAATGTTCTAAATTTAGCTTTTTACTAGTTTGAACCTATTCTCCTTGTCCTGCTTTTGCAATCTAATTTAAAGTAATATAGTAGATTCATCTAGTCCCTCAAAACCATTTTAAAACAAAAAAATCCTACTAAAATACATCAGGTAGAAACATAAAATATAAAGTAGTTTATATCATAGGCTGTGCCAATCAGCCCATAAAATAACACCCACTGTGAATAAGTTTTCAAGAATTACTTTTGTTCTTTATATGGCTATCAGGACTCCATTAAATTACAATTGTTTCATAGCAAGTAAATGCTTGCCCCCTCAAACAGACCAAGAAAGTACCAGATTTAATTCCCGGTCTGCATTGAACTAGCTGATCTTAGCCACGAGCCACAACTGAAAGTAGCGCCCTGGGCTAGGGGGTTAGGTTAGATGCAGAGTAAAACTCCCTCTATCTTTCAACCTCCTATCGCAGCATTAGAAGCAGTGTAAGTACAGCTTTACGCTGCGTCCCACTTGAGCTGTGTCTTGGAGGCGCTTGATGTTCACATTGAATGCAAACACGGAAATTTTTCTTCTCTATACCTTCTTCCACCTTCATAAGCAAGAAAACCAAATCACACTTTTTTTGTCTTCAAAGTTATGACCCTAACTGGGTCTTTCCGTCCTACACAGCGTTTCTAACCAAGGATCTGCCTGTGACCAAGCCACCTCTCACGGTTTGAACTGGAGCTGAAGAGAGACCAGGATAATCAAATAGATAGGAAGTTCGTTCAGCAGAAGACCTAAATAGTTTTGGTTTTGAATGTTGGCTTGCCTGCAATCTGCCACTATAATTCTCTATATTTAATGAAGCATTCCGTGCACATTTTATAAAATATATAATTTATTTGTTTTTGTCATGGCTTCACTTTTATTTTTAAGTGAATTAATAATTCAATTAAATAAGGAGTCTTACCATCAGTATATATGTTAAAAAAAGACTGAAACAGTTTAAAGGAATTGTGATAAATTTTGACATATGTTTTTCCTGTCAGTTTTTGCTTTTGACTATCTGTGTGTGCTGACAACCTATTGGGAAGAACCAGTTTGGAGAGGTGGTGAGCCCGACAGAGTGTCAGGAGGCTAAATAAATATCGGTGATAATGGGCCCGATGTTAGGAGGGAGGCGGGTTGGCAGCAGGGGGTCGACTGGGCACGTGGGTAACGTGCCCAGTGAATTCGGGGTGCTCCGCACGCGATCGCAGCCTAATTGAAGGCACTTACCATGGCTTCTGGGTTTCCCGTTACAAACCTGCGCAGCAGGCGCACTGCGCACCCGCATCACAGGTTGTCAGCAGGAGGAGCCCTATTTAAAGGGGCAGTCCTCCAATGCTCCTCCTGCAGCAAAGAGACAATTTTGGATCATGGTGCAGGCCAGAGGCAAGGCTGCTCCAAGGTTCTCTGACTCCTCACTCCAGGTGCTGCTCAATGGGGTGAGGAGGAGGAGAGAAATTTTTTCCCCATAGGATGGGAGGAGGTGTCCTCCCTCCACCACCAAGAAGGCCTGGCTGGAGGTGGCAGAGGAGGTCACCAGCAGCGGCAATGTGTCCAGAACCTGGGTCCAGTGCAGGAAGCGATTTAATGACCTAACCAGGTCAGCCAAAGTGAGTATACTTATACATTCTCCCACACTCCGTTTTCCACATCACCTCCACCACCACACAACTCCTTCTGCACTGCCACCACAACGCTCCCGCATCACTCCTCACATCCACTCAACCATCATCCTCACCTTGCCTGCACTTACTCACCGCCCCAGTTCCCATTCGAACATTACCACGCAACCCAATCCTCATACAATCTCATGGTTATGTCTCACACGCACCCACCCATGCATCTCCCTCACGGTCACCCCCACTGACACCAATGCATGCAGCAGGTCACCATGCAAACATCACTCAATCACGCCTCTGTGTTTTGCCTTGATAGGAGAAGAGATGCCAGAATGCCCAGGAGAGGGCAAGGACCGGAGGGGGCCCGCCAACCAGGTGGTCTTAACAGATGCGGAGCAGCAGGCACTCGAAATAAGCCGGACGCTGGAGTGCCTGTCCGTGGCGGACGCCGAGACTGGGAGTGCACAAGCGGCTGGTGACAGAAATCTAACACTCAGCACTCATGATAGATAATGATCTTAGCATCACTTGGCATCTGCAGCACCTTAACATCTGTCCACATGCTTAATATTGCTTTCTGTTTTCTTGCAGAGCCATCTGCGAACGCCGTGACGGCGGAGGGCAATTCCTCAGAGGACCTGCTGGCCTCTGATGGGGCATCGTCACATCTGAGCCAGCCATCCACCAGCGCAGATACACACACCTGGGTGGGTCCCCGTCCTCACTTAGTTGGGCTTGCACATGGTGAGTCACCACGCACACGTGAGCAGGAGCAGACCCTGGTGGCAGGGGCAGCTGTGGAGAGTCCGCGTCGGTGGGAGCACTCTTCTCCAGGCTCTGCTCAGCTGGACCCTGGGGCCCAGCCATGAAAAGGAGAGTCATCGAGGGGCAGCATCACATTGCCGAGGTACTGGAACAGTTGCCACATGCACTCTCCACAATCGCACAGAGGATGGAGGAGTCCAACTCCTGCATGAGTGGAATACTGTCACAGTGACGTGAAGGCATCTCTGAAATAGTGTCGCGGGTAGGTGCGGGAATGTCTGCAATGGAGGAAAGGCTAGCCTCCATCGAGCTTCAAGCACAGCTCAACAATGAGTCCATTCAGGCCCTGACAAAGGCCATTCGGATTCAGGGTGAGCAACATTCTGCCGCCTTAAACAGGCTGACAGATACCTTACAACTGGCCTTCCAAGGCTTCACACAAGTCCTCCAAACTGTCATCCAGCAGGGTGGAAGGAGTGATGTGCGCCTGGGCCAGAGAGGGATGATTGTGAAAGGGGACATGGAAGTGGGACGCCACTCAAAGCGCTCCCACGTCTCACCCATTGCCCCCCTCTCAACCAGTACCTGGAATGCTGCCTCCTCTCCAGGTGGCCGAGTCTGCCCCTGCACAGGTGCAGGTGGAGCAGTCTTTGGAGGGGCCCTCACGGGCACCGAAACCCAGAGGGCATCCGTGCAAAGCATCTCATCGGTCAAGGCATGGACAAGAACAACCTGCCACTACCTCTGCTAAAGCCACAGGGGTAGCACCACGTAGGGGTTCCCGTGAACATAAGGCGAAGGTTTTGTGAGCACAAAGGGGATGCACAAGGGTGTAAGACAAAATGTCATGTTTTTGATTTACTTTTGTTTGTTTTGCAAAAAATCATAAAAAATTGTTATCACCACTACTGCCACGTCTTTGCAAATCCTGTCCGGTTTGTGCAATAATGCCCTTTCCTGAGGATCACCATGAAGACCCATAACTGATGCCACCTATTGTGTCACTGCAGAGTGGGTGTAGGTGTATTTGCAGGGCTCTTTTGTGCAGACGACTGAGAGATGCTGGCGATGTCCCCGGTGGCACACTGGAAGGATGCGGAGGAGAAGTTGTTGAGGGCAGTGGTGACTTTGACAGCAACAGGTAAGAAGATGGTGCTTGGGCCAGCCGGGAGCAGCTCGGCATCAAGGTCGCTGCAGATGTTCACGACTACATGTCGAGTGAATCGGAGCCTCCATGTGCACTGCTGCTCAGAGAGGACCAGGAAGCTGAGCCTCGGTCTGTGGACCCTGTGGCGAGGGTAGTGCCTTCTGCGACGCAACTCTCTCTGTGGTTGCCCTCCCTCCTGCTGTGCAGGTGGATGTGTCACAGCACTGTGTTGTGGAGCTCCACGTGTCAGAGGTGGAAGAGGTGGCCAGCGAGGCTGGTGATGCTGTTCGTCCTCCGAGGAGGTCATGACTGCAGCTACGGCGGCCCCCTATCCGGAAGATGTACATTTGAGGGGGTCCGCAAGGTAGGTAAATGTGTCTGCACACCGGGGTTGAGGTTGCAAGTTGGTGAATTTTAGTGTTAGGAGGAGGGTGGTGGAGGCCAAACTTTGTCCAAAGTGACAGAGTGGCCTCCTGCAATGAGTGAGGGTCTCCCCCCACCTGTCAAATAGACCTTTGTAGCTGCCACAGACTGGTGGCTGCAACACGTCCATTTCAACTGGGAGTGTTTCCCCCAGTACGGGAAACACTCTCAGTTTAGATGAAAATCCCACCCCTCCTAAAATATCTTACAAATCAGGTCTCCTTATGACCTGAAGTATCCAATTAATTGATTTAAGTGGGATTCCGCCGACTTTAATTGCCGGCAGGAGTCCCGCATGCGGGGGCTGCGCGAGCATCTAAGTGCATCATTGGGGAACCTGGAAGTGGGCGGGTTGGAGCCAGGCTCCGCACCCGCCCCGGGAATCCCCAATTTTCGGAGCCCCCCCGCCACGAACGCACCCGCTGGGACATCGGAAAATCAAGCCCAATATAGTCATTGGCTCAGGGCAGTTGTGTTACTGGAGCTCTTGGTACTAATCAAGTTCCGTCATTTGGTCAGGTCGTGATGTCATTCGCCCGTAACTTTTTAACCAAAAAAAAAGAATTGCATTTAAATTACATCAACTAAAAATGACATACAACGAATCACTCTGAAGTACAGTGACTGTAATGTAGGCAAACACATCAGCCATTATGTGTGCAGTAGGAGGCTGCAAACAGCAACAAGATGAATGACCAGCTAATTTGTTTTTGGTGGTCAAAAGCAAAATACTGCAGATGCTGGGAATCTGAAATAAAAACAGAAAATGCTGGAAACTCTCAGTATTTCCAGCAGTTATTGTTTTTGGTGGTAATGGCTGAGAGAGGAATGTTAACGAGGACACCAGGAAGACACTCTGCTCTTCTTCAAATAGTGCCTTTGGATCTTTACCGTCCACCTCAACAGGTAGAGGGGACTTCAGCATAACAACCCAACCAGTACTGCATTGAAGTGTCAGCGTAGATTATGAACTTGAAATCCTGTCATGGGGCTTGAAATGGGATTGGGGGGGGGGAGTGGGGGGGGAGGAGGGAGAAAGATAACCTGAAATCTCTTTAATGGTTTGATTTTAGGAGGGGTACAAACGATAAACACTTTGCCCTTGTGACCATCTCTAAATCATTAATATTTGTGGGTTTGCCTTAATTTTGTGTGAACCGGATATAACCTGGCAACTTAATCTAATGCGGGATCATTATACCTAAAGACCTGATAGGGGAGCTTTTTGATGGCTCACTTTGTAAATGTACTTCTAATGCGGGTCCGGACCAGACAGACAGGAAGCTCCCAGGTCTGATCCCAAGTGTGTGCTGAGTTAGCTGATCTGAGGTGCTACAACTCTCCTCTGAGGGGGTGGAGAGGGGGCCGGGGTTGGGGCGGAGGAAGTCGACCAGGATTCACACTCCTGATCGCTATCAAATGGCTCGCTGTGTTTTATGTGGATTTCGGATGAGATTTAAGATGAGAGCATTTTGGGCTCAGTTGTGACTTCCTCTGTGGTTGAATATCCATTGACACGCAGTATCTTAGGTCATACATGAAGAATAGCCACTTGGGCAAAGTACTGATAGGTAGCCTATGGCAGTGGAACTGTGCCTCAGCAGGGGGTCAACATCTTCAGGAGTGAAGATTTTCTCTTTTTTTCCCTACTTACTTTCAGGATGTGGGTGACACTGGCCGTATTTATTGCCTGGTGGTTGTCGTCTTTCTTAAGCAGGCACTTCAGAGGGCACTAAGAGTCAGTAGCATAGTGTGGAACTGGAATCATGTGTGGAGGCCAGACCAAGTAAGGGTGTGGCAGGTTCCCATCCCTTAAGGACATTAGTGAACCAGTTGGGTTTTGGCGACAATCCATTAGCTACCATGTCACAAAGGAGATTCAGGGGACCAGTGGAGAAAATTGAAGGGAAGATAGAAGCTTGGTACGACTTCACTACAAATCTGCACAAACTCACAAGACATCCTGGTGGCTACTCGGAACATGGTAACCCTGGAGAAGTAATGACCTCCACCTCTGTGATTTATTCCAAAGTTCCTGGGAAGAGTTAAGAATTTCTTTCACCCTCACTTAAAACACTAACAACAAAAAAAAAGGCTTGTGTAAGGAAAGAAAGTGAAAATTATGAATATTTAAATAAGTGTCAGGGGAAATGATACCAAAACAATTACTTCATTGAAGCAAATCAGTAAATAATGCCATGGTAATCTTTCAGAAATGCTTAGACTAAAATTGCAGCTGGTATTTTGTTATCATTTGATTGGAGGAAAGCTGTCCATATTTTTTGCGCTCTTGAATTATTGCTTACCTGATTGTCAGGGTGATTTACGGTAAAATACCCCACGCAGACGATGACCTCATGGAGCAGGTCCTCACAGGTATGATGGTAACAGTACCACAGCAGCGAACTGACAATGTGGCGGAATGCCAGAGAGAGGCCCTCAGCGCCACACACAGCCTATCGGAAAGAAAAGGATGGAGAAAGAGTAAATCAAGCACAGCCCCAAGCTGAATAAAGAAGCTCGTGTCTGTGTTTGCGAGTAGGTTATAAATAGCTCAATCCACACAAATTGCAGATTGACAAGACTAATCTTCCATTGGAATTTGGGGAAACTCCATTGTTATTCACCTATTTGGCTGATTTTTCATTCATCACCATCAGTTTCTTTTCTCCCCCCTCACCTAATTTTCTCTCCCCCCACCGAAGTCACTAACTCTTGCTTGGGACTTAAGACTGGAGGACGACGCTGAAATAGGGTGGGATATGTGGAGGGATTTGTAAATGGGTTATGGGGAGTCAATAAGAGGTAGTACACATTTTGCAGAGTTTCCTGCATTGCCGTTCAATCAGGAACACTGTACCTAATCCCGCAAAACTACTGAATCAATTTAGAAAATCTGGGTGCAGAAATGTAATCCTGAACAGGCCAGATATTATCTGTACAGCCTTCCCCACCTCTGCTACCTCCTCTAGCCCTAAGTGCTAGTATGTACCCTCACATTGGCGCCATCATGTGTGCTTCCCGCCAGATTCGCGGCCAGAGTTAAAATCGGCCCTCAAGTGTCTCCCACTCAATGGGAATGTGATTTAGAAGCTCTGGCAGAATATCCAAAACCCAGCACTGCTGACACAGTTGGCGAACATAGCAGTATATACTAGCACCACTGCCATTGGTCTACATGTCATCCATAATCCAAAGTGCTCAGTGAAGGTTACTACAGAGTGTACCATTTGTATTATACCATGCACACACTACTTTAATTGTAGTGCAAGAGAATTTTCTGTAACTAAGAACAATTGAAATAGAGAGAAATAAATAGATCAAATTTTCCAATTAGGTGATTAAGTGTGATGGGCTGGCAGTCACTGGGTTTTTGGGGTTGTGGCTGGTGCTCATCTTATTATGACTGCAAGCCATCTATCCATTTCATTTTTAAATTACAAAGTTCATTTGTTTAGTATTTTTATATTGCGCCAGTTCCCGAAGTACAGGTCCTGTGCATTTGGAGTCCAGCTGGGACTCACCAAGACTGGAAACTTCTTTGTTGAAAACCTACTAGAACCAAGCCTTCCTGTCAGCCCATCTTAAGTGAGTGCCAGCAGTCTTACATTTGCCTGACAGCAGATTGCATGGGGCCCAAGTTTTGGGAATCCAGTGGAGCTAGTGCAGTTCTCACCCAATATAAAGTGCCTGAAGAAGCATCTTAGAGCACTTAACAAGAAGGAGAAAGCAATAAAGGGAGGGCATTTAGGAGGGCGGACAGGAAACAGACCAAAGGCACAGTCGAAGAAGGGGTTTTATGAGGTTTCTGAAGGCAGGGAGGGAAGTAACAGGCCAGAGTGGTATGGGGGCAGAATTCCAGAGGGCAGGAACGTTGTGGCTGAAAGACTGGGCAACGATGTGGAATGGAGACCGGGGAGAGGGGGAGGGGGGCGGCAGAGTGTGAACAAGCAGCAATCTGGAGTCAGAGATCTGGGGAATCAGAGAAACTGATGGTGCAGGCAGTGATGTATAAAACTGAAGATCGCTCATATAGTTTGCATCAAGGCCTTAGGGGATTTGAGGAGGAGGATAAAATCCTTTTAAATTGAATTCTGGGGCGCAGTGAGCCAGCGGAACTTAGCAAAGATAGGTCTACTGCCATCATACTGGGGCTTCAGAAACCTGGTCAAGGGATAGGCATTTAGTTATGCACCATAAGCCAAGCATTTTATTCATAGGGAATAATGGCCTTATGCCACTATTTTTTGGGTTGACTAATTAAATATATTTTTTAAAAAAGGGTTTTAAGAAATACTGCAATTCATCATGTCTTGGACATCTTAATAATGAAACAACTGTTTTACCAATGTTTAGTGTTAGGGATTGCGTCTCCATTACTCACTCAAAGTATGCTTGGCACTGGCTCCCATTTTAATTGCTGCTGTCCACCCTGTGCTTTGACCCAGTGCCCCAAGTCTAACCCTTAATGATAGCAGGAAGGCAGAGGTCCTGAATGTTTGTGTACAAGAGGACAACTACTTATTGATGACCCCGTGCTTCCTTGGGGCTCCACAGTGCAACGGGAAAATCTGGAGCTTGTTTATTATCCATTGGTATGAGAGAGGGAACACCAGCAGTATTCTCAAATCTCCACAGTAATATTTACAGAAATAGGTGATATTACGAGATATCGGTGTTGTCAATAGGATTTCAGTGAAGCGTAATTAATTTTTTTTTAGTACTTACTTGAATGGGTAAGGATATCAAGGAATATGGAACAAAGGTGAGTATATAGAGTTAAGATACAGATCAGCCATGATTTCACTGAAGGGCAGAACAGGCTCGAGGGGCTGAATGTACTACATGCGCACTTTCCAGCAGGAGTCATTGGATAGCAATCAGCTGCAGGTACACTGGTTGCTTTTCCCCTCCCTGGTCCAGGGGGTGGGGGAGGCCAATTATAGCATCGCAGCCACCAATCCAGTCGAGGTCAGCTATTGTAGCACAGACCAAGGTATGAATCTGGGACATTTCCGATCAGTACAACACTGTACCACAACTAATGGTTTATACACCCAGATTCACCTATCTAATTTTTAAAACTTACCATAACAATTAACTCACTCCATTCTGGATATACACATGGTTTTAATAACGAGGAAATATTACAGCTCCAGAAATAGTCATAGTTTCAGGTTTTTAATTAGCATTTTTCTCAATCTGCATTTCGCAGATAACAAAGCTTATCTCACCTGAAAAGTGGGAAGATCCAAAAATGCAAAACTGTTCAGGAAGCGAAGACTCTGGATCGCAATGTGAATGGTGTTCTGCGGGTAGGTTTCTCCAGGTGTGGAGGTGTTGTGGTCCGGGACTGTACCATGAAGGAGGATGCAGTAAAGCATGTTGAGAACACCCACCAGCTCAGTAGACTGCAGTGCTGTGGTTAGACCCGTGGGGTCCTGCTTTTTGTTCTCAAATATACCGTGTGATCTGCCAAAAGAACATAACAACAGATTAACTGACCAGGATAAAAGTAATGGTGTACCAGGGAGTTAAAATGCACCAGAAATAATGAAGTTTGACTAGTCAAGCAACAATTTATTTCATGTAGGGGGGTCATAGAATCATGCAGCACAGAAATAAGCCATTCAGCCCATCATGCCTGTGCTGGGTCTTTGAAAGAGCTATCCAATTAGTCCCACTCCCCCTGCTCTTTCCCCATAGCCCCGCAAATTTTTCCTTTTTAAGTATGTATCCAATTCCCTTTTGAAAGTTACTATTGAATCTGCTTCCACCGCCCTTTCAGGCATTGAATTCCAGATCATAATAACTCATTGTGTAAAAACAATTCTCCTCATCTCCCCTCTGGTCATGACTGCATCAGTTATATTGGACAGTTTGTGAAGCGGCTTTAGCTTCCTATCAACACAATCTACATGATGTAGTTTAGTTGTGGAGTTATTTGAAGCACACTTAATCAAGAGATGTGATACCACCTCCACCAGATAGTCTCACGCTGCTCTGCCATTACATCTGCTGCAGCATAACTAGAACCTAGTGCAAAGCAAAGATAAAGAAGTTTTTAAAACTTCATTTTGACACTTCTTAATTTTAAACAGGCAGCTAAAGGGATATTAAAATTCAACCAACATTTGGAAGCTGGTGAGCAGAGAAATAACGAGTGTAACTTGGGCATGCCAGCCCCCTGTCATTGTCATAGGCTAAATTACAACAGTTCCATGTCTAAACCATTAACTGTAGTATAATGACGCCATAATGAGGCATTTTGTTACAAGCAGATGTTAGGATGAGGCAGAGGATATCTTTACTGTACCTGGTTGAACATAAAATAACTTAGCTTGAAATAGTGTCTTCAATGTGGCAAAACATGCTAAGGTGTTTCAGATAGTTGGGGGAAGGAAGTGAGAGAGATTCTCATCAAGTATGAGTTTGGAGGACAGTTAGGGGAGGTGACCGAGGTTAGAAGAGGTATGTTTTAAGGAGGCTTTTGAAGCAGGGGAGAGATGAAGCCTGGAGGAGAATTCTAAAGTGCAGAGGCATGTTGCGTGAAGGTTTTGCCACCGATGGAGGAGCAGATGGGGGACACACAGTAAGTCCACGATCGGAGGGTGATTACTGGGACATGGGGCTGGAGGAGGTTGCAGGAGTAGGGTTCAGTGAAGCCACAGAGGGATTTGTGAAGGGAGTATGAGGAAAGAGAGAACAGACAGGCCAGCGTTCCTGCAGTGTGACCCTGTTTCTCAGGCTGTGAGTCACACAGCAACAGATGCAATAAATTGGATCACTACCACAACTGTCAATCCAATTGACCTGGAGACGGGGAGAAATGGTTTCCAAATTTAAAAAAACTGTGCTGGTTCCTAAACAATGAGGGTGTGTTACATTTCCTCTTTCTTTATCTGTTGTCTCCCCATCTCTCCTGAAGGTACTGATGTGTGCTGGTGCCCTGTTTCATCAACACTAGCAGTCCAGTGGTACTTCATCCAACTGACCATCTTTCACGTGTGACGCTAGACAATGAGCATCAACAGCCTATTCTCCTGTGAAGAGTGTTACAGCCAGGCCCAACCTTGTCCTCAGCTGATGTGCACACACATCACGTGTGCACACACCTTAATACAGGAATTACATGACATTACAACGTGGAAACAAGCCATTCGGCCCGAACAGTCCGTATTGGTGTTTATCCTCTGCACGGGCAATAGTCTTAATCCCATGTCCTTTTATTCCCCTTTCCTTCAATTACCAATCCAGTCTACTCCTAAATGTTGACATGGTCTCTGCTTCAATCACTAACTCTGGGAGTGCTTTTCACTGGAGTCACTGGATAGCGACCAGGAGTAGGAACCCTGGGGCACTAAGGCAAACTATAGTGTCTTAACTACTGCCCAACTTGAACATTTCCCCATTAAGACGAAAAACCCTTTAAACCATAGATCAAGTGTACCAAATAAATCAAATCTTCAAGTTTTTTTCAAATGTTGCATTGGCAACTTTTTTTTAATAGCCCTTGTAAACGTACAAGGAGCAAAACCTGCGAACACTGCTCCTTAAGGTAAACAGACCGAATAAGTCAAATTCCCTGCCCCCACCCAACATCACCTATTGTGTCACTCGCAATGTCAGTCGGCACTCAGCTGTTTCCACTGGAGCCACGAAGGATCAGGGGTTAACACTTGATGCCACTCACACAGATTTTGCTTCAGACTAATGGGCCTGAGCTTGTTTGATGAGTTTCAAATGAGGATTTATGTTTGTTTAACACCAGTTTGCTGTAGTAACAGGGTGGGAGTGATGTGGATCCACTGCAGAATCAGCTTTGAAAACAACATCAAATAAAAAGATTTGCATTTCTACAGCGCCTTTCATGACCTCAGGACGTCCTAAAGTGCTTTGCAGCCAATGAAGTACTTTTGAAGTGTAGGCACTGTTGTAATGTAGGAAACGCGACAGCCAATTTGCACACAGCAAGATCCCACAAACAGCAAGGTGATAATGACCAGATAATTTTTTTTTAAAGTGATGTTGGTTGAGGGATAAATATTGGCCAGGACACCAGGGAGAACTCCCCTGCTCTTTGAAATAGTGCCCTGGGATCTTTAACGTTCACCTGAGAGGGCAGATGGGGCCTCGGTTTAATGTCTCATCCGAAAGACAGCACCTCCGACAATGCAGCACTGCCTCAGTACTGCCCTGGAGTGTCAGCCTGGATTTGTGCTCAAGCCTGTCAACACTCACTGTCTAGGCTCACACTTGAAGAATGGCTGCTCAGGTGAGGCACTGGAGTGCTGCTGGTGCCCAGGAACTGTACCCCAGCAAGAATTATACCTTCAGGAAAGGAGGGGAGAAAACTAGAAAGTATGGACCTTCATGCTGAAGACTGGCTACTGAGATAAGGCAGATGAAACTGATGAGCGACCATCACTGGGAATGAAAACAGGCTGATAATTATTAATTTGTTAATATTTCAACATTTCAGTTCTGGGAACATCCAACAGCTGGGTGGGTCATGAATGAAGAAATATAGGTGCACTGAGGGCCACAGAAGAAGGGATGTAGGCCACAAACAGTCCTTGGGTCATATTATGAGGACTACCAAGTTTTAGCAGGGGGATTAATGTGGTAATCGTTGTAAAAAATCAACGATGAGATGAATGGACAAGTGGGAAAGTCAACCTCTTGCAGGATAATGGACTCCTTATGCCTCTAACTGATAATTTTTACTAGATTTCTTTACTTTTATTTCACAAATTCTCTTCTCTTCATTCAACACTCTGCAGCAATCAATGAAGTCTGCAGATTGAAATCTTACCTGCTTGTGACACTCTCAAACACTGCTGTAACCTATAACTCTAACCCTAGTATGCAGAAGCTCAAAAGAAGAGTTAACTATCATTTTCTGCATTGCTCAATAACTGATGAGAAATTTGTGACTTGCTTCTTGGTCCTCGATTACATTCTCTCCAAATTTCTGTGCTCCCATCAGTGGACAGAAGCAAATTCATTTGACCTCAGTCCCAGTTACAATTATAATAATTTAACACATTTTATACTCATATTGATCAGTCAAGTGCAGTCAATTCCTTTTAATTCAAAATTGTTCAATTCAAATTGAATGTTAATTCATTTTTTTCCAAACAAAAATGCCTCCTATGCTGTTTTATTTCAATTGCTCAATTCGAACTACGCAATAATTCAAACAAAAACAACTTCTAATTAATGAAGTTCCAAAATTCCAGAGTTGGTAGATTGTTAAAAGTCTCAGGATGTCTTTGTTTAAGCGCTTCCAGTTCTGCCCCCCAAATGCTCCTTAGCTTTCACACTTTAGGCCCCCTATAATTCCCACAAGTGTTCTCAATTTGTCTGCTTACTCATAAAACCTAGCCTCAGCCCACTGTGCCCTGCAAGGGTTTGGTTCCCCCACCCAGCCCTGACCTCTATCTGCTCTCTACTGGCCCTAGACCCTGGACATCATCTCTCTCTCATCCATAAGTCGCAACAGGTGCTTGCCTCAATGCTTGCTTTTAAACTGTTTGGCACCTTGGAGCAGGCAGGTCAGCAAGGGAGTTGTTGGGACTAAGACCAGGATTGAGATGGATATTGTTTCTCTTTCTAGTCTTCTGCAAACCCTGTTTTTGGAATCTACCTGGATTCATCTTCAGTTATCTCTCCCTCTCCCACATGTTATACAGAAGCTGGCTGGAATCAAAAATTGGTATTTGCGTAACTGGAGTGAAGAGTTGAAATGGCTTAATGGCTGCATTAATGGGATTGAATGCGATGATTGTTGATTGAAAATATCAAATTATTTTCTATTTCTATTTAAAGGAATTGCTACATGAAGAAAGCCCATTTAGTTTGCCTTCTACCAGCCTGGTAGTTGCATGATACAACAATAATGGAATTGTTGACTAAACATGGTAATCAATCTCTATTAATTAGTCTACAACAGGCAAGGAAAATCCCCAGTAGTGGAGAGCTTTGGAAACCATAGGTCCAAAGTCACCTGTTCCTCCCAAGCATGATACACTTACCACATATCATGTCCCAAATTACTCATGTACCATTTCCCAAAATGTTATTTTCGGCGTTCACTTAACGGAAAAATTCACTTAGGTAGAATTGACAATAAATGTTCTCGCTTCTGTTGTGAATATCAAGTGTGTCAACATCCCTGTGGACCTGAAGTCATGCAGTGTGATACTACTGTATCAATACTTAATATGTTCATCTGAAATTCTTCTCTCCATTATTTTAGGGAAGGCACTAACCTGTTTTAAAAAAGTGGTCAGACAAATTTTAGATGGACGCATTAAGTGTTCAGACCAAAGAATCCCATGGCATAATTTCAGGGCCGAACTAGTTTTTTCTATTTTTAGCATTCATCAATTATATTGTGTCAAACCCTTCTCGCTGATCACATCCTAGCTCAAAACAAATCTATCCATTCAAATTCCAGCAAAACAATTCTCCAAGATACAGCCACCATGACAGTTCTTCAACTCGCCCCACCCCATTACCCATAAGGTAACATTTATACAAAACAAACGTATAACAAATTGACAAAAAAAAAAATCACAAACTGAGCTTGTCGACAATAACTTCCCCAACCCTCCACAAAATGCGCAACACACTCCGTCAGACCCCCCTAAACTCCAGGCACTTCCTCCGCCCCCGTACTTCATGGCCAGCTGACTCTCTCTGTTCACAGTTCCCCGAGTCTGTCTCTGATGTGAGACTACAGTTCCCAGGAGCCACTGCATATAACAAGGACAGCACCAATATGTGCATGCGGAGGACTCCATCTCTGATGAATAAATTACAGAATTTATTTATTTATTTCAGTAGTTCTGTGGCCCAGGTAAGGGGAAAGGAAGAGAGGGAGAGGGCGGCAGGGAGGGTGAGAGGCTGTTGGCAAGGAAGGGAAATGGAGTCTGTTGAAAGTACCAAGAAGGACAAGTGGGTTGGGGAGGGGGGGTGGAGAGAAGGGAGACAGGCACAGAATGGAACTATTCAGAGGGGATAGGAAAAGAGAGAAAAGAAAAACCTAGTTGTACCAGGAACAAGAGAGAGAGAGAGGAAGTCCCTATTATATGCGTGGAAAAGAGAGAAGAGGAAGACAGATAAGGTGGGGGGGGGAAGAGAGAGAGAAGGATATAGAAAGAGAGAATAGGAAGAGACAAGAGAAGGGAATAAGAGAAAAAGTATGAAGAGAGAGAGAAAACAGGGGGTGACGATGGGGGAGAGAGAGAGAAGAGGGAGTGGGAGAGATGTAGAAACCCTGTTGAGCTGTGATGCCCTCCATTATCAAATAGCCTACTGACACTTCTGTCCTTGCTCACACATGAAGAATGATCTTGGCTGCCGATTCCAGTTGAACCATATTCTGGTGAGACTCAGTGCCTTCAGTAAAGAATGGAAGAAAACTGGGGTAAAAAGCTTTGCAGTATAGATGCATATATTAAAAAAAGAGAATCCCATGGAATTATTTCGACAGGGAGTAATCTAATCTTGGGGTTCAAACGATGGTTATAATCCACTCAAAATTGGTTTTTATTGTTTACATGGTTTAAACCTGAGATTACATTACATTGCACTGAATTCCAGGTATATTTTATCCTCCATACAAAATCACCAGAGTCTGAGAAATACAGGGGCCTGTCAGTGCGGACTGCACGGTGTGCGGATATACACAGTGTGCTGAGAGTTCGGTAAGTGTGGGAGTTTGGTGAAGTGGGGGAAGGAGGTGCTGCTTTGCCTTGCTTTTCCAAACTTTTCCTGCAGAGCGGTAGTGGACCTGAGAGTAGAAGACTGAGATTGTGGAATAAAAGCAGCAGCAGACCTGCACCAAGAGACAACTACTGTGCGACATCACAGGGACTTAACTCCTGGACCTAAGATAAATAAGAAGCAAAAAGTAATCCAAGTGGGACGTCACCAAGGAAGAGGTAAGTGATTGGCTGGTGAGTATTTTCCTGCTGAATTTGTCTAAGGTTAGAGTTTGTGGATTCTCGGGTCTCTGTTGTGTCGTGGGGGACTGCTGTTCAGCAAGGGCCCTTGAGTATACCTTTTAATTGAAGTGAAATTGGTGGGATTCATTTAATTTGAATTAATTAGTTAAAGGGTAAGTCATGTCAGGACAGCCCAGCCCCGTGTTATGCTCTTCCTGCTCTATGTGGGAAATCAGGGACCCTTCCGGTGTCCCTGACGACCATGAGTGCGGGAAATGTATCCAGCTGCAGCTACTGACAAACCGCATTGCGGCACTGGAGCTGTGGATGGATTCATTATGGAGCATTCGCGATGCTGAGAACGTCGTGGATAGCACGTTTAGTGAGATGGTCACACCGCAGGTAAAGGTTGTACAGGCAGGAAGTAATTGGGTGACCACCAGGCAGAGTAAGAGGAGCAGGCAGGCAGTGCAGGGGTCCCCTGTGGCCGTCCCCCTCTCAAACAAATATACCGCTTTGGATATTGTTGAGGGGGATGACTTATCAGGGGAAGGCAGCAGCAGCCAACTTCCTGGCACCAGGGGTAGCTCTGCTGCACAGGCTGGGAGGAAAAAGAGTGGAAGAGCTATAGTGGTAGGGGATTCTATCGTAAGGGGAACAGACAGGCGTTTCTGTGGCTGTAAACGTGACTCCAGGATGGTTTGTTGCCTCCCTGGTGCCAGGGTCATGGATGTCACTGAGCGGCTACAGGGCATTCTCAAGGGGGAGGGTGAGCAGGCAGAGGTCGTGGTCCACATTGGGACCAACGACATAGGTAGGAAGGGAGATGAGAACCTGCATCAAGAATTTAGGGAGCTAGGTAGCAGATTAAAGAGCAGGACCTCAAAGGTTGTAATCTCTGGATTACTCCCAGTGCCACGGGCTAGTGAGTATAGAAATAGGAGGATAGAACAGATGAATGCGTGGCTGAAGAGTTGGTGCAGGAGGGAGGGTTTCAGTTTCCTGGATCACTGGGCCTGCTTCTGGGGAAGGTGGGACTTGTACAAGTCGGACGGGTTGCACCTGAACCAGAGCGGGACAAATATCCTTGTGGGGAGGTTTGCTAGCACTGTTGGGGGGTGTTTAAACTAACTTGGCAGGGGGATGGGATACAGAGTGGAGCTACAATAGGGGGTGATGTGCAGCCAAATATAGAGAAAAAAACAAGTCAGCTTGGAAGACAGGGCAAATATGTGAGGGCAAGGCTGGATGGCATCTATTTTAATGCAAGGAGTCTTGCGAATAAGGTGGATGAACTGAAGGTGTTGATAAACACATGGGAGTATGATATTGTTGCTATCACAGAGACATGGTTGAGGGAGGGGCAAGACTGGCAGCTCAATATTCCGGGGTACAGAATCTTCAGGCGAGACAGAGGGGGAGATATAAGAGGAGGGGGGGTCGCAATATTAATTAAGGAATCAATTACTGCCATAAGGAGGGATGATATATTATCAGGTTCCTCTAATGAGGCCATATGGGTGGAGCTTAAAAACAAAAAGGGGGCAAGCACTTTGATGGGAGTGTACTATAGGCCCCCAAACAGTCAGGGGGAGATAGAGGAACAGATATGTAGGCAAATCTCAGAAAATTGTGCAAATAATAGGGTAATAATAGTGGGGGATTTCAACTTCCCCAATATTAACTGGGATACTCAGAGTGTAAAATGCTTAGAGGGTACAAAATTCTTAACGTGCATCCAGGAGAGCTTTTTGAGCCAGCATGTAGAAGAGGGGGCGGTACTGGACCTAATTCTAGGGAATGTGGCCGGCCAAGTGGAAGAAGTGCTAGTAGGTGAGCACTTTGGTGACAGTGACCATAATTCGGTGAGATTTAAGGTGGTCATGGAAAAGGACAGGGAGGGGCCTGAAGGCGGCGGAACAGGTAGATAAGGTGGTAAAGAAGGCATATGGGATACTTGCCTTTATTAGCCGAGGCATAGAATATAAGAGCAAGGAGGTTATGATGGAGCTGTATAAAACACTGGTTAGGCCACAGCTGGAGTACTGTGTGCAGTTCTGGTCGCCACACTACAGGAAGGATGTGATCGCTTTGAAGAGGGTGCAGAGGAGATTCACCAGGATGTTACCAGGGCTGGAGCGCTTCAGCTATGAAGAGAGACTGGGAAGATTGGGTTTGTTTTCCTTGGAGCAGAGGAGGCTGAGGGGGGACATGATTGAGGTGTACAAAATTATGAGGGGCACAGATAGGATGGATACTAAGGAGCTTTTTCCCTTCGTTGAGGGTTCTATAACAAGGGGGCATAGATTCAAGGTAAAAGGCGGGAGGTTTAGAGGGGATTTGAGAAAGAACTTTTTCACCCAGAGGGTGGTTGGAGTCTGGAACTCACTACCTGAAAGGGTTGTGGAGGCAGGAACCCTCACAACATTCAAGAAGCATTTGGATGAGCACTTGAAATGCCATAGCATACAAGGCTACGGACCAAATGCTGGAATATGGGATTAGAGTAGACAGGGCTTGATGGCCGGCGCGGACACGATGGGCCGAAGGGCCTCTATCTGTGCTGTATAACTCTATGACTCTATTACTGCCTTGCAATCATTCCAGGTATCCATTTATTCCCTGTATATAAATCATGTGAACCCCTCAATCAGTAATCGCTTCCACATATTCAATATTCTCCATGTAATCTCAGCTACTCAAAACAAACAGAACACCAGTTGATATAAAACATACAATTACAGTAACAATTGCCCCCAGGGATTTCAATCTATATACTGGAATGGATATGTAAGTAGAGGTAAGATAAGCCTTGACTTATCAAGACTTCAGCTTAAGGCAAACTTCACTGGCTGTTGGAATGTGGAATAACAACAATTACTGTATTAACTACCACATTTAAAGAGAAAAAAAGTTACAGAAGAATTTTTTAAAACCTTTTTCCAATTTTCTCCCTCCGTGATAGTTCTGATGCTTGCTTTGATATGCTTTTAAGGACATTGGCCGTCCTTTGCTACCTTGCTCATCTTTTAGTACATCAAATGCCCTTTGGTACTTTGCCTGTGGTCATTTTCTTTTTATGCATGAGCCCAGTCAGCGAGTGTCAGCAAGCTATTTGATCATAAAGGCCACCACAATCACGCCTGATCCTGTCATTGCCCAACGCTCACACAGCAATTTACAGCAGGCATGGCCAGATAACTAATTTCTCCCTCCTAAATCCAGGGGAAATGAGACTAATAGTTGGGTCTCTACTGCTGCCCAGGCTGAGAATAGCTAACTCAGTAAAGTCTGATGATTGAATCAATCCAAGGGTCCTCTGATCTGTTTGGCTCAGTTACACACCAGCTGTACCTGCTGGGCCATCAGAACAGCCAGTTCTGTACTGTTTATCGCAGCTCAAGTTGATGTGTGAGTGACGTGAAGTACGATCCCCAATGTGATAATAGCAGTGTTGGTAAAAGATTGACAAGAAACTAGCTACTTATAATGTCATCTGTGGAAGTCAAGTCATAACTACAAATAAACAAAAAAGGCAATAGCTGTAATATTGCGTGTATTAATAGCTCTCCACCTGCAGTGTGTCGAAAGGGTGGAATTCAGATTAATGCTTGGGGTGGGAGTGTTGCTTTCTGTGGAACCGGAGTCAAAAAATGATTTTGGCTGCTTGGGAGTCTTGTGTGCTGCTGCTATTTTTCCCTGCAGCATTTTTAATATCAAGATGGCCCAATTAAAACAGGACAATCGAGAGACAAATACATATGTGATACTCGTTAAAGAGTGGATAACTGTGAGTAGATATTTATATCTGTAGATAATCTTTATATCTTTTTAAAAAATTTTTAAATGTACATATACTTCAAGGGGGCCTTCTGTCAAGCAACCCATACATCTATTTTATTCAGTGAACAGCGGATGAGAGGCATTGGGGTAGTGTTAGCCAAAGGAATCCACTGAAGAATATTTGCTCCATGATACTGTGAGTAGTGTTCCCAGTTGGGGTTTCACCAACTCACAAAGCTGACTTCAACAGCACCTCCTAGCCCCATGGCTTCCACCACCAAGAAGGACAAGAGTCGCAACATCATGGGAACACCATCAACTCCAAGTTGCACACCATCTTGATATGGACATATATTGCGTTTTTTTTCATTTCCACTGGGTCCATATCCTGGAATCCCCTGCCTAACACTACTGTGGGAGCACCAACACCACAAAGACTGCAGCGATTCTAGAAGGAGGCCCAGTACCACTTCTTGAGGGCAACGAGTGAGCTCTAAATGTGACCATGCCAGTATCATCCACATCTGGGGAACACATTTGAAAGAAGGACAGATTCTATAGCTGGCCTCAGCACCCCTGGGATAGGGAGGGGAAAAGTCAGCTGAGGTTCCTGATGCTGATCATAATCCAATGTTTCAATGTGCTTGTGCGTGTGTGCATGGACTTTAAGTGAGGACAGGATTGGGTTTGGTTGCGATGTCCTTTGTGGTTGAACTGCCTGCCAACTCTCACTGTCTAGGCTTATACATAGAGCATGGCTACTTGGGTGAAGTACCAGACTGTGACCAGTGCCCATGGAATTGTAGTTTCTAATGAGTTACCTCCTTCAGGACAGAAGGGGAGAGGGGGACAAAACTGGCAAATAATTAAAAAAAAGCACTTAAAAAGGCAAATAGCACTAAGCAGAACACGGGATGCACAGCAAGCATTTAAAGCACTAAGCACTCAGTATTGTGACTGCTCGTTTATCTATTACTATCTGTCACTGGGCTTAAAATCTAGAGAGTAAATATTTTTCTACAAATGACTGTTTGGAATGTGATCTTTGTTCTTAGTCCGTCCGTTACTTATAAACATGACAATATCATTGAAAGAAGCCGCTGTGTTGATCATATTTTTACCTACGCAAAGCAACAATTGCAATAGTTGATGCATAATCTTTTGCTATTTCATAATCAACTGTTAGAGTTGTTTTAAACAAAATACTTCAAAATGCCTGAAAATAGCTACAGTTATGCCTCATTTAATCATGGGGCAAACTGACCGATAGGTGACTAAATAACTCACTACTTCATTGAGATAATATGGTCTTGGCTGTTTAATTTCAATGCAGAAATGATGATAATCACAAAAACAAAACATTTCCTATTCTCTCCCAATTGCCTAGTGGATAAAGACACTATCCAATATAGCACAACAGAACTTCTCGGGTTCAATTTCTGGTCTGTGCTGAGTTGGTTGATCTTAATCAGGTCAGATGTAGGAACATGACAATCAGCCTCAGTGATGCTAGGACTAGTGATAAGGAAAAACAAGTGTTTGGCAAAAAATAGTGCAAATCAAGCTTCTTGGAAGTAGCCTTGGCAATGGAGGAGATGTGGGAATTCTATTTGAGGTCAAAATAGTGAGGCAAAAGAGGGCAATAGATGAAGAAGGACTAAGACACTGAAGTGGTAGCTGTGAGTTAGACTTGGACAAGACATAAAGAAATTTTCATCTTGAAGAATTAGAATTTGAAAGCTGCTATGCATTTGGAGAACAGTTCCAGCAATTGTTAAATCACCCAGTCACTTACCGATTGACAATAGCAAAGCAAAGCCGGCACATGCTGTGCAGCAGGGCTGTAACATTTTGCAGAAAGGAGGCAGTCTTAGGTTGCTCATCAACGGGCCCTTGTATGGAGAGGAAACAGCCATGCAGCTTATCGGTGAGTCCAGTATATACCACATAGCTAAGAATAAATAGAAAGAACTACATTAGGGTAGGCCAGAACAGTTAAATGCATATCTAAGTAATATATTAAAAATTTTAAGTCTGTGCACACCCTTGTTATCGTTTTTCATTATAAATTCCCTATGCCCATACTTAGAATGGAAACAGCCTATGTAAATTTGGGAGGGTGTAATTAGAGTGTGACAAGTTTACATAGGTATTTTCCCTTATAAATGTGGACATAGGAATTTATAAGGGAAATATAAAATTAAGGACAGAACATATCACTTTAAAATGGAGACTGAATTACATCCGTGCATCCCAGTCCAATTATTCCCCCATGCTTTAAACCTACTTTACCTGAAGACTATACCTGGTCTTGACTCCCCATGTGTATCACCACAGAAGATCGACTAATTGAATATAATTTTAAGATGTTTTATAAGTATATTAAGGGTAAGAGGATGACTAGGGAAAAAATAGGGCCCATTAGGGACAAAAATGGCAATCTGTGTGTGGAGCCGGCAGATGTAGGAGGGGTTCTAAATGAATTTTTTGCATCTGTTTTCACTATGGAGAAGGACGATGTAGACATAGAAATACGGCAGGGGGACTGTGATATACTCGAACATATTAACATCGAGCGGGAGGAGGTATTGGCGGTTTTAGCAGGCCTAAAAATGGATAAATCCCCAGGCCCGGACGAAATGTATCCCAGGCTACTGTGTGAGGCAAAGGAGGAGATTGCGGGGGCTCTGACACATATATTCAGAACCTCTCTGGCCACAGGGGATGTGCCAGAGGACTGGAGAACCGCTAATGTAATACCATTATTCAAGAAGGGGAGTAGGGAAAAACCAGGGAACTACAGGCCAGTGAGCCTAACATCAGTGGTAGGAAAATTATTGGAAAAAATTCTGAAGGACAAAATTAGTCTCCACTTGGTGAAGCAAGGATTAATCAGGGATAGTCAACGTGGCTTTGTCAAGGGAAGATCATGTCTGACTAATTTGATTGAATTTTTTGAGGGGGTGACTAGGCGTGTGGATGAGGGTAACGCAGTGGATGTGGTATACATGGATTTCAGTAAGGCCTTCGATAAAGTCCCCCACAGGAGACTGGTCAAGAAGGTACTAGCCCATGGAATCCAGGGTGCTGTGGCACTTTGGATACAAAACTGGCTTAGTGGCAGAAGGCAGAGGGTGATGGTCGAAGGTTGTTTTTGTGACTGGAAGCCTGTGGCCAGTGGGGTACCACAGGTATCGGTGCTGGGTCCCTTGCTGTTTGTGGTCTACATTAATGACTTGGATATGAATGTAAAAGGTATGATCAGTAAGTTCGCTGATGATACAAAAATTGGTAGGGTGGTAAATAGCGAGGAGGATAGCCTCAGTCTGCAGGACGATATAGATGGGTTGGTCAGATGGGCGGAACAGTGGCAAATGGAATTTAACCCGGAAAAGTGCGAGGTGATGCACTTTGGAGGGACTAACAAGGCAAGGGAATACACAATGAATGGGAGGACCCTAGGCAAGACAGAGGGTCAGAGGGATCTTGGTGTGCAAGTTCACAGATCCCTGAAGGCGGTGGAACAGGTAGATAAGGTGGTAAAGAAGGCATATGGGATACTTGCCTTTATTAGCCGAGGCATAGAATATAAGAGCAAGGAGGTTATGATGGAGCTGTATAAAACACTGGTTAGGCCACAGCTGGAGTACTGTGTGCAGTTCTGGTCGCCACACTACAGGAAGGATGTGATCGCTTTGGAGAGGGTGCAGAGGAGATTCACCAGGATGTTACCAGGGCTGGAGCGCTTCAGCTATGAAGAGAGACTGGGAAGATTGGGTTTGTTTTCCTTGGAGCAGAGGAGGCTGAGGGGGGACATGATTGAGGTGTACAAAATTATGAGGGGCACAGATAGGATGGATACTAAGGAGCTTTTTCCCTTCGTTGAGGGTACTATAACAAGGGGACATAGATTCAAGGTAAAAGGCGGGAGGTTTAGAGGGGATTTGAGAAAGAACTTTTTCACCCAGAGGGTGGTTGGAGTCTGGAACTCACTGCCTGAAAGGGTTGTGGAGGCAGGAACCCTCACAACATTCAAGAAGCATTTGGATGAGCACTTGAAATGCCATAGCATACAAGGCTACGGACCAAATGCTGGAATATGGGATTAGAGTAGACAGGGCTGATGGCCGGCGCGGACACGATGGGCCGAAGGGCCTCTATCCGTGCTGTATAACTCTATGACTCTATGACTCCTCAAAGTTTAGAAATTGTGGAAAAATGCTATCACAGTACTTGAAAGGTTAGAAATTAATCATTTTATTTTTTGCATTATAATTTCTAAAGTTGACAAACAACTACTAGTCAGCTCATCAAAATCAGTATCATACCTTGTAGAGCTACAGTGGTTGTTCTTAGAAAATTTGTTAGGGAACCAGAAGGTTTTAAGTTTGATTTCTCACCTGTGCCAAGTTAGCTGATGTCAGCTGCAGGAGCAGGTAGGACGTTACAATTCTGGACTAGGAAAGGGGAGAAGAGAAAAGCAGCCATTGTTCAGGCTATGGATGCTATCCAGTGATTTCTTCAGGAAAGTGTGCTGGTAAATGGTGGTAAAGGATTGGGTTTGGCTGTGATGTCCACTGTGGCTAACTAGGTTCACTGCCTTCTCACACTTTAAAGAATGGCCACTTGGGCAAGAGAAAAAGGATAGCTGGAAAAAAAAGCATTCCAGCACAAGTCAGGAAAAAGGGGGAATTGCATCCATGGAACTGTCCCACATTGTGAGTCAGGAAAAAGAGGGAATTGCATCCATGGAACTATCCCACAGTGTAAGTCAGGAAAAAGGGGGAATTGCATCCATGGAACTGTCCCACAGTGTGAGTCAGGAAAAAGGGGGAATTGCATCCATGGAACTGTCCCACAGTGTGAGTCAGGAAAAAGGGGGAAATTGCATCCATGGAACTGTCCCACAGTGTGAGTCAGGAAAAAGGGGGAATTGCATCCATGGAACTGTCCCACAGTGTGAGTCAGGAAAAAGGGGGAATTGCATCCATGGAACTGTCCCACAGTGTGAGTCAGGAAAAAGGGGGAATTGCATCCATGGAACTGTCCCACAGTGAGAGTCAGGAAAAAGGGGGAATTGCATCCATGGAACTGTCCCACAGTGTGAGTCAGGAAAAAGGGGGAATTGCATCCATGGAACTGTCCCACAGTGTGAGTCAGGAAAAAGGGGGAATTGCATCCATGGAACTGTCCCCACTGTATGAGTCAGGAAAAAGGGGGAATTGCATCCATGGAACTGTCCCACATTGAGAGTCAGGAAAAAGGGGGAATTGCACCTGTGGAACTGTTATCTGACATAAATCAATGCTTCTCGTAGAGAAAATTAGATTTTAAAAAACTGCTTCCCCACACCTGACACACACACAGTCAATTCTTGGCCAGAGTATTTGATGAAGAGTTTTGAGACAGAACGTCTATTGCAGTTTGAAGGAGAAATCGAGATGGCCTGTTTATTCAGGATATACGCTCAGCTCCCCTCACCACTTGTAACGCACTGTGAGAATTTGTGGCAGTTCAGCTCCCCTCCCCTCCCACCCCCCAAAAGAGGCTGCAATTGCATGACAAACTTTCAAAGCAAGTAAGCAGAGGGCACTTGGACTGGAGGAACAAAAAAACAGATGAAACTTCAAAGTGTTTAAAATAAGAGAGATATATGTGAACTAATGAAAGGTCTGAGGTCAATGCTTGGCTTTAATTCCATTCCAAACTCAGTCATCGTCACAAAACAGCAGCTAGTTCTTTATCCAACTACCTCTGTCATTTATCTCTCTTATCTCTCATTGTCTCCACCTTCTACTGGTAGTGGCATTTATTTTTAAGAAAGACTTATATTTGTATTTCTCAGAAACAACAGTAATTTGCTGTTATATAGTGCCTTTAATGTAGAAAATATCCCAATGTGCTTTAGGGAGGGGGAAGGGAAGAAAAAGAATACTTCACAAACAATGAAATGCAATGACTTGTTATTTAGGCAAATGCAGCAGCCACTTTGCATACAGCAAGATACCGCAAACAGTAATGTGATGAATGAGGGTGTTGGTTTAAGGAGGAACGGAGGCCTGGACACTAGGATCATAGGATCAGTAGGATCTTTAATATCCACCTGAACCACTGGAATAGGCACTTTGGCTTTGTTATGATATCTCAACAGAGGACAGCAATTCTAAAATGCACCACCTTCCTCACCGCCCCCCTTCTACAGCAGAGTGCAATAGTGTAACATTTTTCAATTTCCGACACTAGCCATCCTGTGGCCTCCCAGAATGAAACTGTCACTTAGTGCACTCGCTCCACTGAGACCCAGTGGAAAAGGTGTCATGAACTGGAGCAATGTGGTGTTGATTCCAGTATAACAGCTGGAGATGACAACGCCCTACAATACCAATGCAAGTCATGGGGAGCATCGAGACTGCTCTACCTACCAGTACGAGTCCAATGTGTAAACATTTTCAACTAATCAAGAAATGATGATTAGATCTGGAATTTTATTGAATATGGCGTGTATACAAAGCCGGAAAAGATAATGGATATCGTTTGCTATCAGCAACATCCAGTGATTATTTTACAGTGTCATTTGTGGACAAACTCAACTGCCTTGCAAATGAAGGTGAAGAAACCATCCTTTGCTTTCACATCTATCGAACTAGCCATTGAAACAGCAAACGGAATTCATAGACTTATCCGTGACAAATGTATTGCTGCATACAACTTAAAGACAAAAAGGGTTAGCGACACCAAATTTTCATTCTTTTAGCTTGTGTTGAGTGGGGAGGAGTTGTGAAAACGTGCCCCTGAGCCAGCAAGGGGAAAATAAATCAGCCAGGGTGCCCGTTGCTGGTTGCCATCCAGTGACCTTCTGCAGGACAGTGTGCATTTGGGGATGTCTACTAAGGAGAGGTTTGAGTTGGCTGAGATGCCCTCCAACTGTTGAATAGCTTGTTGACACTCAATGTCAAGACTCACACTTGAAGAGTCACCATTTAGCCAAAATATCCCAGGGGGTCAGCCTCGGTAGCACAGTGGTAGCACTCTCGCCTCCGAGTCAGAAAGTTATGGGTTCAAGTCCCACTCCAGAGACTTGAACACAGGAGTGCTACACTACTGGAGGTGCCATCTTTCGGATGAGATGTTAAACCAAGGTCCCGTCTGCCCTATCAGGAGGATGTAAAAGATCCCATGGCATTATTTCGCAAAAGAGCAGGGGAGTTCTCCTCGGTGTCCTGGCCAATATTTATCCCTCAACCAACATCACTATAACAGATTATCTGGTCGTTATCAAATAGCTGTTTGTGGGACCCTGCTCTGTTTAAATTGGCTGCTGCATTTCCTACATTACAACAGTGACAACATTTCAAAAATACTTCATTGGCTGTAAAGCGCTTTGGGACAGCCTGAGGTTGTGAAAGGTGCTATATAAATGCAAGTCTTTCTTTTCTTTTGCTAGTGATACCTATGGAACTGTACCCCAGCGATTTCTGAAGTGGGGTGGGGGAGAGGAGGAGGGAGAAAGTTTTTAGTAGAGTGGGACTTGAACTAATGCTGTGTTTCAACAGGCCAAGGAGTTGTTTTTTTTTTCATCCTCTGGGAAAAAACTCACATTAAAAAACAGCTTGGTCAACAAAGGAGGCAATTCGATTTTGAGACAGTTGAAAGAACAGTTTATCTCTCTCCAAGGACAAAAGCTTTTTTTTAAAAGCCAAAAGCCTGGTCATTTAATGCAAAACGTTATCCTGTAATTTGTACCCAAAACACCCAAAAGGAAACCCAATACTTTTCCTAGTAGGTAGCCTTTCCAGACAGACTTGTCATTATACCATTTCTAATTTGTCTATTTGTGACTGAGTCAAACTGCATTCTCTCACCGCCCAAAGCCTACAACAAATCACTTCTAATTGCATCTTCACTCTGTCACAGTTTCTATGGCAGTTCTATGTCCTGCCCATCCGCTGCAATGCCGCAGGTATTAGACAGTTCACCCGACACCTTCACAGTACAGACCCATTAATCAGCAGACCTCCCACCTTTATTCTGCATATTTCTTTCGCATTCATCCAATTATTTTCCACAACTACATTACATGGTAGTTCTTTTCTTGTTGACATCTTCATTTTTTGCTCCAATTTTCATCCCATCTCTTCTGAAAGTGTTGACTCCGGCTGGGGTATTGTTCCACTGCTCTGGCAACTTGTTGGTGCCTCGTTCAAATGGTTATTCTTAATTTGGGGCAATCACAGCCAAGCCTGTCCCTCTCCTGACATCCACAAACATATTGGGCCCGATTTTACCAGGCCTCCGGGTTTCCGGCGGGTTGGGTTTCGGGAGCGTGGTCAACACGCTCGGTGAAATTAGTGGGTTGCCCGCACGATCGTAGCAGGCAACGCACTAATTGGATCCAATTACCTGCTCCTCCGGGCTCCGCGCTGCTGGTCTGCGCGTCGGGCGGGCTGCGCATGCGCAGTACGATCTGTCAGCTGGAGGCTCTCCAGTTAAAGGGGCAGTCCTCCACTGACAGATGCTACAACCAATAGAACACATTACAGCATGGAGCAGCCCAGGGGGAAGGCTGCTCCCAGTTTAATGATGCCTCACCCCAGGTATCATCAGATGGGGTGAGGAGGAGGGGGTGGACAGAGCTCTTCCACCCGGTGGGCGGGAGGAAGCGGCCTGCCTCTGCCACCAAGAAGGCCTGGCTCGAGGTGGCAGAGGATCTCACCTGCACCACCAACATATCGCTCACCTGCATACAGTGCAGGAGGCGCTCCAATGACCGCAGTAGGTCAGCCACAGTGAGAACACGTAGTCTTTCCCCTACACTCCGTCTGCCACAACACTGCCCCCACCCCACATCTCCTTCGGCACCGCCTACACCACTCTGTCACATCACCCCTCATACCCACTCAAACCTCATCCTCATCTTACCTGCACCTACTCACCTCGCGAGTACTCACCCCGCCACTAACACGCAACCCAATCCTCATATAATCTCATGGCTCTATCCCATACTCACCCTCTCGTGCATCTCCCTCACGGCCAGCCTCACTCAACCTGCCACCACCTGTGCTGCAGCCACAGGGCATGCATCACATATGTGCAGTAGGCAGCGTAAGGCAAACGTGTCGTGAGCATGAAGGGGATGCACAAGAGTGTTTGAGGGTTTGTCATGGGTGTTACCTATATTGAATTTCAGAACAACTCACATCACACATTATATTGGCACCACCACTGCTATGTCTCCGCGAATCCTGTCTGTTTTGTGCAATAATGCCCGCTCCTGGGTATCACTATGAGGACCCACCACTGATGCCACCCATTGTGTTACTGCAGAGTAGGTGCAGGTGTATTTGCAGGGCTCTTCCGCGCAGACGACTGAGAGACATCGGCGGTGTACCCGGCTGCACCCTGGAAGGATGCGGAGGAGAAGTTGTGGAGGGCAGTGGTGACTTTGGCAGCGACAGGTAAGCAGATGGTGCTGGGGCCAGCCAGGAGCAGCTCGGCATGAAAGAGGCTGCAGATCTCCATGACTACATGTCGAGTGAATCTGCGCCTCCGTGTGCACTGCTGCTCGGAGAGGTCCGGGGAGCTGCGCCTCGGTCTGTGGACCCTGTGGCGAGGGTAGTGCCCTCTGCGACGCGTCTCTCTCTGCGGTAGCCCTCCCTCCTGCTGTACAGGTGGATGTGTCACAGCACTCTGTTGTGGAGCTCCACGTGTCAGAGGTGGTCGGCGTGGATGGCGAGGCTGGCGATGTTGTGCGCCCTCCGAGGAGGTCATGACTGCAGCTACGGCGGCCCCCATCCGCGATATGTACATCTGAGGGGGTCCGCAAGGTAGGCACATGTCTCCGGACCCCGGGGTGAGTGTGCAGGTTGGTGACTTTGACCGTCAGGAGGGGGGTGGTGGAGGCCACACTTTGTCCCAAGTGACAGAGCGGCCTCCTGCAATGGGTGAGGGTCTCCCCCCCACCCCCCCACCCCTGTCAAATGGACCTTTGCAACTGCCACAGGCTGACGGCTGCAACACGTCCAGTTCAACTAGGACTGTTTCCCCCAGTGTGTGAAACAGTCCCATGTTTCTCCAAAATCACACACAGTCCCTTAATCAGGTCAGTTAATGACCTGAACAAGCGAAATAAATACACTCAAGTGGCATCCCGCTGGCTTTAATTGCCTGCGGGATTCCCACCAGCGGGGGCTACGCACGCACCCCCGCACGTCATCGGGGAACCCGGAAGTGGGCGGGATCGTGGCGCGATCCGGTCACGTGCCTGGATATCGGGATTTTCGGGGCCCCCCCGCTGGAAACGCACACGAAACCCGCTGGTAAAATCGAGCCCATTATTTCCAGTCGTGGTCACAGGATTAGGAATGGGTAACTTGTCTGATTTTTCCTCCCTTTCTAGCCTTGGTTCACCAAGGCCAATGGTACCCACTAACCAGTATTACCCCACCTTCCAAAAGCTGCCCTGATTGAAATTAGCTAAGGGTGCGTTTATACTACAACTTTAGTGTTGCTTGCTAAATAGTGATAGTCTTACTCTGCTTCAGTATGGCAGTGGATCGAGAGGAACTTAAGTGTGGTGTCAAATCGGATTTAAACATGAGCAGGAGGTTTACTGGACCTCCTGGGTACTTTTTAAACATACCTGCAGTTGATTTAAATGTTTAGGCAGCGTGGATGTTGCTGTCATACTCTCTAAACATCTCAATTTTAAATGTTTGAAGTGAAGCTCTCTACATATGCCTGGAGCCAAGCACATGGATGTAAGAACTGGAGTTCCGGCCAAGCAGTGTAAACAGCTCCTGGTCTGACAATTCAACATAATTGAGTGTGCACAGACCAAGTCTTGGTATATTAACCCACTTAATAAAATGCTAATTTATCCAACCAAACATTTTTGCAGAGAGGAATGGGAAATCTCTCTCTGCAGCTCTTTTCCTGATCTGCTCCCAGTTACTTTTCTCCCCCTTATTTTGTCTTTCTTTGTTGCACGGGGAGTATTAGTCACATAGAAAATTGTAGTTAATTGATGCACAACGGCTAGGAACTGCCTTCAGGTTTACCTCTAAGAAAGCTAATTTATTTTCTCCCGACTTTTTTTTTGAAAGACACCAGAAAGCAATCATAAATATTACATTCCACTTTCTCCTGGTTTCAAAAAAAAATTAAATTAAAAATGTTGATGGGGTGGTTTCCCACTTGTGTACTCACCAGCCCATGATTTGCCTATCCTTCATTTTATTGGAGCGGGAATTGGAGATGGGTGAGTTCAGAAGCGGAAAACTCCAGCCCTTATATTGGTGGAGCTGGGGAAGGCGATTATTTGCCAGGAGTAGTGTTATTATCTTTTGCAAGCAAAAAAAACTGGAGGGTGGCAGAATAGGGGGTGTGATTATGACTTGAGGTCTGATGTTTGCTTCTCTCTATTAACACTGATTTGTACCACTAGGATTTACACCAATACTGGTCTTGTTTCGGTCATTTTAATATTTTAAGTTTTCAGTGAGGAAGAGGTCACATCTTTTTGCACAGGCTTCCCTCACATCTGTACTTAAAGAATGTTCCTGTACTGGATCCTGGATAGAGTTGTTGTCACTGTATGTTTCCACTACTGCTGATGAAAATCCATTAAAACATAGAGTCCTAATAATCAACTGCCTCCATATTTAAGGGCAAATTCATCAATTCCACACTCCCAGTAGGCAGTTGTGCTGAATGGGAGCATAGATCGGAGAAAGGGCTACAACACTTCAGCACTGATTCTCTGATCCAGGTTCCTTTCAAGCTTGGCTCCTTACTGGGAGTGTGGCACCAGTGACTTTATCCTTATAAGAAAAACAAATAGAAGAAAAATAGGAGAAATATATTTTTGGTGTCTGATTTATATTTTAGATATTTCTATTTAGCGCACTCAAAAATAGGACTGACCAGTCCGAAACAGTTGAATGGCAATAGGCTACCCACGATTCAGTATGGAAGCACTTTTTAAAAGTAGAAATGTGAGGGAAGCCTTTATCCTCCCCCAACTCAATGAGAACTTGAAATATTCAATTGACTGTTACCAAACAATGCTCGTAATTGTGTAAAACCCAATGGTGCAAATTAACACTAACAGAGAGAGCTTCAACAATGTCTGAATGGGACTGGATTTGTCACTTCAAATATTGTTTCGGGCCTCGGATGTTTCACTCACTTCCTTCCCTCAGGCTACCCAAGTCTGCTTTAGTCATTTCTCACCTTACTATAGAATCAGTTGCTTACACTGCATGAACTCTGACCTCAGCCTTCCTGAATGCTCCTGGCTACGGCTGCCATGCGTTACTTCGAACTACCTGCACAGGATACACTGAACAATATTGAGCAAAGACCACAATGGAGACTTGAGGGGGGGGGGGGATAATTACTGTCCATTTCATTCTTTTGTCCACAATTCAAAGACTATCTCATTCAGCCTGAAATTACCTTCACAGCTCAGGTAAGAAACAAAAGTTAGGAAAGTTTGTGTGGCTTTTTTTGAAAGAAAAAAAAATCCGATTTAAAAATTCATTCTTCAGAAACTTGGGAGAATTAAACGGTCTAGGTGGCTTAAATACATAAATGGGGTCTATCAAAATTGTACATTAAATTGACAGTCTGTATATCAGATACTGTACAGACTGAATCTCTTTGTCTTGTTGAGATATAAATATTAACAATACTTTATATTGATAAGTTGTCATATGATTATATTCCACATTTTTAAAACTGGAGCAGGATGGGATTGCATGATATATGATCAATCACTTTCATTTTTCTATCTGTTTTTTTCCCCCTCCTCTCTAAACTGGGGAATGGGACTAAGTGGAGAGTATTCCTAAGTGTTTAGAGAGCCAGTGCAGCTGTGATGGGCCAAATGGTCTCCTTCTTTGCTTCAAAATTCTGTTATTCTAATGCTTACCTTTCTATTCTCCTAAATATGGCGACACATGGTGCAACACAGTTCAACAGGTACCAGTACCCAAGTGTGAGTGAGGTCCTTTTAGGATCGAAGTGGCTCCAAGATGAAGGATGGAAATAATACAAACTTCTTTGGTAGACTTAGTGATCCAATACCTGAGCCAAGAAGTACTCCAGGGCACTTTTGATGATTGACCAGCCAGCTTGGCTTAGTGATGGGCCCAAGAGAGGTAGACCTGTTTGGCTGGGATTATTCCCTGTTGGCTCCAGATATCCCCACAAGCAAATGCCCTACTGAGTAGGCTGATCCTGCCTGGACATGCAGCAGGAAGCTTACCAGTTGTCTGTACTGGTGAGCGGCACAGTTTTAGTTGGTTGAACTCCAGAAGTACTCTTGCGCACACTTGGAGGTCGCTAAAGCCTGGTCTTAGCCAATCTGCGCTTAAACTCTCTAGACAGATAAGTGGGGTGTGTCTGTGGGGAGTGTGCACTCCACATTGGGCAAAGAGAAATGTTACTTGTAGTTTGATACGAGGACTCTTAATCATAGTGGTGGGACATCTGGTTGATTGAAAAAAAATACATAATGTGGTCAGTCTTTACGCGTGAGCCTGGCAACTGAGTTGTTGATAGGCTATTTGACTAAGTGGGAGAGTTAAAATCATAACCAAGTTTGGACCTATAATCTGATGTCCCCAAATGCACACTTCCAGGAGGCGTCACAGGGATCGGGATTAGGAACCCTGGCTGATTTTTCTTTCCCTAGCCATGAGACACAATTTGTCACATTCTCTCCCTGCTCACTGCCAGCAGTGTTCGGCTGATTTAGTACAGACAAAGGGTCATACCAGAACACAGTGCACTTGTCCACTGAGCTGGCAGCTCAGTGGACAAGTAGGGGAGACTAACCCCCTGCCCCCCCACTTCGAAGTGGAGGAGGGAAAGAAGTAATCAAAATTCAACATCAAAATTCTGTAACAATTTACACTTACACAGTGGAAGAAAAAGGAGGAATGTGGGGGGAGAAGAAAATCAAGACACAGCCAAAGAGATGGTTTTTAGGGGGCTTCTGAAGGCAAGGAGGGAGGTAGCAAAGCAAATTGGTTTTGGTAGAGAATCCCAGAGAGCAAGGATGTAATGACTGAAAGATGACTCATGGTAAATTAGGGAATAAACAGAAGTACTGAATATAAAATTATAAAATACTGTAGAAGGTGCAAAAATGATTTACAAGGATGATACCAGAAGTGAAAGCGTACAACTATCAGGAAAGACTCAACAGGCTGGAGCTTTTTTCTCTAGAAAAGAGGAGGCTGAGGGGTGACCTAATAGAGGTCTTTAAAATTATGAAGGGGTTTGACAGGATAAACATAGAGAAGATGTTTCCACTTGTGGGAAATCCAAAACTAGGGGTCATAAATATAAGATAGTCACTAATAAATCCAAAAAGGAATTCAGGAGAAATTTCTTTACCCAGAGAGTGGTTAGAATGTGGAACTTGCTACCACGTGGAGTAATTGAGGCGAATAGCATGGATGCGTTTACGGGTAAGCCAGATAAGTGCACGAGGGAGAAAGGAATAGAAGGATATGGTGATAGGGTTAGATGAAGTAGGGTGGGAGGAGGCTTGAGTGGAGCATAAACACTGGCATAGACCAGTTGGGCCGAATGGCCTGTTTCTGTGCTGTGCATTCTACGTAAAATATGAAAGCAGTGGAGCGGAGAGTGCAAGCTGGGACTTTACATTGTATGAGATTGGTCAGATAGATAAATAGTGTATAAGATGTTAATTGTATCCATGTGATTTATATCAATTAGTGTTAATGGTATTCAGGTGGTGGGCATCAATTGGGGTCTCTCTTGTATCCATTTATAGGAGGGAGCTTATGTAGGGGGTGCTGGGTGTGTAATGAGGATCTGAGAATAAAGGCTTGGAAGCAACTGAAGACTAGGCTCCAGTATTCTATCCTTCACCACCTGGTTATACAATTTATTACATACACAAAAAGCATACCAAAAATAGTGAGGAACCAGGGGCAAATGAGAGTGAGGAACTTAAAACAATTAATATCAGTAGAGAAAAAGTACTAGATAAACTAATGGGACTAAAAGCCGACAAATCCCGTGGACCTGATGGCCTACATCCTAGGATTCTAAAAGAGGTGGCTGCAGAGATAGTGGATGCATTGTTTATGATCTTCCAAAATCCCCTAGATTCTAGAACGGTCCCAGCGGATTGGAAGGTAGCAAAGGTAACACCGCTATTCAAGAAAGTTTGGAGAGAGAAATCAGGGAACTACAGGCCAGTTAGCCAGACATCAGTTGCCGGGAAAATGCTGGAATCCATTTTTATGGAAGTTGTAACAGGGCACTTAGAAAATCATAATATGATTAGGCAGAGTCAACATGGTTCTATGAACGGGAAATCGTGTTTAACAAATTTATTAGAGTTCTTTGAGGATGTAACTAGCAGGGTAGATAAAGGGGAACCAGTGGATGTAGTTTATTTGGATTTCCAAAAGGCATTCGATAAGGTGCCACATCAAAGGTTGCTGCGCAAAATAAGGGCTCATGGTGTTGTGGGTAATATATTAACATGGATAGAGGATTGGTTAACGGACAGAAAACAGAGAGTAGGGATAAACGGGTCATTTTCAGGTTGGCATGCTGTAACTAGTGGAGTGCGGCAAGGATCAGTGCTGGGGCCTCAGTTATTTACAATCTATATTAATGACTTAGATGAAGGGACAGAGTGTAATGTATCCAAGTTTGCTGACGACACAAAGCTAGGTGGGAATGTAAGCTGTGAGGAGAACACAAAGAGTCTGCAAAGGGATATAGACAGGTTAAGTGAGTGGGCAAGAAGGTGGCAGATGGAGTATGATGTGAGGAAATGTGAGGTTATTCACTTTAGTAGGATGCATAGAAAAGCAGAATATTTTTTAAATGGTGAGAAACTATTAAATGTTGGGTGTTCAGAGGGATCTGGATGTCCTCGTACAAGAAACACAGAAAGTTAGCATGCAGGTACAGCAAGCAATTAGGAAGGCAAATTGTTCAGGGCTTTGGTGAGACCACACCTGGAGTACTGCGTACAGTTTTGGTCTCCTTACCTAAAGAAGGATATACTTGCCTGAGAGGCGGTGCAGCGAAGGTTCACTAGATTGATTCCTGGGATGACAGGGTTGTCCTATGAGGAGAAATTAAGTAGAATCGGCCTATACTGTCTGGAGTTTAGAAGAATGAGAGATGATCTCATTGAAACATATAAGCTTCTGAGGGGGCTTGACAAGGTAGATACTGAGAGGTTGTTTCCTCTGGCTGGCGAGTCGAGAACTAGGGGGCAGACTCAGGATAAGGGGTCGGCCATTTAAGACTGAGACGAGGAGGAATTTCTTCACGCAGAGAGTTGTGAATGTTTGGAATTCTCTACCCCAGAGGGCTGTGGATGCTGAGTCATAGAATATGTTCAAGACTGAGATATAGATTTTTGGACTCAAGGGGATTCAAGGGATATGGGGATCAGGTGGGAAAGTGGAGTTGAGGCCAAAGATCAGACATGATCTTATTGAATGGCAGAGCAGGCTCGAGGGGCCATATGGCCTACTTCTGCTTCTATTTCTTATGTTCTTATGAGATGATAAAACGCTTAAATTTACTACTGTGCTTATTCCACTCCCCCTTCTCTACAACAGCTACTGCCCTCACCTGATGAGATCCTGTATCCTGCTGTTGTAGAGTTCACTCTGTGAAAGGTTATTTTTGGTTTCTTGCCCTGATGTCTTCAGTGTGCCCGCCTGGCTGTTGGCCGTGGGGAGATTGCTGGCTAAGCACCCAAGCACAGTGGCGCAGGTCTGCAGGAGTCCTGTGGTCAGCCCTTCGAACACCTGTTTGTTCACACTTTTTCCAAAGATGGCTTCGTCTTCAGCAGGTACGAAAAGCTACAAAATAAAAAAAAAGTTAGAAAAGAAAGACTTGCATTTATATAGTGCCTTTCACAATCTCAGGACATTCCAAAGTGCTTTACAGACAATGAAGTACTTTTGAAGCGTAGTCACTGTTGTGATGTAGGAAATGCGGCAGCCAATTTATGCACAGCAAGTTCCCACAAATAGCAATGTGATAATGATCAGATAATCTGTTTTAGTGATGTTGGTTCAGGGATAAATATTGGGCAAGACACCCACTCTTGTTCGAAAAACAGCGCTGTGGGATCTTTTACATTCACCTGAGAGGGTAGAAGGGGCTTCAGTTTAACATCTCATCCGAAAGCCAGCACCTCTGACAGTGCAGCACTCCTTCAGTACTGCACTGGAGTATCAACCTGGATTATGGAACGATTTGCTCCAAACCCAACAAGAGCTGCCAGCCGTCAAGCCGCCTTGAAATTTTTTAAAATGTAAAAGCACTTTTACACTTTATTGGAGTTTTGACCCTGATTTGACAGCGTGAACTTGTCTGCCTCTCGCCCTCTCTGACACTTGGGAGCAGTGCTCTGTAGCGCCGCTGGGCTCTGCTGTACAATACAGACGTCCAAAGTGCAAATGCGTGGGACCAGCCCGTGTTTACTGGCCTTTCTGTGTTTCTGTGATTCCTTTACACTGTGGAGTACAGCAGATGGAGAGAGAACTGCTTGTTTGCTGTTGATTCCACCCCTCTAATATAAAAACACTTCAAATCTAATACCAAAAAATCTAAAAGTTTTTAAAAACAGAATTTTATTTTCCTCTTACTTCTGTGTCTTGCAATATGAAGGCACTGAATATCTAGGTTTTCAATGCATTGTCAGAACCAGCAAAGCCAATATTAGAACTGGAACAATAATCCATCCCTACCCTCACCCTCCTTCTGGTTTTGGAGCTGGTAAAAGATGGCAAGACTAAACTCAAAAGTTCCTAGCTTACCAGTCCAATGAAAGCACATCACATTGTGTCAGCTTGGCTCTGTGATAGCACTCTCGCCTGAATCAGTAGGTCGCAGGTTCAAAGCTCCACTCCAGAGATTTGAGTGCATAATCTAGCCTGACTAGGACATGTTGCATTGTCAGAAGTGTTATCTTTTAGATGAGTCATTGTGGATGTACAAGATCTCTGAGCACCATTTGGAGAGGAACAGGGAGTTCTCCCAGTGTCTTGGGCGACATTCATCACTTAGCTAACGCCCAAAATCAGATTCATTGGTCATTTAGCTCATTTGTTGTTTGTAGGACCTTGCTGCGCACAAACTGTTTGCCTATATTAACAAATAATTTATAAAAAATAATTGTTTGTGAAGCACTTTGGGATGCCTTGAGAATGTGAAAGGCTCTCTCTATATGCAAGCTCTTACCTTCTAGTGTGACAAATTTAACAGGAGCATTTACACTGTATTTGCCGTGTAGTGCTGCTGCCAGTGTACACACAGTTTATCTTGCTGCAAGTGCTCAGGAATCTGCTCCACAACATAAATGGGGCAGAATCTAGAACCAGCAGCCAAGAAAAAACAGAACCATCTTTATTTAAAGTAGTTCTGTATATTCTAAAGATGTGGGTGTAAGCATTTACCGCTGAAGGGGCTTTTATATAGCTATGGTGGGACTGTGCCGTCTAGCACATTCGACAGCCCTTCCACAATCTAAACTGCCTGACCTACCCTGTCGTGGATCCCTCTGCCGACACCTTTCCCTGGGCCCCTGGAACCACTGTCGGAACTGCCTGCTCCATAGATCCAACCAACCTGCAGATGAATGGGGGCAGATTTCAAACTTAAAAATGGGAGGGCAATACATGGAAGTCCTTCCAGTGTTACCCCATCCCAGGAGCGAGCCATAATGCAAAAAGGGCCTCTGACCTACCTCTTAACATCAGGCTTTCAAAATCTGATAGTTTAATGGATGAACCTCTGCTGAATAGCAGAGCCAGCCGTAAGATTTTGCAGGGCCTCCTGCAAAGCTGTTTATGGATTCCTCCTTCTAGCCTACCCCTTTACACTCTGCCAAACATATAATTTTTACACGCTGTGTCCTTTATGTTTAAAGCATGTTATTTTTGAGCTTGATTAGTTATTCAGAGGCATCTGTGATTTTTTGCTTACATGTCTTAAATACTGCCTCACTAGAAATGTATGATAATGGGTATTAATATCAAAACCCTCCAAAGTACTTGCCCATAATAAAACTGTGATGAAAATGGCACCAAGTTCTTCCCCTTTCCCTAAACAACCTTCCATGGGGACAGTGCTTCTTCATGCTTTCCTTCAATGTTTCCATTTTGTTGATATGTACTTTAGTTCCATCCCATGACAGCTGCTTTGACATAATGTCCCTTTATTTCTTCTGCAGCTTTTCTGTTTGTCTTCACTAACTATATCATCTTAAAACTTTTTTTCCTCCTTTAACAGCTTCTCTTATTTCTCTTTCAAACATGGAACCTTTTTTGTGTGCTTCTTTTCCCCTGGTATCAATAAAGGCCATCTTGACTTTCCTTAATCTCAGTTAATCTTTATTCAGTCTTGTTTTGATCTTTCTTGATTTCCCTTGCAGTTTTACTACTCTCATTTGCAAGTTCACTTGGCTCTTCTCTAAATGAGCTGCTCTGCCAACATCCTCTGGACAGGGATAGAACTATTAAATCTAATAAAGTGCAGCACAAACAACAGAAAACTATATTGTGCAAGTACCTTGAATTGTAAATTGACACAGTATTGGCCATAGAATCATACAGCACAGAAGGAGGCCATTTGGCCCATCGTGCCTGTTCCGGCTCTTTGAAAGAGCTATCCAATTAGTCCCACTCCCCTGAAAATGTTACCGTTTCAAGTATATACCCAATTCCCTTCTGAAAGTTACTATTGAATCTACTTCCACCACCCTTTCAGACGGTGCATTCTAGATCATAACAACGCGCTGCGTAAAAAAAAATCTCCTCACCTTCCCTCGGGTTTTTTTTTCCAATTATCTAAAATCTGTGTCCTCTGGTTACTGACTCATCCTCCAGTGAAAACAGTTTCTCCCTATCTACTCTATCAAAATCCTTCATAATTTTGAGCACCTCTATTAAATCTCCCATTAACCTTCTTCGCTGTAAGGAGAATAATCCCATCCTTGCAGAAAGGCCACCACCATGAAGCTTAAGGGATCGAACCTATGGGTTCGGTTCATATTTTTTGACAAAACCCTAAAATGCCTATTTAGGCCTAAATTATGTAAAGCAGCTTCTTTAAGTTCATCTACTACTGCCTGAAGTTCATTTGGCATTTCTTTAAGTCTGTTTTTCCGTTCCTTGATTTTAATTAGCTGTCGGCTGCCTATTTCCAGTGCTCACATCTAAAGGTGTTTCTCTTTTCATCCTCCAATATTCTCTCCTCCTCTCCTGAAATCTCTGATCCTGACATGGTGTATTCCAATTCCTTGCCTAGAACAGATCTGTCCGCCATATTCAAAGAATAGTTTTACTTAAGGCCAGATTTCTTTGTTTCTTAGGCTATCATTTGTAATCAATTATCTACATGGCTGGTTGTCTGATTTTGTTAAATCTGAGCACCGATAGACTCGTTGGCCCTGGGGAGCGTCATATCGCAGTCCAATCCTGTCCTCACTAGACGTCCACAAGCACACTTTCCAGCAGCAGCCACTTCATAGTAATCGAGAGCAAGTATCTGAGCTGTGTTCTTTCTATCTCTAGTCCAGGATTATTGAGGCCAACTTTAGAAATATGTACTACTGCCCTGGTTAAGTTATGATGTGGAGATGCCGGTGATGGACTGGGGTGGACAAATGTAAGGAATCTTACAACACCAGGTTATAGTCCAACAAATTTATTTTAAAATCACAAGCTTTCGGAGATTATCTCCTTCGTCAGATGATTGAATGAAAAGGTTCTCAAATCGCATATCTTATACGATGTTGGGACAGCATCACACCAATCAAAAGGTGTCGTTGTTATTCAAACAGGCCAGTCACGGAGAACAGCACGTCCCAGTACACTCGATATACATTGTGTCTTTTACACAGGCAGGCAGAAAGAAACTTAAAATGGCAGAGAGAGAGAGAGAGAGAATTTTAAAAAACATATAAATTTTTTCCCCCTTTTTGCTGGTGGGGTTACGTGTAGCGTGACATGAACCCAAGATCCCGGTTGAGGCCGTCCTCATGGGTGCGGAACTTGGCTATCAACTTCTGCTCGACGATTTTGCGTTGTCGTGTGTCTCGAAGGCCGCCTTGGAGAACGCTTACCCGAAGATCGCAAGTTACCCAGTTTTCAGGAGAACAGCGTCCACGACACCACACAACCCTGCCACGGCAACCTCTGCAAGACATGCCAGATCATCGACACGGATACCACCATCACACGAGAGGACACCACCCACCAGGTACATGGTTCATACTCCTGTGACTCGGCCAACGTTGTTTACCTCATACGTTGCAGGAAAGGATGCCCCGGAGCATGGTACATTGGCGAGACCATGCAGACGCTGCGACAACGGATGAACGGACACCGCGCAACAATCGCCAAACAGGAGGGTTCCCTCCCAGTCGGGGAACACTTTAGCAGTCAAGGACATTCAGCCACCGATCTTCGGGTAAGCGTTCTCCAAGGCGGCCTTCGAGACACACGACAACGCAAAATCGTCGAGCAGAAGTTGATAGCCAAGTTCCGCACCCATGAGGACGGCCTCAACCGGGATCTTGGGTTCATGTCACGCTACACGTAACCCCACCAGCAAAAAGGGGGAAAAAATTTATATGTTTTTTAAAATTCTCTCTCTCTCTCTCTCTGCCATTTTAAGTTTCTTTCTGCCTGCCTGTGTAAAAGACACAATGTATATCGAGTGTACTGGGACGTGCTGTTCTCCGTGACTGGCCTGTTTGAATAACAACGACACCTTTTGATTGGTGTGATGCTGTCCCAACATCGTATAAGATATGCGATTTGAGAACCTTTTCATTCAATCATCTGACGAAGGAGATAATCTCCGAAAGCTTGTGATTTTAAAATAAATTTGTTGGACTATAACCTGGTGTTGTAAGATTCCTTACACTGGTTAAGTTCAGCTAACTTAGCACAGACCAAAGATGAAAGCTAGGACCTTCATCAGTACAGCGCAGCTTCACAATGAGAAGTCCATTTGCCAAATGAGCCATCAGAGGAATATCTGAAGCTGTTTAAAGTTGTTTCTCTGTCCCTATTAACATGTCCTTCTGAACACGGTTTAAGCCCTCCTACCATTAAGGCATTTCCAGTGGGTTCTCTCTAAGCCCCCCCTAATTGTGTGTTAAATATGCTGAAAAAGTTTCAATCCCATATTACTTGTCAGTTCATTTCGATTGAGCGTCTTTCAAATCAGTGGCTAGTTGGCTTTGCAATCGTCAATCATTGACCAAATTACAAATGTGAACCATTTAACAATCCGTTACCATGGCAATATAACCAACAGATAGTATAATGTACATCAAGATTGTCCAGCTGGTTTTCACTGTTCTTTAGACTGGCTCGCAAGACCTATCACTTAAGATGCCTGATTCTTTCTCTCAGACACCTTAACATAATTTCTCCCCATTCCTCTTTTATGACCTTAATAAGGTAGAGACTTGTCTCTTTCGTATACAATGAGAAGCATCTGTTCCAAAAACATGCAGATCCTTTATGTTTGGGATGATAATCCAGCTGCAAGCCCTCCTTTAACATTTTATGATCTGTGCTTCATCTTAATGGTTTCACTCTTTAGCTTAAAGGGGGTGGGGAATAAAAGGTATCTTAAAAAGGAGATGCTAGAATGTAGGGTGAAGTACTTGAATTGCCAAGTACTTATCCCTTATGTACTTGCTAGTAAGACTTGAAAGGAGAAATTTAAAAAAAATGTACAGACTCCAAACAATGCAGAACGCATCAGTTACTTGAGGATCCCACTGCATTAGTGAAACACATATTTGTGAAACACATGTATGTGCTTTAATGAAAGATTGATTTTCACAACTTTATGGGACAACTCAACTGCTGACTGCTTTTGTAAAGACATTAAGTAATGCTACAGGACACATTTGCCCTTAGTGATGCTCCTCTTCAAATATTGACAGAAGGATTACTTAAGAGTTCAATCCTTGCTATTAAATGGAAACAAAAACACAGTTTTCAACATGACTTTTGATGAGTAGAATGTTATTGTATTTTTTTTTACAAAGTACTCTCCAATTATCTATTTGAAAATATATAATTGTAAGATATATAAATAAATCTCTCAACTCTGGCCCTCTACCTTTCATGACACTTTTGTTGTGTGGGCCTACTTTACGGTTCTCCTCTGCCTTTAACGCCTTTGTTCTCACTAAATCTCTTGTCGTCTCCCAGCCCAGGCTATTCCCTCAGTGCAGTCCCCAATTTCGTTCCCTCAAATCAGAGGGCCACAAACCTGAGCACATATTTTAATGATTTGGACGTAAATGTAGGGGGCATGATTAAGGAGTTTGCAGATGACACAAAAATTGGCCGTGTGATTGATAGTGAGGAGGAAAGCTGTAGACCGCAGGAAAATATCAATGAACTGGTCAGATTGGCAGAAAAGAGGCAAATGGAATTCAATCCGGAGAAGTGTGAGGTAATGCATTTGGGGAGGGCAAACAAGGCAAGGGAGTACACAATAAATGGGAGGATACTGAAAAATGTAGAGGAAGTGAGGGACCTTGGATTGTCTGTCCACAGATCCCTTAAGGTAGCAGGACAGGTAGATAAGGTGGTTAAGAAGGCATATGGAATACTTTCCTTTATTAGCCGAGGCAAAGGATATAAGAGCAGGGAGGTTATGCGGGAACTGTATAAAACGCTGGTTAGGCCACAGCTTGAGTACTGTGTACAGTTCTGGTCACCACATTACAGGAACGATGTAATTGCACCAGGGAGGGTACAGAAGAGATTTACGAGGATGTTGCCAGGACTTCAGAATTTTAGCTATGAGGAAAGAGTGGATAGGCTAGGGTTATTCTCTTTGCAACAGAGGAGGCTGAGGGGTGATTTAATTGAGGTGTACAAAATTATGAGGGGCCTAGATAGAGTGGATAGGAAGGACCTATTTCCCTTAGCAGGGAGGTCAATAACCAGGGGACATAGATTTGAAGTAATTGGTAGAAGGATTCGAGGGGAGCTGAGGAAAAATGTTTTCACCCAGAGGGTGGTAGGGGTCTGGAAATCACTGCCTGAAAGGGTGGTAGAGCAGAAATCCCCAACTCATTTAAAAAGTACCTGGATGTGCACCTGAAGTGCCGTGACCTACAAGGCTACAGACCAAGTGCTGGAAAGTGGGATTAGGCCAGTGTGGACACAATGGGCTGAATGGCCTCCTTCTGTGCTGTAAATTTTCTATGATTCTATGATTCACATCTGGCATACACCTTGTCAAGCACATCAAGTTTTACCACGGCTTCGCTCTCATCATTCAAAACCTTGTACTACTCCAGGATCATCGTGGACTGCATCATTTCTCCATCTATTCTGCCATTGCCATTTTTCTTAAAACATAAACATTTTTTATGTCAATTAAGTCCTGTCATATTGTGCGTCCTTGCTGCTAGGTCAGTTCAGTGATATCACAGATCCACGCCCCATTGATTTCAATGGAAGTTGAGACTTTTGCTAGCTTGAGGGCAGACCTAGAGCCATTTCCTCCAGTTAAATACTGGGAAGACCGAAGGTATTATCTTAAACCCACACCTTCGCTATCGATTCCATCACTCTCCCCAGCCACTGTCTCAGTTTGAACCGGATTGTTTGCAACCTTGACATCCTATTCGACCCCACATCTTCTCCAACACACATACTGCCTACTTTCACCTCTGTAACACTGCCCGCCTCCACCCTACCTCAGCCCTTCTGCTGCGGAAACACTCATCCAAACCTCTGTCACCTCGAGACTCAACTGTTCCAATGCTCTCCGGGACAGCCTTTCATCCTCCACATTCTTTAAACTTCAGCTCATCCAGAACTCTGTGCCTGTATTATATCCCACAGCAAATCCTGCTCATTCATCACTGCTGTCCTCGCTGACGTACATTGGCTCTCGGTCTCCCAATACCACCAATTTAAAATTCTCATCATCGTGTTTAAAGCCTTCATGACCTTGCCCTTCCCTATCTCTGTTACCTCCTCCAGCCATGCAATCACCACCAGAACTCTCCATCCCTGGCCTCATGTGATTCCCTGCCTCCCTTTGCTCCACCATTGGCCGAGCCTTTAGTTGTCTAGGCCCTGTGCTCTCTCCCTAAAAGAGAGCATTGCAGCAACTCGCCAAGGCTTCTTCGACAGCACCTCCCAAACCTGCGACCTCTACCACCTAGAAGGACAAGGGCAGCAGGCAAATGGGAACAACACCACCTGCACGTTCCCCTCCAAGTCACACACCATCCCTTCTTGGAAACATATCGCCGTTCCTTCATCGTCACTGGGTCAAAATCCTGGAACTCCCTACCTAACAGCACTGTGGGAGAACCTTCACCACACGGACTGCAGCGGTTCAAGAAGGCGGCTTACCACCACCTTCTCAAGGGCAATTAGGGATGGGCAATAAATGTTGGCCTTGCCAGAGATGCCCACATCCCATGAACGAATTTTTTAAAAAATCCATCTTTCCACATCGCTCTCCTCTTTTAACACCCTCTGTAAAAACCATCTCTTTGACCAAGCTTATGAAGACCCCTCTGAATATCTTCTTTTTTGGCTCAGCATTCATTTTTGTCTGATTACGCCTCTATGAACACCTTGGGATATATTTCTATGTTATAAGGTGTTGTATAAATGAAAGTTGTTGCGTCTGACCACCTGTTGGGCTGGGGAATGCAGTGGGCCTCTGCTGAGGTTAAAAAAGACATATTCCCATAATAAATCTATATTTTGAATATTTCCTTAGACTTTCCTTCCCTTTTAAGTACATTATTACACACTTCTTTGGTTAGGGCCGGACAGCTGTATATTTGGCAGGCAGCCAACTGCCTGAGTTTAAAGGATAGTTTTATTTAAGGCCAGATTTCATTGTCCCTTAGTCTATCATTTGTAACCAGTTAGCCACAATGTTAGTTGGCAAATTTCTTTTAAAGGAAGAATTAAAAAAAGTAAAACAAGAAATTAATTAAATATATGTGGGGAGAAGAAGCTGAGCGCACTCTATTTCTTGGACAGGTGTCAGCATTAATAACAGCTGTAGAATTCCAATGATATTGCTGCTTTCAGAACTAATAGTACTGCAGGTTAGCTGGAGGGAGCTGGGGTCCAAATATCTCCCACCCTTAGGTAACAGCGAAATTGAAGGCTATTAAAAGATGTAGAAAAGCTGTAATTAAAATTAATATAGCCATTCCACAGAATAAAAAGGAATTCATGTTGCTCTAAACATATGATACTATAATAATTAGTATATGAAGAGTCATGAGTTCATCATGACTCAGTCTAAATGTGTCCATCATGCCTTTCTTACTGGTCCCTGAAAAATCTGAGCCAAATCAAAGAAAACATTTTACCACTATCCACTAACTTTACTTGTCTCTCACAAACTTCTTCCGACTCACCATATGCTGCATGCATCAAGGCAGAGCCACTAACATGACACAATATATTACATTTGTCTATGTAACAGTCACTACACTTCAAAGTAGCCCATCGCACTGCTGATACTCAGTGTAAACGCCAGATGAGGAAGTCTCGCTTGATAAATCAAAATTCCTAATCTGGTGTATCTGGGATCCACTGTTCAATCTGCAGACGCTCATTCAGGGAAAAAAAGGTCTCGTCAGTCATCAAAGAAACTCACTGCAAAAAATGAGATGATATTCTGGTTGCCTTCTTCGCTATTGAAGGACGAATGACTACGACACTTCAAAGTAATTAATTTTGAGACAGTTTTCACGATAAGGCGCTATATAAATGTACTGGTAGCAGCTTTCCAGCTTACATTTCCTAATAATGTAGAAGTAATAATGTACAGATGAAAACATTATCACCAACTGCAATTCAGTTTGGATCTTTCAACACAACTGATGTTTACTCTGCTCTTCTGATTTGTTGTTGCTTGTCATGCCTTGGGGAAAGATAGTTTCTTTAAAAATAACTCTAAAGAGACTTCATTTATTACTGCACATTGAAGGTTGTGTACAACATCTACCCAACAATGCTTTAAACACCCTTGATTAGATCTGTCAGGCTTACAAATATCAGTGGAATCCGCCAACACTTGAAAGCAGAGAACATGAATCGAAATACATTATTCACAACCTGTGATCGTGTGTTGATGGGCAAAATTCACTGTGGCAAGCCCTTTTTCCTGTTGGACAGCCAATATTAAGTGAGAAAACTATTTCATTGACTTGTGATACATAAGATATGTTAACATTCCATTCAGACAGCATGTCTGGATACTTTGTTGGACCAATACAATACTTGATCCTAAAGACTATTACCCTCCTCTTAAAATTCACATCGTTAGTTCACAGGTCAGAGCAATACCAAAAATTTTGGGGAGTGAATTTCTGTAGGAGTCTCCTGGTCGTCCGCCGTAACTTTGGTGGAAGAGCTGTGGAAACCTCGGAAAAATGGTGCAAACAGAAATTTACCCCCAGTTGTCAGATGGCCATCCAGCTCAATGGCTTAGCCACCTGGCTATAAACTTTTAACGGACTCATAAATATTGCAATTACATTTGTGAATTGTTCAATTCACACTATCATCAACAAATTAAGGGATCTAATGATCACACACTTTGGCTATATAACTAAAATTTAATTCTAAGTACTGTTAAAGAGAGAGTCTCTATCACCCTACGACACCCTCCAAGGGAATTTGAGTTCTGAGGTCAAATTCGCACTGTCACGGATTTCTGCAATTGATGACTCACTAGCACATTGTTTTTGATACCATGTACTAATAAAGAAACATTTTCTGCAATAATAGCTGATGAAGATTGGCTACTAGATGGTAGGATATATCGGCGGACCCATATTCCAACACAAGTAATTGCTTTCAGGAGAGGAAGTGGCAAAATTGGAGAGGGTGGAAAATGAGGACAAAAATAGGAAAGTTTCATTCACGATAACTCTAAATATTCTCACTGCAACTTTTTAAACCTCAGAGCATGATGTGACTTCAAAGTAAACGGATAATATTGTGTGTGTTCTTTGATTAAGTTCATATGCACCAGCCAGCACCAATAATATTGTTGTCTGCAATCTTTAGTCCTCCGTCTCAGTTTCACCCAAATTGTTTCTTTTATAAAAGGACCAAGTCACAGTGTATTAAAACTGAACTAAAAAGATGCAGAAGAACAAGAATGTCTTCCACTTTTATAGTCCTATAAATAAATTCCTAAGATGCTTTACAAGGCAGTTAGGGGAAGAGAAAAAATCCTTTCATTTATGATTGTGTTTTTGGTGATATGTTGGCCAGGATATTGACATCAGAAAAGGCAAATGTGACTTCAGGTAATGTCACATTTAAAGGAAAGAACTTCCAGCATGTAGGACTGCTTTAGTACTGTACTGGATTGTCAGCCTGGAATACACACTCAAACTGTGGTGTAGGACTTGCATTTGCCGCCTTCTGACCCAGAGTTGAAGAGAGTTTCCAGATGAAACAAGCTGACTTTAATGTCACCTCTCTATTTACAGACCAGTTACAAGGAGATTCTTACGTGGATGGTGATCATTTATAAGCACTGCCTAATTCAACATGTAACTAGGTAAGATATACCAGTGATTGCCCATTTGCAATCCAGGCCCATTAATACATGGAGGCAAATAAGTCAAGAGTGGAATTCAAGGCTGTTTGCTGAGGACTCCAAAGGTTTGCTGAAGTGATTAACCATGGCGTCTGGGAACTGAAGGTATAAATAGCATCAACAAAATAAATTCACTAACTCTCAGAAAAAAGATCATTCCAACTACATTCAAAGAGGTGAATACAAATAAAGCAGGAGCAACTGGTTATATATTCTAGATAAACAAACAAAGAACATTTTTGTTTCTTTGCAATCATTAAACCTTTATATAATTTAAATAAATAATAACAACTTGCATTCATATAATGTAGTAAAACGTCCCAAGGCGCTTTACAGGAGCGTTATCAAATAAAACTTGACACTGAGCCACATAAGGAGATATTAGGACAGGTGACCGAAAGCTTGGTCAAAGAGGTAGGTTTCAAGGAGCACCTTAAAGGAGGAGAGAGGGGTAGAGAGGCGGAGAGATTTAGGGAGGGAATTCCAGAGCTTAGGACCTAGGCAGCTAAAGGCATGGCCGCTAATGGTGGAGCAATGAAAATCAGTGATGCGCAAGAGGCCAGAATTGGAGGAGTGCAGAGATCCTCCAATTGGAGTTGGAGGAGGTTAGAGATAGGGAGGTGCCAGGCCATGGAGGGATTTGAAAACAAGGATGAGAATTTTAAAATAAATTTGGTTGCAGAAGACTGATACAGCACTTCAGGACTCAACTTTCTCCTTAAAACAGCTAACCTGCAAAATGGTTGTCATAGCTGAAGTGTGACAGTCATCTTCAGGAAGAATTTTAATAAAATCTGTATTGTTTGGTGAGGCAAAATGCACTGATAAGTCACTATCAAACTCCTCCTATGGCAGAGTCTTTCAGAGATGCATGTGGGATGACACAGCCTTCTCCCTCATATATCCCAGGGAACCAGGGCCCATGGTTTCTTAAGTATCTCAAAAACAAACATTAAAAGTCTATCCTATCTGAGTTTATGGAATCAATTGTGTAGGACCTACAGACAGTCAGTGGGAAGTATTCAAAGAAGCATTTGGTATGATACAAAACCAGCACCTACCCCTAAAAGATAAATGCTCCACTTGAATAGTTAAGCAACTATGGTCAACAAAGGCGGTAAAAGACAGTATCAAGCTAAATGAAAAGGCTTACACATATGCAAGAAAAAGTGGAAATCCAGCGGATTGGGAGAGCTATAAAAAGCAACCAAGGGCTACAAAGAAAGTAATAAGAGGTGCACAAAGGGAATATGAAAAAAATTGCAAGGGATATCAAAGCTAACAGCAAACATTTTTATAAATATATTAAGAGATAGACAATGGTTAAGGGGAATGTGGGCCCATTAGAGACGGATGTAGGCGAGACAATAATGGATAATAAGAAAATGGCAGACTTGTTAAATGAATACTTTGCATCCGTTTTCACAGTGGAAGAAGAGGACAAAATACCAGTGGTACAAGGGAACCTAAAAATAAGTCACAGGAAGGAACTTAGTGGATTTAATATGAGTAAAAAAAAAATGGTAATGAAGAAAAAATATGGGACATAAGACAAAACTCCAGGACCTGATGGACCTCAGGGTACTAAAAGAAATGTGAGAAAATTGCAGATGCGTTAGTCATAATTTTCCAAAGCTCTCTAGATTCAGGAATTGTGTCTTTGGATTGGAAAATTGCAAAAGTCACTTCTTTATTTAAGAAAGGAGGGAGAGAGAAACCAGTTAACTACATCAATTGTGGGGAAGTTACTGGAATCTATCAGAGTGACTGAGCACTTGGACTCAACTAAGTGAGAGAGCAAAACTATGGTGGATGGAGTTCAATGTGGAGAAGCATGTCATTCACTTTGGATCTGAGAAAGACAAATCGGAATATTTTCTTAATGGTGAGGGACTAGGAGCTGTGGTGAAGCAAAGGGATTTAGGTGCCCATCTACACCAAAAACTCGTGCACAGATACAAAAATAAATCAAAAGGCTATGGAATGTTGGCCTTTATATCATGGGGATTGGAATTCAAAAGTGAGGAAGTGATGCTTCAGTTGCCTTAGTCAGACCCCATCTGGAGTACTGTGTACAGGTTTGGGCACCGAACCTCAGGAAAGATATGTTGGCGTTGGAAGGGGTTCAGCGCAGATTCTACAGAATGTTACAGGGGCTTAAAGGGTTACATTACGAGGAGAGGTTGCATAAACCTGGCTTGTATTTCCTTGAGTTTAGAAGGTTGAAGGGTGAACTAATTGAGATATTTAAAATGATTAAGGGATGCAATAGGGTAGATACAGAGAGACTATTTCCTCCGATGGGGCAATCCAGAACAAGAGGGCATAATCCTAAAATTAGAGCTAGGCTAATTAGGAGTGAAATCAGGAAGCATTTTTTCACACAATGGCTACTGGAATTCTGGAACTCTTTCTCCTCCAAAAGGTTGCAGATGCGGTCCAATTGAAACTTTCAAGCCTGAAATTGAAAGATTTTTGTTGGGTAAGGGTATCAACGGATATGGAACAAAGGCAGATAAATGGAGTTGAGGTACAGATCAGCCATAATCTAATTGAATGGCAGAACAGGCTCGAGGGGCTGAAAGGCCTGCTCCAGTTCCTATGTTTCTATGACCTGTGAAACAAGCTTTGGCTGTCGCAAACCTGTTTGAGTGGTTGCCAGTGAATACCACAAAACTGCTCATACTTTCGTGAAAATTGGTACTAAATTGGCGATCTCACTTGTCCATAAAAATGGTAAGTGAGAGATGGAAATGTCATACTAATGCTCTTCTGAAATTGCAGGTTGACGCACACTGTCAAGACTGTACCTGGTTCATGCTGTACCCGAGTTAGGGGTGCTCAATGCTGACATTGGGTGGCAAAAATGGAAGTGTTCCACTCTCCAGCACAGGCATCTTTCACCTCCATGAACACAAATATTTAAGGTTAAAGCATTTTATCACCTCAAGGATCGACTTCGCCAACTGTCTAATTGGCCTCTGCTTCGACTCATTCAAAATACTGCTGATTGCATTTTCATCCATATATACTTGTGTTCCCATGGCCGTCATCCTCTTCAAGCTCCTTGTGCCCAATTCAAGATTCTCGTTCACTTTCAAATCCCTCCTTAGCCTTGCCTTGTCCTAACTTAGAGATCTGCTTATGACTTGAGACTTGATTTTAGGATGGCCGAGCGGGTGCGTTCGTGGAAGGGGGCTCTGAAAATTTGGGATTCCTGGGGCGGGTCCAGAGCCCGGCTCCAACCGGACCACTTCCGGGTTCCCCAATGACGCGCTTAGATGCGTGTGCAGCCCCCGCATGTGGGACTCCCGCCGGCAATTAAAGTCGGCGGGATCCCAATTAAACCAATTATTTTGATACTTCAGGTCGTTAGCAGACTAAATTTCACCAACTTGCAACCTCAACCCCGGTGTGCAGACACATTTACCTACCTTGTGGACCCCCTCAAACGTACATCTTCTGGATGGGGGCCGCTGTAGCTGCAGTCATGACCTCCTTGGAGGACGAACAGCATCACCAGCCTCGCCGTCTACCTCTGACACGTGGAGCTCCACAACACAGTGCTGTGACACATCCACCTGCACAGCAGGAGGGAGGGCAACCGCAGAGAGATGCGTTGCAGAAGGCACTACCCTCGCCACAGGGTCTACAGACCGAGACTCAGCTTCCTGGACCTATCTGAGGAGCAGTGCATACGGAGGCCCAGAGTCACTCGACATGTAGTCGTGGACATCTGCAGCCTCCTTGATGCCGAGCTGCTCCCGCTGGCCCGAGCACCATCTTCCTACCTGTCTCTGTCAAAGTCACCACTGCCCTCAACAACTTCTCCTCCGGATCCTTCCAGGGTGCCACCGGGGAAATCGCCAGCGTCTCTTAGTCGTCTGCACAAAAGAGCCCTGCAAATACACCTACACCCACTCTGCAGTGACACAATGGGTGGCATCAGGTGTGGGTCTTCATGGTGATCCTCAGGAAAGGGAATTATTGCACAAACCGGACAAGATTTGCAAAGTCGTGGCAGTAGTGGTGATAACAAATTTTAGTGTGCTTTGCAAAACAAACGAAAGCAAATCAAAAACATGACATTCTGTCACACACCCTTGTGCATCGCCTTTGTGCTCACAAAACCTTCGCCGTACGTTTACGGGAACCCCTACGTGGTGCTACTCCTGTGGCTTCAGCAAAGGTGGTGGCAGGTTGCTTTTGTCCATGCCCTGACCGTTGAGATGCTTTGCGCGAACGCCCTCTGGGCCCCTCCAAAGACTGCTCCACCTGCACCTGTGCAGGGGCAGACTCGGCCACCTGGAGAGGAGGCATCATTGCAGGTACTGGTTGAGAGGGGGGCAACAGGTGAGACGTGGGAGCGCTTTGAGTGGCGTCCCCACTTCCATGTCCCCTTTCGCCATCATCCCTCTCCTGGACCTTCTGGCATCTCTTCTCCTATCAAGGCAAAACACAGAGAGGCGTGATTGAGTGATGGTTGCATAGTGACCCGCTGCATGCATTGGTGTGGGCGGGGGTAACCGTGAGGGAGATGCATGGGAGGGTGCGTGTGAGACATAGCCATGAGATTGTATGAGGATCGAGTTGCGTGGTAGTGTTCGAATGGGAACTGGGGCGGTGAGTAAGTGCAGGCAAGGTGTGGATGATGGTTGAGTGGATGTGAGGAGTGATGCGAGAGCATTGTGGTGGCAGTGCAGAAGGAGTTGTGTGGTGGTGGAGGTAATGTGGAAGACGGAGTGTGGGAGAATGCGTAAGTATACTCACTTTGGCTGACCTGGTTAGATCATTAATGTGCTTCCTGCACAGGACCCAGGTTCGGCACACATTGCTGCTGCTGGTGACCTCCTCTCATCAGATGGGAAAAAAATTTCCCTCCTCCTCACCCCATCGAGCAGCACCTGGAGTGAGGAGTCAGAGAACCTTGGAGCAGCCTTGTCTCTGGCCTGCTCCATACTCCAAAATGGTTCTTTGCTGCAGGAGGAGCATTGGAGGGCTGCCCCTTTAAATGGGGCTCCTCCTGTTGACAATCTGTGATACGGGTACGCTGTGCGCCCGCTGCGCAGGTCTGGAACGGGAAACCTGGAAGCACGCGTAAGTACCTTCAATCAGGCTGCAATCGCGTGCAGTGTACCCAGATTTCACTGGGTGCGTTACCCACTGCTCTCTCCATTCATCAATAGTGGTTGCTTGTTCAACCACTAAGCTCCTGTCCTCTTGAATTCTCTGCCCTCTCCATTTTTCACTTTTGCTCTTCTGCTCAGACTGAGTTACCTGAGCTGCAAGGGCAGGTTGCCAGATCTAAGGGGCAGCGCGTGGCTGTAGGACTGCAAGTTAGACTTTCCGATTACATCTGACCTGCGTGTGCTTGATGCTGTCTTGGGTTACTCAAAAACAGAAAGTGTCCTTTTCCTCAACACTGACATTCTTCACAAAAAAGAAAAGATTTCATTCAGGATTTGGCTGTTTCCTAATAGGCAGAGGTTATAACTATCAGGAAAGACCGAACAAGCTGGGGCTCTTTTCTCTAGAAAAGAGAAAGCTAAGGGGTGCCTAATAGAGGTATTTAAAATTATGAAGTGGTTTGATAGGATCAACGTAGAGAAAATGTTTCTGTTGTGGGGGAATCCAAAACTAGAGGTCATAAATATAAGATAGTCACTAATAAATCCAATAAGGAATTCAGAAGAAACTTCTTTACCCAGAGAGTGGTTAGACTGTGGAACTTGCTACCACATGGAGTACTTGAGGCGAATAGCATAGATGCCTTTAAGGGGAAGCCAGATAAGTACATGAGGAAGAAAGGAATATAAGGTTATGCTGATAGGGTGAGATGAAGTAGAGTGGGAGGGAACCCGTGTGGAGCATGGACCAGTTGGGCTGAATGGCCTGTTTCTGTGCTGTAATTTCCTAGGTAATTCTATGTAAAGAATAGCTATTTGGAGCATGATGCTCAGCTATTTGGCATTCGTGCGAGTTCTATCGACGATGAAGTGCTGAAGGATAGCCTCCTCATGTGTAATTAGGCATTAGTATGTGTACTGGTCCCATTCACTGGGGAAAAGTGTTTTGGCTGAACTACCGGCAGGTCCGTAGTTTTCAATCCATTTAATTAAAAGTCTAATGCTTGAAATAGTTCTGGTCAGGATGAGTGATCTTGGTGGTGAACTAAATAAGAAGATTCCAGACTGAGCTGAAATTCCTTCCTTTCTGTATCAGCTAACCATCTTTGAAGTTACCATTCAATTTACTCAGCATGTATCAAAGTGAAAGTACGTTGTTTACTTTTTGGTACCAGCTTTTCTTGTTAATTATTCAATGCATGGACATAGTTTTTCAATTAACTACAGCTCAATCCTGGAAATTACACACAAAGCTTTCAAGTGGAGTTTCTTTTTAATTTAAACTCTCCAAACTAAATACATTCTGATGTTGCTTAAAAGTGATAGCAAATATTATTTCTATATTTTATTTACAGGGTTGTTAGGGCCTAGGACAACTGAATTAAACTCTCTCTCTTCCCCTTCCGATTCCAATTCTCCCAATGTCATCATTATTCACAATATTCAACTAACAGACATAAATTAAAATTAATCCTAATTATCTACAATTGCTTGACTTAAAACATACATTCTTCAAATTTCTCTCCTTCCCCTCAAGCCACTGATCTTGCTGCAGTATGATTCCATGAGTGGCAGCTACCTTCCATATCTTGCCCAAGTAGTCTTTCTCCACATGTGAGCATAGACAAGAAGTATTGGGAGGCTATTCAACTGTATAGAGACCACAACTGAATCCTATTCTGTCCTTATCTCAGGTCCACACACGTACACTTTCTAGGATGGGTCACTGAGCAGCAAATGAGCGCAGGCTACCTGTTTTTTTTCACTCTTCTTAGCCCTCCAAGGTCATCTAGTTGCCCAATTGAGATCAACTAAATGAACCATAGACTGCTGGCACCCATGGAACTGTACCCTAGCATAAGCCAGTGACTTCAGCAAAGGAGTAAATAAATATAATTTTTGAGCTTCTGTTGAACTAATTTCCTGTTTCTGATGCAGTCCACTGGAAAATGTTCAAAGTGCCTTGTGTACAATAAAACAGAGGTATTAATTCCGGTAGAGAGGGAATGGAAAAACTGGGCTTTTCACAGTCAGAGACGAAAAGCTACATCTTCTGTGTCAAACCATCCCACCTCTTACACACAGGGAGAGGAATCACCATGTACAGTAGGTTATAATTATCACAAACATAAAATCCACCTGTCCTGTCTAAAGGTATTAAACAAATGGCAGAGCACATACTTTCTTGCATCAGGAAAAGAAACCCTTTAGTTGGCCGCAGCATTTCATCCCTGCAGTCAAAACCATCACCACCTGGTTTAGCATGTTGGGTATACTGACCAGGAACATGGAATCATTGGTTCAAGTATGTTTCCAGGAATGGAAATCTTACATGGTTGAAATAAACAATAGCACTCCCTCCACCACCGGCGCACTGCGGCTGCAGTGTGTCCTAGCTACAGGATGCACTGCAGCAACTTGCCAAGGCTTCTTTGGCAGTACCTCCCAAACCCACGGCCTCTACCACCAAGAAGGACAAGGGCAGCAGGCGCATGGGAGAACAATCACCTCCAAGTCACACACCTTCCTGACTTGGGCATATATCGCCATTCCTTCATTGTCACTGGGTCAAAAATCCCAGAACTCCCTACCTAACAGCACTGTGGGAGAACCTTCACCACAAGGACTGCAGCGGTTCAAGAAGGCGGCTCACCACCACCTTCTCAAGGGCAACTAGGGATCAGCAATAAATGCTGGCCTTGTTAGCCACGCCCATATGCTAATGAATTTTAAAAAACTTAAAATGCGTCAGCCAGCTCCAACAATGCCCATCGTAGCACTAAGCCATACAGAGCAGAAAATCCCAGGTTCAATTCCCAGTCTTTGCTCCGTTAACTGCTTTCAGCCATGCCAGGAGTAGGGGGTAGTACAACTGGCCTCAGCATTCCTGGGCTAAGGAAGGGAAAATTCAGCTCGGGCTCTTGTTTCTGATCTCTATACAGTGACTTACGCTGAAAGGCTCAGCTGTCAGACTTCCGTGTTTGATCAGCCTACTGACACAATGTCCAGGCTCACTCATAAAAAATGGCCATTTGGGAGGGCTGATGGCACCTTTAAGACTGCACCCCATCAATAAGAAAAGAGAAGACAATCGGGGAAAGAAAATAACAGCAACAAAGTAAACAGACTCTGATGTTTAAAAATGGAGCGAGTTTCGATAATAAAGGAACATTTCAGACCACGTGAAATCAGTCCCAAAGGCGGCAGGTGGAAACAGGTTCTACTGGAGAAAAATAAAATATGCAGAAGTTTGGTGGTCTTATTGTGCAAATGTTTCATTGCATGCTAAGTTAATTTTACTACTCCAAGTGGAAAATAGTGTTTATTTTTCAACTACAATTTTTAAGCTACAAATAATTGAATATTTTGGTCATCACTTATTGCCCATTTATGTAATTTTGACATCTTTGTAAAACAAGCAACCTTATTGAAAAACATGGCGGCAAATTTTTAACAGCACCTGATCCTCGCCCCCAGCTCCTTCAAACAGCGTAAGCAGTGAAAGGTTATTTCCGCCGACTGGTGAATTAGTATCAAGGGACCTAAATTTAGAATTAGTGCTAAAAGTATAAAGGGGGAGGCTAGGATATTTTTAAAAGTAGGTTACTAGGTATTGAATGCTTTACCACAAATTACCTTTGAAGCCAATATAATTATGGCATTTTAGAGGTAATTATATAAACACACAAAGAAGAAAAATATTGGAGAGATAGGGAAATGCGATTAGAGTAGACAGCTCCAAAGTGGAGTTAGCAGGCAAAATGGGCTGAATGGTCTTCTTCTATGCTGAAATTTCTACCATTCTACACTTAATATAATTTTGTCTGCAAGCGAATCTATAATCAAAGCAGTGGAGGTAATTTTAACCTAACCCGCCCGATGGGAAATTGATAGTATCGGACTACCTGCCTGTTTTACAGCCCATCCGATTTTACTTTCCACCGACCTGATCCGTTAGTTTCCAGCTGGGTGGGTTAGATTAAAATTACCCCATGAGATATACAGTATGCATGAATGGCAAAAGTAAGCAAAGTCTGGGCAATGAGTTTGGACAGTCTCAATGCAATACCTGGCAGGCAGGTATACTTACCACAAAAATGCTCTAATTGGCAATCTCTGCCAGAGAGACCACAGGTGTGTAGGAAATGGAAAAAGATCACACTGGTGCAACAAGGAGTCCTCTCCTAATGTTGCACTGAGGCACATCTTTGCGACACAGTAGAGGGAACTTTAGTCTACTTCTAACTGTGCTTTACCTGACCTGGGAGTGCTTAATACAGAGGCTGAGTGTCTGGAGTGTTAGGATCACTCACCTCGATGAGCACAAAATTTACATTTAAAAAAAATGAAGCAGGCACCTCCACGGACCAAGCTCACTAATGCTTATGTAAGTGAAGAGAAACCAATCAAAAGTTTTGAAAACAAATAGTCTCCCTGTCCCCCAATGCATTGAATTCAAAATCCTCATTCTCGTGGATAAATCCCCCTCCCCCCACCCATGAACTTGCCTCTCTCTGCCTCTGCAACCTCTTCCAGCCATATGTATCACCACATGATCTCTGGTCTTCGGACTCCTCCGCTCCATCTTCATTGCAGGGCATTCAGCCATTTTGGCCCTACATTCTGTAACACTCTCCCTAAACCCCATCTGTGTTGCTACTTCTCTCCTCCACTTCAAAAGCCTTAAGACCTACTTCCTTAACCATGCCTTCACTCATCTCTCCTCACTCTTCTTCTCCTGCTGCTGCTCAGTGTCCTTTTATCACCTCTGTGAAGCCCCATGAGGCGTTTTACTATGTTAAAGGTGCTATATAATTACAAGCAGTTCTTAAAGTTATATTGTTTTTAATGAGATACACATTGTACATTTTCAACAGGAGCATAACGTGTGACGAGGTTGGCAGGAAAGTCAAAAGGCATCACGTTATCTGGGACTATGACTTTCAAGTTATTTCTCCCCCCCTCAAATTCAAATACCTGGAACTTTTTTTGAAGACTGGAATAAGTTTGAAATTTTTGCAGAAATAACCGAGATATGTTAATATGAAAATAAAAGTTATGCTCTCGGTAAAGCAGTCGTCATTTTTCCAACTTTCCCGTTCACAGTACACGGGTTAAACCTATACCTTTTAATCAACTTTACAAGCATCCATAAAAGTACATCAATGGCAGGCAGTTGCAGGTACTGACTCCTACCATCAACTGATGCATCAGCAGCTCCATTAAGAAGGTGATCTTGTTACTGAACAGAACATAGAAGCAGTTGTCATAGCAGCCACTGCAGGCAAAGCAGTACGCATTAATCACATTGCACAGGGATCTGGAAAATGACAAATAAAAAGAGAGATGTGAGCTTGTATTTACTTAAACACACTTTTATTTGTCACCCCCCCTCCCCGAATCCAATAATCTTCCCTTCTCTCATGAAGAGGCTTACTTCTACCGGGATGAAGTCCCATGGGCACCTGCTGTCTCTGGCATCTTGCTCAAGGGACCATTCCTGAAGTGTGAATTTAGACAACGGGTGTTGGCGGGACATTTGACTGTGGACGGCATCACACCCAAACCTAATCCCATCCCGATGTCCAGAAATGTATCCATTTCAGTGGGGGTTGCTGGATGGTGATCAAGAGTGGCAATTCTGGCCAATCTTTCTCTTCCTAGCCCAGGAGCATGCAAGTCAATTGTCGTGACACTACAGCCACTCCAGCTGAGATCAGCTAACCAGTGCAGATAACGAATGAAATCCGAGGCCTTCTGGTCTGGATGGCTCAGTTACATGCCTGTCAGGGAACCTCAAAAGTATACTTTCTAAAGACAAACTAAAACATCTGGTAATAGAATTGTCTTCATAAACTCTGTCTCTCCCAGCAATTATAAATTCAACAGTTGTAATCACCTTTTATATATACTTAACAGATCAAGTCATACACTGTGCCATACTATTTTAGTTTAGTACTTTAAAAGAACAGGATTCAGATTGTCTGTAGGCTGTATATTCAAACCCGCACACATTTCTCTAACATTCAAAGGGAGTCAGCCAGCCACTCTGTCAGTGTAGTAACAGCAATGGAAGGAAAAGTAAAGAAAAGGACTTACATTTATATAGCGCCTTTTACGACCTTAGGAGGTCCCAAAGGGCGTTACTGACAATTAAGTACTTTTTGAAGTGTAGTCACTGTTGTAATGTACAGAAACACGGCAGCCAAAATGTGCAGAGGAAGGTCCCACAAATAAAAATGACCAGATAATCTGTTTTTAGCGATGTTGGTTTAGGGATAAATATTGGCCAGGAAACCTGGAGAAGCTCCCCCGATCTTCTTCGAAAAATGCCATGGGATCTTTTACACCCACCCAAGTGGGCAGACGGGGCCTTGGTTTAACGTCTCATCCAAAATACAGCACCGATGGTGCAGCACTCCCTCAGTACTGTACTGGAATGTGAGCCTCGATTATGTGCTCAAGCCTCTGCGGTGGAGCCTGAGCCCACGACCCTCTGACTTAGAGGTGAAAGTGCTGCCCACTGAGCCAAGGCTAATATATAATGAAAGGGTCTCCGTTATGGCCTGAACTCAACTACCTACTTCTTGAAAGATGGAAAAGGACCAGAAAATGAGATTAGTGTCTGAAGTATTGCAGAAACTATGATTGAACAACAATAGTATCATAGTCAGGAATTAAGGTTAATAGCAGTAATCGTTCTATGGTCTCATCTTTCGGATCAAGATGATAGTCCTCAACTCTGTTGTAAAATATCAATACCCATCCCTAATGTATTCAAAAATATAATTTAGCTCCCACCATTGGTGGGTAAAGTCATACAGACCAAGTTTGAGCACCAGGGCATGGTGAGTAAACTGACTTAACCAGGTGGCGGGGGGGGGGGGGGGGGATCTTGAAAAAAAAAATTAGCGACAGTGTCTGCTCCTGATCACTATCCGGTGAGTCTTGCTGGAAAGTACTTATGTGAGGACAGGAACAGACTCAGCTGCGATGCCATTCATGGTTGAATGGCCTGCAGATTGTTTTGGGCAATATTGCTGGATGGGCGGCATTGCATCAGATATCTGTTTTACGCCCGCTCGATATTTAGCTCTACTGCAGTCATTGGGACGGAATATCGGACCGTTCGACACCGGGAGTACAACGGGCGGACCGTTCGACACCGGGAGTACAACGGGCGGACCGTTCGACACCGGGAGTACAACGGGCGGACCGTTCGACACCGGGAGTACAACGGGCGGACCGTTCGACACCGGGAGTACAACGGGCGGACCGTTCGTCACCGGGAGTACAACGGGCGGACCGTTCGACACCGGGAGTACAACGGGCGGACCGTTCGACAGTGCCTATTTAGCCCTACTGTTCAAAACGAATTTCTACGCCTATTTTCTAGGTTCACACAAGGATGAGCACTTTGGAAGATATCAGAGGGCTGGTTGTACTCAGGAATAATATTCCAACAGTAGTTAGTGCCTTCAGAAGGGGAGGCAAGAAAATATATCCGTTTCATTCAGTGGTAGCCCTCTTGCCTCAGAATGTCATGGGTTCAAGCCCTATTCCAGGTCTTGAGCACATAAACTAGGCTGACATTTCAGTGCAGTACTGAGGGAGTGCTGCATTGTCGAAGGTGTTACCTTTCAGATGAAGCGTTAACCTGAGGCTATATCTGCCCAGTCGGGAAAATGTAAACAATCTCACCCCACTATTCAAAAAAGGGCAGAGAGTTCTCTTGGTGTCCTTGTCGACATTTATCCCTCAATCACCATTATCAGGTCATTTATCTAATTTACTTGGTGTGGGATCCTGTTGTCTACAAATTGGCTGCTGTGTTTGCCTACATAATAACAGTGACTACTGTTATAAGTAACGAATTGGCTAAGTGCTTTGGGACATACCAAGGACATGAAAGGCACTATATAAATGCAATTTCATTAACTTGTCCTTTTTTTCTAATGTAAAAAGATACATGCTGTACAGAACTCCTTTCCCTCTCACATTTGTACTCTTGAAAATTCAGGATTCTTCAACAGAAGCAGTAAATAATTTCTATATCAACCCGTTGCTTGGTTTACTATCGATACAGATTAAAATGGTTATATTTTTGGAAGATTCCTGCGCTGGCTTTGTATTAAATAGCAAAGGCTGCATTACTAAATAGGTACCAAAAATTTAGGAATAGACCAGCAGTACACATATGACTTCCAGCTTCGCAATGGTGATAAGATGAATGAAATAGACGAGTGAATACAATGGATGACAGCTATCTCTGACCATTTTGAAGTGGATCTTTTCTGTGAAAACGTCTTGCAATAGGAAGGTAAAACTGTAAATGTCTCAAGATGCAAACAGCTATGATAAATATTTCAACAGGGATTAATAAGCAATGCACAGTGAAGCCCAAATAAAAGCTCTGATATATGCAAATGTGCACCGTGGCCTGATTCCTTTAAAGCAATGCCTATTTAGGCTTCTTGTATACAAGTCCAACCAGATTTTTCATTACTGTATAAAAAGCACTCCAACATTAATGTATTTAGCTATTAAATGGCTCTGTAACTCTTAAGAATGATAGTAATAGTATGTAGTTTGCACTTTACCAGTGGGGTGCAGAGTTGGCTTATTTAAACAAAATTCACACTAATGACTCTCATTCTGTTTAAATAAGTCAGGTTGGCATCAAACTGGCAGAATGCAAACTACGTCACGCAACAGATGGAGCGTTCTATTGGTTACTAATCCCAGGTTATGTATACAGTTAAACTTGGCAAAGATTTTAGAGATCAGTCACCAGCTCTAGAAAACCCACTTCACTAAAGACACTTCTGAATCGTATATTAAGGTGCCCACAAGAGACTGCAGCGCAGACCTCCGAGTGCTGCTCTCCCCTTTTTATTCCACCAGTGTGACATGGTTGATTTTGCACCCGTTAGAGAACCAATGGGAAAGAGATGCTTATTTTCCATGCCCCTGTCAGCCACTCTTGAGACCCTTGTGTTACATTGGAACATATGAACAGGAGTAGGCCATTCAGCCCCTCGAACCTGTTCCACCATTCAATTAGATCATGGCTGATCTATATGCTAATTCCATCTACCCCATGGATCCGTAACCTTTAATACCCTTGCCCAGCATTATTTTCATAATCATCCTAGCATTCAGGTAGACACTTAATTGCATTCCTTATTTTAGTCTTGTGTTTTGTTTTTTAGCCTCTTTATTTACTACAGCCAAATTTATTTCCTGCTGTATCTCATCTCCTTCTGAGACCACCTTCTAAGTTCTGCTGTTTCTCACTTACACTCTGACGCCCATCCCATCCATATTTAGCTTTTGCCCTCTATATTATTAGCTAATCTCCCTGTTACTATCATATTCAGATACAGTCTTTCTGTCCTGTGCCAACTAAGTTTACCACAAAGATAGTACCCCTTATTTATAAAACCAACACCATTTAACCTACCATAACTAGCCAGCCACACAATGCTACTCATAGATTTATTATCGCTGCCAATGACTGGCAATAGCCCATAAATCATAACTTTACAACTTTTATCCTTCAATTTATAGACACTACTCTCACTTTTGAGCATCTCTGACTCTTCCTGCCTCACGTCACATATTTCTGCAAGGACAACTACCACCAGTTCCTCTCCTGCATCCTATCATCTGCTGATAGTGGGAGATGAAGTAAGGGAGAAGGAGGCTCTTATGCAGCATAAACGCCGAAATAGACTAGTTGGGCCAAATGGCCCATTTCTGTGCTGTAGACTTAACATAATACCTTGACTGAATTTTATCAACCCCCCTCTCTCCTTGTCATGAAATGTCTTCAGATAATCACTATGTTAAAGGCGCTATAGAAATGCAAGTTTCTGTTAATAATCCTGTTTAATTTATAGTGACAAGTTTGAGAAATGACACTTTGGACTTCAGCGGTGAACCTTTTGTAAATACAAGAGTACTTTGGGCTTGTATGCAAACGGTGACAGCTGACAGCTGTTGTCACTCTAATAAGATTAATCCAGTAAAAGTCCATTTGCAAACTTTGCAGTTAGTTCATGTAAAGGATTGGAGCAAGAGGGATACTACAATTGGCCTCAGCAGCCTGTACTAGGCAGGAGAAAAGCAGCCAGGATCATCATCCAGTGGTCTCTGCTGTTAAGTATGTCATGATGTGGAGATGCCGGTGATGGACTGGGGTTGACAATTGTAAACAATTTTACAACACCAAGTTATAGTCCAGCAATTTTATTTTAAATTCACAAGCTTTCGGAGGCTACCTCCTTTTTCCATATTGTTCACCTGAGGAAGGAGGTAGCCTCCGAAAGCTTGTGAATTTAAAATAAAATTGCTGGACTATAACTTGGTGTTGTAAAATTGTTTACAATTGTTAAGTATGTGCACATACATGAATATGGGTGAGAATGAGATTGGGCTCGACTGTACTGTCTCCCCACAGGTGGGCGTATATCACTGCTTCTTCATCATGGCTGGGTCAAAATACTGGCAGTCCCCACCTAACACCATTGTGGGAGCATCATCACCACAAGAACTGAAGTGGTTCAAGTGGAGGGCTCAACACCACATTCTTAGGACAACTAGGGATGGGCAATAAATGGACCCACATCATGACAACAAATTTTTAAAGAGTGTCCTGCCAATGCTCACTGCCAAGGCTCACACATAAAATGTGGCTGCTTGGGCGCCCATGGAACCATACCCGAGAAAAGGCTCAGGACCTTCAGAAGAGCAGGGGGGAAAATTGGAGCGCAAAAACTAAAATTGGAGGAAAAACAAATAAGATGTAATTCAATTAGCAAAATGTAGCATTTGGAAGAGTCAGGTTTTCGTCAGCTAATGGAGGCAAGCAGGCGTCTTATTCCTTGGTGGATACAGAGTATAAAGCTAACGTGGAGATGCTGCACGAACAGGATAAAGCACGCCCCAGGTGGTTTTCAGTGTTAAATGGTAGATTAAAGTCAGTAAAACTAAATTTCTTTACTTTAATCTTATTAGAGTAACAACAGCTGTCAGCTGTCACCATTTACACACAAGCTCTAAATGACGAGCCCAAAGTACTCTTGTATTTAAAAAAGGTTCACTGCTGAAGTCCAAAGTGTCATTTTTCAAATTTGTCACTATAAATCAAACAGGATTATTATGGATTTTTTCATTAAAATATTAAAAGAAATAAAGTGGTTTCCTGAAACAGTAACACTATAAGGTTTCTCTCAGTTCATACTTACATTTACATCCTCCACCAAATTCCCTCCCCTCCTTTCCATTGTGCCAGTTTGGCTCAGTAGGTGGTACTTTTGCCTTTAAGTCAAAGTTATGGGCTCAAGGTGGATCAAGGCAGCAAAAACGCATTTAATGTAGGAGTCTTACACCCGACACAGTAGTGACTTTAATTCCATTAGTCTTCCATTAGACGTGGCAGTTTGGCTCAACTGGTATCCCTACCCTCTCAGAGCCAGGAGACTGTAGGCTCAAGCTCCACTTCAGAGCCCACACTTCAGTGCAGTTTTCAGGGAGTGTTACATTGTCAGAGGTATCATCCTTTCCATGGAATGTTAAATTAAACCCATCTGACAGTTCAGGTGGACGTTAAAAATCTCATGGCACTGTTTGAATAAGAGCAGGGAATTTTCCCAAGGTCCTGGCCAATAGTCTTCCCTGGGGCGACACCATCAAAAAAGAAATTAACAGGTCATTCATCTCATTGCTGTTTATGGGAGCCTGTTTTATGCAAAATGGCTGCCTAAATAATAAAAGCACTTCAAAGTAATTCTTTGTATGTGAATTGCTTTGAGGTGTTTCTGAGAAATGATATGCGTTGTATCTATTTTACTTTAGGCTGGAGTCAAATCCAGATCCCGGAGATGCAAGGTCAGTTTGCTGGCCCAGAGCACCTCTAATCACTCTTCTGTTTCCTCTTACAAAGTTTCAAATTTGCATAGCTTATATTGTACAGTGATCACCCTTTGTACTGGCAAGCATAGTTGCACTTCTTGGTGGTATGAGCCCAACTGCTCCCCACTGAAATCACTGAATCAGAACAACTTTTGTCTTGCTTCTGGCATCATTTGCAGATAATACCAAAGTAGAAGGTATAGTTAATTCTTTAGGAGACCAAAGGAAACTGCAAAGGGATGTTGATAAGGATGGGAGAATGGGTTAAAGAGTGACAGATGGAATTAAATATCAGCAAGTGTGAGGTGATGCATTTTCATAAAAAAGTAACAGCAGTAATTATACTCTGAATTGAAGTAGGCTCAGTGCTGTGAAAGAGCAGAGGGACTTGGGGGTACAGGTTCACAGAACATTAAAGGCAGCACTTCAGGTTAATAAGGCTGTAAAAAAAAAATAGAATTCTAGGTTTTATCTCAAGAGGTATATAATCTAAAAGCCAAGAGATAATGACGAAACTATATAAAACCGTAATAAGACCTCAGTTAGGATACTGTATGCATTATTGGGCTACATGCTACAGGAAGGATATTGAGGTTTTAGAGAGGGTACAACACAGATTATCTAGGATGCTGCCTGGCATGAGGAAATACTAACAGGAAGAAAGACTTGAAAAACTGTTTTTTTCCATTAGAACAGCGCAAACTACAGGGCTATATAATAGAAGTGTTTAAAATGATGAAATGATGGACAGGGTAGATAGAAGCCCACTGTTTCCAGTAGTAACTCAGCACAGAATAGAATCATAGAAGTTTACAACATGGAAACAGGCCCTTCGGCCCAACATGTCCATGTTGCCCAGTTTATACCACTAAGCAAGTCCCAATTGCCTGCACTTGGCCCATATCCCTCTATATCTATCTTACCCATGTAACTGTCCAAATGCTTTTTAAAAGACAAAATTGTACCCGCCTCTACTACTGCCTCTGGCAGCTCGGTCCAGACACTCACCACCCTTTGAGTGAAAAAATTGCCCCTCTGGACCCTTTTGTATCTCTCTCCTCTCACCTTAAATCTATGTCCCCTCGTTATAGACTCCCCTACCTTTCAGAAAAGATTTTGACTATCTACCGTATCTATGCCCCTCATTATTTTATAGACTTCTATAAGATCACCCCGAAACCTCCTACTCTCCAGGGAAAAAAGTCTCAGTCTATCCAACCTCTCCCTATAAGTCAAACCATCAAGTCCCGGTAGCATCCTAGTAAATCTTTTCTGCACTCTTTCTAGTTTAATAATATCCTTTCTATAATAGGGTGACCAGAACTGTACACAGTATTCCAAGTGTGGCCTTACTAATGTCTTGTACAACTTCAACAAGACATCCCAACTCCTGTATTCAATGTTCTGACCAATGAAACCAAGCATGCTGAATGCCTTCTTCACCACCCTATCCACCTGTGACTCCACTTTCAAGGAGCTATGAACCTGTACTCCTAGATCTCTTTGTTCTATAACTCTCCCCAACGCCCTACCATTAACGGAGTAGGTCCTGGCCCGATTCGATCTACCAAAATGCATCACCTCACATTTATCTAAATTAAACTCCATCTGCCATTCATCGGCCCGCTGGCCCAATTTACCAAGATCCCGTTGCAATCCCAGATAACCTTCTTCACTGTCCACAATGCCACCAATCTTGGTGTCATCTGCAAACTTACTAACCATGCCTCCTAAATTCTCATCCAAATCATTAATATAAATAACAAATAACAGCGGACCCAGCACCGATCCCTGAGGCACACCGCTGGTCACAGGCCTCCAGTTTGAAAAACAACCCTCTACAACCACCCTCTGTCTCTGTTGTCAATCCAATTTTGTATCCAATTGGCTACCTCACCTTGGATCCCGTGAGATTTAACCTTATGTAACAACCTACCATGCGGTACCTTGTCAAAGGCTTTGCTAAAGTCCATGTAGACCACGTCTACTGCACAGCCCTCATCTATCTTCTTGGTTACCCCTTCAAAAAACTCAATCAAATTCGTGAGACATGATTTTCCTCTCACAAAACCATGCTGACTGTTCCTAATCAGTCCCTGCCTCTCCAAATGCCTGTGGATCCTGTCTCTCAGAATACCCTCTAACAACTTACCCACTACAGATGTCAGGCTCACCGGTCTGTAGTTCCCAGGCTTTTCCCTGCCGCCCTTCTTAAACAAAGGCACAACATTTGCTACCCTCCAATCTTCAGGCACCTCACCTGTAGCTGTCGATGATTCAAATATCTCTGCTAGGGGACCCGCAATTTCCTCCCTAACCTCCCATAATGTCCTGGGATACATTTCATCAGGTCCTGGAGATTTATCTACCTTGATGCGCGTTAAGACTTCCAGCACCTCCCTCTCTGTAATATGTACACTTCTCAAGACATCACTATTTATTTCCCCAAGTTCCCTAACATCCATGCCTTTCTCAACCGTAAATACCGATGTGAAATATTCGTTCAGGATCTCACCCATCTCTTGTGACCTTGTTGATCCTTAAGAGGCCCTACTCTCTCCCTAGTTACTCTTTTGCCCTTTATGTATTTGTAGAAGCTCTTTGGATTCTCCTTTGCCTTATCTGCCAAAGCAATTTCATGTCCCCTTTTTGCCCTCCTGATTTCTCTCTTAACTCTACTCCAGCAATCTCTATACTCTTCAAGGGATCCACTTGATCCCAGCTGTCTATGCATGTCATATGCCTCCTTCTTCTTTTTGACTAGGGCCACAATCTCCCGAGTCATCCAAGGTTCCCTACTTCTACCAGCCTTGCCCTTCACTTTATAAGGAATGTGCTTACCCTGAACCCTGGTTAACACACTTTTGAAAGCCTCCCACTTACCAGACGTCCCTTTGCCTGCCAACAGACTCTCCCAATCAACTTCTGAAAGTTCCTGTCTAATACCATCAAAATTGGCCTTTCCCCAATTTAGAATTTTAACTTTTGGGCCAGACCTATCTTAAAACTAATGGAATTATGATCACTGGTCCCAAAGTGATCCCTCACTAACACTTCTGTCACCTGCCCTTCCTTATTTCCCAAGAGGAGGTCAAGTTTTGCCCCCTCTCTAGTCGGGCCATCCACATACTGAATGAGAAATTCCTCCTGAATACACTCAACAAATTTCTCTCCATCCAAGCCCCTAATGCTATGGCTGTCCCAGTCAATGTTGGGAAAGTTAAAGTCCCCTACTATTACCACCCTATTTTTCTTGCAGCTGTCTGTAATCTCCTTACATATTTGCTCCTCAATTTCCCGTTGACTATTTGGGGGTCTGTAGTTCAATCCTATCAAAGTGATTTCTCCCTTCTTATTTTTCAGTTCTACCCATATAGACTCAGTGGGCGAACCCTCGGATATATCCCCTCTCACTACTGCCGTGATGTTCTCCCTAATCAAGAACGCAACTCCCCCTCCTCTCTTACCTCCTGCTCTATCTTTCCTATAGCATCTGTACCCTGGAACATTGAGCTGCCACTCCTGCCCCTCCCTTAGCAATGTTTCAGTAATAGCTATAACATCCCAGTCCCATGTACCCATCCATGCCCTGAGTTCATCTGCCTTGCCCATCAGACTTGTTGCATTGAAATAAATGCAGTTTAATCTAGACTTCCCTTGGTCTTTGCCCTGCTTTCTCAGACCATCTGTCCGGTCATGTTTTGTACACTCTCCCTTACTACCTTTTGTTTCTGTCACCCACTGACTTCCTGCATCGGTTCCCATCCCCCTGCCACATTAGTTTAAACCCTCCCCAACAGCACTAGCAAACACTCCCCCAAGGACATTGGTTCCAGTCCTGCCCAGATGCAGACCGTCCAATTTGTACTGGTTCCACCTCCCCCAGAACTGGTTCCAATGGCCCAGGAATTTGAATCCCTCCCTCTTGCACCATCTCTCAAGCCACGTATTCATCCTAGCTATCCTGTCATTCCTACTCTGACTAGCCCGTGGCACTGGTAGCAATCCTGAGATTACTACCTTTGAGGTCCTACTTTTTAGTTTAACTCCTAACTCCCTAAATTCAGCTTGTAGGACCTCATCCCGTTTTTTACCTATATCGTTGGTACCTATATGCACCACGACAACTGGCTGTTCACCCTCCCCCTCCAGAATGTCCTGCAGCCGCTCCGAGACATCCCTGACCCTTGCACCAGGGAGGCAACATACCATCCTGGAGTCTCGGTTGCGTCCACAGAAACGCCTGTCTATTCCCCTTACAATCGAGTCCCCTATCACTATATCTCTGCCACTCTTTTTCCTGCCCTCCTGTGCAGCAGAGCCAGCCACAGTGCCATGAACCTGGCCACTGTCACCTTCCCCTGGTGAGCCATCTCCCCCAACAGCATCCAAAACGGTATACCTGTTTGAGAGGGGGATGGCCACAGGGGACCCCTGCACTACCTGCCTGCACCTCTTACTCTGCCTGGTGGTCACCCATTCACTTCCTGCCTGTACACCCTTTACCTGCGGTGTGACCAACTCGCTAAACGTGCTATCCACGAGTTTCTCTGCATCGCGGATACTCCACAGTGAATCCACCCGCAGCTTCAGCTCCGAGATACGATCGGTCAGTAGCTGCAAGTGGACACACTTCCTGCACACATGGTCGGCAGGGACACTGGTAGTGTCCATGACTTCCCACATCTTGCAGGAGGGGCATATCACGGGTGCTTAGTTACCCCTTTTAAATTATGTTGAAATTAGAAAATGTTAACTATACTAGGGACCTAGGTTCACTGAAAAAAAACACTACCTGCTATAAAACCTGCAGACCTTAAGTTTAGTTAATTAGTTAATTAAAAATGTGGTTATGTTACCTGGTTTTATTGTAACTGAGCCCACAGTTCTAAGAAAAAGAAATACTCACTACCAACCGCCCACCTGCTTTACCTGTGACGTCACTCTTTGATTTTTTTTTGATCAGAACCCGGTTGGTCCGCTCTCGCTCTACGCTGTTTAACACCGCGAAATATTAAGGGGTTCGTCCGCAGCTGTCACCATCACTTAAGAGGCTTGTTTCCACATTCCCAGTGTGTCCTCAGCTGACTGTAAACTGGTAAATACTGGTTGTATCCAGAGGGACCAATCCTGTCTATTATTGACCGCTGTGTTTCCTGTCTCTCACCAAACGTACTAGAGCCATTGGGAAAAATGAGTAAGCTCTGTTCAGGTACAGTTACGGCTTCACAGTCAAGAAAGCGAGTTCGTTTGGAATTGCCAATGTCTATATATTTACATACATCACTCACAGTTGCTCCAAAATTTGGAAAAGAGAGTACAGTTGAACAGGTTTGGCACCGCCTCAGTTCCAAGCTAGGATCAAACAAAATCCACAGTTGGCTGCTGTCCTGGAGTTGGACCCAATTACAGGCAACACCTGGAGTATTGTGTGCAGTTTTGGTCTCCTTACCTAAGAAAGGATATACTGGCCATAGGGGGAGTGCAGCGAAGGTTCACCAGGCTGATTCCTGGGATGGCAGGACTGTCGTATGAGGAGAGATTGGGTCGACTCGGCCTGCATTCGCTCGAGTTAAGAAGAATGAGAGGGGATCTCATTGAAACATATAAAATTCTGACAGGGCTGGACAGACTGGATGCAGGGAGGATGTTTTCCCAGGCTGGGGGGGCGGGGTCCAGAACGAGGGGTCACAGTCTCAGGATACGGGTAGGACATTTAGGACTGAGATGAGGAGAAATTTCTTCACTCAGAGGGTGGTGAACCTGTGGAATTCTCTACTACAGAAGGCTGTGGAGGCCAAGTCACTGAACATATTTAAGAAGGAGCTAGATAGATTTCTAGACACAAAAGGCATCAAGCGTTATGGGGAGAGAGCGGGAATATGGTGTTGAGATAGAGGATCAGCCATGATCATATTGAATGGCGGAGAAGGCTCCTATTTTCTATGTTTCTACACATGAAGACCATACCTCACTGAGAGCTAAGTGAACATAGGAATCCCACAGGGCAACATCCATCAGTCTACAGCCATTATTTCTATCAGTGATATTACAGTACTCGGAAAGCACAGTGACATTCATTGCACTTTCAAATTCAGCAATGTTTATAAAACGGTGGTCTTCAAACCTTCCTGTCTTGGGAAGACCCCCTGCAGATATTAAGACACTTCCAGGGACCCCCTGCAAATATTGACATACTGTGATACGCCTGGAAAAAATATAGAACAGAGAATCCTTGAGACAATGTGCTCACATTGCATAGGCAGACAGAAATCTAATGACCTGCAGGCCTTCTGGAATCCCCCTGTGCAACCCAGTTTAAAAATCTATATCCTGAAATGTACTCTGATAAGGTGAAATCGCAATTACATGTCAACATTTTATCTGTTTTTCTTTTTGTTCTAAGGCAAACACAATATAAATAACATGAACTGAATAGGGCTGTGGGGTTGATTGATGTTAAGGTGAGAAGGGATTGATGTTCACAGATACATCCTCCTCAACATTCCTCCCTCAAACAAGACCACCTAGACGCAGAATGTCTGGCCATTTATCTCTTGGTTGTTTGCAGGACTTTGCTGTTATATAATGGCTGCCATGTTTGCTTAAATAACTGCAGTCACTTTACTTCAAGAAAGGAATTCATTGCATGAACCACTAAGAATTTTCAACTCGATAAGGCATTACTTAAAAGTGTTATTTATTATTTTTCCATGTTTTCTTCTTCCTTTAAGCAGTTCTGGTCCAACGGGATGCCGATCCCATTTCTGGAATACGTTACGCACCATTATTCTTGTAGCTACAGTAGACTGATCCCCTTTCGTGAGGCTCTGTCTGGAACTTTGAAGTAAGACTGGCTCCAAGTTAAGTTATTGAAACTTATTTGCAGTAACAACACATAAATCCACGTAACTACAGCAAACAAGAGCATGCAATTTTGACTTTCAGTAAAGACAATGAACTTTGGCCCCTGTTCAAATGGACGTCAAAGATCCCGTGGCACTCGATGAAGAAGAAAAGGGAGTTTTCCTGGTGTCTGGGCCAACGTATGTCCCTCAACCAATACCGCCAGTAAAACATGTTAATCGATCATTCATTTTGTTTGTGCAAAAGTCATCGGCCTGTCCTCTCAATCAAGGAAAAGTTCTGGCGCAGAGACCTAAATCAGTGTTAATGGAAGTATAAAATTACACTGAAAACTTGTACACTGCTCAGCATCAATGTGTGTTACATTATTAAGGCTATCACAACTAGTCCTACTGTTTGGTAAATAGCTCCTTATGCATTAAATGATGTTATTAACTCAAATCTTATATGATTGTCAAAAATCCCTTGCTGTGTCTGCTTTCTTGACTTTGGTGGGCCACCAATGTAATACAAATGAACAAGCATATTGTAAATCTTTTTGTAATAAGGACTTATCCTTTTAAGGTGCAGACACAGGATTATTCTGAGCTGCACCATGCTTCTGGGATTTTAGACGAGAGATGTGGATAATAAACCGTGTAATCTCCTCGTCCTGTTTGCACAGCTTAACCTCGTCAGAGGCTGCAGACGGACTCCCACAGTGCAGAAATGAATCCATGGTCTGCAATGGGTTAACAAGTGTGACCAATGATATTTCATCCAGTCATGAAAGGGGCAACTTTTCTGACAATAGACCTTCAACTTAGCTACTGCCCCCCAAAAGAATTCCCTGATTCCTAGAACATATTAAGAGCTTAGTGCAGGGTCACATCGCTGTCAACACTAACAAGGCTACAAGTTGGAGAAGAAACAGTCTACATCAAGGCCTGTAATATGCTGAAGTAGCATCATGTATGGTAGGTGGAGCTTAAGCACACAAAACGTGTGTACAATTTCTATATAGTGTGCACGCGTAGCAACACCACCAGGATCCTTTTTAAAAATCTGTTGTGGAGAATTGGCAGCCTTTCGTTTGCTTTGTTCTGTACATTTATATTTTGGAATATTTTAGATTTAAGCAGACTATGCTGAAAGATATCAAGGCTCCTGAATTACTGAGCAGGAGAGCATTACGGGTTTGAACCGACACGTATGAGTTCGATCTGAAACACCTAGATTGGCATTCACATTTCTACTGATTGTGATTGTTGGCCAAGAATTGTTTGCAAATTTTGTAATGAATAAATTCTGCTCATTAAGAATATCTTAGTAACCCAATGGGGTAGAAATTGGTATGTGTTGCGCCCATTGTTCGGGTGTAAAATGGCGCAACACTCACCAATTTAGCAGTGGGACAGCCTGCACCCAATCTATGCAAGCATTTGGCCCATGCTAAATTCCTCGGGCCTATGCTTTAGGCGTCCTGAGCAGCTGCCTAAAACAGGCGATAGGCCCCCTTTCCATATCTCCTGTTGAAGGATCTCGCTGCAAAATTTGTTTCCAATGAGCTCCCTCAGGAAGTTTCAGTCCCTGAGGCTGCCAACTAAAGGTTAAGTTTAAAAATTTTTTTTTAAAACTTCACCTGGAGCCCGGAGGACCAGAAGTGCTCCCTCGACTCCACTTACTGTGATTGTCCCCCCCCCACCATAGCCTGCTCCAATGCCCCCCAACTCTGGAACTTACCTGTGGGCCACTGCCGGTGAGGCAAGTGGCCCGACAATCGTGATTCGCAATGCACGAGCTCCCTGAAAATGGGCCCAATCGAAATTCTACCCAGATATGTTTTGGTTAGATACACAGGATTATACTTAGCAAAGGAAAGAATTTCAGTCATAAATACTATTTGTAGTGACACGTTACCCAAGTGAAGATTGAATTTTGATGAAGAAACCGTTTATATGGTCAGACCGATGGTTCATTTCCTGTGGCTTACTTTTCACTTAAGTCTATTTTAACATCCCTAGCACAAGTCCCCAGTGGTGTAGCACGTAAAAAGACTTGCATTTATATAGCGCTAATCACTTCTCTCAGAAACGTCTCACGTAAAATGAATTTTGAAATGGCGTGACTGCTATTATTAGGCAAACACAGCAGCTATTTAGTACAAAGCAAGATCCTACAAACAGCACAGGGATGAATGACTGTTTTAGCGGCGTTGGTTGAGGGAATATTGGCCATGGCACCTAAACTCTCTGCTCTTCAAATACTGCAGTGGGATCTTTGCCATCCACATAAGACTACAATCACTGGTCTTCTGACCATCCCACCTTGACTCCTGAACTGACGTAGCACTCATCCAAGGAATGAAATAAAAATAAGAAAATACTGGAAATACACAAGAAGACCATCAATATCTGAGCGAGAAAAGACAATTTAACATTTCGAGTGGTGACCCCTTATCAGAACCAGAGAACTGATGGATCTCCAACTGAAATATTAATCTATCTTTTCTCTTTTCAGATGCTGATTGACCTGCTCTGAATTTCCAGCACTTGGTTTTTATTTAAGATTTCCAACACTTGCTGTTTTAAAAAAAATCTCATTCAAGGCTGACAGCCTTTCACCCTCGATTCAAGTTTCCAACAATATGTTTTTGCCACGACCTACAGCTGGAGTCTCTGTGATGTTAACCACACAACACTCTTTACCCAGAAGATAGAAGTTCTTCTCACTGGGGGGGGGGGTCATATCACCTTTTGAATAAATAAATCTGTTCTCAAAAACTAAAGAGGAAAAAAAGATTAACTGCTAATAAATCAGGTGCACAATTTAATCTTGTGGTTTAATGAAAAATAAACCACCCACCATCAGCCAGACCTCATGACTCACTCAAGCTTTCAGTCTTGAGTTTCATGGCATGATGTTAGTTTTGGTGAATTACAAGCCCCCTGTTGTGCAGTCAATATTTGTGGTGCTCTTTCCCTCTTCTGTGTATAACAACAACTTGCATTTGTATAGCGCCTTTAACACAGTAAAACGTCCCAAGGTGTTTCACAGGAACTTTATTAAACAAAATCTGGCACCAAGCCACGTAAGGAGATATTAGGACAGATGACCATTGGTTGATTAAAGAGGTAGGTTTTAAGGAGTGTCTTAAAGGAGTAGAGAGTTGGAGAGGTTAAGGGAGGGAATTCCAGAGCTTAGGGCCTAGGCAGCTGAAGGCACGGCTACCGATGGTGGAGCGATTAAAATCGGGGATGCGCAAGAGGCCAGATTTGAAGGAGCACAGAGATCTCAAAGGGTTGTAGGGCTGGAGGAATCTACAGAGATAGGGAGAGGTGAGGCCATGGAAAATTAAACATAACATTAGCTGCTTTTTAAAAAAAAAAGTTTTGTGCAGTTCCAGTGCTGCTGGTTCCTGATGTGCGAGTCTCATAAAGCCGGGGTGATCCCTAAGTAAATTTGCTGGATATGTTAAGGCTGTTAGCTGGGAAGACCTGATAAAAAAAAAACAAAAGGGTCTTCCCAGCTGCTGGCCTTAGCAAATCTCGCAACTTCACTGGCTGAGTGAAACCTGTGCGTAAGGAGCCAGCTGCACTAACAAGGCATGAAGCCAATATAAAAGCAGCTACTGATGCAATATTTCAGGAATTAAGAAGCACACCACTTACGTTGATTAATAAAGTCGCTTTAAGACATTTAGTGAAGTACATAATAGGGAAAAGCAAACTCCAGAAGTACTTCCCCATCTATTAGTATTAAGAGCCATAGGGGAGGCTCTCAGCAGCTGCAACTGCAGCCTGTGGAGTCCAGAAGAGGTTAAGAGAAGTGTGCCAATCATTATTTGCAATTCCCCGTTGCTTTGCAATGCAACAAAAACAGGTACCTAGTCCCATTTTATGCCCGTCAACATTTCAAGGAAGAAATCAAATCAGTTGAGGAAGCGACATCACAGGCACCTCAAACTGCTACTGCTTTTTGGGGGCAGGGAAGGAGAAGTTCAGTGGAGCTCATATTCATCATAAGACTAGAAAAAGGGAGTTTTCTCAGTTATCTTCTGTTTTGCTGAGACCCATAACCCACACGCACTTCTCTAGTGTGGTGTCTGTCCCTAACGGGCCCACATGAGGCCAGTTCTACTGCCTCTGATATCTGCTCTTGTAACGCACTAAGAGTCACATGGGCAGTGGAGGTACTGTCCACTTGCCTCTGATGGCTCATTATCGATGTAAATCATAACAAGAAGAAAACCCAAGAACGTACCAATAAAATGGGAACCCGCCAACAAGTTAGAGATCTTCTGACGTCTACTGTGGTTCCTTTATTTGTACTGCAATTAGAGTTAACTGCACATCTCAGTGCAAAAAGGAGAAAGGACGATATTTATTTCACATGAATAATGGGACTGAAATGAAAGGGGAAAAGTCTCCTTCCAGGAATATGCTAGCACTATACACACCATATGTGAAAAGACAGTAGTTTCAAAGGATCAAACTGATCAGTCTGCACATTTCTCACTGTAAGAATGACCAGTCAAGGTTTGCTAGTTACAACATGAAGGAACAGTTTTGATCCCCTGTTGAAGAATACAGCCCCTGGAAACATGGACCCCTGCCAGCATGCCAAGCTTGTCCTGTTTGATTGCTGACAGAGTGTACTGCAGCTTAAGAGATTTTTTTTCTTTCTTTGTTAATAAACTGAGCTGAAGTCCATATTTTCATAAGTTATTTTGAGACTTCTACCTTATATTCCCCGCCTGCACTTATACACTCTGCCAGTTTTCCATATAGGTCAGTGCTGAAAATGGGGTGGGGGGAAGAATTTTAGTTGTTGAGGGTTTGATCTAGGAAACTGAAAATAGAAACAGAAATAGTTCTGATGAAGGCTTGACACCGAAAACATTAACCTGTCTTTTCTCTTTCATGTGCTGTTGGACCTGCTTTATAATTCCAGCATTTTCTATTTTTATTTCAGATTTTCAGCTTATTTCTTTTATCTAGGTGGAAATGCTTTCAAACTTAAAAAAAGTTTTAAAAAGGCATTTGCAACAAGTTTTAAAAGGACATTTGCAACAAGAGTTTAAATGAGTATTTATTAGCTCTGTACGATAGATTATGGTCATGCACGGATGAAGCATAGGCTGACTAGGAAATTCTTGTCACTCTGACATCTTTTATTCAAGGACAAAGAGTTGCTCTGAGTAAATATAGCTCACATGACTAAGCAAGAAGCCCACTCATTAATCTCCCTCCGTTTACACTATTGCTGTCAAAATGAAAATACAAATTGTTAATTTGACAGCAGCAAAAGTAAACCAGTTAGTTACGCAACCAATTCATGGAATCAGTTACTCAATTATGGAATCAATTCATTTCAAAGCCAGAATGTTGACCAGCACATTTTCTAAAGGGTAGTGGAGGTAAAAATTCTGGAATAAATCCAATAGGGAATTCAGGACAAACTTCTTTACCCAGAGAGTAGTTAGAATGTGCAACTTGCTACCACAAGTAGTTGAGGTGAATAGCATGGATGCATTTAAGGGGGAGCTAGATAAACACACGAGGGAGAAAGGAATAGATGGTTTTGCTGACAGGGTTAGAAAAGGAGGGGTGGGACGAGGCTCGTGTGGAGCATAAACAATGGCATGTTTCTGTGCTGTACATTCTATGTAAAATTACCTGCACCCTCCCAACTCTGTGGCACTTAGCTTCATTACTAGAATGCTTAGTACTATCAGACTGCACCGAGCAGCAATTTTAAATTGAGACACGAGTTTTGTCCACTGTGTACAGGATGAACTCTGAAGAAACACAGTGCACACACTGTGATGTAGGCTGTATGTTTTTAAAAATTTACAATGAAGGAGGGAATAATGCCTCAAGACCTATACATTTACATCTATACAATCCAGCAACATGCTGGTGAGATGAAAAAAAATCAATAGAAGTACCAAACCTGATTTCTCTAATTGAAGGTCTTTTAAGTATTATTTCAGTTTTACTGCTGTAATCTATTACATTTATACTTTTTCCTCATTGTTCATCAAACGATTTTTTCCAGTGCTTTCTTACCTTTCATTTCCCATCCCAAATATTGTGGACCATTCCCTATCCAAATATTACACACCATTCCCTGGTTGAGATACAGTACATTTATCCAGGGGACATGGGCTACGCCGGGTATAAGGAGTTGGGTCACAGGTCAGTCATGATCTCACTGAATGGCAGTGCAGGCTCGAGGGGCTAAATTGCCTACTCCTGTTCCTATGTTCCAGATGCTTTATATTGCACCTTATTGCATATTAGGGTTTTTCACACTGAAATAGCCACTGCCCTCCACCAGGTCATGCCATCCCCTCCCCTAGACATCAATCACTTCAGGTCTCTGTACACAGCAGACGCCAGTCTAATGATGAGAAAGAAAGAACTTGGAAGTACCAAAACTGCTTGGACTTGTTCCCAAAACATGTACACAATCTGTGTCGTGTATTTTACCTAAGATACTGATAGGAAGTGGAATGTGCTGTGGGCACCATGCCACTGAAGAAAATGGGAGAAACTGGACATCTCATTAATTTTTGAAGTAATGGTTAATGAGATTTATGAGTAGCACTTGCATGTTAATTACACATCAAAAACTGCTACCTGCAAATTTTAAATTTTTATAACTCAACATTTGAGAAAAATTCAGAAACATTAGGGCTAAATTTTCCTCTCTGCGAATTCTACCAGAAAGAGTAGATATGAGTAAGTGGTGCAATGTTGGCAGAAAGTGCTAAGGCTATTCGCTTGTGCTTTGCACTGCTCTGAGGACTCCTATCCAGCCAAAAATGGATCAAAGAACATAAGTAAAAACCTATGGGAAACAAGCCAATTTTTGCTTGTTTAGGCCTTGGTAACATCATTAATAAGGAACTTTCATCAGTTGGAAAATCAAATCATAAAGCAAGCATTTTGCTACAGGTCTGATCTGGTATAAATGAACTTATTTTGAAGTGTCACTACAGAAGTGATGACTATGAACTTGTATGGAGGGTGGGAGTGGGGGTTCAAATAAACCTCCTAAATAGAGTTGTAACAATCAGTAATTTCTGTACTGGCTCAATTTCCACCAGTTAAATGGAGGCTGAGCTACAATATTCTACTGTGACGTTACATGCTGGTTTAGTGCTGGATATATTAGCGCTAAAAACTTATAGCATAAAATTTATAAATTTATAAAATCCATTGTTTCATGAAGCCAGACTCCGAAACCTAGTAAATCTGCACTTTATTATTGCAAATTGGTATGAAATATTTGGTTATGACTCCTCAAAGTGTGTGCACAGGATTTGGGAGCTATTTTTACATGTAGGAGAGAGAGAAACTGGAGCCTTGGGTTGGGGGGGGTGGAGGTGAAGGGAGAGAGGGGAAAAAAAAAAATCAGACATGAACAGACGGTGGGCAGGGCTGGGGTCTGGGTTGGGAGTCACTGGGAGGGATGGAGCCTGATCTGGGAAGGAATGGAGAGAAGAAGCAGCATCATGACCTGTTTTGGCATAGATGTCCACAGCGGGTCCGACGGTCTTTCTGCTGCTTTCTGGAGTCACTGTGCTAAATGATACTGGGCATGATCCAGGAGCTGCTAGGATGTGCGTAGGTGAGAGAGAAACTTGTGATGGGATAGGATGGGGGTTAACTTGGCTGCTGCTCAAAGTTTGAACTTACACATATGTCTTATTAGTTTGATGAAACATTTTCTTTACATTATGGATTCATTTATTTCAAACAATCAAATCAGAAACCAACAGGTTTATTCAAGTCAAGCAGAATTTCCCCCTCATTTTCCACCAATGCTTTCTCCTGGTAGGCAAAGCTAATAGGTCTCCAGTTAATGTCAGTTCTAATGATATTCAATATTATCATGATATAGACTGAGAATGTGATTTCAATAGCAGCAGCAAAAAAATAACAGCCAATCATGACCCATCAGTAATAACCTTTTAATGCTTCTTAAGACAAACCACTTAAACCAGATACATTTTGAAAAGTTCATTAATTCAGCTGTGAAGCGCACAATATTTCTGTTAAATGATTCAATAATAATCGAGAAAACCACAATTTACCAGCAAAGCCCTTGCATGTGCTGATGTTCGACCTTTTTGTTTCCCCATAAGCACGGAAATGGACATGGAAAAAAGTGTACTATTAGCCTGTAACAAGGAACCCATCACCACTCGGCTCCAGACCTCATTATAGCCTTGGTCCAAACATGGACAAAAGAGCTGAATTCCAGAGGTGAGGTGAGAGTGACTGCCCTTGACATCAAGGCAACATTTGACCGAGTGTGGCACCAAGGAGCCCTAGTAAAGTTGAAGTCAATGGGAATCAGGGGGAAAACTCTCCAGTGGCTAGAGTCATACCTAGCACAAAGGAAGATGGTAGTGGTTGTTGGTCGCCAATCATCTCAGCCCCAGGACATTGCTGCAGGAGTTCCTCAAGGCAGTGTCCTCGGCCCAACCATCTTCAGCTGCTTCATCAATGACCTTCCCTCCATCATAAGGTCAGAAATGGGGATGTTCGCTGATGATTACACAGTGTTCAGTTCCATTTGCAACCCCTCAGATAATGAAGCAGTCCGAGCCCGCATGCAGCAAGACCTGGACAACAACCAGGCTTGGGCTGATAAGTGGCAAGTAACATTCGCGCCAGACAAGTGCCAGGCAATGACCACCTCCCCTTAACATTCAACGGCATTACCATCGCCGAATCCCCCACCATCAACATCCTGGGGGTCACCATTGACCAGAAACTTAACTGGACCAGCCATATAAATACTGTGGCTACAAGAGCAAGTCAGAGGCTGGGTATTCTGCGGCGAGTGACTCACCTCCTGACTCCACAAAGCCTTTCCACCATCTACAAAGCACAAGTCAGGAGTGTGATGGAATACTCTCCACTTGCCTGGATGAGTGCAGCTCCAACAACACTCAAGAAGCTCGACACCATCCAGGACAAAGCAGCCCGCTTGATTGGCACCCCATCCACCACCCTAAACATTCACTCCCTTCACCACCGGCGCACTGTGGCTGCAGTGTGTACCATCCACAGGATGCACTGCAGCAACTCGCCAAGGCTTCTTCGACAGCACCTCCCAAACCTGCGACCTCTACCACCTAGGACAAGAGCAGCAAGTACATGGGAACAAAGCCACCTGCACGTTCCCCTCCAAGTCACACACCATCCTGACTTGGAAATATATCAGCGTTCCTTCATCGTCGCTGGGTCAAAATCCTGGAACTCCCTTCCTAACAGCACTGTGGGAGAACCTTCACCACACGGACTGCAGCGGTTCAAGAAGGCAGCTCACCACCACCTTCTCAAGGGCAATTAGGGATGGGCAATAAATGCCGGCCTCGCCAGCGATGCCTACATCCCATGAACGAGTAAAAAAAAGTCTTTAAGGATAGTGCATTATAGTGCAGCTTGGCAATTAATTTAGCATCCAGAGTAATGATTTGCTGATCTTTTGCTGATGGAGCTGTGCTCCAATGAACAATGCACTCTCCAAGCAGAAACCTCCCTCTTAAACTTTCATGATAATAGAATGTGATGATTTCAGGCTGGATAGCAACAATTGATTTGCCTGTAACAGAGTTCCCTCTGACACCTGCTGCGCACGCGTCAGCATAAGCCAAACAAAATTCTGTGCACTCTCAATACCAAGTCTGTTTATTGGAGTAGTTTCCCACGTATCTATGGAGAGCATACAGCAAAGTAGATCATGGAACTCCCTTGACAAAATGTAATGTAAGGGCCTGAGGACGTGTAGGGTTTGTTGGCAAATCAGGATTTTCTCAACTGTTCTTGAGTCATTTAACAGAAATATTGGGCACTTCACAGTTGAATTAATAAGCTTTCCAACATTCATCATGATACATTAGCCTGTTAGCTACTAACGAAGCATTAAAGGATTATGGCAGATGGGTCAGGATTGGCTGTTACTTTATCGTGACTGCTAACAAAATCGCAATCTCGGGAAACCCATATTTCAAACAAGCATTTCACCTGTCTTTTGGGAAGAGGAAAAAAGTTGGCAAGATTTAAAAATATATATATATTTAAAGTTTAGTTTTGAGTACTGAAAGGGTTAAGCAGTTCACTGGCTCTTTTCTGCAGAACCTTAGCAAAACAACCAGTTTTGTCTATTTGCCTTCTGATCAGCAGCAGAAACTTTAAAAGGCAGAAAAGAGCTATTCACTTAATCTTTCACCGATGGAGCACAGCAAACCTTTTGAAGTGCAGCGTTGCAATATAAGAAGGAATCCATGCCAGGAATCCAACTTTAGGGAGATTTCGTACCTACTAATTATATAAAACAAACCACTGTATATCAGTCAGTGAAGATAAAGATTTCACCGTATGTTAAACTCTTATGATTAATGACAAACTGCAGCTGGAATGGCAGAGCTCCATGGTTGACTGATACCTCTCTCTCTCACACACAGTTTGCCATACTGTTGGAGCACAGGTCCTGGGGATTGAAGTCTGCTAAGAATGGAATGAGGCATAGAACAGAAGCTAGAAGACAAGGATTTTGTTATATTAGTTTGTATGATCGGAGGCAAATAATTTAAAAAGCACACTGCATACATAGTTTCTACGGAAAATAAAGGGCATGCTCTCTGCAAGGAAATAAGCATTTTTAAGTTGAAGCCTGAAAAGGCTGGTCACTAAACTGAAATAAAGAGGAAAGAATTGAGAGTGCTGGAAGTGTGAAATAAAAATGGAAAATACTGGAAATGCACAGTAACTCTGTTAGCATTTCAAAAGTGAAAGGGCAGGTCTTAACTTATCTTTTCTCCTTTCAGATGCTGATGGACCTACTGTACAGTAGGTTTAATGGAATGAATACACATACAGAACACTGCAAAGTCAGCGACAATAAAGAGCCATTCAGTCCCGTGAAACTGCAGAATTCTAATTCTCCCATCCTAGTTATGTTTTAAACGCATCTACAGTCTGCATCTCTTATCCTGTCTCTCAGATTATTCCAGACATTCACCACCCATGGCTTGAAGAAGTTCTTTCTGATATCTCTTCAAAATGTACTTTTCACACGTTTTTATTTACAAACATGCCCACCTGTAGGTGCTGGAAAATTAAAGTCAGGTTATTTTACTTGACGAAGAAGCAAACCTCACTCTATAAACAGCTCTATGAGTATCCTGGGGTGATCTGCCCACCGATTTTCTTTTACAGCCATTGGGAATTTACTTCTCTAATGACTCAGCCAAGATCAAGAATCCACTGGAGAATGGCGGATAGCTGCCTGAGTCCTATCAAACTGATGGTGCAATACAATGGTAAACTAACTTGAACCTTTTATTTTCAATCCTTTTTGAAAATTATTTGAAGATTTTAATTCTGTGTAAAATGACACTGTAGCAGTAGTAAACAATTTTATAACACCAAGTTATAGTCCAACAAATTTATTTTAAATTCCACAAGCTTTCGGAGGCTTCCTCCTTCCTCAGGTGAACGGTACCGTTCACCTGAGGAAGGAGGAAGCCTCCGAAAGCTTGTGGAATTTAAAATAAATTTGTTGGACTATAACTTGGTGTTATAAAATTGTTTACAATTGTCAACCCCAGTCCATCACCGGCATCTCCACATCACACTGTAGCAGTAGTTAGCTTGATGGTAAATTGGATGGGATAGGGGTAGAGAAGTAGCACAAAGAGATGGACATCAGTTTGGACTGATGCAACTCAACTTAATTGAAGGTAAGTGATGTAAAACCATAGTCTGACACTGGTACAGGATGCTGGCGCTCCAATTTGTTGTACCACAGAACTGCAGGTTTGCACCAACCACTGCTCACATGTCAAGTTCCTAATGACTGTGGTACAAAGTCAAAGGAAGGTGACAAGTGGTACTTGTATATTTCCTATAGGGAAAGGAGCAAAAAAGATATTGAGCTTCTTTCATGCACCTAGCAACCAGATCAAGAGAACTGGGAACATGAAGCTAATTGAACAATGATGCATACAGCAGGACAGTCTATAGAAATCCCTTGTTCCTTAAGAGACTAAGTAGCACAGTATAAGAACATAAGAACATAAGAAATTGGAGCAGGAGTAGGCCAATCGGCCCCTCGAGCCTGCTCCGCCATTCAATAAGATCATGGCTGATCTGATCCCAACCACAAATCTAAAGAACACAAGAAGTCGGAGCAGGACCCGGCCACATAGCCCCTGGGCCCTCTCCGCCACCCACAGGGCATTGACCGATCCGAACTCAGCTTCATGTCCAATTTCCTGCCCGCTCCCCATAACCCCTAATTCCCTTTACTTCTAGGAAACTGTCTATTTCTGTTTTAAATTTATCTAATGATGTAGCTTCCACAGCTTCCTGGGGCAGCAAATTCCACAGACCGACCACCCTCTGAGTGAAGAAGTTTCTCCTCATCTCAGTTTTGAAAGAGCAGCCCCTTATTCTAAGATTATGCCCCCTAGTTCTAGTTTCACCCATCTTTGGGAACATCCTTACTGCATCCACCCGATCAAGACCCTTCACAATCTTATATGTTTCAATAAGATCGCCTCTCATTCTTCTGAACTCCAATGAGTAGAGTCCCAATCTACTCAACCTCTCCTCATATGTCCGCCCCCTCATCCCCGGGATTAACCGAGTGAACCTTCTTTGTACTGCCTCGAGAGCAAGTATGTCTTTTCTTAAGTATGGAGACCAAAACTGTATGCAGTATTCCAGGTGCGGTCTCACCAATACCTTATATAACTGCAGCAATACCTCCTTGTTTTTATATTCTATCCCCCTAGCAATAAAAGCCAACATTCCGTTGGCTTTCTTGATCACCTGCTGCACCTGCATACCAACTTTTTGATTTTCTTGCACTAGGACCCCCAGATCCCTTTGTACTGCAGTACTTTCCAGTCTCTCGCCATTAAGAAAATAACTTGCTCTCTGATTTTTCCTGCCAAAGTGCATAACCTCACATTTTCCAATATTATATTGCATCTGCCAAATCTCCGCCCACTCACCCAGCCTGTCGATATCCCCTTGCAGGTTTTTTATGTCCTCCTCACTCTCTACTTTCCCTCCCATCTTTGTATCATCTGCAAATTTTGATATGTTGCACTCGGTCCCCTCCTCCAAATCGTTAATATAGATTGTAAAGAGTTGGGGACCCAGCACCGACCCCTGTGGAACACCACTGGTTACTGGTTGCCAGTCCGAAAATGAACCATTTATCCCAACTCTCTGCTTCCTGTTCGATAACCAATCCTCCACCCATGCCAGAATATTACCCCCAATCCCGTGATTTTTTATCTTAAGTAATAATCTTTTATGTGGCACCTTGTCGAATGCCTTCTGGAAGTCTAAATACACTACGTCCACTGGTTCCCCTTTATCCACCCTATACGTTATATCCTCGAAGAACTCAAGCAAATTTGTGAGACATGACTTCCCCTTCATAAAGCCATGCTGACTTTGTCCTATTAAATTATGCTTATCTAAATGTTCCGTTACTGTCTCCTTAATAATAGACTCCAAAATTTTACCCACCACAGATGTTAAGCTAACTGGCCTATAATTTCCAGCCTTCTGCCTACTACCCTTTTTAAATAACGGTGTTACATTAGCAGTTTTCCAATCTGCCGGGACCTCTCCTGAGTCCAGGGAATTTTGGAAAACTATCACCAAAGCATCCACAATCCCTACTGCCACTTCCCTCAAGACCCTAGGATGGAAGCCATCAGGTCCAGGGGATTTATCCGCCTTGAGTCCCATTATTTTACTGAGTACCATCTCCTGAGTGATTTTAATCGTATTTAGCTCCTCCCCCCCGAGAGTCCCCTGTTTGTCCAGTGTTGGGATATTCTTAGTGTCCTCTACTGTAAAGACTGAAACAAAATATTTGTTCAGCATTTTTGCCATCTCCATGTTTCCCACCATTAATTTCCCGGTCTCATCCTCTAAGGGACCTATGTTTGCCTTAGCCACCCTTTTTCTTTTTATATAACTATAGAAACTCTTGCTATCTGTTTTTATATTTTTTGCTAATTTCTTTTCATAATCTAACTTCCCTTTCTTAATCAATCCTTTAGTTACTTTTTGCTGTCTTTTGAAGAATTCCCAATCTTCTATCCTCCCACTAAGTTTGGCTACCTTATATGTCCTTGTTTTTAGTCGGATACTATCCTTGATTTCTTTACTTAGCCACGGGTGGCTGTCATTTCTTTTACACCCTTTTTTCCTCAGTGGAATATATTTATTTTGAAAGTTGTAAAATAACTCCCTAAATGAACACCACTGCTCATGTACCGTCTTACCCTTTAATCTATTTTCCCAGTCCACTTTAATCAATTCCGCTCTCATACCATCATAGTCTCCTTTATTCAAGCTCAGTACGCTTGTTTGAGAATCAACCTTCTCACCCTCTAATTGGATATGGAATTCAACCATGTTGTGGTCGCTCGTTCCAAGGGGATCCTTAACTAGGACATTATTAATTAATCCTGACTCATTACACAGGACCAGGTCCAAGGTTGCCTGCCCCCTTGTAGGATCAGTTACATACTGCTCAAGAAATCCATCCCTGATGCACTCAATGAACTCGTCCTCAAGGCTGCTCTGCCCAATTTGATTTGTCCAGTTAATATGATAATTAAAATCCCCCATAATTATGGCTGTTCCCTTATTACATGCCCCGACTATCTCCTGATTAATACTTCTTCCAGCAGAGTTGCAACTATTAGGAGGCCTATATACTACTATTTCACTTTTTCAGAACTGACTGCAGATCAAAGGACTGAAAGCCTCTTCTCCCTATTGCTCACCTAAAGTAGCAGAAGAAAGAACTTGCATTTATATAGTGCTTTATCACGTCCTTAGGATGTTTCAAAATGCTTCACATCCAATGAATTATGTTTTTAAGTGTAGTCGCTGCTATGTAGGAAAACTCAGCAGCCAATTTGCACATAGCAGGTTCCACAGAGAACAAATGAGATGATTGACCAGTTAATCCATTTCTGGTGGTGTTGATCAATGGAAGAATATTGGCTAGGACAATGGAATAACTCCCTGCTCTTCTTTGGATAGTGTGATGGGATCTTTTACTTCCATCTTAAACAGCAGAGTGGGCCTTGGTTTAATAACTCATCCAAAGGATGACGCCCCATCTGCCCGTTTCTTTCCATCTAGAAGAAAATAAGCAATGTAGAACTTCTCATTCTTAAAAGTAAGTAAGTTGTTTTGGAAGAAAATACTAACTTGACTGGAATCCGAGGAGCAATGTTAGGGCTGGAAACAGCATTAACAACATGAAGGATCTGCTCAAGGGCAGTTAGACCTCCACCGACCTGGAATCCGATCTGATCTGCATTGTTCTGCAAGAAAAGAACAGGAAAATCAGTCAGTTACTCCCAATAGTTAGGTACCCAGCTCCATTCACAGGTGAAGCCTCTTCTCTTTCAAATGTGTTTTATTTGACAGTGGTCTACAGGAGAGCTGAGGGTCCTGCTGAAATAAGAAATCAGTTAAGTGACTCAAAAAGAAGAACAAGGCCACCTGACCAGCCATACTGAATTTGCTGACCCCTTGTGTTAGTTTGCAAAAAACAGCATGATTTACCATTTGGAGTTCATAGTCCTTTTGGCTTTATGTGCAAAGACGTGCAGAACACTTTAGGAGAATCCAAACATACATGCATTAAACATGGCCATGAAGTCACCTGTTGCTTAAGGCACAGTGGATGATTATTTTCATCCTCAGACCTGGAAGACTTAATACAGACTTTCCTGCCTGTTGGCGGTAAAGATCCTGCATGAAATAAATTTGGACGAGTCTCAACCTGGTTCCAAATGGGCGCAAGTCTGAAGCAGAAAGATAACGATCATTGAGCACTAATTGGTACTAATTTAGCAGTGAGACCCTCAGAGGCCAGAGGAAAATTTAAATGATGCATCAGTACAGCAAGCAGAGTTAAAGCATATTGATAGGCCAATACGGGAAGATTTCCCTTACAGGTAACCAGTGTGACACATTTGACTCCCGAGTGCCTGATGCGGCATGCTTATCATTGCAAAACATTCTACTACCGAGCCCAATACCTCTGTTCTTCATGAACCCAAAATTTATTGGAAAAAAATAATTGAAATAATCTGTTTTTGAAAGTGACAGTGTTACTGAAGGATAGGAACAGTACCTTAGCCTCAGATCAACACAAAATCCTTTTTGGCATATGGTGTCATTTTTACAAGGTGAAAAGTGTTATGTTCTTTGTTGATTTATAATTTTAGACACTTTCAACCTTGCGGCTGTACAACGAGAGACAAAAACACTTAGCTGTTACCGGGTACAAAGGAAACTCAATATGTAAAAAAATGCTTGGTTTTCAAAGCTTGTGGGAATTTATTACCATCATCTAGAACTCATCAAATAAATTACTTTGATGCTTGCGAATACAGTGTGTGCAGCGTATAGCATTCCACCGAAGCTTGAGAGAGACTATACGCATAGAAGAGTGCAAATGGCATCTTTGGATCTTGGTATCCGAGCGTGAATGACAATACTGGCACCCTTGATGGTCTGGTGAGTAAAGACAGCATCTGGTATAGCACTAAGCCCCTCTGACATAGGGAAGGGAAAAAAAAAATCAGCCAGGGTTCACACTCCTGATTGCTATTCAGAAACTCCTGCTGGAAAGTTTGTGTGGATGTCAAGTGAGGAGAGGATCACAGTTGCCTATGATGCCTTCCATGGACTAATAGCCAGATTGACTCAGAAGTCCCAGAGGGCTGTGGACACCTGTGGAATTAGGCCCAAGCAAGAGTCAAAAGAACAAATGATGTGGAGATGCCGGTGATGGACTGGGGTGGACAAATGTAAGGAATCTTACAACACCAGGTTATAGTCCAACAATTTTATTTTAAAATCACAAGCTTTCGGAGATTATCTCCTTCGTCTCACTCACCTGACGAAGGAGATAATCTCCGAAAGCTTGTGATTTTAAAATAAAAGTGTTGGACTATAACCTGGTGTTGTAAGATTCCTTACAAAAGAACAAAAACTGTAAAACTAACTGATGTTAATTATATATGAGTGCCCTATCCCCCTGTTTTTTCTATATGCTATTTTAGAAAAAAAAGAAGCATTTCCAAAAGTAAGATACTATTGAAACTTAGTTGTATAACTAGTGTCCATTGACAATAACCATTCATACTGGTGGCAATTTGGAATTAAAATGGAGACTCTTCACTCTTACATGTTGCGGGATATATGCTACAGGAGTACACTACAAAAGGTCAGATGTGCTGTCAGCAATTTTATAGCTCATTTATAAAATAGACCTAAAGTGCCTCTTGCAGACTATCATCCTCAAAACAAGTAACCTCCGCAAAGCAACAATAGCAGGGTCTAGCCCTACTCAGCCAGCTGCACTGCCTGGTGCTCCTGGCCTCTTGGGATGGCAAGTCACCAGCTGCCACATGTCTGGGAATATAGGACAGACAATATGTGCACAGCTTTATGACAGGAGTCAGGCAAGACAGGTGTATCAAACGTAGAAATACATAGAAGTTACAAGAAGGAAACAGGCCATTCGGCCCAACTGGTCCAGATCGGCATTTGCCCTCCACACAAGTATACAGTTCTAATCACATTTACCCACCCTGTTCCCATATCCCTTTAATCCTTATTCTTTCATCCATCTATCCAATCTAATCTTGAATGCTGACATAGTTTCTGCCTCAACCACTAACCCTGGAATTGAATTGCATAGCCTCCCAACTCTCTGTGTAAAGAAGTTTCTCCTGTTCTCAGTTGTAAATCTCTTACATTTAATCTTGTATCTGTGGCCCCTCATTCTTGGCCACTCAACTACTGGAAACAGTTTTAAGAAGCTTTTATGTTATAAAAAGGCAGCTGATGACACTCATTCAGTCCTCCCAAGGGCCAATTTCTCTCAGTGCAGAGGCAGCAGAGACCTAGTTTATGGTGGGAATTGCCAAGGGAATCATTGGCTCCATTTCCGGCTGCATCTGATGGAGATTGGCAGAGGGTGGGAGTGGTAAAAAGATGAAAGTGGTGCTGTGATGCTAGTATTGTACGACTCCCCTGGAACGTCAATGATAAAATACCTACATATACAGTTATCACCAGCCCCATTTTTGGACTGGACAGTTTGGTTTTTGAGTGGCCTGTTTGGAAATATGTAAACTTGACACTAAAGTCTGATTTTTAAAAACAAGTCCATTTCCCCCCATTTATCTTGAATTTTCTAACGTGGAAGCATTTGTGATTAAGGTTATTCAGCTTTTCATTGAAGTTTCACCAACAAAGCAAATATACTCACGGCATGAGTCTACCCCCTGCTCCACTCCAGCAGCAAAGCTAAATGTCAAACTCCAAAAAGAACAATTCATACAGCACATAAATCATAACAGGGAACAAAAAGATATATAGCCAAAGAAATTAGAATAAATGAATAGTTTTACTATATTTTCACTAATTTAAAATTAACTTTTGCTAGGCTGTCAAACCCACCTCCTCCAAAATAAAATCACCAAGAGGACAGAATTACATAACTCACTTTATTCTCTACATCTTTTTTGTGTATTTGCATACTTTTCCTTGCATAAACTTGTAACAGTCCTTTTGTGTGATTGTCATGCATCAGTGGGGCTAGTGATTTGCTATTGTTCACCTTGGCACTGCCTTCAGGACTTCTGATGTAAAATTGTGGCACTTGGGCCTCATTACATGCAGTGAGTGTAGAAAGTTCTGGGATTTGTTGCAGATGTCGGATGGCACCAAATCACTTGCCCTATGTCAAGGACATCTAACACATTGACAAACGTTATTTGCACACTCACTTGCTGCCAGCACAAAAACAGAAAGAAGAAAGAGAAAGAACTTTAATTGATAAAGCACCTTATACATCCTCACATCTCAAAATGAATCACTTTTGTTTTTGAAATGTTCACTGTTGTTGTGTAGGCAAACGTGACAACCAATTTGCACACAAACACCAAATGAAATAATTGACCAGTTAAGCTGTTTTGCTGATGTTGGTTGAAGGATAAAAGTTAGCCAGGACACTGGGAGAACTCTTTGAATAGTGTGAGGGATCTTGTACATCCACCCAAGCAGGGCCTTGGTTTAACGTCTCATTCAGAAAACAGCATCTCTGCCAGTGCAGCACTCCCTCAGCATTGCCTAGGTTAGATACTCAAATCCTGGAGTGCGGTTTGAACCCAGCACCTTCTAACTCAGAGGTGAGAGTGTTACCACTGAGCCAAGCCGTCACTCACTGAAATTGAAAATCAATTATACACAGTGACAGGCAGCGGGGAAAAGATTTCAAGGTTGTAATCCCTTCTTGAGATTTAGATAACTGTTAAAATTGGTCAAACGCCACTCCCTGGTTTGCGAGACGTCAGCCAGTGAGAAGTGCACAAGTGGCAACTGGGACAACTCTTCCTCTCTGGAAGAGTCTGGGCCTCTACACACTGCCACTTAACGATCGAACAGATGAAGATATACTGCAGCCACAAGTGTGTATCCTACTACTCTACGGTACACAGAATTTGAACTTTTTCAATGATTGGAATGAGACAAATTCAGAGAAACAAACTTGAAAAATACAGTAGGAGAGCAACTATAATACACAAAATTTTTAAAAAGCCTTGAACTTAAAAAAGATGAACAAATTTGCTGATCAATCAGAAATGTCATTTCATTTTGGTTTAGCAGGTAGACTCATTCCTGATGCTCAACTGCAGTCCAATTCTATTTTTACATCAGTCTCCTTATTGTGTTTGGCATTGTATCTAATCCCAAGAGACAGCAGAGGCCATGGGGGCTGGCAATCCTATCTAGAACCAGATTTCAGTTAGAAAAAGAAAGGTAGGTAAATAATTTTATAAAGATTTCAACAACAAACAAAAGTAGGTGTTAGGGGAATGCGATCAAATCCCTGTAATTACTGAACTTTAAAAAGACTAATGTTAATATTTGAAATATGTAATCTAAGAGACTCAAGTTACACTGCCATCTCCTGATGAGATGAACAGTCTTTGTCAACATTAAACTGTTTAAAAGTTCCCATATTATAGCCAGTTTGAAGCCAAAGCAGCATGAAACTTCCTCCTCAGAACAGGTTACACAACAGAGTTTGAATAAAAAACGCCCTGCATCAACATGAACAGTGCAATATAACTGACTTATTAAATTATACAAGAAAATGGCTTTTGGATGTACAGCATTTTGTTTTGGTTTGTTAGTTATAGCTGTACTCCATGAAAGAGAGTTTACATTTTTTTGCCTACATTCCTGCTTTGAAAACTGAGCTGCTCTTTCATCAGCATTTGAAATTACATAAAGAAACACCACCCTTTCGACCAACCCACCAGTACGACAGTAATAGACTACATTGCACGACAAACAAGTATTTTTTTTGTCGGGAGGGGAGAAGAAATGTGAGTAATTGTTTCTATGAATTGGTTTTGAGGAAATATACGACAGAGAATAATGGATACTGAGGTACAGTTATGTCATAAACCTTGAAATCGCAGCTCAGTCAGTTCTTTCACTGTAATCTGAAACTGAGATGAGATTAATATCTGGAAACCATCCTCATGTCATCTTATAATGCTTGAAAATCACACTTTTTACAATAATTATGCATACTGTAGAGCTAGTGGGAATAGTTTGAATTCCTTTCTAGACAAGGATAAGGATTTTGAACCTAATGTTTTGCAGACGGAAAGCAAGTGTAGGTCAGTGACGACGGAGCCGATGGGGCGAAGGGGCTTAGTGCTAGACAGGGTACGTCTGACAGAGTTTTGGACAAGTCGGAGTTTATGGAAGAGGTGAGGCCAGCAAGGAGTAGTTGAATCTGGAGGAGACAAAGGCGAGGATAAAGGTTTTAGCAGCGGAGGATCTAAGGTAGGGGATGGAGACAGTTTCAGAGGTGAAAGTATGAAATCTGATGATTGACAGGATGTGGAGTTTAAAGCTCACCAAGATTTTTTAAAATTATGTATTCTCAGGATGTGGATGACATTAGCACGGTTGTATTTATTGCCTATCTCTAGTTGTCCTGAGGTGGTGGGCCTTCTTAACCACTGCAGTCCTTGTGGTGATGGTGTTACTACAATGGTGTTAGGGAATTCCAAGATATTGACCCAGCAACGATGAAAGAATGGTAATATATGTCCAAGTCAGGATGGTGTGTATCCATGAGACACTTCTGCTCTTGTCCTTCTTGGTGGTAAAGGGCGTGTAGCAGTGAGGTGCTGTTGAAGTTAGCTTGCAATCAGTCCGGTTCAGCCTGAGAGTCTCAGGAGGGGGATGGAGTCAGTGGTAAGGGAGCAGAGTTTGTGGTGGAGGCCAATGTTGAACTGGAGAAAGCTGTGATTTATCCAGGTCCATGCCATGAAAGAGACACAAAAATATTCAGGTCATCTAGCAATAAATACATGGACATAAAATAATACAGAGCTTCATAAAGATATTAAATTACTATTGAGATGCAGAGAAAAAAGGACAGAAAGAAACAGAAGTGAAGGAGAAGACAGATCAGCAGACATTTTTTTTTGCAGACTTACCAGTGCTAGTATCTATAGCTTGAGGGTTTGAGAGAATGAGAACTCGGTGGACTTCATCTGTAAAGTTTCAATTGGTGGCCCAGTTGGAAAATGGAGAGTCAAGACAGTGACAGATACTGTTGGGGAGGGAGTAGGGGGGAAGGGAGCGAAATTCCCTTAAGGGGAACACATGGGAAAAGAGGGAGGGAGGGAAGAAAGCAGGAGGGATGGAAAGAGCAGGAGAGAGGGATAGAGAGAGAAAAGCACCCTGGAACCAAAGCCCAGCAAGGTGTCAGTTCCTTCAGCAGGATAGAGGATTTGGGGAAAATAATTAATGGAATGTTTAAAAGCAATTGCAAAAAGAAGTGATCATGGCTACAAAAGCTAGTGTTACTCTTATCTATTGGGCTGGTCCATTTTAGGATTAAAAGAAAGATATCCCTCAGTTAAAATGAGAGAATGTTTTCTGAGAAAAAACTTGCATTGAGATAGAGCCTTGCACAGGATGCCTCAAAGCACTTCACAGTCAATAAAGTCACTGTTGTAATATAGGGAAACGTAGCAGCCAATTTGTGCAGAGGAAGGTCCCACAAATTGAGATAAATGATGAGATAATCTATTTTGGCGATGTAGGTTGAGGGATAAATATTGGTTAGGACACCGGGAGAACGCCCCTGCTTTTTTGTGAATAGTGTCAAAGGATGTTTCATGTCCACCTGAGAGGGCAGACAGGACCTCGGTTTAACGTATCATCTGAAAGATGGCACCTCCGACAATGCAACACTCCCTCAGCACTGCACTGGAGTGTCAGCCTCAGTTACTCAGTGTTCAAGTTTCTGGAGTGGGACTTGAATCTTTGACCTACTGAATCATAAGCGAGCCACTGAGCCACGGCTGACAAAAGACCCAATAGAGATGGTGTGGAAAAAGGGACAGAGAGACACACAGTCCCCGTTGAGCCTAAGGTGGGTGGAGAAGGAGGAATGAGAAATCCTGCTTTGTCGGGGCAGGAGGAGGGGTTTAGCAGAAGAGGCAGTTGCTGTCAGGGCTTTTTATTAAAAAAATGAATTTGGCACTTTCTTAAACCTGTTTTCCATATTCAGTTGCTGATTTCTTTTGGAGCAAAAAAATCTAAAAGAAGCAAACACAAAACAAACACAGCTGCCAAGCAGAAAGCCTGTAATAACAAGGTTCTCTCCCCACCCCCCCCACTTCACCCCCGGCCCCCCCTCCACCCTTCCAATGATGTCAACCTACCTGTTATTACTGGTGAGGCAGGATGTGAGATTGTGCTGCAAAACAACTTGAGAACCCCTCCTCCAACACCATCCTGACAGCTGACTAATGGGATTACAGGCTCTGCTTCAATAATGCATCTCAAATACAGGCCAGCAAAAATGACACCCTGTACCCGAATTACATGGACAGGGATTCATATCCAATTATTAACTAAAGTAACTATTACACAATCCAATCAAAGAGAAAACAGCTGTTAATCTTCAGTGGGCCGCTGTGTATTAGTGGCTTGGCAGGCCGGACTGGCTTTGTACTGGCTTCCACTTATGGACTGTAATTATGTCCTTGTGAGCTATTGGGTGGGTATTGCCAGTCCCTCAGACTCAGGCAGCAGATGGGGAACAACCAGTTCAAGGTTCATTAGGACATTTATTAGGATAGGGTTTCATAGTGTACAGCATCTTTGACACACACCTTCACAGTTACTATTTATGGTATCAATTGGCTTGACAGATCAGACTATCTGCACAGTTATGGTAAGATAAAAAAAACTTTATTACTAAAATTGGTGTAATTAAAATCAATTACACTGATGGCTTAGTGTAAGTGCATTATCCAGTAACCGTAACCTGTCCCACACAAAGTCCTGTTCGACTATCACTCCCAATGGGGGGGTCATTTTTACTTTCACCATTTGGGGCAGTTTAACTGCAGTCGCAGAAATAAAGTGCAAATGTTTGGAGTATTTAGCCACTAAGCATGTTGTTATACTACAGATAGAGATCTCAGACCAGTACCGGTAGAACACAATGCGCAGCTGGCAGTGTAACTCAAGTCTTCCGGCTACGGAACGCACTCTACAGGTAGCAGTCTGAGACCGGTACGTGTACTACAACATCTTTAGGGGCTACATTTTCCAAATACTTACGGTTAATACTAAAATTTGTCACAACTCCCATGTGAATCTGGTTTGGTGCTAGCTTATTGGACTGCAGCAACAACACACTTGCTTGAAAAGGAACAGAGTAGGAGGCCTGCAAAATGGAACTCGCGTTGAACTACCAAAAAATCACAGGCATACAAGCCATCTTTATCCTGCTAAATGAGTGGATCATTATAGAAATTCATTGTTTCTAGACTCTTTCAGAATACTGGCCCTTCAGAACTGAAGAAGCTCATACAATTCTGCAAGCACCCACATTCTGCTAGCACCCACATTCTCTTGGAATAAAGAGAACATCATACTTGGCTCCAGACCTCATTACAGCCTTGGTCCAAACATGGACAAAAGAGCTGAATTCCAGAGGTGAGGTGAGAGTGACTGCCCTTGACATCAAGGCAACATTTGACCGAGTGTGGCATCAAGGAGCCCTAGTAAAATTGAAGTCAATGGGAATCAGGGGGAAAACTCTTCAGTGGCTGGAGTCATACCTAGCACAAAGGAAGATGGTAGTGGTTGTTGGAGGCCAATCATCTCAGCCCCAGGACATTGCTGCAGGAGTTCCTCAGGGCAGTGTCCTAGGCCCAACCATCTTCAGCTGCTTCATCAATGACCTTCCCTCCATCATAAGGTCAGAAATGGGGATGTTCGCTGATGACTGCACAGTGTTCAGTTCCATTCGCAACCCCTCAAATAATGAAGCAGTCCGAGCCCGCATGCAGCAAGACCTGGACAACATCAAGGCTTGGGCTCATAAGTGGCAAGTAACATTCGTGCCAGACAAGTGCCAGGCAATGACCATCTCCAACAAGAGAGAGTCTAACCACCTCCCCTTGACATTCAACGGCATTACCATCGCCAAATCCCCCACCATCAACATCCTGGGGGTCACCATTGACCAGAAACTTAACTGGACCAGCCATATAAATACTGTGGCTACGAGAGCAGGTCAGAGGCTGGGCATTCTGCGGCGAGTGACTCACCTCCTGACTCCCCAAAGCCTTTCCACCATCTACAAGGCACAAGTCAGGAGCGTGATGGATGAGTGCAGCTCCAACAACATTCAAGAAGCTCGACACCATCCAAGATAAAGCAGCCCGCTTGATTGGCACCCCATCCACCACCCTAAACATTCACTCCCTTCACCACCGGCGCACTGTGGCTGCAGTGTGCACCATCCACAGGATGCACTGCAGCAACTCGCCAAGGCTTCTTCGACAGCACCTCCCAAACCCGCGACCTCTACCACCTAGAAGGACAAGAGCAGCAGGCACATGGGAACAACACCACCTGCACATTCCCCTCCAAGTCACACACGATCCCGACTTGGAAATATATCGCCGTTCCTTCATTGTCACTGGGTCAAAATCCTGGAACTCCCTTCCTAACAGCACTGTGGGAGAACCGTCACCACACGGACTGCAGCGGTTCAAGAAGGCGGCTCACCACCACTTTCTCGAGGGCAATTAGGGATGGGCAATAAATGCTGGCCTCGCCAGCGACGCCTACATCCCGTGAACGAATAAAAAAAAAATATGCTGGCCTTTATATCTAGAGGACTAGAGTACAAGGGGGCAGAAGTTATGCTGCAGCTATACAAAACCCTGGTTAGACCGCACCTGGAGTACTGTGAGCAGATCTGGGCACCGCACCTTCGGAAGGACATATTGGCCTTGGAGGGAGTGCAGCGTAGGTTTACTAGAATGATACCCGCTCGGACTTCAAGGGTTAAGTTCCGAGGAGAGATTACACAAATTGGGGTTGTATTCTCTAGAGTTTCGAAGGTTAAGGGGTGATCTGATCGAAGTTTATAAGATATTAAGGGGAATAGATAGGGTGGATAGAGAGAAACTATTTCCGCTGGTTGGGGATTTTAGGAGTAGGGGGCACAGTCTAAAAATTAGAGCCAGACCTTTCAGGAGCGAGATTAGAAAACATTTCTACACACAAAGGGTGGTAGAAGTTTGGAACTCTCTTCCGCAAACAGCAATTGATACTAGCTCAATTGCTAAATTTAAATGTGAGATAGATAGCTTTTTGGCAACCAAAGGTATTAAGGGATATGGGCCAAAGGCAGGTATATGGAGTTAGATCACAGATCAGCCATGATCTTATCAAATGGCGGAGCAGGCACGAGGGGCTGAATGGCCTACTCCTGTTCCTATGTTCCTAAAGCATTCTTACACAGTTATGAAAATTGCTACAACTCAACTTTACCACTAAGGTCTCTGTACAACTAAGATTCATTTGCATCATAAGTAATTAAACAAAGCACAAATAAAACAGATTGGGATTCCTTATAGCAAAGTCTTGTGGAAATCCTGATTCAAGTCATGGTGCCTGGTGACCTAGTTATGTGTTTATCACAACTGAGCCATATCTAGGCAAGGTTTACCCCACCCTCCCAAAACAGCAGTTTTAGAACAGCAATGGTCAAAAGAATTGGTCACCAGGTGAACAAACCTGTTAATTTGTGCATGTTCTTCATCACCTAACAGAGAGACAGCGAGACACAGTGAGAGAGAGAGAGAGGACAGAAAAGTCAGGCAGGCAAGAGAAAGGGAGGGGTGGCAGCTCATAGTATAAATAGTCATTCAAGCAGGGTTAACTCAAAATATTTGTATATTGTGCTTCCTCCTCTTTAGTTAACCAATAATCAGGCAAACAAGTCATACTATTGTGAATGTTTTAAAATACAACTTTAAATGTAGCAGAGAAAGGTCTGTGTCTTATGGGGTTTTATACAACACATGTAGCATCTGGACCAATGGTTTATAGTCAATGGGTTATGCTTCTAATCAGCAACCGGAAATTTTTTGGCACATCATTGCACAACTTAAGCCATCAAATCTGTTGAACCATGCATTAAAATGTGATGACAACAAACACACTTGATAAAACTAAGCAAACATCTTTGTCAGTCAACGGTTGATTTTCCTTTTGCTTTGCTCAACATTCCCCGCACCCCCCCACCCCCCAAGGCTTAGACCGCATGATCTGACTGTACTACAGTATCAGTCCAGGTACAACATTTAGTGCATCTCAATCTCCAAATGGAAGCAAATAAAAAGCAAAAAACTTTTGATCCACTTCAGCAATTCAATAAACCTTTTTACACTGTGCGCACCTATGTCAACAGCAGGCAAGCTGAGCATACGTAAGAGTTACACATGTGCCCTAGCTTGGAAGCTACAAATGCAGCTTTAAAGCAAGGGCCTTGCTTTTGGTGATTCCGCCCACAATTAAGGCGAAGTTAGACGTGCAATTTTGCCAGTGTGGTCGAGCTCCCACAACGCCAGGAGGAAGATCGGAGGTGGCCAACATTGTGGAAAACCCACCCATAAAAGTCAGACCCAAATGGAGGATCCGATGCCATATGCCACCATTTAGCTTTGCCACCCACGGCACTTTCAGTTGAAAGGCATCCACTGAAACTCTGGGCTCGATTTTACCACCTGCTATCGGGTGCGTTCTCGGCGGGGGGCCCCGAAAATCTGGAAATCCAGGAGCGGGACTGGATCCCGCCCACTTCCGGGTTCCCCGCTGACGCGCCGGCGTGCGCGCGCAGCCCCCGCTGGTGGGAATCCCGCAGGCAATTAAAGCCAGCGGGATGCCACTTGACAATATTTAGTTAGGTATTTCAGGTCATTAACTGACCTGATTAAGGGACTATGTGGGATTTTTGAACAACATGGGACTGTTTCCCACACTGGGGGAAACACTCCCAGCTCGAATGGACGTGTTGCAGCTGTCAGCCTGTGGCAGCTGCAAAGGTCCATTTGACTGGGGGGGGGGGGCGGGGGGGAGATCCTCACCGATTGCAGGAGGCCACTCTGTCACTTGGGACAAAGTTTGGCCTCCACCACCCTCCTCCTGACGGTCAAAGTCACCAGCCTGCACACTTACCCCGGGGTCCGGAGACATGTACCTACCTTGCGGACCCCCTCAGATGTACATCTTGTGGATGGGGGCCGCCGTAGCTGCAGTCATGACCTCCTCGGAGGGCGATCAGCATCACCAGCCTCGCCATCCACCTCTGACACGTGGAGCTCCACAACAGAGTGCTGTGACACATCCACCTGTACAGCAGGAGGGAGGGCTACCACAGAGAGAGACGCGTCGCAGAGGGCACTACCCTCGCCACAGGTTCCACAGACCAAGGCTCAGCTTCCTGGACCTCTCTGAGCAGCAGTGCACACGGAGGCTCAGAGTCACTCGACATGTAGCCATGGACATCTGCAGCCTCTTTCATGCCGAGCTGCTCCTGGCTGGCCCATGCACCATCTTCCTACCTGTCGCTGTCAAAGTCACCACTGCCCTCCCGAACTTCTCCTCCGCAGCCTTCCAGGGTGCAACCGGGGACATCGCCGGTGTCTCTCAGTCGTCTGCGCAGAAGAGCCCTGCAAATACACCTACACCCACTCTGCAGTGACACAATGGGTGGCACAGTGGTGGGTCCTCATAGTGATACCCAGGAGCGGGCATTATTGCACAAACCGGACAGGATTCGCGAAGACATGGCAGTAGTGGTGCCAATATAATGTGTGATGTGAGTTGTTCTGAAATTTAATAGAAGTAAAAACCATGACAAACCCTCAAACATCCTTGTGCATTTCCTTCATGCTCACAACACGTTTGCCTTACGCTGCCTACTGCACATATGTGATGCATGCCCTGCGGCTGCAGCACAGGTGGTGGCAGGTTGAGTGAGGCTGGCCGTGAGAGAGATGCACGAGAGGGTGAGTATGGGATAGAGTCATGAGATTGTATGAGGATTGGGTTGCGTGGTAGTGGCGGGGTGAGTACTGGCGAGGTGAGTAGGTGCAGGTAAGATGAGGATGGGGTTTGAGTGGGTATGAGGGGTGATGTGACAGAGTAGTGTTGGCGGTGCCGAAGGAGATGTGGGGTGGGGGCAGTGATGTGGCAGACGGAGTGTAGGGGAAAGACTACGTGTACTCACTGTGGCTGACCTACTGAGGTCATTGGACCGCCTCCTGCACTGTGTGCAGGTGGGTGATATGTTGGTGGCGCAGGTGACCCCCTCTGCCACCTCGAGCCAGGCCTTCCTGGTGGCGGAGGCGGGCCGCTTCCTCCCGCCTGCCGGGTGGAAGATCTCTGTCCTCCCCCTCCTCCTCACCCCATGTATTGATACCTGGGGTGAGGCATCATTAAACTGGGAGCAGCCTTCCCCCTGGGCTGCTCCATGCAGTCATCTTTGCTATTGGTTGCAGCATCTGTCAGTGGAGGACTACCCCTTTAAATAGAGCGCCTCCAGCTGACAGAACTTACTGCGCATGTGCAGCCCGCCCGACGCGCAGATCAGCAGCGGGGAACCCGGAGGAGCAGGTAAGTGGATCCAATTAGTGGTTTGCCTGCTACGATCGCGCGGGAAACCCACTAATTTCACCGGGCGCGCTAGCCCATCCGCCGAGAACCCGCAGGCCTGCTAAAATCGGGCCCTCTGTGTCTGAGGGAGTTTGGGAGCCTTCAACAGCATTTACATTGCGGGTTGCCTCAAACAGCATGCTAATAAAGCAACCCTGTTGTATAAAGGTGGCACATATGCACCTTAATACATTTTAAACTGCTTTAAAGTAGGTGGATTGGTATGGGACAGTGCTTTAGTACAACATGCATAATCTCTTTATAAAAAAAAGAGAAAGATTTGGTATGCAATAAACAGACTGCTATAGAAAGTCAAATTATCCATTTATCCATAGCTTTTAAGAACCCTTTCTCAAACATGTCTCCAAAGTGACCGACTACATACTTCTGACACCCATTCGATTCAATGGATCCACGAACCATATAAATCAGAAATTAATGGGCCATTGTTCTGTAGCAATGTTGCATTCTTTACAGTTGTCAAGAGCAAGCAGCCCCAGACACCGACATGTACGCTGATAGAAGAAAATGAGACAAGTCAAGGCAATGCACCATTCAATAAATGGTTAAAAGAGATGGATGCATACCAGATCTGTCAAGTCTCAATTACTTCTGATGACAATGACTGATTATTTTTCTAACCAGAAATAGCAGAGTTGCATTGATTTCAATGGGTTTTCAATGGTGTGCCGTTGACAATCTGGTGCTGGGATTGGAAATCATCCCCACAACGGGACAACAAGCACGGTGAACGTTAGAGGGTATTAAACGATTAACAAGCTCAGCTGTTTTTACTGCTCTAAAGGAGTGGTAAGCACTAGAATAAAGGTGGATTTTAGAACAGGCTTTGGTCTGAGACAAGTTCAGCCAGTTTAGAGTTATCCATAAACCTTCCAGATCAAAGTTAATTGTTATGGCTGTAGTAAGAAGACAGTTTACAACCAATTAGTTAGTTTTGAATCTTCCTCTGACTGCACGCAGGGGGGATTTCTCTCGAATCTGACTGCTGTAGGAGTTAGTCTAATATCTGAATCATTTCAAGTGAGCACAAGATTGACAGTCCAGCCTAAATCATAAACAAGTTTAAATTGCTTAAGGAATTGAAATAAACTGGATTGTTATCTAAAAATTACAGACAGAATCTCTTACCTTGCATTTATCAGTTATTAAGGGAGGGCACAAAAAAGGGAAGACATTGAAAAGTAGGTAACAAGAATTATTATAAACAGAAAAAGGCCACCAGGCCAAACAAGTCTGTCACTTTTTCATTGGGCAAACCCACCTTATCATACACCTCAATGTATTTTCTCTCCAGAAATGCATTTCTTAAAGCCATTTATACTAAGCATATATATTGGCCTTCCCTGGCAACATAATTCTTTTATTCCCTTGGGTGAAGAAAATTCCCTTATTAGAAAGAATTTGCATTTATACAGTGGAATTTCGCAACAGTCAATTTAAGACAGTCACTGTTATGTAGACAAATGCAACAGCCAAAATGCACACAGCAAGGCCCCACAAACAGGAAATAAGACAAATGACCAGTTAATCTATTTTTGATGCTGGCTGAGGGATGAGTGTTGGCCAGGTCACTGGGAGAACTCCCTGCTCAAATGCTAACTTTGTTCAGTTGGTAGTACTCTCGCCTCTCAGTCAGAAGTTTGTGGGTTCAAACCCCACTCTGGGACTTGAGCATGTGGTTTAGGCTGACACTTAAGTGCAGCAATGAGGGAGAGCCGCATTGTGGGGAGTTGATATTGTTCGGATATGATGTTAAATTGAAGCCCAGTTTGTTTGTTCAGGTGAGGGTAAAAGATTCCATGACACTATTCGAAGTGGAGCAGGGAGTTCTCTCCTGGTGTCCTGGCCAACATTCCTCCCTTAACCAACACCACCAAAAACAGATCAACTGGTCATTGGTGTTTGTGGGACCTGCTATACACAAGTTGGATGTTTTCTTTACCTATGTAATAGCAATCACACTTTAACTACACTTTGGGATGTCCTGAGAATGTAAAAGGTACTGTATAAATAAATGCAAGTTCTTTCTTTCTACCAAAAAGTGCCATGGGATCTTTTATGTCCATTTGAACAGCCAGATGGTGCCATGATTTAACATATTATTGAAATATGTCTTGAATAACTCCTAACGTCCTAATTTTTATACATCATAGATGATTATATGTTCATGTTGTAAACTAGTCTCCCTTTTGCCTTCCATTTCCATTGTATTTGTTTGTTCTTTAATAACTATTTCTGCTAGTCTGACTAAGTAATGTTTGGAATGTGACATGCCAAGTACAGCAATATCTTGTGTCAATGTAATCAAACAAGGATGAAACCAACCATCAAGAAAGAACTTGCTACCACATTGAGTAGTTGAGGCAAATAGCATAGATGCATTTAAGGGGAAACTAAATAAGTACATGAGGGAGAAAGGAGCAGAAGGATATGCTGATAGGGTTAGATGAAGTAGGGTGGGAGGAGGCTCATGTGAAGCATAAACACAGGCATTGACCAGTTGGGCCGAATGGCCTATTTTTATGCTGTAAATTCTATGTAGTAGCCTATTTGACAGTCATAATTTAGTTAAATATGATTATTTCCCTTTACAGGCTTTCATGTTATTAAACAATGGGATAGTTTTCTCTTTCCTTCTGTCAGGTTTTCTTGCACCGTTCCATACTCACAACAACCTGCATCGAGGCCTCTGCCAACCCGTAAGCCACTCACTTGCAAGTATGCAAGAATGACCTTGGGTAACTCACTGCAATGTTCCCTCCCTGAGGGAAAGCCCCTATATTTCCTCCCTTGCAAGTCCCATCAGCTCAAGAGTACATTAATAAAAATACTAACTGCAATTTCTCAGCAACAACATTATAACACTTTCCCTTGGATTGCAAAAGCAGGCAGCTAGCAATGCAATACACAGCGCTGCAACAAATCTTTCCAGTTGAATGGTGTCATCCAATTTTCACAAAAGATGAACATAGCACTGTTGCTACTGTTTTTTTTCATAGCAAGTCTTCTTTGTAATAAATTGGATAGCCAGGTGGTGAAGGATAGAATACTAGAGCCTGGTCTTCAGTTGCTTCCAAGCCTTTATTCACAGAGATCCACATTACCCGCTGCGCACACCCTAGATAAGCTCTCATATAAATGGATATGAGAGTTCCCAATTGATACGCACCAACTGAATACAATTAACACTAATTGATATAAATCATATGGATACAATTAACATTCTTATTGGTTCTCCTAATACAGTGTTGTATCAGACAATTTGGATTTCCAACAAAATTAGTGTGGGACCAAACATAAACAAGAACATAGTCAATTAACAAGGTACATTCCTTTGCAAGCTCAGATGAAAATTCCACATTTTTTTGTTACAGATTGTAAATACTGCTTAAAGCCTAACACTTATCAATCTCTCTTAAAATACCATGAATAAATTATGTGCTTAGTTCATTGAAAATTAGTGAATGGAGCACACCCATCATTCATTAATAAGATGTCAAGCATCCCTCGCTGTCTGTATAGATGGGCTTGCCTCCACAAAAATCAACAAATTAAACTTTCTCCAGAGAGAACGTGTGCATCAGCAGGTATGGCTTTAGCATTCCCATCTTCTGAAATAGCGAAACTCAGAAATAATTTTAGTCAAAAATGTTGGATAGAGTCCTGGGAATATCCCATTCCAAGAACCAAATGCAACAGAGCGGATCAACCACCAAAGCATGAAATTCACTGACTGGCAAGAACAAAGTGTGGCAGCTTTCAAAGTAAAGGACTAATGATTACACAAAATCATGCGTTCAAAATGCGTTACAAGAACAGGCTCAGGTTATCAAGGTTGCCATTACTGGACAAACGAGAGGTTTAAGATTCCTGGCAGCTCTCATAAGCCTGGCTAGCACTAGATGTGCTCCCACTGAACTTCCTGTTGAAGGAAGGTAGGAACTATGTGGATCCTTAATGAATTAGGTGATCAATCTTGAGTAAGCAAAAGTAGCAAATAAAATGGATAGCTGGGATGTCAATTCTCAGAGAACTGAAGGAATTATCCTAGCACTGAAAGACAAACCATTACCAACCAGATACTTGGTAGGTAATTGCACCACATGGTGCAGCAGAACAGAAAAGTCCTTACTGTATGCTGTTAGCTCAGCTTAACCAACACAACAATATGAGGGAGCCAATATTAACCAACAGAGCAGTATGGGGGGAGCCATTATTTAACAAACACGGCAGTATAGGGGGAGCCAATCTTAGCCAACGCAGCAGAACAGGCGGGTGGGGGAGGTTGCAAGAATTGGCTTCAGCACCCCTGGCATAAGGTAATAGATTTTTTTTTTAAAAAGCTAGTTCCTGCTGATTGCATCATACGACCCCTGCCGCAAGTGCTCAAGTGTGAATTCTGAGCTAGGGTCGCCAGTGATCAAATCTTCTGCTGACCGTCACTGTCCACACTCTCACATTTAAAAAAAATCGGTGAGCTAGCGTAGGGATAGCGCCACCCACTGAACCATACCACACCTTGAGTGGCAATCCAATTTGGAGGGAGACAAGGGGAGAAAATCTCTCGTCGGAATTTAACTTGATTGATGAGGAATTTTAGCTTCTCAAGCATCCTCAGAACCTATCGACCTGCTGCCTTTGCAGAGCATTAAGAGAGAGCTCAGCTGTGCCAATCATCTAAGTAAAAGTGAAGGTTTTGCAGTAGAAAGAAGATTGCCGCTTGAGCACTCTGGGAGCTGGTAACTAGCTCAATGGGAGTATTTTGTATGTAGTTTATTCCCTTTACATTCCTCCATAACTTACTGAATATAAATGCGAACATTACGGGTTTTCCCGCTAAGTGCAGGGTCAAGTACTGAAGTGAGGTAATACATTTGATATCAGTTATGCCACAATGTTAAATGCTACTTTTGTAAATAATAATCTTATTGCCTCACAGAAATAAAATATTTACACTAGCATTGACATAACCACGTTTTTAGAGCTGTGAATTTAAAATTGCAGAAACAAGATTCAGTGGATTAGCCCTGTTCATGTACCTGAGTAACTAAAGAATGGAGAAGGTTTGGAACAACATAAATTTGCTCTCACCTCACATACCCAACATTGGTGGGACAATTGAAACATACCTACACAATTCCCATTTGCGTAGTCCAATTTAAAAGTGTCATGGTAATTTTGTTATATGTTGGGTTAGTAAGGGCTGTGAGAGAAGAGCTTGCACTAAATCGGAAAGTGATGCCCTCAGGAGTTTTGTTTAATATTGCCAGATATTTTAATCGAGATGAGGCAATTCAACTGACGTCTGTAAGGGCAATTATCACATTTGTCTCTCTTCATCCTCCATTCCTCCACAGGTAGATACCAGGCTGAGTTTTAAAAGAAACCACAAACACCTCAACTTCTAATGGCAAGAAAATAGGAATGCGCAGATTCCGCTCTGAAAGAAAGCGTCCTTGAGCCAATCGAAGGCTCCTATTGCAGTGCACAACATTTCCTGGGGTTTTACCAATTTTTTTGCACCATCCTTCCCGGCTCTCTAAGGAACTGGCTCTGGCTGAACTACGGTGCCACAGTTGCTGGCAGTTTTCCAGTACCTCACTCGCGTGGCTAACTTTCAGTTGCAAGCTAAGTCGATGCGTGTTGGCAGGCAACTTGATCATGGAGAGCGTCACTGCTGTGCCTAAATCTGTTCTCACCCAATGCCTATACGGCTACACTTTCCTTCAATAGTCATTGCATCACAATCGGAAGGGATAAATCTGTCTATTCTCTGTGCCCCCCGCTACCCCCGCATCGGCTCAGGGGTGCTGAGGTCAATTGTAACATCCTAGCTGTTCTCCCAGTTAACCCAGTACAGACTAGGGGGATCAGAGAAATATATTTGCCGATGTTTTGTGAAAATCGAATGCCTCTTTAAATATGCAAATACAAGCTGAATGTGGATATAGTATAGTAAAATCAGGGCAGATATTCTCAAACAATAAACAATAAGGTCTCGCACTGTTCTCTGAATAAACATTACCATTTTTAAATGCTTGGCGCTGTGTGTAAAATCTAACAGTTAGAGCAGAAAACTGTCTCGGTTTCAGCTGCAATTCTTGCCAAGCAAAAATAAAAGGACTTAAAAATAATAAATTATTTCATCTGCGCTATTAGTGACGTTTCCTAGAATGAAATGACAATGCAGCCTAACCATTAAAAGACCAATAAAGACATAAAACTAATCCTCCTTCCACCAATTAGAACCTTGCAGATAGTTTTACAAGTAAATCCACAATGAGTACTTTGTTCAGTGCTGCCCGGGCAAGGCCACTCCCAACTTATTGAACTGTGGCACAATTTTAAAAAAATGCAACTCCCACAAAGGCATCCTAGAAACCCACAGGGACGACATGTAGGACACAGCTTGTTAACTCTCTCACAACTGAGTCTATTACTGCAGTACGTAATAAATTTTAAACATGGCATTTTGTTGAGCTGTGTCACTGGCCACGTGGACCGCGATGGCTTTTTTTTGGCTGTTGTATATTCCTAGGTTTCTAAATTTGCTTTTGAAACAAAAAAATCCCCAGCAATTTTCATTCTCTTTTCATGAAGGTGTTGACTTGTGCTAAAGTTCACTGGTTGATGGTTTTCCCGAGGGGTGGGGGGGGGGGGGTGGTTAAGGGGGTGATTAGCAGGAGGTGGGAGCAAGGGTAGAACTTAAACTTTTTGTGCAGGGATTAGTGCATATTACAATACATCACGGGCTCATTTGAGCAGAAGCAACATTAAGCTCCACAGTAAAGTGGTAATGGGAGACTGCAGATTGTGGAGAGCAAATACCTTAGGCACTCTGAATTTTGAATCCTGGCATAAAACTACATACAAAATTTACTCCGTTCTTTTACTGACAAACTATCAATAAGGAACATTAAAAATTAACTAATATTGCCATTTCTTCAAAACCCATTTTGTGAATCAAAGGGGATTCAAGGGGCATTACATCCCAACTCCATCCAAAGTAATTTTTTTTCCAGTGGAGTACATTTAATGATCACATTCCTGGTTTTCAGAGTCCTGTACTCAAAATTGAAAGTGCTTTAAGATTATTATTTTTTTTTTAAAAAGAAAATTTATTTAAGGCTGCACATCATTAATTCACCAGGCTCCATACATACTAAAAAAAAAGACTTGCATTTATATAGCATCTTTCATGACCTCAGGATGTCCCAAAGCACTTTACAGCCAATGAAGTACTTATAAAGTGTAGTCACTGTTGTAATGCAGAGAAAGATGCAGCAGCAAAAGACTACTCCTTCCTTAGATAAGCATGCATCCCCAGCTCACTAAGTGAAAGCCAAGAGCTATTGCACAGCTGACTAGATATGGTTACAAATAATTTCATGTTACACCTCACTTCTTCAAGTAAAACATCAGACTTGACAGCAGATAGAAACAGACTACTGTGACCAGGGCAGATACCTCATGAAATTGACTTTAGTGATTTCAGGGCTCCCAATTCCTCATGAGTCTTTTACTAAGACATTCCCACGTAGATTGAGCTTAGTTATGATGCCTTCTATGGTTGAAATGCCTGCCAATGCACACGGGCAGGCTCTCTCTCTCTCCCTCTGAGTTTGACTGGGGGAGGAAAAATCTTTTGCATCGCTTTAAAAATAACCACAGCCAAAGAAAGTACTGAAACATTACAATTGTGGGGCTTTGAGATAACAAATCTTTTACTGTCACATAAATACATTATTCATAGTTATTTTATATTATAAATAGAAAGTAAAGAACAAAGATTTAGAACAAAGTACAAATAAAAACGTTAGTAGTTCTCAGGCCCTTCCATTTCTGAAGCCAACTATAAGCTTTAATGAGTGATTTATATATGCTTTAGTGAATTTTTTTTAAAGTGCAACTTGACTGCGATAATCTGGTTGTGAAACTTTTGATTATATTGTGGGGCTCCTAGGTTTTGCTTGGATCATTGTTTGTTTGCATGGGACTCACACAATCAAGTTTGCCATCCAGGGGGAGAAAAATACATATATAAAAATGGCATTCAGCTGGAGGGGGGGTGGGGTTGAAGAGATTACAATTTCTTGGACACAAGAAGACCTGGATAACTTGGGAAGAATTAGACTGCAAGGCTTCCTTAATGATTAGTAGAATGGAATGCAGTATTCCAGGCTATCCATTCTGCCATCTAGTGGTTAGGTATAGACATTACCACTGTTAAGTCAAATGAATATGAAGTGGATACATGTAACAAGACTATGAATTTATTTCCTTTTGATTTGTAAGTTAAGGAAGTGTTAGGAGAACATCTACGCACTTTTTAAATAAAATATAACACTACTAGTGGAATATATTTCCCTGATGGTGCAATTTCTCCTCACCCCACCTTCATATCTTGTATCTTCTCTCTCCAGGTCCTATATCACTCAGCATTGTTACTATTTTAAGGGCATAATTTTTGGGGTGAAAATGTGCTGTGATATGAAATAGCTATTCTAACGAAACTGTTAACCTGTTTATTTTTTTTAAAAAAGGTTAACGACTGTTAAATAGTGGGTAAAGACTTTCCATATGCACACATTAATGTGTCTGTTACTAATATCACACATGCAAAATACTCTTTATAGGTATAAATTCCCTACTCTTTATACGTATAAAGAGTAAACAACCAGCAGTACACTGAGGCAGTAATTAAATCTGGAGCTCTGGTGATGTTCACAGAACAATCAAGGTTTGCTGTGGTGGTTTAGGATGCCATCACAGCAGCTCGATTGAATCAGTGCCTTGTAAACTCACTGTCAGCTGTTTGTTATCTTACATATTACCCCCTGTTTGAACACCAGCCACACACATTCTACACTTCGATTCAGTTTACAAGACCTTCTGTCAACTTGTTGCATTGCAGAATAAATCTTTAATGTTCATAGACTTTGAATGCCCAAGCACTCAGGATAAAAGTAACAAGTGATGAGAGTGTAATTCAGAACTATAAAAAGGTGGAAACTTGAAATACAACAGAAAATCCAAGAACTACGCAGTAGGCCCATCGGCATCTGAAAAAAGAAAACAATCTGACTAAGGTTCTACACCTGAAATATTAGCCTGCTTTTACCTTTACGGGTACTCTCTGTATCTCCAGCACTGTGTTTTTATTTTAGTTTTAATTCAAGCTGCATGTTGCATTCCTCAGCTCTCCCTTCAAACTGTTGCAATCATAATTTCCAATAATCACGCAGAAGCAGTTGGAATTATCTACTGAAGAACTGATTATTTTACCAAAAAAAAGCTTTGTTCATTACTCCCATTAAATATTTTACTTTTGCAAAACAAACACATACATGGTCCAAAAATGGACATTCTGTACCTGTCTTAAATGCTTTAAAATGTTCAAAATGTTCTTTTGAAATATGTTACACTATTGATTTTCCTTCATAAGGTCATCAGGTGTACCTAGTTTCCTTTAACATCTTCAAAGCATATTCTATTTCTGCATCATCCCCTCCTGTGAATCTGTCTGCAAACTGTTTTATTGGACTCTCCCTTAAATACACACTGGCTGGAAGAGCTTGTATTTCTGAGCTTCGCTTACTTTAAAGCTGGTTTTTCAAAGCCACATGTATTAGATATCTCCAAACATCTTTTGACAGGGATGTCAATCAATGGGGTATTTATTCCCCTAAGATAAGAGCATTTTATAAAACACTTACTGAAAGTGCCCCATTAACCGACAGTCACATTGGCATGCTATTGTTGGGAATTTTTGAAGTACATACAAAAATACTGCACACACTTTCAATTGTAAAAGAATGTCAATCTCTAAAAATCAATTGCTTTTTAAAATGTAACAAGAAAAATGCAAGTCAAATGTCACTGGATTCCTCCAGAAAAATTATGCAACCAGGAAGTAAAACTGGTGACATCAATCACTACTGGCCAACAAATTATGCAAAAATGAAAAGCAGGGGGTAATAATAAAGCCACTCATGACACCAAAGATACTGTAAGTGGTCACTGTGGGACCATCCCAAAGGTCAACAAAGTATCACAATGGCGGTGGTGTTTATACTCACCGTCTGTCAGAATTTCTGATCCGAGGTCGACAACCACTTCAGACATGTTTTAAATGTTTTTAAAAATCAATTTGGCTGGAGGTCAGGGGAAAATCTTACGAGACAAATCATCAAACTACTCCAAACTACTTTCCTGAGGCAACATTGGCTTTGTCTACAAATATCTATAATTCAATTTCATAAATATATTGAATTTTTCATTAAAATTTTACTAAGCCACTTATGTCATTCCACATTTATACAAATATACTGATTGCTTTGTGAAGGAGTATTTTGTCATTGTTTTTTTTAAAAGAATCATTTTAACAGTACAATGTTGTTGTTCACACATACCCATTTCCCTGAAGACACTAATGTTGATATCACATGACAGATAAGGTGTGAGGAAGGCCATTCAGTCCATCTAAGTTCATCCATCCACAAAGAGCCTATAGTCACCAACATCATAGTATCTGTTTCTTAAATGATGCTCGGCTTTTTGCCTCCAGTACCCTACTAGAAAGTCCATTAGATTTGTTGGTCACTTTTTGTATGATGACAACCTGTGCCTCCTTGTCCACTAGCATGATTTAGTTTGAAGTAGTGTTCCAGATTTACCTTTACTACTACAAATACCTCTATTAGGTATCTGTTTAAGCACCTCCTTTTGACGCTGAAAGGTTCAAATTTGATTAGTTTAAAGAAAAATGTGTGAAAATTGTTACAATTAGAACTTGATTTAAACAAAAGCTGATATGCTGTGGGACAGGTTAGCTACTCTCAGAATGTGACCCGAGTCCTGCATATTGTTAAATTCAAATCTTCAGCAAGGTGAAAAAGTGTGTCTTCATCTAAGAGATTTAATGTACGTTAAAAATAATAATGAATAAGTTCAAAGACAGAAGCAAAACCAAAAATGGCTGGAAATGTTCTGCAGTATTTGAAAACAGTTCTGATGAAGGACACGTACCCAAAATGTTAATGTTTTTTCTTTCAGATCGGAACGTCCTGGCCAATATTTATCCCTCAACCAACATGGCTATAATAGTTTATCTGGTCATTTATCACATTGCTGTTTGTGTGACATTGCTGTTCGCAAATTGGCTGCCACGTTTCCTACATTACAACAGTGACTACACTTCAAAAGTACTTAATTGGCTGTAAAGCGATTTGGGACATCCCGAGGTCATGAAAGGCGCGATAGAAATGGAATCTTTCTTTTATACTCACAGAGCTGCAGCATTTTCTGTCTTTATTTCAGATTTCCAGGATTCACAGTATTTTTTTAATCTCAAGTTTGGACAGTGAATAGCACAGTGCACTGGTAGCCTATCAAACTGCACCACAGAGTGGTAGAACATAAATTTACATCTGCAGCTCTCCACACAGCAAGTACCCAATTTCAATAAGGCTGAGGGGGATGGGGAGGAGGGAAAGAGACTCCAAGTGAGACACTGAGCACTTCCACGGCTGAGGGGAAAGGAGAAATTGGACCTAGGATACCATCTTTATATCTGCCATTGCAGAAAAAGATCCTCAATTTTCCTACATGTGGTGTAAATTAGTTTAGAGTTAAAACAAAGTTCATTCCAATCTGGTAATTATTTTAATTTATGTTTCCCCTGTATATGGGTAGGAATTAGTTACTGATGTCTGGGGAGAGGGATGTGCTTTGTGTCATTCTTTTTGAAGTTATATATTTGCAGCAATGACTGAAATCAGTGGCACAGTTTGTCTACTAAATCTTCTAGGTTCCCATCAATCACAGAGCCATAACTTGAGAAGGACGGGGGGGGGGGGGGGGGAAGGAGAGTAGGTCATTAGTAAGGGTATACAAAACTCAATCTCCACTGCATAAATATAAATCATTTTAAAACAAATGGTACGAGGTGCACATTTTTTCAGTATCTTCACCTCCTACCCACTCATGAGGAGTTTAATTATGGAAAATATGCAGGGAGGTGGAATATTTTTCGCCTCCTTATTTCTGTCAACTTTCTTCCCTCACTCTCTCCTGAGGGTACTCACTTTATTTGATTCCAATATCCTTGTCCTTGCCTTCAAGTCCTTCCATAGCCTTGCCCTTCCCAACCTCAGTGATCTCCTTCAATCATATGTCCCTGCACACACCTTCTGCTCCTCCAAAACTGGCCTAGTCCTTGTTCCCCATTTGCACCACTCCACAATCAGCTGCTTCTTTGGCCACTCCTGCCCGCTGGAATTCTCAGCACCAGCACCTTTTCTCCCTCTGAGACACTTCTCCTTGATTGTGCTTTTGCCCCATCGTCCCCTTCTTTTTCCCTCAGCTCATTGTTCACTGACTGTAACATGGTTTGACATGTCTCTTTGTGTGTGAGGAACACTATGGAGATTCTGGTCTATCGTTCCTTTTTCCCTAGTTGCCCTCTGGTGCCTAGCCCAAGTGGCCATTCTTGCTGAGTGAGCCCATACAGTGAGTATCAGCAGGCAATTCGGTTGTAGGGTTAGGGTTAGGGTTAGGCAATACAGCTGAGCCCGATCCGGTCTGCATCTTACATCCTAGCAGGAGTAACTGAAAAGCATTTAGGAGTGGGAACCCTGGTGATTTCCCTCTCCCAGTCCTGAGGCCAACAGTAGCACCCCAACTTCTGGTGCACTCAGATACAGATTTTGTTTAATCGTGACCTAAGCCATCATAAAGTTACTTTAATCAATATGATCAAACTTGAATTTGCGAGACATTTTGGTAATCTTCACAAAGGGAATAGCTGTAGTTTGATGTCAATACACAGAATTAGCATTTCTACAGTGCTCCTCACATGAAGAGACATGCCTTATAATATGGCGGATAAAGATTAGACACTAGGCAAACGGTGGAACAAGAAAAGGGCTTGGGTGTGGTGAACGCACGGTCAAAGAGAAGGTTCTTACAAGGCTTTTAGAGGCAGGGAGGAAGGTGGCACAGTGGAGGTGGTGGGCCAGGGTTCCAGAGGGAAAGGGCATAGCGACTAAAGGAGAGGCCACTGATGGTCGAGTGGAGAACAAGGAATAGGCCAGTGCCAGAGGAGAAGTTGCTTGTAGGGAGGTACAGCTGGAAGAGAGCACTGAGAAAGAGAGAGTGAGGCGAGGACGTAGGGCGATTTGAAGGTAAGGATGAGGATGTTTAAGTCAATTAGCAGAGGGACAGGGAGTCAGTGAAGCGCAATGAAAAAAGGGGTGATGGGGTGCGGGCAGGGGTGGTGGGGTGCGGGCAGGGGTGGTGGGACTGGTGCCGCTGATGACACAGACCTTTGGATGAGTTGTAGTTTGTGGAAATGGGGAAGCAGGCAAGGAGAGCATTGGATAAATCAGAAATACAGGTTCCAAGATCCGTCTGTACCCTAATACAATCTGATTTTCTGATTAGTTATTCTGTTGATTCACTGTTAATTGTTGAAACCATTTATATTCTTGCCTTGCTTTTAAATGCATGAACTTGTAAATGAACAAGAGATGCCATCTATTCTGCTCTCCCTTAGGCCAATATCCTGAAACCAGTGAGTTATTAGCAAATGTACATCTGTGTAACAAGCTCTCACACAATTTGACAGCTTTGATGGATATCAGCTTCTCAAAGGCTCCACCCTCTCCATCTCCATCTCCATCTCCATTTCCCCAGGGAAATTCAATTAAGAGTGTCTGTTCCCGCCCATCAGTCAATGATTGACACCATCAGGATTCTATCCGCAGCTCATTGACATGTGAGATGTGTCTGGGTCTACAAGTTAGCAAGGGAATTATGGCCTGCTTGTTTGAAGATGCTAATTTTTCTTCTTCAGAACTGTAGGTATCTGAATCAACCGTTGCTGCCTGTACTGATTAGAACTTGCAGGCTATTGAAAACTTTGCCAATGGCAGATTAGTTTTGTTTGCTTTCAGGGTCAAAAGAAGTCAACAGGCTAGGTTATATAGTGCTGTTTGCATTGATGTTAAACTATTTTGGTTTCACATCAAAGTAAGCTGTGTAATCTAATTTGGGCATGAAGTTGCCTATATTGTAAGATGCACAAGACTACCTCCAAGATGTAATATCTGGCTGTTTCCTCTAACTGAACACTGGGACAAGTGAAGCCACCTTCTTCAGACCCTGCTATAAATTTTGCTCCCTTACCGCCGACTCCATCTCCCTCCCTGGTTACTCACTCAGGCTGAAACCTTGGCATTATGTTTGACCCAGAGCTGAGCTTCAAATCCCAAACCTATCCATCACCAAACCGCCTATTTCTACCTGTGTAACATTCTCCACCCCTGCCCCTTCCTCTACTGGAGCCACTTTCCATTCTTCTGACACCTCTACATTCAGCTATTGCCCTCCTTGCTAGCCTGCTATCCTCACCATCCATAATCTCCAACTTGTCCACAATGCAGCCGTCCATATGCTGCCATACACTATACATTGCTTGCCCATCAACTCCCCCGTCCTCACTGACCTGCATTGGCTTCCTGTCCCCCAATGTATTAAATGTAAACTTTTCATCCTCACCTTCAAATTCCTCCACGGCTTTGCACAACTGCAACCCCCTCCAGCCTTAAATGCCCTCCTGCACGCTTTGTTCTTCTAACTCTGGCCTTTTGTGTATCCCCTCCTCCTTTGCTCACTATTGGTAGCACAGCTTTCAGCCTCCTCGGCCCCAGTCCCTTCTTAAAAACCTTCACCTCTCCACTTCGATTTCCTCCTTTAAAAACCCTCAAAAAATATTTTTTCAAGCAAGCTTTCAGTTACCCCTCTTAATCTTTCCCACGGGCTGCAGTACAATATAAGATTACCAGAGACTTATTTAAACAGTTTTTAGCAGGTACCAGTCTCAAATCAGTACCTATGAGGTAACAATATCCTAAGAGTAATCCCAGCACAATCAATTGGCCCCATGCAATATTTTTGGTTTATTTTTCCCTGGGTGGATGTTACGATAGTAGTGATGGGTGTACATTTAAAATGGGGATGCAGTGCCAAATTATGTGAGGCAATCCAGCTATCTACATTTCTGTGCTCTACTAAGATGTTATCTATAATAGTTGTAATTTTCACAAGAGTACAAAGAGCACCTGAGGTGAGAAGAGAGTGTTAACATCCTTATATACTGTTCATATTTATAGAGAGCAGTTTTACTCATTAACATTTTATCGAGGGCCATAACCTCAACCAATATCTTGCTTGAGGGTCACTCTGGAATATTGCTATGTTATACCATGGGTCTGTGCATATGATTCCCCCACATGGTGAGGTCTTGATTTCAAATGTGTCACTGTGGGCAGTTTTTAACTACCAGATTCATTTTTCCTATTGTGCACAAAACGAAAAGATAGAGAAAAGAGGTTTGGTATGTACTATCCATAATTATCAGATACGCTGCAATCACTCGAATAGTAATTCAAAGAAAAATAATATATAAAGTCTTGCATATATCACATGTCCGTCACTATTTGACTGTCACACTTAAAAGTTGTAAAGGTATATAAAAAAAAGAGAAAGAAAGGCACTCATTTCATGCCAGTTTCTTCTGACCTGAAGCTGGAAATTTACAAACACCTGCAAACCTGCAAATGTGCTTATTTACAGCAATTAGATTTTGTGGCCTTAATGGAACAGCTATCTTAAGCGGCAGTATTGTGTAGACACATCTATTTCTATAAAATAACCCATCATCGATTTACTATGAGCAATTCCGCAGGCATCCTGCACATTTTCACACCCGTTACTTTACATGACACAGAAAAATTGTCAAAAACTCACTCAAATGATAAATGATCTTCCAGTCTCTTGATAAATATAAATGTACGGAGTTGTCTCCAAAAGGTTATTTATCTCTATTCTATAAATCACCAAAGCACCGTAACAAGTGCCAGTACCTGTTTTTCCAGAATACGGTTGATCTCTCCCAGTGTCCTGTCGAGAGAAGACACCTTGTTGTTTGCCCATGGCCCGCTATCCTGTCCTTGTTGCTGCTTCAGGAGATCTTTCACTAATCTCTGTAATCTGCATGCAAAGAATAAAGTGTTGGATTAAATAACTTCTATCTTTGGTTATTTACAGTAAGTATCAAAACAGATAAAGAGAAACATCCATTAAAGAGTATTTGCTCTTGGGATGTGGCAACAATGGCAAAGTCACATGTATTATCTGTTCCTCGTTGCCCTAAGAAAATGGTAGTGGGCCTTCTTAGTAGCATTTTTTTCTTTTACAATTGAGTAGTTTGTTAGGCTACTTCAGAGGATATTAAAAATAAACCATGTAACATGGGATTAGAATTACGTGTAGGCCTGACCAGGTAAGGATGGCAGAATTCGTGCCCTGAAGGATTTCAGTGAACCAATTGGGTTTTTGATGACAATCAATGGTCATGGTCCTTTTTCTTTCTCTGTTGCCATCCCACAAATTACCAGATTTATTGAATTCAGTTTCACAACTTGCTATGATGGGGTTTGAACTCAACCTTTGAACTGCTAGTTCAGTACCACTATACCACCAAACCAAAACAAAAGTTCACATATCATCCATTGCTTTCAGTTCCTAATCACTACTCTACCATCAGGAAGCAGCACAAAAAGATAAACCTTGCAGTGTTTTCCTTCATTCTTTGAATGGTATATATTCTCTGCACACCATAAAGTAGCTTGATAAATTCTGAGTATTCATATATTCAGCATGCATATGAAGATGTTGTCATGATGCTAAAGATAGTGCTGCATGCCTTCTTCAACTGTGCTGATTTGCTTTGGCTTCAAGCTAAACTTAATTAACAAAGCACTTAAAACTATTGCCCCCTCCCACCACTCCAGAATTATGCCTCTACAGTGTGCTCTATGAATGATGCATATAATTTGAAGAATCAGGAAGACACTACAAAATACATCACGTGTCTATCTTTTTCATTCCAAATCCTCCTCACATTTTAGGTACATACCAAAGTAGTATACTTTTAAGACAGTGAAGCTACTACATAAGAGTATGATGTCAACTGTTAGGTCTGATCTGCAAAAGGCACCGTCATGGTACTGGCAGTTAAATCTAGACAGTTTAGTAAATGTGAGAGGATTGCTCAGGCAGCTTTGCAAAGGCGATGATTTGTATCCTGAACAAGAAATGTCCAGGAAGCAAACCAAGGAACAGGCAGAATGACCTCTAACCTGCCCCTGGCCTTCATCCTTGCAAGATGGTTAACAATGTAGCATACACTCAACTACCCACTTGGCCAAACACTGCTTAGTCACTGCTATGGCTTGGATTCTTGTACAAGTAACTGTGTGAGAATTATGATATAGAGGGATATGGGCCAAGTGCAGGCAATTGGGACTAGCTTAGTGGTATAAACTGGGCGACATGGACATGTTGGGCCGAAGGGCCTGTTTCCATGTTGTAAACTTCTATGATTCTATAACTCGGGGTTCCATAAGCACCTACATATTGGAAACAGCATTCCAATTCTGACCTGTCTGATTAAACAACGAGGCAACAATTTCTTGACCCAAATAAAAATGGGGATGTGACCTTAGATTAAAAACTCTGGTTGAATCCCAAGGACTGTGCTATAAATATGACAAATTAAGGATGGCTGATCAAAAATAATGGCTTGCAGTGCACTAGTGATGAGAACTGAAACTAATCCTAACAGTGCAGTTTTTCCATGTAAGAAATTCACACATTCAAAGTGATTTGAAAGGTGGTACACTAACTTGTTAAGAGCTAAATTAAGGTTTCAACTGGGGACTACTGAAGGTTTAACTGCGTGCAATTTCCAAATAACTTGCAAAAAACAGTAGACGAAATGGTGTTTCCCTCGTGATCCAAATGCAAATAGTCATACAAGACCGCAACACGAACCTAAATGGAAAAGTTGCGGTCAAACGAAAATGATTTTTTCTATCCTTGTTTGTATATGCAGATTGTGATCCTCACTGCACATGCAAGTCTTGGTAATACACTGTTCAATGCACACAGTTACCTGCAGCAAAAAAGATATTTTTGGTAATTTTATGCGCATATGTGGATTTCAGACCTTCCTGCATAATGGCAACTGACAGCAACTTTATATTTTGTGCTTGCATGATGCTGGCTGCAAAAGTTTCCAGTGATGATCTTTAAGGGGTTAGTACACATATGCCACTAGTGGCATTATTATTTATTTATTAGAATGGGTGAGGGGGAGGAATTGCCTTCGCCAATTTTACATCTCTATCATGGCATTTAAATAACTTATTTGTGTTGCTGATTTAATTGCAATCCTGTCTAAAGATTATTTTTTATAATGTTTACAGGTGTAGAAAGGTCTGCAATAGTGTATCGTTGTGGTATGCTTATTGTTGGTGTCCTGTGAAGCCCGAGTGCTGATTTTGTCTGGGGTGGATATGCTGTGGTGAAATGTTCATGCTCACCATTTGTTGAGTGAGAAGTGATGCATTTAGTGTGTGTTGTTTTGTCTGAGTTGAGTTTTCCTGCAGAGGATGTATTTCAAGCAAAAACTACAACACACTATTCAATAATTTCTGTTTTGTTACGTTTTCATCTCCATGTCATATTAGTGGCAGCTTCTGTCATGCACTACTTTAAGCTGTGATGGTATCACATTTTTGAGGAACATCAAGATGAGACATTTCAACCCTGCACAAGCCTCAACTTTCCATGTGCAACACCATGTGAGATCAACTCATTTTTTTTTACATACACAGATATAGTAAATGTTTAAGATGGTCATTACCTGACACTTATGTGATGCCACATGTCAGCCCAAGTCTGGGTGTTTGTAGGCTGGCATGGGCTGCTTCAATATCAAGAGGAATTGTGAATGGAGCTGAGTACGGGGGAATCATCAATGAACAGCCCTACTTCTGACAAAGATGGAAGATCATTGATGAAGCGTCTGATGATGATTGGACTGAGGACTTTTCCCTGAGGAACTACTGCAGTGATAACCTGGGGCTGTGACGAGTGGCCTCTGGCAACCAAAACCATTTTCCTTTGCGTCAGGTATGACTTCAGCCACTGGAGGGTTTTTCCTTTGACCCCCACTGACCAGATTTGCTAGGGCTCCTAGGTACCATACTCAGTTGAATGCTGCCTTGATGCTGGAGGCAGCTATTCTCAGCTCTCCTCTGGCATTCAGCTCTTGCATCCAAGTCTGGAACAAGGCCGTGATGGGGTCTGGAGAAGAGTGGTTTTGGCAGAACCCAAACTGAGCATCGGTGAGCAGGTTATTGGTGAGTAGATGTTGCTTGATGGCACCATTGATGACTCCTTCCACCACTTTACTGTTGATTGGGAGGAGGCTGATGGGGCAGGAATTGGCCGGGTTAGATTTGTCCTGTTTTTTGTGGCTAGGATATATCATCTCGGCACTCTTCCACATTGTTGTTTAAATAGTGTCATAGCTATACTGGAACAGCTTAGCTAGGGGAATGACAAGTGCTGGTCTTCAGCACTACCACCAGAATGTTGTAGAAGTCCATAGCCATTGCTGTCTAGTGCACTCAGTCTCTTCTTAATGTGACATGGAGTACACTGAAGTGGGACTAAAACTGTTGACGCTGCTTATAATGTTCCTCAAACAGCTTTTTTACAAAGGGGAGAGCTAATAATCCATTTTGGAATTCAGGTAGAAATCCAGGGGCCCCGATTTTAACAGATGAGTTTTGATGTCAGCTCAAAACTCAACCGCTGCAGCATAAAAGAGACCAGGGGTATTTTAACTCCCGGACCTCATTTACATGCCGCAGGCTGACTTCCCACCCTTCCAGCTAATGTACTGTATCGTTCATTAGCTCTTCTTGCTATTGATGCTGCCTGCATTAAATGGTATTTGGGCAGCTCCTGTATCACCATGACCGTATAAATTGGAGAAGAGTGTCTCACAAAAAAAACACACTGAAATGGGTTGCATGTATGGGTCTTCATACTTCACAAATTTTAGTTCTAAGTTTTAATTTAAAAATGTAGGTGTATTTTTTGATAAAATATTCTAAGGTTGAATATAAAATATTAAAGAATGAGCTAATCTGAAACCACAAAGAAGGTGGTGAGGGGAGTTTGATAATGAACCATTTACCATCACAACGAACTTCCCAGCTGTTGACTTTTTTTTTTATTCGTTCATGGGATGTGGGCATCGCTGGCGAGGCCAGTATTTATTGCCCATCCCTAATTGCCCTCGAGAAGGTGGTGGTGAGCCGCCTTCTTGAACCGCTGCAGTCTGTGTGGTGAAGGTTCTCCCACAGTGCTGTTTGGAAGGGAGTTCCAGGATTTTGACCCAGCGACGACGAAGGAACGGCGATATATTTCCAAGGCGGGATGGTATGTGACTTGGAGGGGAACGTGCAGGTGGTGCTGTTCCCACGTGCCTGCGGCTCTTGTCCTTCTAGGTGGTAGAGGTTGGGGGTTTGGGAGGTGCTGTCGAAGAAGCCTTGGCGAGTTGCTGCAGTGCATCTTGTGAATGGTACACACTGTAGCCACTGTGAGTCGGTGGTGAAGGGAGTGAATGTTTAGGGTGGTGGATGGGGTGCCAATCAAGCGGGCTGCTTTGTCCTGGATGATGTCGAGCTTCTTGAGTGTTGTTGGAGCTGCACTCATCCAGGCAAGTGGAGAGTATTCCATCACACTCCTGACTTGTGCCTTGTAGATGGTGGAAAGGCTTTGGGGAGTTAGGAGGTGAGTCACTCGCCGCAGAATACCCAGCCTCTGACCTGCTCGTGTAGCCACAGTATTTATATGGCTGGTCCAGTTAAGTTTCTGGTCAATGGTGACCCCCAGGATGTTGATGGTGGGGGATTTGGCGATGGTAATGCCGTTGAATGTTAAGGGGAGGTGGTTAGAGACTCTCTCTTGTTGGAGATGGTCATTGCCTGGCACTTGTCTGGCACGAATGTTACTTGCCACTTATCAGCCCAAGCCTGGATGTTGTCCAGGTCTTGCTGCACGCGGGCTCGGACTGCTTCATTATTTGGGGGGTTGCGAATGGAACTGAACACTGTGCAATCATCAGCGAACATCCCCATTTCTGACCTTATGATGGAGGGAAGGTCATTGATGAAGCAGCTGAAGATAGTTGGGCCAAGGCCCTGAGGAACTCCTGCAGCAATGTCCTGGGGCTGAGATGATTGGCCTCCAACAACTGCTACCATCTTCCTTTGTGCTAGATATGACTGCAGCCACTGGAGAGTTTTCCCCGATTGCCATTGACTTCAATTTTACTAGAGCTCCTTGGTGCCACACTCGGTCAAATGCTGCCTTCATGTCAAGGGCAGTCACTCTCACCTCACCTCTGGAATTCAGCTCTTTTGTCCATGTTTGAACCAAGGCTGTAATGAGGTCTGGAGCCAAGTGGTCCTGGCGGAACCCAAACTGAGCATTGGTGAGCAGGTTATTGGTGAGTAAGTGCCGCTTGATAGCACTGTCGACGACACCTTCCATCACTTTGCTGATGATTGAGAGTAGACTGATGGGGCGGTAATTGGCCGGATTGGATTTGTCCTGTTTTTTGTGGACAGGACATACATGGGCAATTTTCCACATTGTCGGGTAGATGCCAGTGTTGTAGCTGTACTGGAACAGCTTGGCTAGAGGCGCAGCTAGTTCTGGAGCACAAGTCTTCAGCACTACAGCCGGGATGTTGTCGGGGCCCATAGCCTTTGCTGTATCCAGTGCACTCAGCCATTTCTTGATATCACGTGGAGTGAATCGAATTGGCTGAAGACTGGCTTCTGTGATGGTGGGGATATCGGGAGGAGGCCGAGATGGATCATCCACTCGGCACTTCTGGCTGAAGATGGTTGCAACCGCTTCAGCTTTGTCTTTTGTCTAAAGGTTTAAATATGATAAGATGAGGAATGACCTCTTAATTCATAAGATGATTTCTACCATGGCTTGGTTTGAAGTTTAAATGAAATGTTAAAGAGATAAGACATTTTGGGACTGAACAAAATCTACACGTCAGCACTGTACAGGCAGAATGTATAAAACTAAATGTTGGACATTATTACAAAATTATTGCTGACTCTATTTCCAAAGCCCCTTCACCTCCCACCAGCGCTTCTCTTTGTTTTTGCATCTCCTCTACTGAACACATTACTTTTTAAAAACTTTTGGAAGGTACAATTTAATGACAGTTTCCACCCAACGGTTGTACTCAGCATAACATCCAGGCATCTCAAGAACTGACGGCTAATCCTAGGCTTAGCATTGGTCTGCCCACTCCAATGGCTCTGCCTCGTTCACATGAGCAAACCAGTTAGATGCTTTTTTGGCTCAGGAACCAAAAAGAAGATTTGTTGAATTGGCCGTGTGTCAGTTACAGATAATCATTGGAGCCAAGTCTTCATCGTCCATTGAGTTCAAGGTTGAAATCACTTAGCCAACTTATGCAAATTAACTCAACTCTTCCAATGATAAATAAGCAGTGACAAGAGTTTTGCAATCGATTCAACTGTCTGAGGTGGGCTACTCACAGGAACACACTTTGGAGCCAGAACAGTACATTTGAACAGCTCTGAATTGGCTCAACAGTCAATTGTAGAACCAAAGTCAATTATCTGGTTGGTTAGCTATAGATTTGTTGAGCCATATGGAGTTGAGACACTGCTGCCACTTAAATCCAAGATGCTAATATAATACTCCTTTTGCATGTTAATATTAGAAAGTTTCATGCTTCCAGTAACTAACCAATCTGAGTGGACTCAACAGAAGATAAATAGCAACCCATAGAATTCTGAAATCGCCTCTGGTAAGGATTCAGGATAGAAATGAAGAACTGTTCCAATTTCAGTCATGGGTATGATTGGTCTATGACTAAGATTTCAGGTGTGTTAAGCCTGCCCCAAGGGAAAACTACTTTCCATGATGGAAACTGCACTTCTTTTGCAGTCTCAGATTATGTAGCACAACTATGTATATGCACTTGTGTGATTGAGTGCAGGAGAGAGATGATAGCCCTCCATTTAAAAAAAATGATTGATAGTTACTTTCTCCTTTTCCCCAATTGTGTCCATGTTTCACACCAACCATGCCTGAAACAGTAGTCAGGTGATCTTTCCTCATTCTTACTCTTGTGCTTCCAAGGATGACTTTCTTTCACATTTTCCCTTTCTCCCTATGGAGAAGAAGCCAGACTTCACTCAGAACTTCCTTATAGTGACATGGATGAGATTGAGAATCAGCGATTTGTACTCATGGAGCTATGCTCCATTAGTTCTCCAATGGTTTTTGCTGTGCACCCACCATCCATTATAGCACATTAAACTATCAATGAGGGACTAATGATTGCTCAAAATGGAGAGCATCTTGCAAAGGTCACTGAACTTGATTTTATTCTTTACTGTTGTTTGAGTGTTGCAATCAAATATTAATTGCACCATGCTGCCAAATCCTATCGTCCTTGCTGGCATTTAGTGCGCTCATGTCAATGTCAGCTTGGCTCAGTTGTTGGCACTCTTATCTGAGTCAAATTCCTGGTGCTGAACATATAATCTAGGCTGACACTTCACTGCAGTACTGAGGGAGTGCTCCATTCTTGAAAGTACTGTCCTTTGAATAAGATATTAAACTGAGGCTCCATCTGCTTGTTCTGATGGATGAGGTTGATGTCAAAGATCCCGTGGAGCCTCTAGTGCCATGGCAAATATTGCTCCCTCAATCAGCATCATCAAAAAACAATTAAGTGGTCATTCATCTCATTGCTATTTGTGGGATCTTGCTGTGTACAAAATGGATGCCTTGTTTGCCTACATAACAGTCACTGCACTTCAAAATAATTTATGGTATATGAAACATGTTGAGATGGTTTTTCAGTGGTGTGTTAAAGCACTATGTAAAAGGAAGTCTTTGGGTTGAATTATTCAACTAGGATGTTGCTGGTTTTAATACTCCTCACTGCCAAAAGTTCCTTGATGAGTAATTCCCCATCAATGGGCTCCAGCATACCTAAATGGGATCAAAATTGTCAGGAACTCAATAGGAATCTTGAGTAAATGCCTAATCTCTGTCTGCAGCAATTACATACTCGTGGCCCCAAGCCAGCACTCCCCCTGTGGCATTTCTTACTATATTAAGGCTGGAAGAAACTTTGACTTTTGATTGGGATCCACAAACTTCCTTCCCTCCTCTCCAATAATTTTCACAACAGCACAGAGAGCATCATTTGAGGGAGGATGGAGGTAAAGTTATGTCACTTGGTTAAGCATCTGACAACTCCAGTTTCTACAAGATGTAGATGGTTTGAGAACATTTCACCTTAACATTCCGAGTTTTTACCTATTGTAGCCAAAAGAATAGCAAAGCACTCTACCAGCATCAACTAGTTTAACATGTCAATTCTAATGTTGTGCTGAGTGTTCAATTAATGTATAAGTTAAGCCAAAATTAGGACCCTCAAATTTTAATAAAACCGTGTGGTTGAATTATGGTCTCTCCTGTCAGGGTTTCATAGCCCTTTTTGTGAAAGTATGCTTTTGATTGAGGCAGTGAGCAAAGAGAACTCTTTGTACTCTTGTGCAAATGATAATAATTATGAGCTGCCCCTCAGGCTTTCATGTATATCTTTTTATTTTAAATGACAGCTACCACCATGCCTATAGCAGGAAGAATAATATCAGATGCACCAAGATTAAAAATACAGTGGCCCTTCATTCTGACAGTTTCTTTCAGCAGTATCTCAGGCTATTTTTATGCCGACGGATTTTCATTCTGAAGATCTACCAAACGAGCACGTTGTATAGTACTACTGAAATTGCAGGTTTTGGTTAAGAATGAATTCAGAGCGCATCACCTGCAGAAGAATCAACACAAACCTAAGACTTCAATATCAATTGTGGGGAAGTTGCTGGAATCTATGATCAGAGAGAGCGACTGAGCACTCGGACAGGTATCAATTGATCAAAGAGAGTGATCATGGATTTGTGAAGGGAAGGTCATGTCTGACCAAGCTAGTTGAATTTTTTTTTGAGGAGGTCATTAGCATGGTAGTAAGGGGAGAATGGGTATAGGGGAATATGGAAGTTGTCTATATGGATTTCCAGAAGGCATTTCATAAGGTTCCGCATAAGAGATTATTAGCAAAAACGAGAGCGCATGGGATTACAGGTAACCTTGTGACATGGTTGGTAATTGGTTGGGAGGTAGGAGACAGAGAGTAGGGATAAAGGAATTGTTCTCTGATTGGTGGGGTAAGACAAGTGGTCTTCCCCAGGGATCTGTACTGGGGCCTCAGATTTTCACCATACATAGTAATGACTTCGATGAAGGAATAGAGAGTTGAATATCTAAGTTTGCAGATGACACTATGTTAGGGGGCAAAGTAAGTTGTGTGGATGGGAGGAGGAAGTTACAAAGGGACATAGACAGACTAAGTGAATGGGTAAAACTATGACAGATGGAGTTCAACGAGGGGAAGTGAGAGTTCATACATTTAGGATCGGAGAAAGATAAATCGGAATATTTTCTTAATGGTGAGACTACAAGCTGTGGAGGAGCAAATGGTTTAGGTGCCCATGCACACAGATCACTAAAAGAAAGTGAACAGGTACACAAAGTAATCAAAAAAGATAATGGAATTATGTCCTTTATCTCAAAGGGATTGGAATTCAAAAGTGAGGAAGTGATGCTTCAATTGTACAGAGCCTTGGTCAGACTCCATCCAAAGTAGCGCATTCAGTTTTGGGCCCAAACCACAAGAAAGATATACTGGCCTTGGAAAGGGTACAGCTCAGATTCTCCAGAATGATACGAGGGCATAAGGTGTTAAATTATGAGGGAAGGTTGCATAAACCTATACTCCCATGAGTTTGGAAGGTTGAGGGGTGATCTAATCGAGATATTTAAAATGATTAATGGATTCGATAGGGTAGATGAAGAGGAAAGAGAAATTATTTGCTGTGGCGGGGGAATCCAGAACAAGGGGGCACAATCTTAAAGTTAGAGCTTGACCACTTGGGAGTGTAATGTAGGAAACAATAGTGACTTCACTTCAAAAATGCTTCATTGGTTGCAAAGAGCTTTGGGACGTCCTGAGGTCGTGATAGGCATAGAAACATAGAAAATAGGAGCAGGAATAGGCCATTCGGCCCTTCGAGCCTGCTCCGCCATTCAATGTGATCACGGCTGTTCCTCTATCTCAATGCCATATTCCCGCTCTCTCCCCATACCCCTTGACGCCTTTTGTGTCTAGAAATCTATCTACTCCTTCTTAAATATATTCAGTGACTTGGCCTCCACAGCCTTCTGTGGTAGAGAATTCCACAGGTTCACCACCCTCTGAGTGAATAAATTTCTCCTCATCTCAGTCCTAAATGTCTTGCCCCGTATCCTAAGACTGTGACCCCTCGTTCTGGATCCCCCCATCCAGTCTGTCTAGCCCTGTCAGAAGTTTATATGGTTCAAAGAGGTCCCCTCTCATTCTTCTAAACTCGAGTGAAAGCGCAATGTAAATGCAAGTCTTTCTTTTTTTAAAAGGCCAATAGACTTACCCAATCAGTCAGCACCTAGTGAATTATTAGCCGTTTTAAAATTGCTGTACTGCTGGTTGGCACACGCAGGTCTCACACAGCTGGCAGAAAATTTTAGACTTCCAAATGTGACAGTGCCAGAAAGGAAATTGTAATGGAGATCGAGAAGTATCATACAGCATGAGAATGTGCTTGAAGCATTTACATTTTGGTACTGTGAAACTTAAGAAGGCTGATTTATCCGTCTGAATTGCACGTCCCGAGGGTGGGATTGTGATCCCTGATTAACTGTCTGCTGCATGTGGTGGAAAACAAAAAGAATGAAAAAGGCACACATAAACCACCAACCCCCCTCCCCATCCTCTTAAAAAAAAGTGGTGTATTATTTTCCGGGTTAACACAGGCACAAAAGGATCATTGTAAGCGAAAAATATCTGTGCATTGCAAACTGCCTTCAATGAAAATTTCTTGGGGTTCTGTTTATGACACATGGGACTGACTATATGAAAATTTCTTAATCTTCAAAATTCTATGATGTGGAGATGCCGGTGATGGACTGGGGTGGACAAATATAAGGAATCTTACAACACCAGGTTATAGTCCAACAGTCCAACACCTGACGAAGGAGGAAAGCTCTGAAAGCTTGTGATTTTCAAATAAAACTGTTGGACTATAACCTGGTGTTGTAAGATTCCTTACATTCAAAATTCTAAACATGCACTAATGCAGCCCAATGGTGCAAATGTCTTTGTGTTCACTCGCCGTGCCATAAGTGGTAAAACAAAGCTTCACTCCCATGATGCCTGACCTCACCATGAAAGGCAGGAGAGAGAAAAAGACACGTCAGCAAAGCACATCAATTGGACTTCCAGGTAAAGTACGGGAGGCAAAAAAGTCATTTAAGAAACAGTTGGTTGCTATGATGTGGGGGGGGATGTAGGTTTTTCTGGAGGGATGTACTAAGGTGGGCTGAAGTCCTTCCTCATCTGCACCTATTTTGGGATCATGCAGCTGTAAAATACTGTCCAACAGCAAGTTCAATGGGGTATTGGCAAAAGCCTAGGAAGAGGCCAAAAAATGGTGCATGGCAATTGGGGGAGGTGGGGGGGAAAAAAAAGAGGTTGGATCTCTCATAGTTAACAACTCACAAGGAGAGGGGCAACATGAACTTGGCAGCTGCTTGAATAGTCGATGGATAATATGCATTTTTAATCAAATGCCCATGTGTTCATCAGATTAATCTTCCTAATGATTAGCTTGTCCAGTGACGAACAAAACTTTGTCAGTACACATCCTTGATAACATTACAGTCCTTGCACAATAAATTAAAAATAATGAAAATGTACTAAACAATGGGGAGTGTATTTTCCTCTCGTAACTTCCCATCCTCCTCAGCTGAAAGTGAGGATTCATGTTGACACTTCTATGAGTATTGCAACCCTCCACTACCTCACCCAAGTCAACATTCTTCATCTATGTGCCTAGACAGCGCTCTTCAACTGGGTGAAAGGCATCAGAGCAGAGCTCAATCCTGTCCATAAACCTGCACTTTCTAATGGGAGTCACTGGTACCCATAAGAAGCAGGAACCCTACTTGATTTTTTTCTCCATCCTAGTCCAGAGGTACAAAAACGACTTTAGATGCCCACTGCCCTAGCTGAAGCCAGGTAACTCAACGTTGATCAGATGGAACCATGGACCTTCCTCGTCTGCATGGTTCAATACCACACCATGTGGTGCATTTACTCACTGAGCCATCAAAAGTGCTCCTAAGATAACCATTTGCTTTATAGTTGTTCATACCATTTTCAAAAAGCAGTTACAAAGGGTTTCTGTCAGTTTTATACTTTTTTCTTTTAGGTCTCGAGCTTTGATGATACAACTGGAGAAATTAGCCTGAAGGAGTTACAGAGCCTGACAGCTTGAGGGGGTTGAATTACCGTACACCGCTGAAATAACACATTCACTGGAGGAGTCGGGTAATATTAATCGTCTCTCTGATGTTAATTGGACTCCCTCACATTACTGGGTTCAGCTATGCCTCCAACCCAGTTCCTCTTGATAAGGACATAGAACTCATGGTTCAGATTAAAATATTTTTCAGAAAGGATGCAAAATTAGTTATAATTATAGTGAGTGTTTAATTTTTTTTAAAAAACAAGTACAGAAGGCGAGATTGCCTTTAAGATCAGGTTGCTTTGTTGCACTTTGCTGTTCCTATTATTTTTTGTTGTTGCTACTGTTTAAATTTCTATATAACATATACATACCAACAGAGAGCGTTTTCCTTTTCTCCCACCTCTCCTGAGGCCACTGACTCACGCGGGGTTATGGTTCCACAGGTGCCAGCAATCCTCTTATGCCTCACTCAAGTGGCCGTATAAGTACAGACCGTGAATGTTCTGACTATTCTGCATGGGAGGCATCACAGCCATGTGCAATACTGCCCTCACCTAAGGACCGCCATGCACGGTTTTATAGCAGGGACCACTTAATAGTGATCGGAAGCAGGAGCCCCAACTGATTTCAGCCCTCCTTAACCAGGGAGGCAGAGGTCAAATGTAACAGCCCAACTACAATCAACTTAATTCAGCTTGGACTACAGATCAAACCTGAGACTTCCTTGCTCTTTGTGGCTCAGAACCACATTAGACAGGATATTTAACCATTAAACCATCAGGAGAGATTCCTGAGAATAAATGCAAAATTAAGATGCTAAACCAATTAATGCTGCTGTTTTGTTCTACCCCTTCAGCTACATACACAGCACTTAAGCAAAGGAGAAGCAGAAACACAAGTTCCTACCTACAATCCTCAGCACTCCGAGAAATTCTTAACATTAACGACATAATGCACTTTTATAGGAACTGGCAGCCAGTGTTCTGTTAACCATATAGCAGATAGCATCTTGTCCCTTTACCTTTGTGTTTGTATGATGCTTTTAGTTTGTGTTTTTATATCCTGTTCCCTTTTTGTTTGTTACATTTTTCATCTCTTTCCAGTTATTTCTTTAAAAAAATGTTTGCAGCCCATTAAACCCATAAGGTGCCAATCTAACAGTTTTCATTGCTATTCTCGTGACCTTCACCTGTTCTTCACCCATCCCTCTTTGTTTTGGTTACTCCAATAAAGGCGCTCACCTATCTTTTTCTGAGGTAGGGCCTCTACCCAAAATATTAACCTTTTTTTTTCTCTTTGATGCAAATAGACCTGTGGTGTATTTCCAGCATTATCTGTTTTTATTACAGCACATAACCCCCAAATTAAACCTTAGCATTAATCAATGGCTGCTTCCAAATGTATGAACTAGCTACGATGCAACCGCTATTCACAATTGCTTAATTGTTGTTTACACATTAAACGAGCCTTATCCGTTTATACAGCACTTACTTGGCTTTGAAGGGTGAGTCTGGGATCTGAGCTTTGGCTTCCAGTGAGCTTTCATACTCTTTACCCCTGCATATAGTGAACAGAAGAAAGCCATTAAATCATTAACTGCTGTTTCTCATACTAATATAAAATGGTCAGTATATATTATTCATTGTTGCAACTCAGAATAGACGATTTTTCCTCGTCACCTCTCTCTCTTCCTTCAAAAAAGTCTTAAATTCCTATGATTTCGACTGCGCTTTCAGGCCAAACTCTCCTTTCTGTCCCCTTTCCGGACTTCATTCACTCAACTGTGAAGTGCTCAAAAATGCTCTTCTACTGATGCTAGTGACATCTACTGACAATCAATGCTGCAAGAATTTTTATTTTTAATATGTTATCAGGGCTGTCCAATTTGACCCTTTTTCTGTCCACTTGTATCATTGGATGTAGGAGTCTCTCTCTATCCATTAGCTTTCTATCCCCACTGCATATTATCATACTTGGTCTTACAGTAAGTCTGTAACAGTTATATATAGGCACACCTGAAGAAAGAATATTTTCCAGATAACAATAAAGACATTGCTGATATCTAAATTCACTTTACTGGAATGCATGTTTTGTGGGAGTGAAACAAGTCCCAATTTTTTTTAACATTAAAATCCTACGGTGATGGGCACATGCCCATAGTGCAAGACAGCACCAAGACTGAAAAGAGTAGGAAAGGATAACATAAATCAAGTAAGAATGGTTAAATGACACCTATTTCTGTAGCATCAACTTATATCATTGGATGTAGGGGTCTACCTATCCATTAGCTTCCTATCCCCACTGCATATTATCATACTTAGTCTCACAGTAAGCAAGTCTGTAAGAGTTATATATATAGGCACATCTGAAGAGAGAATACTGATTTTGGTATTAAAATCCTATGGATTGTAGGAGAAGAGATGACCAAGAGAGGGGACTCATTGCATAGGTCAGACTCCTGAAAAAGAATGACTGAGAGTAGCAGTGTGTTAAGTCTTAAATTTGCAAACTTGTGAAGTAAGTATCTATTACAGAGCCACACTTGGGCATTAGAATTTTGCTGTGACTGTTTGAAGATGTTGTCTTGTAATTTTTCAACTTCCTTTCCATCCATATTTTGTCTTATTTAAATTATTAAGCTTCTTACTGCAGATGCCAAGTATAATCATTGCATTTGTTAGAGATATTAAAGTGTGATTTGTCTTGCTCGTTATGAGAACTCATTCATAAGACATGACAAGAGAAGTTAGAAACTAATCATTTTCTGAATTAGTTTCCGACTAATAACGGAAATAATTCAGTTTCAAATAATAGCCCGATGGCGGTCCCAATCCAGAATGAGGTCATAAATTCAAAGTGGAGCCTTGATTTACGTTCTTTCACCTCCCCCATCTCTCCTGAAGGCGGTGATTCACTTTGGGGTACAGTTTCATTGGTGCAAGCTCCTGCCCAGTACTTTGCTCAATTGGCCAATCTTCATGTGTGAGCCTATAAAGTAAGTGTTGACAGCTGTTCAACTAAGGAAGGGCATCACAGTCCAATTCTATCTGATGTCCGCTTCTCAGCCAGAGTCACAACCAGAAGCAGGAACCTTGGCTGACTTTTTGTCCCCCTCCTTAGCCCCAGGGTACTGAGGACTAATGTAATAATCTCAGCACTGTGAGGCATTTTTTCTGAGGATAAGTCAGGCCACAACTTGACTGTTCAGAGAGCAGTTTGAGTACAGGTCTAGGGACAGATTTACACATCATCAGTCAGGGAAGGGTGCAAAGCAGCTCCAGGGTAGAAGAACTTATAGAACCTTGCAGAGATGGAACAAAAATGGGGGGAGGGTTGCGGTGAGAAAGAGCAAATGAGCTGATTAAAACTAACCACTGTCAAACTAGGTAATAACTTGAACTCAAACATTTCCAAAATAATTTGGATACATAATTACAGCTGAAAGGCAACTAAAAAAACTACTAGTTATTTGCCTTGGGCAATTGCACCGATGCCAACAAATTGATGAATAACTTTCTAGAAGAGAAACTGCCAAATAAGCAGAAGAAAACTTTTGAAATTTGCCCGTTAAATTTGCAGCTGGATATCCATTGTCTATAAATCCACATATTTATATATCATATAAGTACTGCTCAAAAGTAAAGGGAGATAAAGAATCTTTCTATAGACATGTACCATTTTAAACAGAATGGCTTCACTTCACTGTGTAGGTATTGTGATAGATAATTTGTCACCAGCATTTTTTTTTTGCCGACCTATCTTGATCTTCATTTTAACGGTCATCTTTTCAAAAAAATGTACCTTTACCAAATAAAATTAACATAAAGCTTGGCTCCCTTGGTATCACACATTACCCGAAGGTTGTGGGCTCAAACCCAATTCGAGGACTTGAGCACATAATCTAGGCTGACACTTCAGTGTGGTAACGAGGGAATGCTTCATTGTCCAAGGTGCTGTCCTTTGACGAGAAATGGCCGCTACATCTGCCCACATAACAGTTACTGCACTTCAAACTAATTCATTGCATATGAAGCGCATCGATATGCTTTTGAGAGATGTGATAACGTGCTAAATGAATGCAAGTATTTTCTTTGTACAGCATTCCACAAGAAGACATATTGAAACATATAAATGTGTTTCTGACAAGTTCAGGTTCCATAAAAATCTAAGTTATTTGAAGAGGAGTTTGGCTAGTGTATAAAAGGACTCAATGGTCTCGTAAAAAATGTTTTCACGTCACTCCCAAAGTGCTTCTTCACCAATGGCCATTGGATAACTCCTAACAAGCATCAGAATTAAAATAAAAAACTTTCAGAGACTGATTTGCTAATAAACAGTGCAACAGTATTCCAAACAATTATCTGAATTCTGAAGGCACAAAGATTTTGAACCATTTGTTTACTCACAAACATATGAATTAACCCCATAGGCTGGTGTGTGGTTTCGGATGTGTAAAACAAAATGATATTCTTTACAAGATGCAGTCACTGTTGCTTAACAAAATGTTCTGAACTGCCTCCATCTATTTTGTTTACATTGGCTAACAGCCATAGCTCCCAGAGATAAGAGGCACCGCTGCTCTGATACTGCCTAGTTTGGCTCCAGCATGCCTAGCTTAACAGGTGAAAGCTGTCACCCAACCATCAGCCTTCACAAGGCCTTGTGCTGGAGGTATCCGACAGTACTACAAGTATAATTTGGTACCAACTCATTCAGACCAGCAATGCAGAAGGCAGCTCATGTGGAATCACTGCACAAATATGTAGACAAAGGGGAGTCCTACAGGAAGCTAGCAGGGCATTGCGACTCATCGCTTCACAGCAGCCATAAGTAACCAGGCTTTTTCTTTTTGAAATATAAACTTTAAAAATAAAAGTTTCAGAAGGACTATATTTTAAAGAAAAAAAATTCTGAGACACGGATGATTTTACTGAGTTGAAAAATTGACAAAACAGTGAGAAAAAAAACCTCATAAACCTAAACATTTATAAAAAGATTGCAAATAATAAGATTGACACAATAAATGTTCAAGGATTAACAAAGCAGCAAAGATTTATTTTTACCCCATTTTATTGACATTAGGATAAACTGCTGCCAACAACAGGAAATAAAGAATTGAAGTATGCTGCCAGAACAAGGCTCTCCATACAGTGGCAAACGAGGGAGACGAGAGGATTAGTATGATTCCTGTATGGTGCTAAATTTTTACAACTTGCATTTATATAGCACCTTTGAAGTAGAGAAATATCCTAAGACATGTTCAGACAAAAATTATTTACCAAATAGGCAGTGTCCCAATTGTCTTTCCACCATTTTGATGATGGTTGAAGCATTCATAAGTGTGAGCGGAATGAATGAAGAACAAATTAATCCTATACTTCCTCCTTTTTTTGCAATGAAATTAATTTTACCCAATTTTACAGTTTTCCTGGTACTGTGTTTCCCACCAGAGTAGGTTCATCCAGTCATGGAAACTTCACCATGACTGTCATCAATCAGGGTTTAATAGGGTTAACTTAGATTTTATCTCCACACCTTGTGTTAAAAAAACGTGAATACATAAACAATCCAAAAATTCAGCAGTGTTAAATAGAGTCGAAAAGGTAGCACCCAAATGGTCTGCAAACAGGTCATATCCAAAAGTAGCAATGCTACAAGGCAAACATGGATTCCCTTTAGCTGACATCACCAAGGATACAGACAAGAGGTCCTTGGGGAAAATGAAAACTTATATATGGCATGTAATAGCTTACATTCAAAGCATTTTCTCCAGCTTTCTGCTGCCTTTTCAATTGCTATTTTAATTCTTTGAGTGTGAAAAGACTAACGTGATATGAAAATAAAAATCCAAAACATTTAAGAAAAAAATCTTCAGTATATACAGGAGATATTGGTAATTACAAAATAATCTATTCTATTTATGTAATATAAACTATAATACTTTAAGTTGTACAAAACATTTTCTGTATATGTACTACCAGTCAGCATAGCATTCAAAAGTCAGATGTAACAAAGTTCTCCAGATGTTCTATGTAGAACAGGAAGGTGGGAGATAGTTACAAGCTTATAACCTCTCTGGAAGATTTCAGATAACATCAAACTGCAAAATTATAAGCAACCTGTGAACTCAGAAATCCAATTACAGCCATCAAAGAGGGAGCCTCACCAACAGAAACACTTAAAAAAAATCAGTTACAAAGAATTAGGATTAATCTCTTTTTTACCTGTTTCTTTTGTAGAAACTATGAACAGTGATGGCATCTTTGAGGGATAGAAGAGATCTGGCACTGGATGAGTCAGTGAGCTGAACAGCATAAAAGGAGCTGAATTAACATTAGTAGAGATGTTAACTCAGGGGCTTTGGGCAATCACGTTATTCTAGCTGTACATATTAATCCAGTTTTCTTGTACTGTTGGGCTCAGTAACTGCTCCGTGCAGTTCCCTCATGTTAACACTGCTGGCTGTTTAAGCCAAAATATTCAAGCAAACACAACAAAAACTGATAGAAAAAAATAGGCAGGATTTTAAGAGTTAATCATGAGCATTTATGATGGTTTCATTTGTTGAGAAAGTTATGCCTGTGACACTGCACTGTAGAGCATCAATATGCAGTGCCACAGATCAGTGTGAAGCAGAATTAATTTGCCCCACTCTACTGAGTCTCGTTGCTGCAAGAAAGCAGTAAGTGAATCCCCAAGAACTCTTACACTTCAGGAGTTCACCTGATGACAGACACGTGGTTTGTGCTTAGCATAAGCAACCCAACCTGTAGGGAACCAAGAAGATTGGCAAATTCAAGAAAATGAGGGTCAAAGAATCTGTCATAGAAGTAAAGCCTCTGTTGCAGCAGATCCGTTACTCTCTCCTTAATTTGCATTAAAAGCGAGCGGGCATAGAAAGACCGTCACTTCCATGAAAAAATAAATGGGGGAGACGTATGTGGAGGTCGTTCTCCTCAGACAAGAAAGAAAAAAGGTAAACTAAAAGCTCTTTTGGATTTCTTCCTACAAGAAAGGAAGACATTGCAAGCAGAGTTATTTCTCATATGGGCACCCTGGCCTGAAATCAGGACTGCTCAAGACACTCTAAAGAGTAGCAGATTTATGGAATTGACTACCAGTAAAAAGCTAGTTCTTTTAAAACAGAGTTGGATAACTATCCGTTCGAGGACAGGATTGAAGATTATAATGGCAGTCAGAAATAATCAAATACTTTAAAGATCATGAGAGTTCATTTGCTGCTGAGACCATTTGAAACTCAGGTTTGTAAGCATGAGTTGTACAGTTCATTTAATATTAAGTTCTGCCTCTTTGTTCTTGGGGGTTGTAGAATCATAGAATGGTTACTGCACAGAAGGAGGCCATTTGGCCTGTCGAGCTTGTGCCGGCTCTCTGCAAGAGCAATCCAGCTAGTCCCACTCCCCCGCCCTTTCCCCATAGCCCTGCAAATTTTTTCCCTTCAAGTACTTGTCCAATTCCCTTCTGAAAGCCACGATTGAGTCTGCCTCCACCACTCCCTCAGGCAGTGCATTCCAGATAATAACCACTCGCTGTGTAAAAAAGTTTTTCCTCATGTCGTCCTTGGTTCTTTTGCCAATTACTTTAAATCTATGTCCTCTGGTTCTTGACCCTTCCGCCAATGGGAGCAGTTTCTCTCTATCTACTCTGTCTATTTGCTGAGAAATTTCAGAATGTTATCATCTTAGAAGTTTTCTTGTGGTTGGTTGGTTGCTTGCCTCCCTCAACGAATCAGCCAAATTGTACACGGCAACTTGAAGGGAACAGGTTTTTCCAGCCTATTCTCATTCCATGTTTTCCTTTGTTGTAACTCGTTCCTGCTATTTTATACATTCAGTGAAAATTCCAGGCTTTCTTGGCATTTTCACAAATTTTCTAGGACCTAAAGACATTCAAACTTCTTTCACATACTTTACAGGAAAATGCAATATACAATACGCTAAAGGATAAAATACAAACAGGTAGGCTCCTCTGACAGCAGCACAGGGAGTGCTGAATAGTCTGGAGCAGCTGTCTTTAGGATGAGACTTTAAACCAAAGCCTATTTAGATGGATGTTAAAGATCTCATGGCACTACTTGACATAGAGTAGGGCCAATATTCCTCTCTCGACCAATACTATTAAAAAGTGAGAAACTGAGCCATACAGATAGAAAGGGCCCACAGGTTCGATATCTATTCTGTGCTGATCTCAGCTAGGGTGGGTGTATGGGCTTTATAATTCATTGCTGTTAGGGAGGGGAAAATCAGCAAGGTTCCACCCTTGATCACTACCTTCTGGATGTGGGTGAGGACAGCATTTATTCTTTGTTATACCCTGTCGACCAATAGCCAGTCAACATTCACTGTTTAAACTCATGCATTCAAAACAGTCACTTTCACAAGGTGCTAGAGGTGCCTATGGAACTGTACCCATCAAGGGGTCAATGGAGATAAAGAGGAAAGAAAATTGGGAAGAAAAGATGGGGGAGAAGGGAAGAAAAAAAATTGTTAAAATGTGCAGCAGCTATTCAGTATACAGTGGGTTAAACTAGAGGAAGTAAATCCCGACTTGGTCTGCACAGTTTCTACTGCCCTCTCAGTTGTCAAGACCTCTGATTAAGGTTAATACAGTGGCATCTGTATGTGTTTGCCAAATGGCCATCAGCCAGAAAGATTAGTTAGGTTGTACGCACCATACTGTTCCTGTCAGGCTGCCCTCACTTAAAAGATGCATAGTTATGCATCACTACACCAGGCTTGTTTACATTAAGAGTTCAAGTCTATTACAAACAAAAGGCTTGTGCCCCCTATATGAATCCCCATGATTAGACTAAATGTGTTTTTTTTCAACAGGACGTATGTCTCAAAGTTAAGGTACGAATCAGTCACACATTTTGTTTCCAGTGGTTTCTGCCCCCGCCCCACCAACTCCCCTGACTAGGGTAACAGTTCTATGGGCACAGGCAGTTCTCTGACTCCTTGCCCAAGTGGCCATTCATCACGTGTTAGTCTACGCAACATGTAAGAGCAGACTATTCGACCATGAAGGGAAATACCACCAGATCATCTACATTTGTGCACTTTAAGGGCCCTTGATCATTAGCGGTCACCTCTGCTGAAAGCCGAGTGTTGTACAGTGATCAGGAGCAGGAGTCCTACCTGGGTCCACAGGCGCCAAGGTGATTATAGCACTCAATCCAGTTCCCAGTTGAGATAAGCCAACCTGGCACAAACCAGGAATATATCTGAATGGCTTAGTGCTTCTCTAGGCATTACCTTTTCCCACTAGGCCACTGGCAGTCCCAACTTGTAGCTATCAATCAACCTGTACATTTTCAGTGTCACTGATTGCAGGATTAAGTTTTTTTTTCCACGTGGAAATGGAGCAAGAAATCCAACAATTGAAGAAAATATCAAGCTGCCACTGGTCAATACTATTCAATACAGAACTAAAAAAAACACTATAGGTTAATTGTATCTGTGATTTATATCAATTAGTGTTAATTGTATTCAGGTGATGTCAATTATGTTCTCTCGTATCCATTTATAGGAGGGAGTTTACCTCGGGGATGCACGATGAGCAATGGTGTTCTCTGTGAATAAAGGCTTGGAAGCAACTGAAGACCAGGCTCTAGTATTCTATCCTTTATCACCTGGCTATTTAATTTATAACAACTATTGCAATTCGCACTAAAACAAGTAGCATGCCCTACAAAATCTCATTCTTTGGTGTGTTCAATACTTAGATACTGACAGGGTAAGCTTCCTGCTAAGAAATATCCAAGTTTTATCTGCAGTCTTATACTTCACTGGAGTGGATGAATGAGAAATAACTACGGGTGCAGTTTAGAACAAGGCTTTATATTCAGTGGAGCGGGAGATCGCCCCCTGATCAAAGTAGCAACACAAGTTTCTTAAAGGGATAGCATTCTCAGATGATTTCTCTACATTGCCTGTCCCAACCCAATTTGTATAGTACTCTAGAGAAAGCTTTTCAGCCACAACATAGATACAGATGGGAAAGGCTATTCGACTCATTTTAGCTTATCTATCCAGAAAAACCCTACTCCCAAAATGGATTCCAACTGTTTTTTAAATGATTCCTGGAAGAGAGAGAGAGAGAGAGAGAGAGAGAGAGACTTCCATTTAAACAAAGCCTTATCATGTCTGCCAAAAATACACATACAAGGAATTACTTTGAAGTATGGTGACTGTTGTTGGCCAGGCCATGGGATCTTATATATCCACCTGAATCACAGGAGCAAGATGACACCTGTGATAATGTAGCACTCCCTCAGTACTGCACGGCAACACTACACATTACTCTTTCTAGAACTTCTGAGTATTAGTCGTGGTAATGCAATTATATATAGATTTATTACATATGCAGTGAGTTTTCATGTATTTTATGGTTTATACAAAAAAAAACACCATGCTAATACTATAGTGACTCCATCATAAAATCAATATGATTTTCAGCATCAGAATACAGCAATAGAAAAAATGTAAAGTAAATTCAATACTATATATGTTATATTTACTACTTTAAGTGAATTTAACACAATATCAGAGGGGTAACAAACCACTCATGCTTTTCCCTTGTAGCTTATGACGTAATCTGAACCCCATGATTGAATCATTACCTTGTAATTCACTGAAAGGTATCCTCAATGTATCACTCACACTTTACAGTATTGATTAGTGAAAAACAGGGGGCAAACACAGCAAGGCACTGAAAAGCGTGGTAGTATGTCACAAAGCTAATGACCGGTGTCAGCTTTAACAGCTCTTTTTAATAAGGTGACAGAAGGATCACGCCCTTCTAGTGACCCTGCGAGACCACGACCCCTGTCACCAGACTGAGTTTAACTACAGACTGGGACACATCGAATCACCAAGTACGTCTAGTTCATCTCATTAATTCCAGAATAAAGACAAATGAGAACCTGAAGCATGAGGCACAAATCCATGGTCAAGATTTAAGAGTTACCATGTATTTGTCCTTTTAGGATTTACAGGAAAAAGCAATCAGGTGGTCGAGGGGAGTGGGAGTGGGAGTGGAAGAGAAGGGAAAAAAGAAAAGCATATTTTTATAACATGTTCATATTGGGGAAAGACACCCAGTGGCAGTGGCTTTGCAATGTGGTGAGATTACTGGTGCTCTGAATTCGTCCTACTCATGCTGTGCATTCACAACATCAATGTCAACACAAACAGCCGCACAGGTGCAAGATCGTGAATATACAGTTGCTAAAAAGTTGTCTTCTGGTCATAAACTTTGTCTGATGTTAGAGGGAGGTCCATACAGGACAGCAATGTAAAAACCGAATTGCTGTGTATGCGGGCTGAGAATTATGGAGAGAAAGAATGGCTACCCCATAGCATCCAGAATTCCTTTGCCTCTGGAGGTCTATTGGAAGCACATCTCCCAAAGTGGATTTTTGTGGTTTCAAAGACACTGTTGCTGCCTTGTCTATATTCAGCATTGCTCTCTGAATTTACATAAATAAATACCACATTAGCCTTGTCTTAGTTGAGAACAACCATGAAACCTAAACTTTAAGGAACCCTGAACATTATGTTTTTCAAAGAATCCTTTTAAACCTAAGTGTTTAAATTTCACAAAGTAATAATTTTCCAATAACAACCAATCCGAACATAACTGTAATTCAAATCTAGAACATGCTGCATTTAAATCACCTTGAGTAGCTGAACTACAGTCCCAATTTAATCCTGTTAGCTCTTACAATATGAACATGCCAGAATGCAGACCTACCATTTAAAATCTTTATCTACCATTACAGAGTATAACTCAAAGAAGTCATTGTCAGGATAAGTGGTGCAACAGCCTGTAAATTTTTACACTTACTACGTGCAATGTGATTCACTGCATCAATTTTCACAAGCAGTGAAAATGCTGTTCTTTTTGCCGTAAATGTAAATTTTTAAATTTAAAAATGGATATTGTAATGTAATGAATGTATAACCAAGTTTTTGTGAATGGTTTTACAGTCTACTTAATCTGTTAATTCAAGGTTGTTTTTGGCGCAATTCTAATTACCTTGTCGTTTGAATTAAGCAATTTAAATAAAACAGCACAGAAGGCATTTTTTGTACAATTTCAATCATATTAAAGGATAACTCAAACGTAGCAATTTTGAATTAAGAGTAGACTTTATTTCAATTTTTTTTTGCCGGGGAGCAGGGGGACAGGGATGATGCTTCAAGGGGCTAATAATCCAGTATCATTTAATTTGTTTGTGATTTAACAGTTCAGCTGCCATGTCAGTCATTATTGTAATCAGGCTGGCCAGAGACACCACAAAAGTCTCGCCATAATGTTCTCTCTCCTATCATTCCCTGATTCTCTCCGCTCATTGCGAGTCTCTTTACGTACACAGTCTGTCAAATCAGCTTTCCACATGGTCTTTTCTCAGCTGGGAGCAATTCTCCAGCCCTCCTATTTGCTTATACAGTACTACAGATACAATTCAGACTGATCTGAGAGGTAGCCCTATTCAAAGCCACATAACAGAAATGTAACAACATGCTGTGAATAAGAGATCATTCAGATGGTCCATATTAGTGAGGATCAGGTTGGCTCAGTTGGTACCACTCATGCCTCCGAGTCAGAAGGCTGTCGATTCAAGAAGGGGGTGCTGGACTCCGCCATTATTTTCTTAATGGACTTGATCTTCCCAAGGATCGTAATCCGATACTGTTCAACCAGCAAAGCCCCCTAAAATGAGGACAAGGTCACCGACTTCTCTGAATCTGTCCAGTACATATCTGGCACCTTAACATTTCAACAGTGAAAACTTTGGTAAACCCAATAAAATATTTTGAGCTGCCCTTCACACAGGCAATTACTTTTGGAAATCCTGCTGATAAAATGAACTCAATGACCAGACCCATCCTGCATGCCCTCTTCAGATGACTAGTGCTCACCAGTTCCAAATTTTTTTTAAAGAAAATTTTTTAATAATAAGCCAGTCCCAATCATATTCATGGCCTGCGGGTCATTTGCATCCTGCCTCTCCTTCATCTATTGCGCTTGGCTAATTTGTTGCTCCACTTGTCTCAGGGACATCACTTGTACCCTGTCTGGCTGTGGGATAATGCTAGAATTGGATTTTGATGCTGTTTCATCTCTTCTTGCCATCCAAGAAAGAAGGGAATGCTATTCGGAGGTGGCATCCATAGAGTGCAAGAAAAGGTTCTATGAAATCATAGAACTAATAGCAGTTACTTTAGCAAGGGAGTGTTAAATTTCAGGCTCTCTCTCAACACCTTTAATTGTGTAAACAGCTAGACGACAGTTTTCAGAAGCAAACAAAGTCTCTGCCATGTTTGGGTTAGCGTACTCTGGGTCTAACAGTATGCTCTTACTGCAGTAAACTGCTCATTGGAGAGAATACAGTGTATCCACCATGCTCTGCTGTCACTTCAACAGCAGAAAATATTGCACTATTAAACTACTGCACACAGGTCAAAACTACTCTCCAGATTTATTTAAAAGTAAAAAGTTATATAGAAACAGAAAGACACAGGCAAGATATAATGCATCAAAATTATCAAAGTGGGTTGACTTCTTAAAAGGGAGAGTCCAAGATTCTTCTAGCTAGTCCCAGCAAGTTCTGAGAAAGACAATCATAGTCTCTAGTTACATATACACAAGATTCTTCTTATGGAGTTCTATCCACCCATCCTGTGTGGTGGCGTGATAAATAGAATACTGAAGAATAGTAAATTTCCAGTACATGAAGAATTTTTTTTCCTTTGAAGTTCAAATAATTCCTTTCCAGCAGTCAGGCAATTAAAAGGTTAACAGTTTTCATGCCTTAGTCAGTCATGGGAGAACGGCTTATAATAATTGTATTTTCTCTTCTGCATTTTAACCAGACTGTATTCATGCACAGAGCACACCAGAAATTACATCTTTAGTCAAGCTACACACATTGCCCCAGTGATCTGAGGGAATCCTTTTATCAGTTGTTTTCCACAGAGTGCCTATCTTCCATTCTGTATCCTGCAAAGAGTGAGCAGCCTCCATTTTAACCCTAGCTACTTCAAACCATATAAAATAAAGGCAGGGATTCCAATTTTCATCACACGAGTCTTCAGTTCCTGTGGGAAAATTTCTGGCTTCCACTTGATGACTGTTCTGGGCACATGTTTAAAACAGGAGCTCAACACGTGGGCAACTGCAATCATAAACCTGGGTCCCATCTATCTGTGTTGCAGCATGGTAGTGGCTCTCGAGAATGTCACTGCTTGGGATTGCGGCTCTCGACAAAAAGTCAGAAGGTTAACACCGTGCAATGGACCAACATTTTCATGCTATTCTTGTTCCTCCACTAGTCATCATTACGGATTATTATTACTCAATAAATATTGAGAACTAGAATATACCTTGGTACACAGTGACAATATACTTAAAACATGCTGGGTTTCTCCCCGATTTTATACCCTTGTGATTCTTTCTCTTCCTTTTGTTCTGTATACAGGCTCCGTCAGTGGTTCATCAGTTTATATCTGAGAATCAGACGCTGACAGTTTTATAAAGACAGGGGTTAAACTTGGTGCAATTGCTGGGCAATATATTACTCTTCAAACAGCTCTGGCTAAATGGTTTCTGGTTATAAATATTAGCGGTCAGTGAGATCACAAAGCTGCCAAGCAGAGCTGATAATATTCAATTCATCATGACTTGTCCCTTCATTTACCCCCTACCTACGATGCAACAGAATATCCACTGAGGTGTTTGGCTATCTCGTCAAAATCAGGGGTCTCAGTCTGCCAGCAGAACAGCATATGGGACCGCTCACAAGCAAGGCTGCTCTTTGAAATATCAAGGCAACACTCCCCCAATAACACACAGGCACAAACTGAACACTATACACATTGAAACTATATTACAACAAATTTTTTAAAATTGCTTTATAGGCAGCTGAAGGAGAAAGAGCACATTGGGTGTACTAACATTCTGGTAGGGCCTGTGTTTGTGCCAGATGGGTGCTTTTGGCCAGTGGGAAGTTCCAAGCTGAAACAATTCCCTTCGGGGAACTTTTAAAAATAAAATTTTCTTGATTACATAATTGATCATCCCAGATGCTGTGGCACATCTCTTAACATTTGATTACAGACTAGTACTAGGGGCACAGACATGGGATCAGATGTCCTGAGCGCTTTCTGAGCCAGAGGCTGGTATTCAGGGTAGTGCAACTAAGAGAGACAAAAAGTAATTAAAAAAGAGAAACACATTTAAAGAAATATATATGTTGAGGACTTTTTTTATTGGTATGTTTATTTCAGTGTGCTAAAATCACTGTTTTTTTCAAGTTAAATTCATTGAATGGAACACGAGAGGGTCACCAGTTAAGATGGTTGAATGCTCAAGAGAATCACAGTCTTGCCCCAAGAACAGTACCGCAGGCACAAATACAGGTCTTTTCAGTGCACTGTTACATCCGATGTGCTGCTTCACTTAGCTGCCTATATAATATTTTTAAAATTCATTTGAATATGGTTTAGATTTGTTCTGTGGGTTTTGATATTGATATTTCAAAGAGCAACCTTGCTTCTGAATCATCCCCAGATGCTGTTGTACTAGTCAACTGAGACCTCGGTTTTTCATGTAATAGCCACAGCCAGATAAAGCAGCTATCAGCATGCAGTGTAATTAGGAGTGCCTCTTTTCTCAGAGACTGGAAAGAAGGTTTTCTTACCACTTTATAGGATTCACTTGCTCTTTAGTCCGGAGACAATTATATTCAAAGAGGTACCAGCGGCGGCAGAACGGAATGGATCTGAGTGGCAGCAGGCCCCATAAAGAGCGGGGGAAGAGGCCTCGAGACCTGAGGTACCGGCGGAGGCAGAGCGCAGCGGACCTGAGCAGCGACAGAGAGGCAGCGGGCCCATAAAGAGTGGGGGAAGAGGCCGAGACCAGAGGTATCAGCGGAGGTGGAGCGGAGCAGACTGAGCGGTAGGGGCCAATAAAGAGAGGGGGAAGAGGCCTCGAGACCAGAGGTACCGGCAGAGGGCAAAATTGTAATTGAACAATGGGCGGCCTTCAAAGAGGAGATGGTTTGGGTACAGTCTAGGTGCTTTCCCACGAGGGAGAAAGGTAGGGCAACTAAAGCCAGAGTTCCCTGGATGACAAAAGAGATAGAGAGTAAGATGAAGCAGAAAAAAGGGGCATATGACAGATGTCAGGTTAATAATACAAGTGAGAACCAGGCTGAATATAGAAAGTTCAGAGGGGAAGTGAAAAAGGAAATAAGAGGGGCAAAGAGAGAGTATGAGAATAGACTGGCGGCTAACATAAAAGGGAATCCAAAAGTCTTCTACAGGCATGTAAAAAGTGAATGGGTAGTAAGAGCAGGGGTGGGACTGATTCGGAACCAAAAAGATCTACGCTTGGAGGCAGAGGGCATGGCTGAGGTACTAAATAAGTACTTTGCAACTGTCTTTACCAAGGAAGAAGATGCTGCCAAAGTCACAGTAAAAGAGGAGGTACTTGAGATACTGGTTGGGTCTAAAATTGATAGAGGAGGTACTAGAAAGGCTAGCTGTACTTAAAGTAGATAAGTCTCCCGGTCTGGATGGGATGCATCTTAGTTTGCTGAGGGAAGTAAGGGTGGAAATTGCAGAGGTACTGGCTATAATCTTCCAATCATCCTTAAATACAGTGGTGGTGCCAGAGGACTGGAGAATTGCAAATGTTACACCCTTGTTCAAAAAAGGGTGTAAGGATAAACCTAGCGACTACAGGCCAGTCAGTTTAACCTTGGTAGTGGGGAAACTTTTAGAAACGTTAATCCGGTACAAAATTAACAGTCACTTGGACAAGTGTGCATTAATTAAGGAAAGCCAGCACGGATTTGTTAAAGGCAAATCGTGTTTAACTAACTTAATTGAGCATTTTGATGAGGTAACAGAGAGGGTCGATGAGAGCAATGTGGTTGATGTTGTGTATATGGACTTCCAAAAGGCTTTTGATAAAGTGCTGCATAACATGCTTGTCATCAAAGTTGAAGCTGATGGAATAAAAGGGGCAGTGGCAGCATGGATACGAAATTGGCTAAGTAATAGGAAACAGAGAGTAGTGGCGAATGGTTATTTTTTGGGCCAGAGGGTGTTCTCCAGGGGTCGGTACTAGGATCATTGCTTTTCTTGATGTATGTTAATGACTTGGACTTGGGTATCTGGGCACAATTTCAAAATTTGCAGATGACACAAAACTTCGAAGGGTAGTGAACAGTGAGGAGGATAGTGATAGATTTCAAGAGGACATAGATAGGCTAGTGGAATGGGCGGACATGTGGCAGATGAAATTTAACGCAGAAAAGAGTGAAGTGATACATTTCAGTCGGAAGAACGAGGAGGTGCAATACAAACTAAACGGTACAATTCTAAAAGTGGTGCAGGAACAGAGAGATCTGGGGGTATATGTGCATAAATCGCTGAAGGTTGCAGGGCAGGTTGAGAAAGCGGTTAAGAAAGCATATGGGATCCTGGGCTTTATAAATAGAGGTATAGAGTACAAAAGCAAGGAGGTTATGATGAACTTTTACAAAACACTGGTTCGGCCACAACTGGAATATTGTGTCCAGTTCTGGGCACTGCACTTTAGGAAGGATGTGAAGGCCTTAGAGTGGGTGCAGAAGAGATTTATTAGAATGATTCCAGGGGTGAGGGACTTCAGTTATGTGGATAGACTAGAGAAGTTGGGGTTGTTCTCCTTAGAGCAGAGAAGGTTGAGAGGAGATTTGATAGAGGTTTTCAAAATCATGAAGGGTCTAGACAGAGTAGATAAAGAGAAACTGTTCTCATTGGCAGAAGAGTCAAGAACCAGAGGACATAGATTTAAGGTGATTGGCAAAAGAACCAAAGGCGACATGAGGAAAATCTTTTTTTTTTACACAGCAAGTGGTTGTGATCTGGAATGCACTGCCTGAGGGGCTGGTGGAGGCAGATTCAATTGTGACTTTCAAAAGGGAATTGGACAAGTACTTGAAGGGAAAAAATTTGCAGGGCTACGGGGACAGGGTGGGGGAGTGGGACTAGTTGGATTGCTCTTGCATAAAGCCGGCACAGACTCGATGGGCCAAATGGCCTCCTTCCGTTCTGTAACCATTCTATGATTCTATGAACAATGCCATTCACTTCTGTCCAGGAGCAGTATGACACTTCTGCTTAAGTCACATCAGTTGGTTCACCATTCGACAGCAGGGAACTATAAACTCTCAGACCTCCGAGCCCAGTACGCAACGATGCGCTTTAATACTTAAAAACGAAAATAAAATTTTACACTGAATACAGTTGCCAATATATTGAGGTAAGAGACACTCAAAACAGTAATACAGTCTAAGGATTCAATTCACTGCATTTTGCAGCTGCGGCCCCATCTCTCCTCAAGCTACTCAGAAGTACTGGACACTCTCTGGAACCCTACCCTTCTGGCCACTCTGCAGGTGTGAGCCTCCACGGTGAGTTTTAGCAGGCAATTCAATTTGCAGGACAATTGCAACGAACCCAGATCCTGTCTTCGTTCAACATCCACAAATATGCACTTTCCACTAGGACTCATTGGATAGCAATTAGGAGGAGGAGGAATCCTGGCTGATAGTTTCTTCTTGCTGGCCAAGCTTCACTTTTGAGCTTGTGATTTCATTGGAATCACCATGGCTGTATTACATACAAGCCTTGTAAATACTCCAAAGGTTTCAGTACTCTCCTTGCCAATAGCAACTTGAACACAAATACCAAGTGTAAAAACATCATGGTACAACTCACCAGAGTTAGAAACAAACATCCAAGATGCTAAAGGCACTGAAAAGCATATGGATTTGGCATTCTAAGACCAGGTTTCGCATTTTCAACTTATTCAACTCTGCAATTGAGGTAAGAAAACCGACACAACATTCAACCAAACATCACTCAATGCCTTCAATTGGATTGACATACTGTGCATTGTGGAAATTCAGAAGAGCCTGCTTCTTTCAGTGAATTTCAATAGTGGTAGATTTTGTGGGCAGTGCACTGTTGTATACATCACGCAACAGGAGACTGCCAGTTTATGCCTGCAACCCTAAACATTGATTATAGTGCTCCTCACATAAAAAAAGACGTTTCAAAAAGGGTGAGGGGACAAAGAGGGAAGAAGAAGTTAAAGGGAAGATGGAAGCAATGTCAAAGAAAAGGGATTTTAGGAGGCTTCTGGGAGCGGGAAGGGAAGCGACAAGATGGAAAGAATGGCTACTGATGGCGGAGCAGAAGGAATAGGGAACAATGAAAAGTACTGTATCAGAGGATGAGGACCACAAGGTGTTTTGAATCTTGGCTGTAACATCAAAGGTACACAACAAGCAGACGCTAACCTCCTGTTCAGAAGAAAGGATGAGGAAAATCCCTACCAGCCACTCACACCACACAAGCACATCAACAGCACTCAAGCAGATTGCCTGCCTTCCACTCTTGGTTGATGTGGCCTAAAGAAAGCAATTTTTTTTTAAATGGGAAGAAAAAACTGCAATTCAAAAAAATGAATATGGTGATTTTGCATGCTGTTCCTGTTCAATCAGTCAGTCTTTACCAGTCACCAGCACAATGCTTTGCTGGTTTTTCTTGCAAACAGCTGATGCATTCAAAACATTTATTCACCATGAATGCATTTCATTCACTCAATCGTTTACAAAAGGTGCCAGTTAATGAAGAGACCCAAGTTCAGCTCGAAAGACAAACCTAATCTCATAAGAAAAATCTATGGCGTGCTTTTTTTCATTTGCTGGCCCATGAGATAGTTCCTGCAGGACTGAAGGTCAAGACATGACCCTCTAAATCTTCCGATGGTCTCTCGGTTTTAGGAGCAAGGGGTCAAAATGACCTACATTTTTCATAAACTAATGTAAACACCAAAAAGCACATAAAGCAAGCCATCAATGAGCCACATCTGATCTCTGGCTGCCTCTCTGAGCTAATTTTATTAGTGTTTATCTTAATGGCAACAGAGGCTTTGTTCTCAGAGCAAGGTTTTGTGGAATTATTTTATATTATAATCATTTTGTGTTTGCATTTCCCATTTTATAATAATTCAAGATTCATTTTTTATTTTAAAAAAAACTTTTTCTATTTGGTGATGCAGCAAATAAATAGGTGAATCAGGTAGCTGAGGTAACCCTACAGTTGGAAGGGATATCGACATTGATAGGTGCACCATTTGAAAGGAGAATGACTCCTAAAATGGGAAACATGAATCTGGACATGGGATGAACTCATTAAAGGAATGCTTTGGGCCAAGACCCTAAATATACTGAAGTGCTCCTTATATAAAATATATTCCATAAATTTCTCCCGAGAATGCTGATTGCCGCAAATGTTAATTTCCATGGGCGCTGGTGGCACTCTGATACCTCACCCAAGTGTTCAATCTTTATGTGTGAGCTTAGTTAGTAATTGTCAGAAGGCTATTTGAATGTGGAAAACCCAATCCTGTTTTCACTCAACCTCTCGGACACAAACATTCCAGAATGGGTCACTGAATGTTGCATCACAGAAACAAGCCATTCAGCCCATCAAATCTATGCTGGTTAGTGATTAGGAGCCAATTCTTCCCTGCACAGCTCAGAGGCCCTGAGCCAATTGTAGCCCCTTGGGTGAGATCAGCTAACAGCACAGACTGGGATTCAAACCTGGGGTCTTTTGGCTTATATGGATCAGTGCTACATTGAGTGGTGTCTTTACCATTACGTCATTGGTAGAACAAACTTATAGAAAAACTGTTTTAATGAATTGACATACAGATAACTAGCCTCCAGGCAGGAGCCACGTTTTTGAGGTCGAGGAGCTCTGAAGCAATTTTTAATGTCGAGTTTCAGCCCCATAGACCTCCCACCTTATTTTTTCTTTCTGACTAATAATCTTTCAACAGTTGCATGTTGCTGATTTAATTAAACTATGCCACATGTAAACTAGCCAGAGAATCCCTTAACATTGACACAGTAGAACCTCCATTATCCACCATAACAGAGAATGCCTCAGGGTGGATAATGCAAAATAGTGGACAATCACAAGTCCTCAAAATATGGTCTTGGTAGGGCAATACCCCAAGTACAGGTATGAAGATGAGTAAATAAAAAGCACAGAAATATTTCTTAGTTGTGAGGTTGATTGATGTCAAACTGGAGAATATTGGTGTTACTGGGCTGTGCAATAAGGCAGTACCTCAGTTAAGGCTCTGTCTGGCAAAACTTCTGGCAGATAATCAGGGAGAGAGTAAACTGGAACTTGGATAATGAAAGAAAAAATCTTGCTTTTATATAGCACATCACATCTCTCGGGATGTCCCAAAGTCTTTCCATCCAATGAGTTACATTTGAAGTGCAGTTACTGTTGGTTATGTAAGCAAATCCTTAGCCATTTTGCATACAGGAAGGTCCAAAAACAGCAAAGAAACGCACGACTAGTTAATCTGTTTTTGGTTTTGTTGGTTGAGGTGGGAATGTTGGACACCAAGAGAAATCCCTGCTTTTCTATGAATAATGCCATTGGATCTTTTACGTTCACCTGAACAGGCCAATGGAGGCTCAGCTTAATCCAAAGGATGTTATCTCTAACAAGGCAGCACTGAAGTGTTAGCCTTGAATACGTGCTCAAGTCCTAGACCCACAATCTTCTGATTCAGATGCAACAGTTCTACCAACTGAGCCAAGCTCATACAAGATACTTAAATTCAACTTTTTTTTTGGAAATGTAGTCCTCAGTAAGATGCTGAGGAATGGAATATTTTCAATTTTGGGTACCAAGTGTCAACTTCAAGCATTCCCAGGTGAGGGGCAGCACAGTTAGATGCAAAGTAAAGCTCCCACCACTCTACCCCAACAAGGTGCACGAGAGCTCTAATCTCAGAAAAGCACTTGCTACTGCACCAAAGTGACACTTGTGAGTGAGATTGCCAACTTAGTGCCAATTCCTGATACGTTCAACTCATCAGTCTGGGTTGTATGCACCAGACTCTCTCAAGCATTTACTTTGAAGTGCATGAACTAACACAAAATCCAACATACAAGTCAAAACTTAGTGTATCAGTGTAATCCTTTGGGTTTTAACTATAATACCAATTGCAAAACAACCTATACAGTACAGCAACTTATACACCAGATTTTACAGTACATTAAATTTACTTAATGCCTAGATTAAACTTTCGACTCTGTTTGTCTTTGATAGTTGTTGTGTTGTAATGACTCTTATTGCTGAATAATTATTTTGTTTAGAACAACTTTTGCAAGCTGCGGCAAAGAAGCTCGACTAACTCGATTTCACAACCGTGACTGCCCACGCAGAGTATTCCAAGGTCTAGAGTGATGTTTAAAAAGACCTGGAACAGGAGAAAATAGAGAAAAAAAGTCAAAGAATTCCATTCGCTTCACCTCCTACCAACTGCATCAATACTGAAGGAGGCAGATGCTTGTGCCTAGGAGCAGGTCATCAGAATGATAGCGGGGCTGAAAGGGTTAAATTATGAGGGCAGGTTGTATAGACTAGGCTTGTATTCACTTAAATATAGAAGGTTAAGAGGTGATCTATTAAGTGTTCAAGATGATTAAAAGATTTGATAAGATAGAGAGAAACTATTTCCTCTGGTGGGAGAGTCCAAAACAAGGGGACATAACCTTAAAATTAGAGCTAGGCCATTCAGGGGTGATGTCAGAAAGCACTTCTTCACACAAAGGGTAGTGGAAATATAGAACTCTCGCCCCCAAAAAGGTGTTGAGGCTGGGGGTCAATTGATAATTTGAAAACTGAGATTTTTGTTAGGCAAGGGTATTAAGGGTTATGGAACCAAGGCAGGTAGATGAAGTTAAGATACAGATCAGTCATGATCTAAATGAATGGTGGAACAGGCTCGAGGGGCTGAATGGCCTCCTCCTGTTCCTATGTTACCTGCCGGCCTACTCTCTCAGCCAGAATGATGCAGAGAAACACTTGACAAGGGCAAGAAAGCAAATCTAAAACAGAATGCAAAAACAAATAAGACAATGTATACTGAATAAACCACAATATCATAAGTTTATATACCAAAAACAGTAAGGCTCAGAAAGCCCAGTTTCATTTGTCAATGCTTAAATACAGAGTATGGCAGTGATGTATGATTCTGAACGAGTCAACACAAAAAGAAACTGACAAGCTTTAAGTGTGGTGCATGTGTTGCCATTCACTCTGAAATTCACTTAGCACTTCATGTCGAGGATCTGCTTCTGTCAGTCCACGGGTAACATAATACAAAGTCATTTGCTACTGTAATGTCTCGAACCAAAATAACTACAGCAGGTGACACCCTATCTACAAGGCAAGGGGGATGGTGACAGCTAATGATAAAACAAAGCACTGTGCACCACTCTGATCCACAGATGTCACTATCCAGCCTCATGACAAACTACAGGTCTGACAACTCGCTTTGCATTTCAGGACATTTCCAACTTTTTCCCCTTGTTGTGACAGGCAACAAAATTGATTAAACCCCAGACCTGGGATCTGACACTCCTGCATATTGCTTTCTATTTGTTGATTACTATTGATTTTCTTTGATACTTCATTTAAAAATCAATAGCTGGAAAGAAAAATAGGCATGGTTTACACATACTTAAACATACGACTGCACGCTGGAAGGAGCTGTAGTTTTGGCCAAGGCACTGGCAGCCAATTATGAGAAAAGCTCTTAACAGGTGAAAGCAAGGGCTCCAGATCGATTTTCAGTTTTCTTTTCCAATCACAGAAAGTGGCTATAAATTAGGCTCATCAGTGTATTTTTAAGATAACCCATGAAGCAAATAACTTCATGCTTTTAAAAAAAAAATCCTGAGTTTTTTTTAAGGATAAAGGAGTCATATCGAGAGGATGTCGAATGTTACCTGGAGTTCATGCGTGCTCGAAGTTTCTTGGCCTTCTTCCTAACTTTTTGCTTCTCTTCTGCATCCTTTGACGTCTCTGGGAGCACACAGGTCTCGGTCACAATGTCCATAATGTATTTCTTGCAGGACAGATGTTCCTGATGAAACAAGGTTTAAATAATCAATTGCTGAGACAAACTTTCCCTTTCAGTGGAACTCAAAGTTCCATCGTGTATAGCTCTGGACCAGTCATTCATGCCCTGGTTACTTACAAAGGCCTATAAGAGCTCCTGTGATGGCCTAATGAGTGAAGGCATTGTGTAGCCCTGGGCCACAGATAAAAGGAGGTTCCAGGCTCAATTCCCAGTGCATGCTGAATTAGCTGGTCTTAACCCGAGCAACAGTTACAATTGTTCGCAATGCCTCAGAGAGGAAATCAGTCAAAGCTCCCAGTTCGTAAACACAAACTAGTCATCCCTGCTGGAACAAGATGGACAAGGACAAGATCAGGCTGCACTCTGATGACCTTCACTATTGAGTACCTGGCTGTTACTCGCCCTCTGGGCTCACATGTGAAGAATGGTCACTTGGGTGAGATACCCATGAAGTTGCATCTTAGCACGAATCAGTGTCTTTTAAACCTTAAACATGCCTTTGGTACAATTTCCCATCTGAAATTTCCACATATATGATAAACATGCAGCAAGACCTGGACAACATCTAGGCTTGGGCTGATAAGTGGCAAGTAACATTCGCACCAGACAAGTGCTAGGCAATGACCATCTCCAACAAGAGAGAGTCTAACCACCTCCTCATGACATTCAATGGCATTACCATTGCCGAATTCCCCCCCCCCATCAACATCCTGGGGGTCACCATTGACCAGAAATTTAACTGGACCAGCCACATAAATACTGTGGCTACAAGAGCAGGTCAGAGGCTGGGTATTCTGCAGCGAGTGACTCACCACCTGACTCCCCAAAGCCTTTCCACCATCTACAAGGCACAAGTCAGGAGTGTGATGGAATACTCTCCACTTGCCTGGATGGGTGCAGCTCCAACAACACTCAAAAAGCTCAACACCATCCAGGACAAAGCAGCCCGCTTGATTGGCACCCCATCCACCACCCTAAACATTCACTCCCTTCACCACCGGCGCACCGTGGCTGCAGCGTGTACCATCCACAGGATGCGTTGCAGCAACTCGCCACGGCTTCTTCGACAGCACCTCCCAAACCCGCAACCTCTACCACCTAGAAGGACAAGGGCAGCAGGCACATGAGAACAACACCACCTGCACGTTCCCCTCCAAGTCACACACCACCCTGACATGGAAATATATCGCCGTTCCTTCATCGTCGCTGGGTCAAAATCCTGGAACTCCCTACCTAACGGCACTGTGGGAGAACCTTCACCTCACGGACTGCAGCGGTTCAAAGCGGCGGCTCACCACCACCTTCTCAAGGGCAATTAAGGGTGGGCAATAAATGCTGGCCTTGCCAGCGACACCCACATCCCATGAACGAATAAAAAAAATATTAGTTAGCAGAAATTCTATGCATAGCATGTTATATCTGGCACTACATGGCTCAGTTTGGTATCCTAACGCTGTTAAAATTGGATAGCCATGTGGTGAAGGATAGAATACTAGAGCCTGGTCTTTAATTGCTTCCAAGCCTTTATTCATAGAGATTCCCCTTACACACGCCACACCATAGCTAAGCTCTCCTATAAAAAGGATACAAGAGTTCCCAATTGGTACCATCACCTGAATACAATTAACACTAATTAATATAAATCATATAATTAACAACACAAGAGGTTAAAATCAGTTCTGTTCATTCAGGTAGCTGCTCAACCTTCAGTAATTTTGTAGCTGCACAGTAGGGAACCTAAAACATGTAAATACATTTACACAAGCACACAACATTGGGAAATGATGTTTCTGTGACCAGGAAAGAAAACAATTTCATATTCATGTACACTCAGCTAACTCAGTTGATTACCAGAGTCGAAACTGAGACAACCCTGCGTTTTATGACCCAGTGTCACATCACATGGTGATCTTATCCACTGAGGCACTATACAGCCTGAATGCCATGCTTATTTGATTTTGCTTCAGGTCTCTGGAGCTATGTGCTGCTTTCAGCGTGCTGAGTCACTGGCTGCTCAGCAAGTGCACGATGATTTTATGACACAGTGTTGTGTTACTTAGGCTTCCTTCAGGACTCTTGTGACCTATATTTCTGATCGGAGTTATTTGAACATCAACATTACCCATTTTGAACTATTAACCCTGGTGTTAAAAAAAAACAGATCAGAAAATTTAGGCTTTATGTTATTGCAGTCACTGACAGCTCCACTACCTCTTTTGCATTCTCCTACACTGTGTTTTCTCAGCACTGACATTGTAGAAACCCTTGTATAGACAGTACCAGAGTATTTAATTTATCTATATATTTTAAAACTGAATTTCTGTGCTTTTCTATGATCGATATCAGTGTTGAGAACCAGTGTTGGTATCATGAACTAGTCAGGCAGAGCCCAGCCAGATTGAAAGCAAACTTCTATCTACCAAATAAGGCATCATAACCCCAGTTCAGAAAAACATCCCTTGCTGCACCAATGTCAATTCTTCTATTTAAAACATTAGCCAATCTTAAGGTCTCTTTGGGTGAGATTGCTGATTTAGCACTTTCTTGTGCCATAGACTGAATCTACCCAAACTCATCTCACAAAGGATCCTTATAGCCTGCAGAGAGAAAGATTTTTTTATTCCTTCTTCTGAGCTAAATTCAAACCCATGTCTGAGAGATGAAAGGGCAGTGTTTAAATTAACACTTCACCCTCACTTCCCATGTGCCAGAGTATTTAAAAGTGCTTTTGCTGCTGGATAGGGAACGTTATGACACTGAGACACTGTTAGACTGGAGAAGAGCAAAGACAGTAAGACTTAAAGACAGTAAGACTTAAAGATAGTAGACAAGAATTAAAAATAAAAGGATTAACAGAAGGAGAAAAATGGGCTGGATATCAAACCATGGGATATAGTTCTATTACCATTTTCAGCAATCTGCCATCACAAAGTGTCAGCCTTGGCTCAGTGGTAGCATTCTCGCCTGAGTCAGAAGGTTGTGAGTTCCAAGTTCCACGCCCGGACTGAGCACATAATCTAGGCTGGCACTTCAGTGCAGTACTGAGGGAGTGCTACACTGCCGGAGTTGCCGTCTTTCAGATGAGATGTTAAACTGAGGCCTCATCTGCCTCGCAGGTGGATGTAAAAGAACCCATGGCACTATTCAGAAGAAGAGTAGGGGAATTCTCCTGGTGTCCTGGCCAATATTTATCCCTCAACCAACATAACTAAAACAGACTATCTGGTCATTATCTCATTGCTGTTTGTCGGGCCTTGCTGTGCACAAATTGGCTGCCACGTTTCCCATATCACAACTGTGACTATCTTTCAAAAATACTTCAATGGCTGTAAAGCACTTTGGGGCATCCTGAGGTTATGAGCAAGTTCATAAGTGCAGGTTCTTTCCTTTTTTTCTAACTCTCGAACTCACAATTCTTCTGTTAATTTTTCAAGTTTTCAATAGTTTACCTGTTACAATGGCACATGTAATGTAATTCTGCACTCGCTGATATATGATTTTTAGTTGGATAAAGTACACATGATTGAGAATGCTGTCAATTTTTGGGAGATGTTTCCAGGTCAAGCAAAAGGGGGGGAGGGGTGAAATCGGGGTACATTATTCATGAGTACAAGTTACGGGTTGAGGGGTACTTAAGTGACCAAATTGCAATGGAAGAATCCAGAGTAAGAGAGAGCATTAGATATAACATAATAATATTTGTAGAAAATCAGGCAAGGGCAATATTCTCCTTTATCACTGGGATCATTAGTAAGAGTCTCCAGTACCTTACAATGACAGCCAGGTCATTGTACAACTAAATTTGAAACACAGTGTATATGGAGCAAATTCTGCAGTCCAAATTGAACCTAGCAATTCTATGAATGTGTTTGTTCAATTAGCCATAATGTCAACTCATTCCACTCTATATAAATTGAACATTTTATTTTTTAAAAATACACATGCAAACTTGTTGTTTCTGAAGTACTAACACAAGAGGCACCAATTAAGAACTAGGTTCAGTATAAGCAGGGTATTAGTTATTGGTGGAGGAGGCCACTGAATTAATGCCTGGGGTTAGGAATCCCAAATGAATCTAATCCTCTGTTGTTGAAGTCCTTTGGCGTATTGGCTCTAGGTTCTGTTTATGGGTCATTTAGGCAGATCAGAATGCTCAACAGCTTCTATGCAAATGGATTATCAAGTAAGCCGCTCCATTAAGTTTCAAGAGTTGTTAGAACTGCGATTAGGGATGGATCAATTGTCACTGCAGCCAGAGAACTGAAAATATGGTGTAATATTACGTTTGGAGTAAGATGATTAGAGGTCAATATCAAAAGGTCCACTCGAAACAATACAATGTTCACTGCTGGTGAAAACGACTTTAAAGAGCACCAGAATGACAGTAGGTAGAAAGCAGTAAGTGTGGCTTTTGCAACATTATATATACTAGGTGCAGCACTGCCCTGTATGTAACTGTTGACTATTTCTTGATAATCTTACTCTGATTATGAAACAATCATTAATCCTTGAGCGGACACCATCATGCATCAATGACTTGCTATGAACTGATCATAAAAGTTCACACTGAGAGTAGCTGTCAGTTTAAAAAAAAACAACTAACCTGAATAAAATCATCATAATTAATTTCAGAGTTTAAAAAAAGCACTATATACCCAAAGAAAGAGAACCACAATGGTGTCATAAGAGACACAATGCACTTACTGGACAGTCAATGACTAAACACAATGCTATATTCACTGGGGCAATTGCAAGGCTGTCTGGACAAGTTGGCAAGCTCCATTCTCCATTACTGCCACATCCTTACATTTTTGTTTTTTCTGTTTATCTGTCTTCAGGTGTCTCTGTTACATGGGACCAATGCCAGGCATGCGGAAAGGTAAACAATTAGGCAACCTGCTTCCAGGCTTCTACTGCCATCACTGCTCGGCAGTCAGATATTAAGATGAGCGTGAGAGTGGTCCACGATGACTGGTACATTGATCATCATGCACTCCTTGGCGTTTCCGCTCAGCCCTTCCCAGGAAACTGGTCAAGATCCACAACTCAATGTGTGGTGAACTCTGATGTATATGCACGTTCTAGACCTTTATACTATCTGTAGTGGTACACAAACCTACCGAGCTACCGCTTAACACACCCATATCAACCATTACAATTTAATAAATTGTTACTTAGCCAGATCAACAATTTCAGATGCCTATTTTGTTAACCCATTGCTTACAGGAGTGCACACTGAGTTTCTTGGCTAGGCTGTGCATGCCTTGGGAACAATGTGTGTTTAAGGATTGAGGCTATTTATTTGGTTTTGGTCCTAAGGATGGCTTGTGCAACAAGGGATCTTGTCTAACCAGTGGTTCAAAGTTGCTATTGCTAGCCTATTTCCCCTCCCCCACCAAGCTGAAATGTATTCTTCTCTCTCAAGGGAAGTGAGTGAGTGTTTGGCAACAGCTTGTGCAGAGCGAGTCTCCAGATATTTACACAGTCTACAGAGGCACATAAGAAAATAGAGATACCAGAAAATGCCATTTAGCTCACCCCATCATTTAGGTCCATGTACTTCTCAGAGCAACTTCATCTCTACTTTAGAACCACACCCATATCCCTCTACTCCCTGTTAACTTAGAGATTTGTCCCATTTGATGGGTAGCATCTCTCCTTTCTCGTTGAAAATTGCATTTTGGGGGATAGGCATGGAGGGAAAAACTTTTAACTTTTCAAGATTTCTGTTCCGTAGAGGTTCTTCTTAAATCAGTTCTATGTGTGCATACTCTAGTGAAGAACTGGACTGTTGGAAGTGCCAACTTTTGGATGAGACACAAATGGAGGCTTAAGCTGCCCATTTCAATGGTAAGGATTCCTATGGCACTATTCGAAGAGGAGTACAAAGTTCTTCTGATATCCTGGCTGACATTCTTTTCTCAAATGACACCATCAAAAAAAAGATTACGAGGTTATTTCATCTCACTGGGACAATGCTGGTGCAGAATGGCTGACATGTTTGCTTATATAAAACGTCACTGCAAGCCCAAATTAATTCACTGAATGAGGCACTTTTAGACTTTACTACTTGATAAGGGGCGACTGAAATTCAAGTGCTTCTTTCTTTTAAAATGATGATTGCCCTAATATTGGACGCCTATCACTGCCACTCCAAGCTGGTTACTACAACACTGACGCACTAATGGCTGATTTCCTTTCATTTCTGTGGGAATCGATGTTGCTCTGTTTGCCACATTCCCACAGTGATGCAGCCGAAATCTGGAACTCAACAGTGGAGGGAGGGGGGTCAGATGAGCAGACGACCAGACAACATCACTGTATGGTGGTAGTCCAATAACTATTAATTTTTATCCGTTCCATATGTATATATAGATTTGCAGACTAATGCACTTACACATCTTATAGGAGAGCATGGTATCTCATCATCAGTTGTGCAAATGTTGAGATGTGAATGTAAGCCAGAATACAAACATTTGTCATTTCACTAGAAGCTAGATGTGCTGGCGTTACAATTGTTGCGACGGTGCTGATTTTGCAAGAATACTCCGCAAAGTAACAAAATTGCATTGCATAAATTCACAGTGTTTAATAGTTTCTCTCACCCTCACACAAAAGGTCACAATTTTTTACAGACTCAAAATAATTAGAACTCTGAAATTTGCCAAATAAATTGGCAGGCATTAAATGGAGAGGCAATATTTTTTGTTCAACTAGCAGGGCTTGACTTATTGCATTTACGAGTTTTGTTTGATAGGATACTACAAAATGTAAAATGGATTCTGAGGAAAGCCTGCAGCAGAATGATTTAATGCAGATTTGATGGAGAAAAGCAGTCAAAGTAAAAAAAAGAGCACTGATACATTATTTTATTATACGTCTGTCTTATTGCCAGTCCTCAGCACTATATAAACCAGCATAAATATAATACGCAATGCTGTAAGCATTGAACGTATTGTACAACTAACTCATGTTAAAAAGCATCCAACCACAACTGTGTGATTTATAAGAACATAGAAATAACAATGAAAGGAGAGATCCTGGAACCTAATCACCACAACGTCTGGTGTAATAGCAGGGGGAGAAAATGAAATGCAACAAGTTGTATTTTTTTTAACTTGCAATTTTTAAAAATCTTTTTTATCCCTCCAGTTTTCGCCTCTCCAAATTCATAGTTTCACAATATGTTACAGGATAAGCTGTGGTTAGACCACAGCTTGAGTTCTGTACAGTTCTGGTCACCACATTACAGGAAGGATGTAATTGCGCGAGGGAGAGTACAGGGGGGATTTACGAAGATGTTGCCAGGACTGGAGAATTTTAGCTATGAGGAAAGAGTAGATAGGCTGGGGTTGTTCTCTTTGAAACAGAGGAGGTTGAGGGGTGATTTAATTGCGATGTACAAAATTATGAGGGGCCTAGATAGAGTGGATAGGAGGGACCTATTTCCCTTAGCAGAGAGGTCAATAACCAGGGGGCATAGATTTAAAGTGACCGGTAGAAGGAGTAGAGGGGAGCTGAAGAACATTTTTTTCACCCAGAGGGTGGTGGGGGTCTGGAACTCACTGCCTGAAAGGGTGGTAGAGGCAGAAACCCTCAGTTCATTTAAAAAGTACCTGGATGTGTACGTGAAGTGCCGTGACCTACAAGGCTATGAACCAAGTGCTGGAAAGTGGGATTAGGCTGGGTGACTCATTTTCGGCCGGTGCGGACATGATGGGCCAAATGGCCTCCTTTTGTGCTGTAAATTTTCTATGATTCTACGACAGATGGAGCCCATTCGGCCCATCGTGCCCATGCTGGCTCTTTGAAAGAGCTATCCAATTAGTCCCACTCCCATGCTTTTTCCCCATAGCCCTGCAAATTTTTTTCCTTCAAGTATTTATCTAATCCCCTTTTGAAAGTTATTATTGAATCTGCTTCCATGAATCATGATCAAACTTGTGAAACAAATCCTGTACTCTAACGCTGTCTGTCCAATATCCTCGATTTTGTGGCGATTAAAATTCTATATGACAAATTTTTATGCAATCATAAAATAATGTATTTGCAATCCATAAACCGAAGAATTACATTAACATGCAAGATCTGCATCATAACATTGCATCACAGCCTCATGATAGGGTAGAGATATACCCAACCTTCAGCATTCAACTGCTTGCACAGATCTAAAAGCAACTTTTCAATTCCTACAAAACAAGTATTTAAAAATGAAGTCACTTGTGTGTACTATAGACACAGGGTCTGCTGGTGCTGGGTCTGGCAATCACCAGATCCTGTGTATATTATCGTAAGGTGCCATAATGACACAATACTGCTACAGTTCAAATCAGGTAATTTGATTGCAACAATAATCAATGGCAAAAATACTCGATAGAACCAGAACAGGACCACCTAATAAAACTCCACCACATTTGTGTTATAGAACACAGGCTAGAATATGTATGATGATGTATCATATGCTGCAGTCCAGATTATACTGATAAGCCAGGGACATTTGATTTCGCTGTGAACCCCAAGATGTACTACTGTCTTGTAATACACTGCTGGCTACATGTTATTCCATGTGAAGGTGACCGGCAGCGAGTAACAACACAGCAATTTAAGCAAGTTGTTCCAATGATACTGAACCATCAGAGCAAAGCTTAAACAATTTATAAATGTCAACTGAAGATTTTAGTTTTCTACCCATATCCAGATCAACGCAGCAAAGGCAGCAGGCTATAAGGGAAAGGCTTAGTGTCAGAACATCTAAAGGGTAGAGCTATCAAAAATGATTGGTATTATAGTCATTTTCCACTTAGACAGTGGAACAATAAACATACTGCACAATATACACACAGAGATTATTGCTCCCTGTCTGCCAACTCAGGCTAAATCCAATGGTGTGCAACTTTGCTGCTCCGTTGAACCCTGGGCTGAAGTTTAAAACCAATGTGTCCTCCACTGCCATGACCATCTTCTTCCACCTCGAGAGCATTGGCTACTCTATCGCACCCCTCCTATACTGAAATCTTTATCCATGCTTCGTGACTTTAAAGCACAATCTTTCAAACACTTTCCTTGGCAGTCTCCCCACCTCCACTGATCACAAACGAAGGTAATCCAGACATCTCTGGTGTGAAATCTCTCCTGCACAATGTCGCGCAGGCCCATCACCTCCTCCCCTGTCTTTGCAAAAATTCTATTTGCTCCCTGTGTCCCAGATTGTAAAATCTTCATGTTCAAACCCCTTCATAGTGAGGAAGTCTTTTTCAACCCTGCGTGCTGGCCCAAAGCAACTGTTCTTGAATACTGCTTGTTTCCAGCTCCCCCCACTCTACCATCAGAGGCCAATCTTTCAGCAACTACCTGCCTCTGGAATTCTTTTTCAAAATCACTTCACTTTGCTACCTTTCTCCTCGTCTTCTAAAGCTTCTTAATTACTTTTCATCTGTGACTTTTGGTCTTTTCCCCCCAAACCCCCTACCATCCAATCCCAGTTGGTATCTCTCCTGCTCCTTCTAAAGTGCTCCAAGATGTTGTCTCCGTGAGGGGCACTATGTAAACATAGGAACAGGAGTATGCCATTCAGCCCCTCGTGCCTGCTCCGCCATTTGATAAGATCATGGCTGATCTGTGATCTAACTCCATATACCTGCCTTTGGCCCATATCCCTTAATACCATATCCCTTAACGCCCGTTAGTCCTTGGTGTCAGTCACTGATGAACTGCAATCTCTTCCTTGTTTATTTTTATTTGTAATCTATCAATTTATTACTGTAACTTAATTAATAATCAATTAATTAAGTTTTGGTGCATTCATTTGCTTGGTGTGTGTTCTTATTTCCAAAATAGAAAACCCATGAACAAATTCTCCAGCATATATTTTTATCCCAGGAACTGTTCGGGCCATGAACAAAAACGTCCTTAAATTGAACTAAGTAAAAGGTGTGAATTCTAGCTGCTAACATCAAGACAGCAGCAAATTAAAAACAAAAAAAATGGTATTTCAATGGTCATATCATTTTTAAGAAACAAGAAGGCAACCTAGAACTTGTGATTTGCCTGCTCCCCCTCCCGTGACACGACTTGGGCAGATGGTTTGACAAAGAAGTTTAACTGTGTCAGCTATATCACCTGTATAACAGGTGATATAGCACAGAATCCCAGGAGATATAGCCATTGCCCATCTTGTATCCTGGAAATACCCAACTGGACTACTAATTATATCAGCCTAGAAATTAGTGTTGGCGGTAGCAGTGGACAAACGTATAATGTGTTCATGACATTCCTCTGCCCGCTATTTTAACAGATGCACTTAATAATTTTTTTAAAAATTGGTTAACACTACCATTCAAATAGTGGACAAAGGAATGTCAGACAAATGTATTTAACGTTCATTCATGAATATCACCTACAGTCATTTCGTATATGGGGCTAGGAGCATAATCGCTTCCTCCAAAACACACACATGTGCTGTTCTTAGTCTTAGGAAACTGGAGTGCTGATGTCAAGAGTAAATAGCATCATTTAATGCCTCTCCCTTATACCACCTTTGCTAATGTAACCTAGGGAAATAAGCTTCCACCCTCTTCTCAGAACAGCACCCTTTATTGCAACAGTGTGAATGCATACACTATCACATCAGCCATCCCTATGGTTTCTTTGACAGAGACTAGCAATTTAATAATGAATTATGGTCAGTTTGGTGCATTGGAAGTGAAATCGGATTGGCTAAACTCACTTCACATAGATTATTGGTAATCAGCAGAGAGAGGAAACTTTCAACCCAACAGTCTGGACAGAATTCAAATCCTGAGAAGAAAGAAGTGTACCAGGTCCCTAAAAAGAAATATTCATATAAGAAGAAAAAAAGTCAAATTTTATACATTTCATTTGAAGCAATTACCTTTGCTTCAAAAATCCTTTACAATTGCTCTTTCTCTGGGTCAAATTTATTTTTGTTTACAATAATTGAAACATAGCACCATGTATATAATTAAATCCAAAAGCAATAACGCTTACAAAAATTGGTACACATGACATAGATAAACCCAATTCTGGTGTTCCATCCAAATATAGCACTGCAAAAGAAATAAACATTTTAAATCTGCCTGCCACAGCATCAGACTGGGGAGATGAAACACAACCATCCTGTCCACCTGCAGCTGTGGAACAGATTCAAGGAGTTATCACTGATATAATCTATTCACTCACTGACACTCCTGTCTAAAGCGGTAACTGAACAAAACAAACCTAATCCCAGTCTCTGAAACCGACACCCATCAGTAACAGACCTTCGCATATAAAATGACAAATCAGCCAGCTGTCCCACTGCCACTGTATGACAATTACAAGCAGTCCGTCAAAGCAGGAGGATGGGTGTGACAATGAATAAGGGCAGAAGCCAGTGTCCCTGGTGCTTGCACCGATATGCATTTTCTGATTATAATGTGCCCTCTAATACATGACTCATGCAGCATCAGAAGTTCAACAAGTATTCATTTGTCATTCAATAGTTGCCCGTACTGCTGGGAGCTGACAATAATGGAAAGAGAAAGAGAGGGAAGAGAAAAAACAAACCGTATCTTCTGCACCACCAAACTAATGCCACACGGTTGCAGGCGTTTCTCAGAGTTCTCACCTTTCAGGTTGTGCAGCTTGGACAAATATCAGAATTCATCCCTAAGAATTCATTAGGAGAACAATGAAGTAATGACACCTCATTTCAGACATGAGTGTCATATCTCAAAGGTTTAGATCAAAGTACCGGATTATCACATTAGACAGATTAAACACCATTAAGTCTAAACTTGCAGCTTTGACTTTTTAACTAATGGGAAATGCTTCCATTAAACTTCTTCACTCAACAGCAAGTTAATAAGCCAACTAGCTTTGACATTTTAAAATGCATTTTAAATGGCTTATAGAAAACAGACAAATTAAAGTGATAATTTGCTATCATTTGCAACAGCTTAATATCACTCAGCATTGGTGCAACTCCAAAAGTTCAAACTTATCTGTTGAAACCCTCATTCATGCTCTTGTTACCTCCAGGCTCCACTATTCCAATGCTCTCCTGGCCAGCCTTCCGTCTTCCACCCTCCATAAACTTGAACTCATTCAAGACTCTGCTGCTCTTATCCTAACCCACACCAAGTCCCGCTCACCCTTCAACCCTGTACTCACTGATCTACATTGGTGAACTGGGAGCCAACGCCTCTATTTTAAAATTCTCATCCCAATGTCGTCATGGAACTGGATGCTAAGCTTGTGGTCCAGCCTCCAATTTTTCCTCTTAGTTCTACCCCCCTTCCCCACCTGAGATCATGAACTCAAATTGTAGGAGAGTGCATGTCCATCTATGTCATGCTAATCTATGGTGCAGAGCATTGGAGCTTGCCCTCATTTACAGTCCCTTTTCTAGAGAATATGGGCTCGATTTTAGGAGGGAGGCGGGTTGGCAGCGGGGGGTCGATTGGGCGCGTGGGTAATGCGCCCAGTGAATTCGGGGTTCTCCGCACGCGATTGCAGCCCAATTGAAGGCACTTGCCTTGGCTTCCGGGTTTCGTGCTGGAAAGCTGCGCAGCAGGCTGACTGTGCAGCCGCAGCATAGGCTGTCAGCTGGAGGAGCCCTATTTAAAGGGGCAGTTCTCCACTGACTGATGCTGCAGAAAGGAGCCAAAATTACAGAATGGAGCAGCCCAGGGGGAAGGCTGCTCCCAGGTTTAATGATGCCTCACTCCAGGGTCCTACTGGATGGAGTGAGGAAGAGGAGGACAGAGATCCGGCGGACGGGAGGAAGTGGCCTGCCTCTGCCACCAAGAAGGCCTGGCTCGAGGTGGCAGAGGTCACCAGCACCACCAACATATCACGCACCTGCGTACAGTGCAGGAGGCGCTTCAAAGACCTAAGTAAGTCAGCCGAAGTGAGTACACTTACTCATTTCCCTACATTCCGTCTGCCACATCACCGCCCCCACCCCACATCTCCTTCTGCACTTCCAACACCACTCTATCACATCACTCCTCACACCCACTCAAAGCTCATTCTCATCTTACCTGCACTTACCTCGCCAGTACACATCCCGCCCCTACCACTCAACCCAATCATCATACAATCTCATGGCTCCGTCTCATACTCACCCTCTCATGCATCTCTTTCACGGTCAGCCTCACCAAACCTGCCACTACCTGTGCTGCAGCCACAGGGCATGCATCACATATGTGCAGTAGGCAGCGTAAGGCAAACGTGTTGTGAGCATGAAGGGGATGCACAAGGGTGTTTGAGGGTTTGTCATGGTTTTTACTTATATTTGATTTCTGATCAACTCACATTACATATTATATTGTCACCACTACTGCCACGTCTTTGCAAATCTTGCCTGGTTTGTGGAATAATGTCCTTTCCTGAGGATCACCATGAAGACCCACACCTGATGCCACCCATTGTGTCACTGCAGAGTGGTGTAGGTGTATTTGCAGGGCCCTTTTGTGCAGACGACCGAGAGACGTCGGTGATCTCCTCCGTATCCTTCCAGGGTGCCACCGGGGACAAGTTGTTGAGGGCAGTGGTGACTTTGACAGCGACAGGATAGAAGATGTTGCTCGGGCCAGCCGGGAGCAGCTCGCCATGAAGGAGGCTGCAGATGTCCACGACTACATGTCGAGTGACTCTGAGCCTCCGTGTGCACTGCTGCTCAGAGAGGTCCAGGAAGCTGAGCCTCAGTCTGTAGATCCTGTGGCGAGGGTAGTGCCTTCTGCGACGCATCTCTCTCTGCGGTTGCCCTCCCTCCTGCTGTGCAGGTGGATGCGTCACAGCACTGTGTTGTGGAGCTCCACGTGTCAGAGGCGGACGGTGTGGCTGGCGAGGCTGGTGATGCTGTTCGTCCTCCGAGGAGGTCATGACTGAAGCTATGGCGGCCCCCATCCACAAGATGTACGTTTGAGGGGGTCCGCATGGTAGGTAAATGTGTCTGCACACCGGGGTTGAGGTTGCAAGTTTGTGAATTTTATTGTTAGGAGGAGGGTGGTGGAGGCCAAACTTTGTCCAAAGTGACAGAGTGGCCTCCTGCAATGAGTGAGGGTCTCCTCCCCCACCTGCCAAATGGGCTTTTGCAGCTGCCACAGGCTGGTGGCTGCAACACGTCCATTTCCACTGGGAGTGTTTCCCCCAGTACGGGAAACACGCTCAGTTGAGTTGAAAATCCCACCCCTCCTAAAATATCCTACAAATCAGGTTTGCAAATGACCTGAACTATCTAATTAATTGGTTTAAGTGGGATCCCGTCGGATTTAATTGCCGGCGGAAGTCCCGCATGCGGGGGCTGCGCACGCATCTAAGCGTGTCACTGGGGAACCCGGAAGCGGACGGGTTGGAGCCGGGCTCCGGACCCGCCCCGGGAATCCCCGATTTTCGGAGCCCCCCCGCCACGAACCCGCCATCTCGGACGTCCGAAAATTGAGCCCTATGTATTCATATTTCACATAAATTAGATAACTGCACTGTGACAAATAAGGAGCTTCAGTCAGAGTTCTAATCATAAGTAACTATATATTTTTAATATCCATACATAAGAAACTGGCAAACACTTCGAATTTTGGTTACTGCCACAGTCAGTATTCAGGATGAAACACAGAATCCATTGCAGACAAGATCCATGGCTTTCATATTCAAATGAAGAGACTCGACATCCTTCCATACAAATACATTTTGTCTGCAAAACTTGCTAAGAATAGATGTACTTCAACTGAAAACCAGCAGCTTCCTTTGATCTACAACAACAACGAGCATTTATATAGTGCCTTTAATGTAGGAAAACATCACAATCCGTTTCACTGCAGCATAATAAGACAAAAATTGACATCAAACCAAAGGAGGAGATATTAGGGCACGTGACTAAAAGCTTGGTCAAAGAGGTTAAGTTTTGAGGAGGGACTTGAAGGAGGAAAGAGAGGTGGAGAGGTTTAGGAAGAGAATTCTACTGCCTGGGGCCTAGATGGCTGTCGGTGATGAGGCGAAGGGAGTAGGGGTTGCACAAGAGTCCAGATTTGGAGGGGTGTAGGGCTGGAGGAGGTTACAGAGAGGAGGAGGCACGAAGACATGGAGGGATTTAAACATGAGGATGAGAATTTTAAAATTGAGGCATCAGTGGAAATCAACAATTTCCTCTGGTGGGGGAATCAGGAACAAGGAGACATAATTTTAAAATTACAGCTGGGCCATTCAGGAGCGAAACCAGGAAGGCATTTTTTCACACAAAGGGTGGTAGAAATTTGGAACTCTCTCCTCCAAAAGGTTGTGCATGCTCGGACAACTGGAGCTTTTAAGACCGAGATACAAAGATTTTAGTTAGGTAAGGCCATCGGGGGATATGGAGCAAAGGTGAGAAAATGGAGTTGAGGTGCAGATCATTCACGATCTAATTAAATGACAGAGCAGGCTCGAGGGGCTGAACGGCCTACTCCTGTTCCTAATGTTCTTGTGCAGTTTTTTTCTTTTTGTTTGTACAGAACTGCAATGATGGACGGGCAGAAATATGATGACCTTTGAGATCCCCTGGTATCCAGGACCCCAGTTTGAAAAAGAATATTCCTTAAGGAAGAGGAGTATGGTGTGGTTCAATAATTGACAGAAATTTTTCTTCGGCTTGTTTAAACCAACACTATTATGTTAGTAGCTTGGATTTTAGACTGCACAATCATAAATTCAGTCTATTTAAAACAAGGATAATCTTTATCCTTTATTTTTTAATATTGTAGGAGATGAACTATGTCAGTTTTATGCATTGAAACTTAGAATTTATTGTTGTTTGAGACACTAAATGATCTCCATCAGCAAGTTTTTACAATAGGACTATAAAAGAATGGTATTTGATAATTAAAACTGATGCAGAGGATGAATGAGATCGTTTATAAAAGAAAGAGAAATATAACATCCGCCCGAATAGGCAGATGGGTCCTCGGTTTAACCATTCATCCAAAGAATAGCACCTCTGACAATGCAGCACTTCCTCAGTACTGCTCTGCAGTGTCATCCCAGATTATGTACTCAAATTCTGCAGCAGGGCATGAAGCCATAACCTTTTGACACAGTAGGTTATCAGTGATGTTATTTTAGTAAGGAAGAATGCTGTCAGTTTTTCCTACAGATGGACAGGGTTCATTCAGGCATCCTGTGTTTAGTTTGTACTCTCCTAGCCATATTCTCCAATACTGAGCTGTGTTGTTGGTTTACCCCCAGTCGCAGCTTGCACATAATAGTACGTAAGATTGATTATCCCGGAAAACCTATCCCCAAAAGAGATCAAAGAAGAAGATATGGACTTATGGCAGTGTCTGACTTCCCTCATCTGCAACTCTGCAGGAAACAAGCATAGGACTTCAAGAGTAAGACCACCTGCTCATCCTTTTATAGTGATGACAATCAATCGGATCCAAATAGACTGTTAAGTTTCTTTCCATCCCAGATTCAATCCACTATTTAACCTGATTGTGCCTGTATGGGGTTTTCCCAAGCCATTGTGGTGCATGCTGGCCAAAAACAAATACATGAATCACAACTTTAAAACTACTGCGTTTGCACGGGCTTCCACGCATTGTTGTTCCATTGTTACGGAATTCATCACAATATGAATTGGGCAGATTCCACAGCAATCCAGGACCCTCAGACAATATTGGAGAACTGCTGGAGGAAGCTGCCTTGTAATATAAATGGGCCATAAGATGGATGCTAGGACATCTTTTTATCTGGTTGAGTATGAACACAATTCCAATAGGCTGAAACAGGGCCAAATTTCTGGCTTCCATCCTGGGAAGTATTAGTGATACAAGTTAATGATGCATACTGAGCACAACAGAAGGTTGCCAAAAAAGTTTTGAAAGGTTACCTAGAGTAACAACTACCCTGGGAGATGGGGGGAGTCAAGTACCAAGTGTTAATGGGTCAAAGTTAAAGGTCAAATCACCATCTCACTCTGCTATAGGAATCTGAAGGGCTCCTACATCCTTGTCAGGCACTTATACTTCCGATCAAATACATATCCTCCATGCCTCCCAAAGCTTTTATTTCAACACCAAGCCTTCAAATCAAGGTCTCAAATAGCATAAGACTTCTCAACATGTCGGGCTTCCCCTGTAACCTCTTCCACACCACAGTAATAATGTGATTGATTTTAATCCATATAAATAGATAAGATAATAAAAATAAAAAGAGTTTCACATTTTATGTATTATGTTATGCACACACATGCAGAAATATGCAATGTAAACTCCATGTCACAGTTCTTAACTTTCTAGGAAATTACATTACCGTCTCCAGCATTGTTAAAAATATTTCATTTTAAAAAATAGTCGATAATTAACTTAATTGGAAACTTAACTGGACCAGCCACATAAATAATGTGGCTACAAGAGCAGGTCAGAGGCTGGGTATTCTGCGGCGAGTGACTCACCTCCTGACTCCCCAAAGCCTTTCTGCCATCTACAAGGCACAAGTCACGAGTGTGATGGAATACTCTCCACTTGCCTGGACGAGTGCAGCTCCAACAACTCTCAAGAAGCTCGACACCATTCAGGACAAAGCAGCCCACTTGATTGGCACCCCATCCACCACCCTAAACATTCACTCCCTTCACCACCGGCGCACGGTGGTTGCAGTGCGTACCATCCACAGGATGCACTGCAGCAACTCGCCAAAGCTTCTTCCACAGCACCTCCCAAACCCACGACCTCTACCACCTAGAAGGACAAGGGCAGCAGGCACATGGGAACAACACCACCTGCACGTTCTCCTCCAAGTCACACACCATCCCAACTTGGAAATATATCGCCGTTCTTTCATTGTCGCTGGGTCAAAATCCTGGAACTCCCTACCTAACAGCACTGTGGGAGAACCTTCACCACACGGACTGCAGCGGTTCAAGAAGGCGGCTCACCACCACCTTCTCAAGGGCAATTAGGGATGGGCAATAAATGCTGGCCTTGCCAGTGACGCCCACATCCCATGAACGAATAAAAAAAAGATAATTAAGTCAACATCATCTGCTTTCAGATGGAGAATGGGAAAAGTAACATATCTGTACCTGATCCGCAATGTTACATAGCACTCAATTATACACATTTAATAAAATAATTACCCTTGAAATTCCTTATGTAGCAATTTTAGATTATATATAAAGAGAATACTTTATGAGGAATTGAGATAAAATTATACTCCTCTGTGCAATAACGAATAAATTTTAAAAATCTTGCATTCGTATAGTACCTTATCATGCCACATCTCAAAGTGCTTCAGACAATTAATTACTTTTGCAGTGACTGAATATACATCTTTTCATATTTTATGTCTCGTATAATATACACACATACAGTCAGCATCGCATGTTGGATATAATTCATTTAATTTGGTCTAAATTGTACAATAAATTATGTTTTATAAACTAGGAAAGCAAAAGATTTCCATTAATTTAGTTAGGTCAGTTTTTAAAAAATTCACGCACAGATATATATGCGCATTAAGATGTTGACAAGGAATCCTTTATCTGCTGGTGTTAACGTTTTATAAATAAATATTGGAAATAATCAAATGCACCTAATTTCCATTTCCCACTATCTGAGTTCCCCAAAGATTTTTAAACATTTTTTCTGTCCCCAACTCTCCTCGGGAACAGATTTCTAGATAGACTGTGGTTTCATGGTCACTGGCCGCTATCCTGTACCTTATCAGGGTCTTCATTCACCACGTATGAGCCTAGACAGTGTTAGCATGCTATAGTGGGGGGGGGGGGGGGGGGTGAGCTGGTGGGGTGGGGGGACCGTAGCTGAGCTCATTCCTGCCCTCACCCAAAGTCCACACACACACTCTCACTTCTCCTCAGGTGCCACTGGATAGCAATCAGGTGCAAAAACCCCCGATTGATTTTTCCTCTCCCTAGCCAGGCAACCTGATGTCATTATAGCACCTCTACTGTCACCTTGGCTAAGATTATTTAACTTAGTGCAGATCTGAGAACAAACCTGGTGCTTTCTTTTCAGCTGTCCTTAAAAAGTATTCACAGCCTATTAAACTCATTAGGTGCCTCTTTGTTATATTAGCTATCATTTCTGCACTTCACTTTATCTGTTTATTTTGGTCAGTCCTAATTATCTAACGTTCTTTAATATGGCAAGAGTATTAAGGGTTATGGAACCAAGGCGAGTAGATGGAGTTAAGGTACAGATCAGCCATGATCTAACCAAATGACAGAATAGGCTCGAGGGGCTGAATGGCCTACTCCTGGTTCTACGTTCCTATGTTTTATCAAAGGATCTCAATCCGAAGCATTAACCTGGCTTTTCTCTTTCTAGATGCCGACAGACCTGCCTCGTGCTTCCAGCATTTTATTTCACCTTCCCGGTCTGGATGGGTTCAGCTCCACACCAGTGCATTTACCAATTGAAGCATATGAGGAGTCTCGAGTTCCTTATCTTAATGGGTGGAATTGGCCAACTTGAAGAAACTGGCCCACGTTTAATGAGTTAACGGTTAGAATTCTTGAAGTGGTTGAACATAAAGGCACCACCACATTTCTGCACATTATAGTGAAATGAGAACAAAGATCTAGCTATCAACATTTGCAACAAATTTCAGGCTAAATGGGAAAACTGCTGAATAGATTGAAGTAGCTTTTTGTCTTCAATATCTTATATCACCCTGACTGATGCTACACAAACACTGACTCACTGCTACATTTCCTGGGATGCAGTGATGCATTTGAGTGGGTTGGGAGAATCACCTCACGCATTTTTTTTTTGGCACAGCAGTAGGCATCCTTAAAATTATTTATACAGTTCATCTTTGGATATATTTCTACAAGTTTTGACAGTTATCAGCTTATGGAGCTTGTGGCTGCTCTGCAATATGACAACTTCAAACCTCATATTTATGAAAGTTATTGTACAAAATTTTAACAGCAAATGCCATGAAGAGGGAATAGAAATAATCTAAAATATATATTTGGTAGGGTGCTGTGGTATTATACCAACGTGCTGTGCCGCAGAATGGTTACAACTCCCTACACACAAGTTGTACAACTCAACTATCCCAGACGGGGGCAGCAAACAATGAGGAAATAATCAGAGGACAAGTCACCTTTGGGGGGTACTCTCATCCGCTTCCTACTGGGTGATAAAAGGACCAGCAATAGCAGGAGCTGGGAGACAGCCACGTACTCACCTCCCAGCACAGAATGGTCCATTACATAGGGGAACCATAAAAAGGAAAGGACGAGATGAAAATTATAAACCAATCCTAAATGGAAGCATTCTTACGGTTGACAAAGTGCTCGAAAGTGGCTAAAACTGAATATTTACCAATAAACAGTAAGCTGTTCATAAAGCTAAAATGATCCAAGTGCCAAATATCAGAGACATGAAGTGTAAGAGGTCAGAAGTGAAAGGTACAACATGCTGAAGCCAAGTTAGAAGGGTTGTAGCTTAGAACTGAAGTAGGCACAGCTGTCAGGAGTAACAAATGTTTTATGAAACTACTTTTTAGTAAAACTTACCACTTCCTCATCTGACAGTTCCCGCCCCTGGATGCTGCTGTTCTCCCGTACAGCCTGCTGGTGTTTTCTTCCCTTAATGTGGCTGAACAGATGGACCTCAGAAGTGATCTTTGGAAGAGAAAGTGGCAACAGATCAAGTTCACTGAATCTTCTGGGCTTCCAACAGCACATAACAGATGTAGGATTTTCACACATGACCATTATCATGGTCCTGCAAACTAACCAACCCATGTTCTTTGAAAACTTTTCCCATTTCTACACCCATTAAAATTAATGGGCCCTTGTTTTGCAGGTGTAAGGATTTTTAGAAACAGAAAAAAGGTCATTCGTCCCAACAATCTCATCCCTTTGTCAGCAATCAATCCCCAACCACCTGCCTTCTCACCACATCTCTCGATCCTTTCTCTCCAGAAATACTCTAATTGTCTCTTGAGCCCATTGATATTGTTCTTTTCAAAGCACTTCCTTGGCAAGTTATTCTCAAACATTATTGGCCTTTAATTCCAACCCCTTCTTATCCCTAACTTTGTAACACATGTTCCCTTCAACACTGTGTGCAATTTGAGATCAATTTTGTCAATTCCCCATAAACTCTTGAAAATATAGGTCACCTCAAGCATTCCTTGTTTTACAGAGGAAACAAGCCCAATTTCTTTCATCTTTGCCTGCCAGTCAGGGAGTACTCATATAACCCGTTTACATTATTTCTCCACACAGATTTTTTAAAATTGGAAGCAATAGCAAATATTTGAACCTACCAACACATTGCACAAGGAACAATGCTTTTTGCGTTCATATGGAGTAAGTTTGGGAGCATAGTCAGTGTTAGCGTGTCTCCCGCTGCTAAGCTCAGCTGCTTTCTCTTTCCGTTGTTCGATCTGTTCCATGTGCCTCCGACTGCTCTCATCATGCTGAATAAAAGACAAAACAGGTGGAGAAGTCACTATTTACAAACGCCAACAGCGTTTCTTGCTCTAGCTCTCTGCTCAAGTTATATTTAAAATCCGGTATTTTCCTCAAAGCTATTTGTTTGTTGTATTAACTTTTTTTGTCCTGCTTTTACATGTGATTTCCTGACTGCACAGACCCATCTCTGTGCGACTCCTGTCAAACTCTGATCTGTACCAGCACAAGATCAGAAGTACTGCAAATAGACCCTTCCAATTTGATCGTGAAACTCCTTTGCATGAATAACCTCTATGAAGGTATTTTATTGGAAGTTTTTTTTAAAATGATATTAAGGGATACATTATGTATAAAAAAATAGTTGTGTGCCAGGTGATATTTACAGATTCTTGGAACTATTTTTGTTTAAGTATTACAGTTTTCACCTGGTAATGAATGGACTCCCAATTGGAGTTGGCCTTTCCAAACTGCTTCGGAGATTGGGCACTGATCTTCCGATTATAATAGCGACAGTAATCCAGTCATTTTAAATGCATGACCAACAGCATTACAGTCAGAAAATTTTGGCTCTGCTGCTCCAATGCCTTCCTCCCAACTTTTGCTTCACAATATTACGCCATTCCCCTAGATGGTAAACTTGCCAGTCTTCACTGTAATGTTAGGGGAGGAGAGAGAAAGAGAAAGAGAGGTAAAGGACAAAAAGAGAGCTGAATGGAGACGAATGTTGTCCACCATCACTCATTTAGACTCCCTCGCATATCAACCAAGGATCGGCATTGACTGCAAATGTGGTTCTGTCCTCCCACTCTACTGAACAGGTGGCATGGTGTGAAAGTAGCTTTTTTCAGTGGGGAGCAATAGGTGAAGATTATAAAACAAGTGTATGGGTATATAAAATACGAAATGGAGTTTAACTATGTCTTACATGTCTCTAAGCAGGATCTCTGATCAACTCTATCAGCCCAGACCAGTGGTAAAATTCCAAGACCATAACACTCCAGACAGAGCAAAACAGCAGTAGTCAGGAGGCCCAATCCAATAGGTGATCTGATACTCTCCCAGGTAGATCGGGAGACGTGCAAGGTATTTAATAAAATGCAAATAAAATAACATCCTGTGCTCTCTGTCCCACTTCATCCTCTTCAATCTCTCAGTCACCTTCAGTACTATTGGTCACTCCATTTCCCTCATCTTTCTACCTCTGTGGGACCAGGTTCTCGAGGTTTCGCTCCCATCTGTCCAAACATAATCCCTATATCCCCTCAAAACATTTCTCCTCTATGTCCTCACTGCCACCTTCAGTTTGCCCGTGGGCTTCATCCCTGCTGCCTTCCTATTTAATATTTCTAAGAGTGGCATCAGTTTCACATATATATGCCAACAGCAACCAATGTTACTCTCCACCATCAACTTCAATTCCAGGATTGTTGCTGTATTTACGGACTGCCTGTCCATCCTTCTTTTCAGAATCCGACACAGCCTTGCTCCAGCCTTACTGGGAAATATTTCCAGCCATAAATCCCAGCTCTCCTTGGACCATTGATAACTTTCTCCAACATATTTTGTTGTTTTTCATCTTGTTTTCTTTTCACCTTGTCCGTGTCCTGCACTAAAGGTCTTGGCCCTTTACCCAGTTTGACAATTAAAAGAAAAAGTAATACTAGATGTACGAAGATTTTAATATTCCATACTCTTATCTATAATATTGATCTACTTTTACAGAATCAGTGTTCCATGCAGCCAGTTTCTATTAACCTTTATCTATCTGCCATCTTATCGCTATGACTGAAACTAAATGTGACAATGTGTGCCGATAATCTTGGTTTGAAGTTACCTCCAGTTTCTACAGCTTGATAATATCATTAGGAAGTGGGGTGACTGGCTTTATGTGGTTGACCAAAGCCTCAGGTACCAGACGATGGTGCATCTTTTCACCTGTTTAATGTAGGAGGCTGATTGTTCAGTGTAACAATAGAATTGGCGGATACAAGAAATATGAAGGCTTACAAATAAATTGTCTGACTGGTGGAACCAGATGATGTGGTTCCATAGGATTAAAATTCATATGAAGTTATATAATAATTCATAATTTTTGAAGTTATGCAGGACTATTTATAGCAACACAAGTTCTAGTACATTCAGAATTTCTGACAGTGGAGTCAAATATTCTGAATAATGAGCATCTGATTCTGGCAGCTCCTTAAAGCCTCAGGTTTCCTCATTTATTCTGGTTGCTATTTCAAAAGTTGGATTCCTTGTTCAGGTTTTAAAAAATATTTGTTATGCTGCATAGTATTCCATTTTTCTGCTGCTATTTCCATATATTTTCTGCAGCTGATACACTGCACCTTTCTTTCTCATTTTTTCCTCCATTCCTTGAAAAAAAAAGTCGGCTAGTAAAAGTGTTCAAATTAATGTCATAGTTGGATTTTTTTTTATTCGTTCATGGGATGTGGGCCTCGCTGGCAAGGCCAGCATTTATTGCCCATCCCTAATTACCCTTGAGAAGGTGGTGGTGAGCCGCCTTCTTGAACCGCTGCAGTCCGTGTGGTGAAGGTTCTCCCACAGTGCTGTTAGGAAGGGAGTTCCAGGATTTTGACCCAGCAACAATGAAGGAAAAGCGATATATTTCCAAGTCAGGATGGTGTGTGACTTGGAGGAGAACGTACAGGTGGTGTTGTTCTCATGTACCTGCTGCCCTTGTCCTTCTAGGTGGTAGAGGTCGCAGGTTTGGGAGGTGTTGTCCAAGAAGCCTTGGCGAGTTTCTGCAGTGCATCTTGTAGATGGTACACACTGCAGCCATGGTGCACCGATAGTGAAGGTGGTGAATGTTTAGAGTGGTGGATGGGGTGCCAATCAAGTGGACTGGATGGTGTCGAGCTTCTTGAGTGTTGTTGGAGCTGCACTCATCCAGGCAAGTGGAGAGTATTCCATCACACTCCTGACTTGTGCCTTGTAGATGGTGGAAAGGCTTTGGGGAGTCAGGAGGTGAGTTGCTCGCTGCAGAATACCCAGCCTCTGACCTGCTCTTGTGGCCACAGTATTTATGTGGCTGGTCCAGTTAAGTTTCTGTTCAATGGTGACCCCCAGGATGTTGATGGTGGGGGATTCGGCGATGGTAATGCCGTTGAATGTCAAGGGGAGGTGGTTAGACTCTCTCTTGTTGGAGATGGTCATTGCCTGGCACGAATGTTACTTGCCACTTATCAGCCCAAGCCTGGATGTTGTCCAGGTCTTGCTGCATGAGGGCATGGACTGCTTCATTATCTGAAGGGTTGCGAATGGAACTGAACACTGTGCAATCATCAGCAAACATCTCCATTTTTGACCTTATGATGGAGGGAAGGTCATTGATGAAGCAGCTGAAGATGGGTGGCACTGTTGACTTTAGCAGATTTGTTTGAAATGTTGTACTTGGCCAGTGCCAGTTTGGATATCTCCCGATTGGCTTCCTTTCCTACCCTTGATGACAATCAGCCTTTTATCCTTCAGCTAAGTGGTTCCTCACTGGTTGTCGGAGACCTGGCATGGTGAGTGTCTGTGGGCTGGGAATTAGCTAAAACATCAAGTAACTCCCAACACCGCAAGATATTTCTTTTAAATTATATTTTAACCTTGCAGGGAGAACTTACCTTCTCTCTCAAGAGTAGAAATGTAAGGAATCTTACAACACCAGGTTATAGTCCAACAGTTTTATTTGAAAATCACAAGCTTTCGGAGGCTTTCTCCTTCGTCAGGTGTAGTGTGGGATTCCTTGAAGGTTACCGCATTTTATGACTATACGTTTTACATTTTAAAAGTGTGACATTGGTCGGAGTTGGTTAGGGCTCTCTCAATGACCATCCTCAAAGCTAATCTACTTGCCTGCTCTACTATGACTCTCCCACATATAATTTTACTTCAAGGCTTTAAAGGGGAATGAGCAATACCTATGTCACATGCAAAGGTATACAAGGACAAATGGGAGTCTCTCACAAGAATTACCTGAACTAACAGAAATTCACAATTGGGATGCTTGAGTCCCAGTCTTAAAAATAGAACAAACAAACTCATTAAGAACTCCACAAGAGTCATTTGGTATCCTCTCCAATGTAGTTCCTGGTCTGGGAAAGGTACCAGATGGCATAATTGTTGCAGCGATGTAAAGTGGATTGGTTCTGTACCAGGTGGTACCATGGTGCCAAGTAATGCATGTATTCAGTTGTATCCAATTTCAGGACTGCCACTGAAAGGATGTTTCCCCTGGCTGGGGAGTCCAGAACCAGGGGTCACAGTCTCAGGATACGGGGTATGCCATTTAGAACCGAGATGAGGAGAAATTTCTTCACTCAGAGGATGGTGAACCTGTGGAATTCGCTACCACAGAAGGCAGTGGAGACCAAGTCATTAGATGTATTCAAGAAGGAGATAGATATATTTCTTAATGCTAAAGGGATCAAGGGATATGGGGAAAAAGCGGGAACAGGGTACTGAGTTAGACGATTCAGCCATGATCATTTTGAATGGCAGAGCACGCCCGAAGGGCCGAATGGCCTACTCTTGCTCCTATTTTCTATGTTTCTATGTATGAAAGGCCAAGATCCCAAACTAGCATTGTCATCAATACCCATTGGCCCTTGCATACTAATCAAACAAGAACTGCAACAACAATGAGTGCTTGCGAGGATCAGCAATGAATGCTGTTATATCATACCTTCTGCTGTATTTTTTTCTGCAGTTCCTCCATTGCTTCTTGTTGTGCTGCACTAAGCGCAGCCAGCCTCTCCTCTCGTTCCCTGCCAATGGAGTTACAGTCATTAAGAAATGAACCCAGAAAAAAATGGCATGATAGACGGAAGATGTGCAGTGAAGATGCTTGGATTTTTCTAACTAATCTCTACCATGGGAGTACGTGGGAGGGTTACAGATGGGAGGAGCCAGGTTGAAACAAATCAGTTTACAGGGTGAGAAATTACGTCTCCTGGCATGTACTTTCCAGGATGTGTAACTGAATAGCAATCAGGACCAGGAAACATGGGCGATATTTTCCATCCCTAGCCCAGGAATATCAAGGAACATTCTAAAGACCCAAATGCTGCTGCCAATGAGATCAACTAACTCAAATCTGGGGCCTTGTGGTTGGTATGCCTCACTTGTCTCTAGGGAGCTGCACAGAAATCAGCTTAACAAAGGCCACAAACCTGGCTCTTTCACGTGCTGCGTCTTCCCTGGCTTTCTCTTTCTCTTGTCGCTGTTGCTCAATTCGTGCCTCCTGTTCTCTCCTTTTCAACATCAGTTCCTCCACACGGGCCTGACGCTCTGCCTCCAGTGCTCGTTTGCGTTCCTGCATTCAGCCACACACTTTTTACATAAGTAAGGAGGTTTTTTTATGTTGTAAGAAAGAAGATCAGAAATAATTTAATACTTGTCTAAATTTCCCTTCTTTTCTCACTGATTCCTAATGGGTACATTCCACAATGCCAGTTTATCTCCAGTACCTCAATCAAATGGATATCATTCATGTGTGACCCTAGACAGTGTCTATTCAAACTGGGAGAACACTGCAGTCAAACCCAATCCTGTCTATACACATGCTTTTCCAGAGGGGTCATTTGATAAAGATCAGGAGTAGCAACCGTGACCAATTTTGCCCTCAATAACCATAGAGCACTCAAGTCAACTTTAGCACTGCTCCACCCGAAATCAGATAACTCTGCACGAAGCAGGCATTGAAGCTGAGTTATTCTGGGTCTTTGGCTCAGTTACTCATGGGCTAAACTCATACAACCACCGAAGGAGCTGTATAAAATTGGTGTAATCTAATTCTGAAGTTTCAGGTTAAATGCTTAATTCATAAGTGCTTTAAGCACTGCATCATTTCCAGTTTCTAGTAAAATAAATCGTAAATATTTTTACAACTTCATATGTAGAACAAGATTGATGTTTATAGGATTGGTAATAGAGTGAGGAGTCCACAAACTCCATGGTACATGATGATTGATGCTGAACTAGTGGGGCTGGAGGGACGAGAGACTTGTACTTACATAGTGTTTTATCATATCTTTATTAAAGATCTTAAAGCTGCAGTGTTTTCACACATAACAACAGTAATGTGCTTTGGGACATTTCTGAGAAATATGATACGGCCCTATAAAAATATAAGTTTTATTTCTTTTTGTCTTTCTTGTTTTATGGGCAGGCCACCAGGAGGACTCCCTCTCTTCTTCAAATAGTATCATGGGGATCTTTAATTTCCACCTGAACCACCAGTAAAGCAGGGGCCATTAGTTTAACATCTCATGCAAAGGTCTGCATCTTCAACAATACAGCAATTCCTCAGTCTTCCACTAGAGAGGGAGGGGAGGGGGGCGCTATTTGTGAAGGGCAGTTAGCCACAGTTCAATAGTCGAGATGTAGGGATGGCTGAATATTTTGCAGTTTTATTTGATTATCTCTGAGGATCAGCAAAAGGTTTTAAAATTATATTATGTTAGCTTTGAGTTTCAAGGACTTTTTTCTGATTAAAATTTAATGGAAACTAAGGTATTGACTCATTGTGATTTACATCTAGGTTCCTTTTGTGTCCTTTCTCTACCTGATGGCACTCCTTGAACTCCTCCGTCTACCCACCCTGCAGAGCACTGCAGACTGCAAACACCTTCACCACCAGCAATATTACACTATGAACCGATAGGAACACACTTCACGTCACAACTTGCATTTATATCACGCTTGTAATGTAGTAAAACATCCCAAGGCACTTCACAAGAGCATTATCAGACAAAATTTGACATCAAGCCACATAAGGAGGTATTAGGACAGGTGAGAGGTAGGTTTTAAGGAGCATCTTGAAGGAGGAGAGAGGTGGAGAGATTTAGGGAGGGAATTCCAGAGCTTAGGACCTAGACAACTGAAGGCACGGCTGCCAAATGATGGGGCGAAGGAAATCCAGGAAGCACAAGAGGCCAGAATTGGAGGAACTCAAAGTTCTCAGAGAGTTGTAGGACTGGAGGAGATTACAGATAGGGAGGGGTGAGGCCATGGAACACAAGGATGAGACTTTTTAATTTGAGACTTTGCTGGACCGGGAGCCAATGTAGGTCAGCGAGCACAGGGGTGATACCAAAGTGTAATTTATCCCTCTATTCTACATTTTACCGTCCCAATCCCTTCCCACCAAAGAAAACTCCATGGTTGACCAATCCTGTATTAAAATGCTCACCACCTATTGGCCAGAACTAACAAAAGTTACAGCACCTGTGATTGGTGGGTTGAACAGTCAAACAGTCTTGCTACTCCTCAATTAAACAAATCTACTGTTCAACCATTATTCTACCCAGAAGCAAAAAGAATTTGGCTTTTTTTATTGGATCAAAGGTTATAAGTAGACTAATTTACAACATCAGTTGTATTATGCAGTTCTTGAGATATTTTGCAACATGAACTTTTTTTTTAAAAGGAATTATTGCCATTTGTTATATGGGTGTAAGAAGGTCCTTAATGTCCAATTTGTAACAGCTGCTTTCCTTTTTGGCCACATCATACAGAGTGCTCATTAAACATTCTCTTAGCAACCATACCACACCAATGAACAAGAGACAGAACTCAACTATTAAAATGGCCATTGAACTCACAGCCATGTCAACGATTATGGAACCAATTATTTGTTTCAATACACTGAGAAGGCATCATGTTTTCTATAATGTAATGATATAACTGTCGCATTTCCTTAATTCTTGACAAATCTACTTCCTTTATTGATATTTTAATATCTATTTGCTTTCAGGCTGCATTTACACTACAATTGTAGAGTGTACAATGTGGTTTTGATTAACACCGATACTAAGTAAAGCCGAAATCAGGAACTAACCTGACTCTAGAGCAAAGTGGAGCGAGACTCTGTCTGGAGTAAGTGCAAAGGGAAAGCAATTCACAGGCATTACAGTTGTAGAGTAAATGCAGCCTAAGCTACTAAATTATTTATAATGTTTATTTCAATTTATACTCATAGTAAACACAGAAACCCAATGGGTAGGCATCAGACACGGTGTTTATCCAGCGTGTACCTACTCCTAAATGAATGTTGGAAAATGACTCTTTCAGTAAGAACAAACCATTGGCCTTGTGTTTAAAATGCAGCACAGTTCTTTGGCTGGCAATGACTCTGAATCAGACCCAATATACTTTTTCTTTCTCTGCATGGTTCTAACCTGCACAGCCTCATCCCGTGCTTGCTTCTCCTCTTGCCGGCGATGTCGTTCTTCTTGCAATTCATTTAGTCGCTGCTCATACTCTTTCAATTTTGCAAGAACATCGTGACGCTTGTTTTGAGCTTCCAATGTGTTGATGAAAGCAATTTCATTAACCTGAAGGGATAGAAAAGATAAACAGGTTACCACTTTCATTACGATATTAAGGGTGACATTTGAAAACCAGGCTGTTTATTGTTCAAAATCAGGCTATTTATTTAGTTCCCAAAAGGCCTATGGACTAGTACATCCCAAGCTCACTTCACTGTTTGTGCTGTTAGCTGATCTCAGCTGGGCAGCAACTAGGGTGCTGTAATTCAAGTAGCACTAGGCTAAAGAGGGAAAATCACCAAGGCATTCTAATCTTGACCATTGGCCAGTGACCTCCTGCTGGAGTGTGCACATGTGGACATGAGGTAAGGACACGATTGGGCTTGACTGTGATACCCGCGACGATCGAATATCCTACAGGTGCTCACTGCCTGGGTTCATACATGAAGAAGGGTCATTTGGGTGAGGTAGCAGAAAGCTGTTGATGTTCACGGAACAATACCCAAAAAGAGAAGAGGGAAGAAAAGGGGAGAGAATTAGAGGGAAAATGTTTAAAAAAGCTAGTTTACATCTTTGATTATATTTCAAGATTATTTTCTCTTTTTAAAAATTTATAATTTTTCTTCGATTTTTTTTTCAAATTCTGACAGAGATCGAACACACCTCGGGCTCTCCACGGCAATGATAAATCACATGAGCTTTGTTCTCACGGTTCATCACGTTAGCCAAAGCCAACAATGTAGTATACTGGCTACTCCAGCCCATGGGTTATCCTATATGTAAACAATCTTTGTTAGGGTACTGCCGAGATATGTGTGACAAATCCAAAGCTTACACTTCCAAATTAAAACAGCGGTCTCTTTAGGACCCGTTGACAGACACTGACATCATGTAACCTCGACTGATATTTCCCTTCTGCCCAAGTGTATGCTGAAACAATATACAGTGTGCCGGGCTCTTTATCCCTGATTAATTCTATATCAGAAATGCAAAAATTAAACCCTTCACTGGATGATAAGGGAATCTCACAATTGATAACGTGTTTGTGAACAAACTGGTGACCTTTTTGCAGAGTTGTCCAGATAACTTTCGTTCTATATTCTACATTCTGAACTGTTAGGCTGTGGAAAGCAGAGTGGAGTAAAAAAAAAATCTGCAATCATGAGATGTCCCTTATAGTGATAAAATAGGGCTAATTGTTAACGAGCAACTTTTAAATTTAACTCAAAAATCAAATAAAGATCTGGCTGATAGATTGTATATTGGGCCACTTGAACAAGGGCAGTTATCAGGGTTGGGCCAAAACCTAGCCTTTCAGCCACATCAGCCCCGTAAATGCTCTGATATCAATTCAAGTACTAATAGAGGATTCGTTACAGCCACTACTTTTATTGGGGCTCCCAGCAATCACCAGGGTTCACTTCAGGAGACATCTATACTTCCTTACAGTGTTTCCAGCTGCATCCAGTGGCTATGTTACTGAACACATGAAAACAAAAATTTGTGGAAATATGATTTTCTTTTGTGCTAATTTTCTCCCTCCTCACAAGGCATTGCTGAGAAATAATTCCAAATACACCAGGAGTCTTGGTTACCTTGCCTTCGGGACCATTATTTAGGTGTGAGCCTAGACTGTGAGTATCAGTATTTGACCACAGAGCAAATCACAGCCAAACCCAATAACCAGATATCCACACACACACACACACACACACACACCTTCCAGCAGAGTTCACTGGATAACAGAAACCCTGGCTGATTTTCCTCTCCCTAACTCAGGATCACAGAGGCCAACTGCAGTGCTCCTACCAACACTCTGGCTAAGGTCAGCTAGGGATTGAACCTAGGATCCTCCTGATCTGTGTGGCTTAGCCAATCTCTCGATAAATTCACTGAGCAAGCAAAGGAAATATGATAATTATTTCTGCTAGTATTTCACAACGAAAGTGTTGTAATGATGTTTAATGTGACCTCTGTGAATCACACAACTATAGCCTGTAATTATATTGCAATAAAATTCCACTTTTAAAGCTATTAACTTTGATTTTATTTGTTAAAGCTATTAAGGCATATTAAAAAATTACAGATAATGACAAGTTTAAGATTGATATGTATGCTGTAGGCTAATAGGCACATTTGTGATGACTGTCTGACAACACTAATGCAACATTCTCTCCACCCAGGCTATATTACCAACAGATGCAAACTAACTATTGCACCCCTAGAGTGGGAGATAGACACTTCTACCCCCCAAACACACCAATTGCCCACCAACACTGCCAGAAAAACATACATGTACAAACCTCCCCAACAGACCATCAGGAAATCAACGTACATTAAGTTGCTTACCAATTCCTCTCCCTATATTACACAGCCAATCACTTGTTGAAGGAAAAAAAAATTGTAAAAAGCCTTTAGGTCCAGCTACAGGCAGCAGCTTGTCATCTGTCTTTACAGCAAAGGAAACTTTACAGCAAGAAAGGACAAACGGTAACGTGTAAGATCAAAGGAACATTTCGTGCCTATTCACCACAATTTTTAAATAGACAGGTCAGCCCTTGTCTTCATCTGGCATCTGTATGTGCACTTTCCAGCAGGAATCACAAGACAGCGATCGGGAGCAGCAACTTCCTAATTCGGTTCCCAGCGGATGCTAGTCTAATTGTAGAGCACCAGCCACCATGCTGGGGCCGAGATCTGTTAGCTCATTTCAGGCCAAGAATTGAGCCTGGCCCTCCTGGTGTGCGTAACTAAGTATCCCACTTTCTTACTTTCTTTTAAACTTTTGATGATCTTTCTGATACTAGTGTTGTTCTGCCTTGAGATACATAATTCCCAAGTGCTCAATTTAAAAATAAAATTTGCCTTGAGTTGGGTAGAATAGCAAAAAGGAGCACCAGGAGTGCCAGGCCACAGAATAACACAACACACACTTGATACCACTTCCTGGTGAGTTACCAAAAATCTGTTGTGTTGCTCTGGAAAGGAACTAAGTGGATACCAGGTGCCTCCCTACAGAAAGCATGGGGAAACTGGATAGAGAGCTACTTTTATGTGCATCCTGGCTCCCCTGGCTCAAGAGCTGCACAAGCAGAGGCCTAGGAACAGATCTCTTATCTGTCTTTTCGTGCTGCTTTTTATTGATAATGTGCTGCTGGTGGCAGGCACACAATACACCCACTGTTAATTACACACCAACAATATAAAGATGAACTCTGCACCTTCAAGTGCATCCAAGGTCCAGTATGTCCATTGGCCATTCAACAGGGTTTAGAGGGAGCAGCCTAACACATGGGTCTGCCTGAAAGGGTGGTGGAAGCAGATTCAATAGCAATTTTCTCATTGTTGTTTGTGGGACCTTGCTGTGCGCAAATTGGCTACCGCATTTCCTACATTACAGCAATGACTATACTTCAAAAGTACTTCATTGGCTGTAAAGCACTTTGGGGCGTCCTAAGGCTGTGAAAGACGCTATATAAACGCACGTCTTTCATTTTCTTCTTTTCTTTTTCAACGGCCCCACTCCATCCCTTGTTTATCTTTTTCTCTTAATATAACTAAAAAACTTTTTATTATTATCCTTTACATCTCTTACCATATTCAATTCGAAATTTGTCTTTACCATTTTGATGCCCTTTCTACACTCCAGACATGTCTTTTTATATTGAATCCATCTTAATTCTGTGCCATTTTTCTTCATGGCCTTAAATGCTTTTTTTTTCTTCTTTATGAGTTGCTTGGTAGTCCCATTCAACCCGGCAGGAGTGCCTTTGAGCTCGGCACCTTTGCCTTGCATGGGTACACGCTTGTCCATTGCATTCTGAATCAACTCCTTGAAGGAACTCCAGTCTTCAACTCTCCTAGCCGTGTTCAAACATTCCACTCCCACTCTGACAAGACTTCCCAAGCACATAATGTTGGTCCTCCCAAAATTTGGCAGTTTTGTTTGGGTTTTAGTAACCTCTCCAATTTTTGTAATGTCAAATGTGATCACATTATGATCACTGGTACTTAAAGCTTCACCCACCTTTGTGTTGGAGATTTGATTGTCTCTATTATTCAATCAAATCCAGGATGTTTTCTCCCCTTGTTGGCTCTTTTACAAAAAGTCATAAAACAGTCTTCCATTAACTCTATAAATCCCTACCCTGTCTTACCAGTACAGACATTATTGTCCCAGTTAATTTCTGGTAAGTTGAAATCTCCAACTACTATAGTTTGTCTCTTACTAATCGCCTTCCTTATCTCATCCCACAGTTCCAGATCAAGGCATTCATCCTGGTCTGGGTGTCTATAGCATACCCCCAGTAACAGTTTACCTCTGTTACCATCTATTAATTGTACCCGAAGTGATTCTGTGTCTGTCCTTTCTTTTTTCTATATCCTCTCTCATTTGTGCCTCAATACTGGAGTTTATATATATTGTCAACCACCTTTTCTCTTGATATGGTCTCTTCCAAACAATTTATATCCTTCCAGATATAAATCCCATTGATTGGAATCATTCCATCATGTCTATGTGATGCTAATGACCTCCAATCTATCAACCCTGGCAAAACCTTCCAGATCACACATCTTGCATCACACTTCTTACATTAATGCAAGTACAATTCCATTGCTTTTTAACCTTTCCCATTTACTTTATTACTTTGTGATAATTTAGTAAACATTTTTACTTTGTTTTTTTCCCACCATTGGAATTAGACTTATTAAACTTTGATTTGTGTTTTCACTAGTACATCTCAAGGTTTCCTCCAATAGGAACAGTGCTCTCTTACACTTACTGCAACCACCCCTGCATCTAATTTATAAACACTCCCCCACCATTCTATCTAAGGCAGATTTCCAACCTACTAACCCTGACCTTCAAGAATTCTACTGCCACGAGAAGCACAACTGTAGTTTATACTTATGCCATCAGCCGTGCAATAAACACCTGTTGGAGTTACAGATAAACTGAGACTAATATTTGGTAAAATACATTATGTATGCACAGTGCAATATATAACAATGAATTATAATCACATACAATTACATTAATTAAAAAATGGAAAATATTCTTTTTATATAATTAGATCATAACACACCCTGTAGTTTGTTTCAATCACTGATACATTTTGGCTTCAAATGAGGATGATAAAACCTCTCAATCCTCTCCCTTATGACCTAACCAGAAACATTCAACACATTACTGCTTTGAAACACTTACCTGCACCCATTTACCTGTCCATTAAGTTAACTTTCTTAGTTCTACTACAGCTCAGTTCATGCTTGCTATTGTGAAGCACTTTGGGATGTTTTATTATGTTAAAGGCACTGTACTAATGCAAGGTTTTGTTGTCATCCCTCATTGCAAGCAAGCTTTAAGAAAGGATCAAAATAAAACTGATTTTTATGTTTCAACTAACTTTGGATTGTTAGGTTTTGTATGCAATGGTTTAAAACAAAAATCAGCAGTCTAAGCCCATGTTCCCTTCTCCACAGGCACACGGTCAGCATATCAGGAAACTCTAAGACCACTCTAAGTTCATGGCCCCCCAGAGACACTAGGATAGTTCAGGCTCAACACCAGAAGAATGACCACTAACATGGTTAATGTGCAGGGTTATGGGGATAGGACGGGGGAACTAGCTGGATTGCTCTGCCATAGAGCAGACATGGACTCAATGGGCCGAATGGCCTCCTTCCGTGCTGCAACCTTTCTATGATTCTATGAACATTCTAGGACCTCTGCCTCAGACACTGCATCAGAATCTTATAGCTACCACCTCAGCATCTCCCCCCTCCAGCTTAAACAGTTGTTCCATAACTACTGTCCAGAGATTCAAGAACGTCCTAAAGTTAGCAACTCCAGAACGGTACCAGACCTTGGCTTCTTCCTCCTGTGCCTTTTTCACTATTGCTTGCAGTTGCAGCTCCCGTTTAAGCTCTGCGTGGAGCAGCTTTTCCTCCATCATCCTCCTCCTCTGCTCCAGCAGCTCTTCCTTCCATTTCCGCACTTCCTTCTCCTAAAGACATTCAGGATACAAGTCAGGAAATTCTACACTTACAACACTATATTTTTTACTGCATAATTACCAGCAGTAAGATCTAAAGCCTCACTCCACTTTGCTTCAGTCAGGTCAAGCCCTAACTCTGGATCTACACTACATATTTAGCATTGGTACTATACAAAACTATTTTGCAACAATGCTATAGTTACAGTGTAAATAAAGCCTAAATGTGGTGTGCATGGACCAGCTGTAAATCCTGGGCTCCAGCAGTAAAAATGAAAATGAGAATGTTCTTTCTGGGATTGAATTTACAGGTTCAGTTAGCCTTTTTATTTGTTAAAACAATTAGCAAGTTGAAACTCAGGTCAAGTAGCCTGTCAGAGAAACGTTGCTGGCAAAATGTTTTTAGAACTTCAGTGAACTTTGCGCTCATGATGCTGAAGGATGTTAGTGGGACATTCTAGCCTATTGTCACCTACTGTCAGCATTAAGCACTCCCAGGTCAGGCATATTGCTGGCAACCGCAGAAAGCTCCTTTTACTATGCCTCAGTCTCAATCCCAGAAGATCATTCTTACACCATCAGTGTGACATTTTTCTACTTTACATGCCAGTCATCATATGGCCTCTCTGACTGGAATTGTCATACTAGAGCTATGTTAGCAGTAGTTTTGCGACGTTCTTTACACTCAACTGAGAACTGGATTGAGACTGCCCAAACTCGTCATATAGGACCCCTACCGCCAGCAGACAGAGGAAACTTTCAGCCCATCACTCTGGGCGGCATTCAAACCACACCCCATAGGCGAGAGGTCAGTGTCTAATCCACTGCGCTAACCACTCCCCCAGCTGAACGTTTTTAACTCTCACTGGTGTGAACAGATGTTGTCTTACTTACCCGCTCCAACAATTTCTGCAATTTCAGCGTTTGCTCCTCTCGTAGTTTTTCACGGAGTTGCTGGGCTTTTAGCTGCTTTTCCTCGTGTTTCTTTTTTGATTCTGCAATTGTCCTGTCAGGAAATTTTAAATGGAATTTAAAAATTACTGTAAAGACCAAATGCTTTTACATACAATAAACATTCCAGCTTAAAATCTCATAAAATCTTAAGATCAGTTTACTCTGCAGATGACTACACCCAATGCAAAATTATAGCTCATTCCAGAATTTTGTGCTGCAGCGAACAACAGGTTTAAATGGTAATTTTAATCACATTTTCCGTGACGGTGAGGAAAGCTTTTCATGTATCTGAATGGCGTGTCCAGGTGGTCGTGCTGGCTCTTCTTCCACAATATCTCCCCATGAGGTGCTCTGGCGCCATGGTTCGCGTGCTACAGAGAATAAGACAATTAAGAATAAAAAGAAATTAAATTCTAAAGCAGGCAATTAACCTGTTGTAAAGTTATCTCAGATGAAGGGTCCCACTTGAAACTTTAACCTGTCTTTTCCTTTCAGAAGCTGATGGGCCCTGCTGTGTATTTTCTGTTTTTACTTAACGTTATGTGTATTACATTGCACTTCAACAAGGGAGAAGAAGCTCCTAGTCTGTTCAACCCAAATCCATTGAGAACACGATTTGAGAATTACATATCACTTATGTTAAGAACAGTCAATCTCTAAGATTGCAAAATTGTAATCAGGAGTAAAGCACTACGGTTGCCTTCTTTCCAAAGTCTAAACATGATCAGAATCCTAGCACACGGTCCTGAAGAATAATTTTCATCAGAAACTTGCATAATTATACCAAGGCTGAAACTGGTCCTCACGATGCAACTCCAGTTATGCCAGGGGAGAACATTTTTAAGTAAAATGTGCAGAGCAGCGAAGCCGATCTTTTTTCGTTTATCTGCTCTGAAAAGCCAGGCTTCAGGAGAAAGATACAATTTACATCAATCCTTCCTCAACTGGCACAATCTGCTCATGTAGCATAGGCCTAAGACTGTCTAGGTGAGCGTTTATCAGGCAGGGGTACAGTGAATTCATTGAAAAAATTAGACTGTGCACTACCATCCATCAAACAATCCAATACAAAAACAAAACTCATTAAACGATGAATACTGAGTCTGGATGGCCATCAAGATTAGGATTAAAAAGCTTTTACATTACAGCCCAGGCCTTGGGAGAAAAAGCTAACAGTCATGCTCTCTGGCATTTATTTGTGGACAGATATTGCAAACAAACAACAGTGTATACAGAACAGCTGATGTCTCAACTTCAGTCGAAGTGCAGAATCCTCATATATTAGTTACATAGCACATACCTTCATATTCTGCCAGAACATCATTCCAGTCCAGGTTTTGGGATTGTGAGGAAAGACCATAGAGAGACAAGCTGCCGCTGCTCATGCTGGCCTACACAGTAAAAGAACATCACTTTGATACACTGAACTCAATGCTTTGTGTGGCAACTGCAATCCAAAAGTTGGACCATTTTACTACAAAATGACATGTAACCTGCCAGCACAGAAAGAGGACACAGCAAGAAGACATGTCCCTCCTTAAGAGTGATGAGCAAACAACGTAAGGATCAAGCTGTTCTATCCCATAGAAGTACCTGAGCAGCATTATTCTCATGTTCAGAAGATACTTATTAAATCCTTTAAGCTTCTTGTGAACTACGCATCTTTAAAAAATCCTCCATTTATCTACTGTCTATGGAAGGAAGCTTATTGAAATTGTTAATTGTTAGACCAGAAGAAAGTACACAGGGGTTGCATCTTTCTTATGAGGTATAAGTTTGTTTCATTGAAAAAAAACTCAATACTAATAATATCATTGCCAGTCCTGCTAACTGTAAAAAGTTCTGCGGTAAAGTGGGCTGATTTTTTTCTTTATTTCAGAAAAATCTCAATTCCAGATTGGGGCTATTTATGCCAAAACAATGATCTCCAGCTGCAATCTCAAACAGAATATAAATCACTGCAGATCAAAATTAACCGTAATAGGCAGAGGAAAGTCTAAGACAAGTACTTTTGGCGCACTACTCCCCAAAGTGTCTAAAAATATTTACTGATCTGGCTATATTATTAAAAAATGTTGAGTTTGGGGCCCTCCACCAGCTTTGTGATTGGTCAATATCAATGACGTAAACCATGTCTCTATTATTCTTTACTAGCCTGTGGAAATCAGGTGAACAATACTCTTCTAATGCCTTAGGAAAAGGATTTAGAAACCACCTGATCCTTTCCTCCAATTAGCTACTTACAGTTCACTCAAGGCCACCAGAACGTCGAAAGCCATTAATGACTACTGGTTGTTTTTTTTGCAGGCTTCATCTATTACATTTATCTTGCAGGTATTTTCATTTTTAAGTTCTTAATTTGTCTTCCACTTCTCCCACCATCTTTTTAAAAAATGATTTTGGTGCCACTGGGTTAAAGTTCAACCACTGTTATTTTTATACCATCTTTTTACTGATACAGCCATTCTGAGCGAACTTTAACTTATCAGGCTTTTTTTTTAGCTCCATTTGTTTGGAATCTCTTTTTCTCCCCATTTTCCTCGCGCTACATTTAAAATCTTTGCAGCCTTTCCATGGATATTTATTTAATCTTGATACTCCTACACCAACTCCCTGTACACCATGAAATTCAAAATTAATTCATTCACTAAGCATACAATTCCTTGGCAACATTCACAAAGCCTACAGTGTAACCCCCTTTCAGTGCATTACACTAGAACCTCCATCACATAGGAAACCCCAAGATGGATAATGGAAATTGGCACAGTAATCAACGGTTCACAAAATATGGTTTCACACATATGGTACAGCAATACTCTAGACATGGGAATGAAGATAAGTATAATACCAATAACAAACAAAACATTATGTAGTTTTATTCAACTAAAAAGCAATAAAATACAATCAAAAGAAAGATTAGCAGACTGTGCAATGAGGCAATGTTTCATGCACAAAAAATTCAGGAAGAAAGAAGAGAACTTGCATTTATATATCGTCTTAATATGTCCTTGGAACTTCTCAAAGTGCCTAAAAGGCAGATAATTGGAGTGCAGGTAAGAGATTTGGCTGTATTTGAAAATATTACACTGAACAGTATTAGCCTTCTATTAAGCCAAAATCATACTGGAAATATTACAACGTGCTCCCCTGCTGGACTACCTGGTGTGAAACTAGGTAGCTAATCCCAACTGGGCCAGCAGTAGGATTATTATAATTGGCCTCTGACAACTTTGTTGTTCCTGATCACTATCCAGCAATGCCTGATGAAAAATGCCCATTTGTAGGTGTCAGACTTGACTGTGAGGCAATGCACAGTCAAACAGCCAACAGACACTCACCGTTTGGTTATACAGCAAGAATCTACGCTTAGGTGAGGTACTGGAGAGTTACCAACACAAGCGGAACTGTACCTCAGCATCTTTATGGAAGAGAAAAATGAGTAAAAAAACTAAGTGCATTATGGGGGGATACAACCAAGAATGATGTAACTGCAATAGTTCCTTGGGAAGGTCCCAGGCCATACTCACCGAGAACTCGCTTTCAGCATCTGTCTCTAGGTTTATGTCATTGTTTTCCTCTGCCTGGATTTCTCTTGTTAATTGCTCTTCCTCAGCGATGGCATTAGCGATTGCTTCTTCATTCTCCTTTTCCAGACGATTCGCCAGCTCCTCCCCTTTGGCAAGAACTGCTGCCATAGATTGCTGAGGGCAGAAAACAAGTAAACATTTTGCAACAGGTTATGATAATGATCTAAAAAAAATACAAGAGTACCAGTCTGAACTGTAACTTTTTTGTACTTGAATATTACTGTTACTAGATAAGACGAATATAAAGCTACAAAAACTGTTGCAACGAATGAAAAGCACAATGTTCATCTTACAATTTAATCTAATAAACAGTGCATGAGCCAGTCACACTACAGCAATCTAACTGTGGTTGTTCAATCAGAGTTAACCCCAAAAGATCAAACTATGGACCATGTGCTTCCCAACCAGAAGACCCAAGTTTGAATCCCAAAGGCAGGCATCGCTCAAATTCAAACCCTGACTTGCTACTTTTTAATTTTATATATTTTTCTGATGAATTTTTGTGCTCAACACTAATGGAGCACTTTACCACTCTTGGCACCCAGTACCAATGACTTTCAAGGCAGGTACAGCATAAAGAATCGGTGTATAGCTCCCATCCTTTCCCTTTACTCAGCCCCAAACAATGCCTTTGTCATACAGGGATTTGCACAGTGCATTTATTCCCAAAATAGTATACACATAGTGTGAAAATCCCAATACAGAGCTGCCAAATCCAAACCAGCCCTAGCTATGTTGACTCCACAGAGATGTACCTATGGTGATACTCTTGTAGTGCAGTAACATTACTGGCACAATGCTCCAAATCATCAACATCACGATATGTGGGAGCTGCCATTTATATGAACCTACAGGCTCCTTGGGTTGGTAGATGTTGTTGTGCTAGGTATATTGCACGTCAGGTCAGGTTATACTGAATTTGCTTCCTTCAAAACTCAAAACAACACAAGTGTGCACAAGATGTGTAACCACATATTTGCACGGATGTCTATAGTGGTGCACCCATGTTCCAGAAGAAGCCACAGCAGTACAGCTTGTACTGCACAAATGATGTGACATTAATCAGTAACCCTCACTCATGTTGACAGAGTAGAAGAATCAAACTTCAATAAACCACCCTCTACAGCACTAGAATGAAATTTTCTATTTATTCACGATTCATCTTTGTGCCTCTTCGAATGAGATTGAGAATTTATTATTTTGTGCTAAACTGTGGACCATTCTGTTCAGTTGACTCATAAACACAAATGGATTGAGACTGCCCAACCTAATTTTACATACAGCCATCAAACAGAAGAATCTTTCATCCAATCAGCTGGGATGCATTTGAACCTAATTTCTAGAGCTAATCCATTGTGCTCCCCAATTCACTTAGATGATTTGATATCAATTCCGTCAACTGCATCAGTACAAAAGAAAGGAAGAACTGGCATTTATATGGTCCCTTTCACGACCTCAGGTCTTCCCAAAGTGCTTTACAGCCAATGAAGTGCTTTTGAAGTGTAGTCAAGGTTGTAATGTAGGAAAACACAGCAAGAAATTTGCACACAGCACTGTCCCACATACAGCAGTAAGATGACCAGATAATGTTTTAGTGACGGTGGTTAAGGGATAAATATTGGCCAAGACAGCTCACCTGCTGTTCTTCAAATAGCACCATGGGATCTTTTAAACCGCACGAGAGGGCAAATGGCGCCTCAGTTTAATGTGTCATCCAAAAGAAAGCATCTCTGACAGTGCAGCACTCCCTCAGTGAGGTGAAAGAGAGATTAGGGTTGATTGTCTGCTAGACAAAAAACTATCAGCTCCAATCCTTCTTGAGTATTTCACATATTGCCAGATATCGAAATTTTCACAACATTACAAAAATGTAGGAAAAAAATGGAACAGAAAGTACTAAAAGGAGACCAAATCACCTTGGCTGCTCAACAGACTTCTCCACAGTGTTAGGGCATGGCTTGAAACCTGCCACAGTTCCCACACGGTGAGATCCTCATCTTTGTATTCCCATTATGCAATCCCCAACTAGGAGGGGAGTATACCCACTCTAGATGGTTTTTTCATGCCTCCTAGGATCTAATCATAAAGGACATTTGACAGTTTACCTGCCCACCCGCCGAAGAATGAAATTGAGTGAAAGGATTATGGCAATTTTTTTCCAATTCACAGCAGGGAAGAAACCTCTCTCATGTTTGATACAAGAGTTCTTTTTTTGCCTCATTGCCTTGCAATTATTTGAGTACTTTTGCATTTTATTTTCAAATCCATACACATTATGTATCACAACCTCTGCAAAAAATATTTTGCTGAGCACTGCAAGAATCATTTGATGTTGGGAATTCCTTCTCCTTGCTCAATTTTTTTTATTTCTTATTATTCTTTCTTTGTGTCCATTTGAGACACACACTAAGGGTTGGGAAGTGGCCTATTCCCAAACATGAACCACTGCAAGGTTACAAGACAGGACTCAGCAGGCATACTCTCCAATTTTCCTTTCCTCTCTGTCACATTTGGTACAGATTTCCTCAACTGGGCTAGGACAAGTTAAGATTAAGGTTGACTGGCTGAACCACATTTGCTCTCCTTGAATTGTGCCTTCTGCTAGGCAACCATGTTCACTGGTCACAAAGGTCATCAGGTCCAATCCTCCATGACCATGTCATGTGGACCCACTCAGGACCTTCCCTTGATGACCTGGCTGAGACGGAGCTCAAAATGATGGAAATTTCCAGCACAAGTTAATCTACTTACCACTCTATGGTACATCATGGTGACACACCAATGCACTGCATCTTACATCTTGTATAAAAATATTAACTCTGAGATCTAAGTATACATTATACATGTTTTGGTTTGTGCATCTGAAGAGACTGCATTCCAAAAGGGAATATAAACCGACCTCAGAACCTAATCGGACCTTCCAACTTCCCCCAGCAACATTAATTTTTGAACAATCACATCAGCATGTGCAGAAATACAGGTGAGAAGGAGAGTTTGCCTTCTGCTGCACCAAAGTGACATCTTCATCTTTCAAACTTGTCAGATGGACCAGGATAACTGAATTAGTGCCAATTAGAGTGGAATTTTCATGGTTCTAGACTTGTATCCACTGGAACTGGAATGAGACTGCATGGCTTTCAGAGACAAGTCCATCATCACTTCTTTTATCAGGTAACAGATGAAAGAACTGAACTCTAATACACTACACCATTCGATTCCTCCAGAAGGAAATTTAATCTTAATGACAGAATGTAGAAAGAACAACAGGTTCCAAAATAAATATGATGGAGATTAAGGGGAGTAGGAGTGACTTATGAAGAAGGGTGACAAATATACAAAACTGCCAGAAAAATAGTCTCTCTGTTCCTGAAATCCATGCAGTCCAATCCAAGTTTCATATGAAAAGTCACATTTTCCCTCATTTAAAAATTGAGCATTAAGCAATTTCATAATCTCAATAAATCAATAAAAATGTCCTTTTTGTGCTTTTCTTACATTCAAGGGGCCACTATTTCCTATTCATGCAAGCTTGAAACATTCCAGCGTTGTGATGCAGTTCTGGATTTAGCAACTCATCGTGATAGATTATGATATTTAACCCAAAAACAAGGAAAAAGGTTTAATTCATTCCAGTATAACTAGACAAAAGAACAGTTATTCTTTGTGTTTAATTCACAAGACTTTTTAAAATAAAAAATGCTGTAATTTTCTTCCCTCTGCTTCTGAAAACGTTACTTATTGCTGGGGTGTAGTTCCAAGGGCACCTGCAGCCCTAGAGTAACCTACCGAAGTGGTCATCTTTATGCGTGAACTAAGTCAAAGTATTCTGGTGGAGAGGGCATCACAGCCCAGTTTGATCCTCTATTCACACATTGTTCTCGGATCACTGCATAGTGATCTCCCCAGCCCAGGTACACTGAGGAAAAATGGAACACCCTCAACTGTTCACCCAACTGAGTTAGCAGAGAGCAGGAATGCACCTGAGATCTATGAGTCAATGGCTTAGTGCTACATCTCAGGGGAGCTTTACCCATTTTGTCACCAGGGAGCTAGTTACAAGATTTTTTATCGTAACCAACGCAGAGCTATAATGCAGTACTCTTTGTGCCTGAATTATTGACAAGCTTAAGCCAAGCCCTCAAATTCTGATTTAGCAACTGTAAAATTGACCATCACCACAGAAATGCAAGAGGTACAAATCTGTACTTAACCCTTTGTTCACTGTCCCAGACTTTAAATAACAGTCACCCATTATTAAAAATCAAATGTATAAGTTAAACCAAGTCAAGATAATTTACCAGTGATTGCATTTGGTCCAGTGGACAGTGATGCAATCTGAAACCAACACGTTTTCCCTGAGATACTTGCGCAGGCCATTTAAAAAAAAACCATGTTATTAAAAAATTTTTTTTTTTTGCAGATGAGCGCAGTTTTGTCAATAGGATTTTAGTAAAGCACAGTGGTGAAATGCATGAAACTCCCATACTATGCCTGGGTGATCTGTTAAAAAAAAAACACCCAGCAGGGCAATTTCAGGTTTTGCCCATCAAAACTTGGGTTCTGCATAGAGAGAACATTTTGAGCTGTATAACACAAGGATGAAGTTCTGAAAGTTAGAAGTCTGCCACTGGAAGTGGGAGAAATTGGAGATGCTAAACTAAGAGCATCATATAAGAAGCAAGTCACAGAACATTAAAGCATGTTGGAACAAGTGTGGTATTTCTTTTAGTATACTGGTATTGTGTCAGCTTTGCGCACTCTCACCTTTTCAGTCAGAAATTCATGCCCCACACTAGGGTTTGAGCTCATAATCTCGGCTGACCACAACAACAACAAGCCTTTAAAAAAAAGCACCGTTAACATCGCAAAACGTCCCGAGGCGCTACACAGGAGCAATTATCAAACAAAATTTGACACCGAGCCTCATAAGGAGATATTAGGACAGCTGCTTGGTCAAAGGGATAGGTTTTAAGGAGCATCTTAAAGGAGGAGAGGTAGAGGGGCGGAGAGATTTAGGGAGGGAATTCCAGAGCTTAGGGCATAGGCAGCTGAAGGCATGGCTGCCAATGGAGGAGCAATTAAAATTGGGGATGCGCAAGAGGCCAGAATTGGAGGAGCGCAGAGATCTCAGAGGGTTGTAGGGCTGGAGGAGGTTACAGAGATAGGGAGGGGCGAGGCCAAGGAGGGATTTGAAAACAAGGATGAGAATTTTAAAATCGAGGCGTTGCCGAACCGGGAACCAATATAGGTCAGCGAGCACAGGAGTGATGGGTGAGCGTGTTCAATGTAGCAATGACTGTATTGTCAGAGGTGTCATTTTTCAGATGAGGCGATAAGTTAAGGCCTAACTGGTCTGTTGAGATGGGCATTAAAAAAATCCCACAGCACCATTGAAAGAGGAGCGAGTTCTCATTGTCCTCACTAACATTTCTCTCTCAACCAATACTACCACAAACAGATTAACTAGTCATACATCTCATTTGCAGGGACTGCATCTCAAAAGTAATTCATTAGATATGAAATGTGTTGGGACATCTTGATGACGCGTATAAGGCATGATGTGAATGCAGGTTCTTTTTTTTTCTTACCAATATACTAAGTAAGCCTAGTGAACACTACAGTGACTTTTGTCAACTGCCTGAATTTCAAGCTCTAGAACAGGCAGAAGTGAAAGCGGAAAAAACAGCTCAATAGTTCTCAAGATATTTAATTTCATTTTACAACAGAGATCAATAAAAATACGGCTTACTCAATATAATTATATCTTAAGCTAATTCCTTTCCTCCCATAATCTGTAGACTTTTATAATGCAGTCTTGGCATCACCGCTTCACTACTTGGAAGATCTTGTCTTTTCTCCTACTTTATGTCCAACCTTGCTGGTGTTACGTACAATGACACTTGACCCTTTACCTTGGTTTTTCAATTTTAAAAAATACTCTTTCCTTGATTTCTAGTGATGTGATTGGCAAGAAAACAAATTTAAGAGCAATATGTATGGAAAATATGTTTTACAGATATCTACCATCACTGAAGAAAGTTAAGTACTTTCAAAAATGATAGTGTGGCTCTCACAATTAGGCTTCATCAGTTTATAACTATACAAAGGAAAAAATAATTGAAGGGCTTGACAACTGAATTTCAATGTCACTGATCTTGCCAGTGGGAGGTGGGGGGAAAACAAAAAATCAGCCAAGGTCCCACTCCTAATTGGTGTTCAATGACCGCTGCTGCAATGCACCAGTGTGGACATTGGTTGTGGACAGGATCAAGTTCAGCTCATATACCCTCCATAGATGAATACTGACACTCACTGCTTAGGCTCATACGTGAAGAATAGCCACAAAGGTGAGGTACTGGAGTACTGCTGGTGCCAGTGAAACCATAGCCCTGGTAAACGTCAGCACCTTTAGGAGAGATGGGGAGTAAAGGACAGAAAATTGGGGGGAGGGAACATGGTAGTGTTCAATCTTTGTATAACTTATCTTTTTTTGTTTAATCATATGTGGCATATTAATCATTACATACTTCTACATTTTGCAACACCAATTGTCTTTGGAACAATAGAATTTAATATTGTATACAAGTATACTTAATTCCATTGGGTAAAATTGGATTCTCATAACCTTAAGATAATGTCAGTTCTGCACAGCTTAAAAGCGATCATTCTATTTGTGTTATCTTGAACTCTGAACTCTTGCTGTCAACAGTAACCTTGTGCTATTACCCTGACTGCCAACATTGTTTACATAGACCTAGATCCTTTATTCAATTGGTGTTTTGACCAAACAGCCAAGAGATGACAGACATGTTCCTTTTCCTAATTGTGTGAATTGTGCCCACCCAATATTTAGATACGTTGGGAAGTAGAAGGGGTGTGCCTCTTATTAAAGAAGGATGATACCAGGTCGTCATATTGCACAAAAGGTTCAAAGTTAACTCTTTAAGAGCTATGGGAGAATTTTACACCACATTAAAGATACATTTTGATTATAACATTTTAAGGCTTCCACAAAATTGTGAACTTTTCAAAAACAAAAAATGTATTTATTTTTCCCATCGATGTGGAAAGTTGTCAATCTTCCCTTCCCCCTTCAATCTACAGGCTTTTAAAGCCCAAGCTTGACATCACATAATCACTAGTTTTGAATTTACATCACCTTGTATCCTACTATTTTCAACCTTGGTGGAGCCCTCCACTATGGACCTTGGGCCTTCATGCAAATTCCTCAATAAAAAAAAAATTGAGATTTGATTTGTCACTATAAAGATCTGAATCTTCCATTTAAAATCACTTCAAGCCTGAGTACATCATAGTAGGTATAGCACGGGAGAAGGCCTTTCAGCCTATCATGCCTGTGCCAGCTCTTTGAAAGTGCTATTCAATTAGTCCTCATTCCCCTGCTCTTTCCCCATAACCCTGTAATTTTTTTCCCTTCAAGTATTTATCCAATTCCCTTTTGAAAGTTACTATTGAATCTGCTTTCACCACCCTTTCAGGCAGTGCATTCCAGATCATTACGACTCGTTGCGTAAAAAAATGTTTCCTCATGTCGTCTCCGGCTCTTTTGCCAATCACCTTAAATCTGTGCCCTCTGGTTACCGACCCTTCTGCCACTGGAAGCAGTTTCTCCTTATTTACTCTATCAAAACCGTACACGACCTTGAACACCTCTATCAAATCTCCCCTCAACCTTCTCTGTTCGAAGAAGAACAACCCCAGCTTCTCCAGTCTCTCCACATAACTGAAGACCCTCATCCCTGGTACCATTCTAGTAAATCTCTTCTGCACCCTCTCTAAGGCCTTGACATCTTTCCTAAAGTGTGGTGCCCAGAACTGAATACAATACTCCAGCTAACCAGTGTTTTATAAAGGCTTAGCATAACTTCCTTGCTTTTGTACTCTATGCCTCTATTAATGAAGCCCAGGATCCCATATGCTTTTTTTTCAACACCCTTCTGAACTTGTCCCGCCACCTTCAAAGATTTGTGTACATACACCCCCAGGTGTCTCTGTTCCTGCACTCCCTTTAAAATTGTACCATTTAGTTTATATTGCCTCTCCTCATTCTTCCTACTAAAATGTATCACTTCACACTTCTCTACATTAAATTTCATTTGCCATGTGACTGCACATTTCACCAGTCTGTCTATGTCCTCCTGAAGTCTGTTAATATCCTCCACATTGTTTACTACATTTCCGAGTTTCATGTCACCTGCAAACTTTGAAATTATACCCTCTCTCCCAAGTACAGGTCATTAACATATATCAAAAAGAGCAACGGTCCTAATATTGACCCCTGGGGAACACATGTTCAAAGGGACAATGCGTAGATCATGTAAAAATACTGTTCTATTGGAATTACATATTACCTGTGCTAAGTGGGATAGTTGAGCTCCACCTCCTATAGTACAACTCAAGCTCTCCTGAAGATGAGTAGGAAGAAGCCAAGAAAGCAGCAGGCAGAGATCAGGAAAAGAGGGCTATTTTAAATGGGAGCAATAAATCCACATATTCCTGACAACTTAAAATGTTATAATCAGGTATATATTTTGACACAATTTTCTATCAGAACACAAAGCCAACCTTCTGCCAAAGAAAATGTTATGGAAATATCAATGGATTTGTTCATGACATACACTGCCCTCAGGTTTTGTTTTAGTCCTTCAACAATTTGACATATAGGAATGTTCCCACGATTGACTCAAAGTCAGATACATTACATTCAGTAATGTCGTGTAAATAGTTTCAATGTGTTTCAACAGAAATCCAAAATGTTTTCACAGCAAATGCAGGATGATCTCATCACTGATGGTGTTACAGGAATCTTCCCAAAGAAACTGTAAGCTGAAAGGACCACGGGGAAGAACAGCTTATACCAGTATTTAGTCTTGGAGTTTAGAAGAAACAAGAGAGGTCCAACGACTAAACAAAAGAGAGAGAAGAAAGGTTGAGACTGAAGAAGAGAAAGGTTGGAAACTAGAGGTGGGTGAAGGATCACCTTTCTGACTAAAAGCAGCTACTTGCATGCTGTCCAGGAATTATTATTCCCTGGCACTTCCAGTGTTGTTAATTTATCTGTTGTGTCATGCCTGCATATGAAATACCGCAAATTAAAGCATTGCAGCCTGGGACTCCGGAGAATGAGATAACTGAGCTGTTCTCCCACTTTTAATTTTGTGATGTTTGACTGCAGTGTGAAGCCCAAGATTCTGTCCATGGGCAGGCTGGCTGTGACACTTTGCATACACGGATTAATGATATTATGGCATCGCTACAAGATAATGGTAAAGTTTCTGAATGATGACATTGTGACATGCTACAGAAGCATGTTTACTAGCCCCAATAAGACCAGTGGCAGCCAGGAAGACCCAGTGAAAAATGTGCCTGTCTCGTTATCGGTTTTTAAAAATCCAGCTTGTGCTGATGTGGCTGCTGGTTATGGAAGACCCATACTAGGGAACCATTGGCTGAAGAGTAATAAAAAAAAGCAGCTTAACATACCATTTGCAATATCATCTGGTTCTGTTAATATAGCAGCTTGCGTTGCTGGTGTTTGACTGAAAAGCCAAGTTACAATGTAAACTACAGCAAATTCAGAACACCCAGGATCAGCTTAAATCTGCAAGTGACAAATGCACATGTTCAGCGTACTTGAAAACTTCACAGAAATGTACAGTCACCACAGGCAAAGAGTTACAGCATACCGTGTAATGTGGAGGGAGAGATGCCCTGTCTCTAGCCCCAGCTTTACCTGACCTAAGAGCACTGGATGCTGACTGACATAGGGCAAATAAAGTAACAAAAATATTCCCTTTCCCAACATTGATATTCCTCACCTCAATGGGCCTGAAATTCACCAAAAATTATAGTTCATACTTCTTTATTGAATTGCCTATTTATCACAATTTTAAAATCAAGATTTGAACCTGAGTAAAATATTAATAACTTTCTTCTATGTTTTAATTGTAATGAATGATTTCTCACAAGTCGAAGTGATTTTCACTTTGCTTTGGGAAAATGTTACAACAAAAGTTATACAACCAATAGACACCTCCAATCTCTGCCATGCACACCTCATCTTCCACACCTATCACCCCAATCCTTGCCGAACTTTACTGGTTCTCATCCCACAGCACATTGACCTCAAACTCCTCATCCTTGCCTAAAAATCCATCCACTGCCTTAAATGTATAGTTCAGACTAGGCAAGGAATGAATACAAACAGAATAAAATTAAACTGAATTTAATCTTTCTTTGGCCATGATAAACATCGGGCAGGAGGAGATTGATGTTAGCAGCTGTGCAACAGGATGACGTCTTGCATAACGTTTTGTCTAGGGAAAATTCTGGTGGGTAATCAGGAAGAAAGGTAATGGAAGTTCAATGTATAAGGGGGAAAAAAAGTGTTCACTGAATAGAAATAAACAGTTAAAATATTGAGTAAAACTGGCTGTGTGAGGCACCCTTTGAAAATATTGACAGGCTCCCAGGGACTACAAGTACTGACACACTTACAAAATGTAGTGCAAAACAATTGAAATATTTTTCTTATAGACTTTTGGGTAAAATGTACAGTATGCAACAGGTTGATTGATAAATTAGTCAACAAAACAAAAAAGGAACAGCAGTTGTTTAAAAATGACATTAAATATATTTTTCTCCTTATTAGGTTTGCCCTCGCACTCTAAATAAAGTAATCAACTGATCTGGGCAAGCAACTTTGTGTGCAAGAGGAACCCAAAGTAATTTGCTTGCTCTTTTTCTCATTTTCTGTTCCCTTTATTCCCTATATCATTCCCTTTATTCTCCGAACAGCTCAGCTAAGATAGAGAACTCACTACATTATGCAATCATCCACGGGCTAACTTTGCCACAGAATAAAGGATTTTTAAAAATTCATTCCTGAAATGTGGGATGGCAAGGCCGGCATCTAATGCCCATCCCTAGTCACCCTGCAAAGGTGGTTTTGGCCTTCTTTTTGAACCGTTGAGTAGCAGTTCGATATAACAGAGCGAGTGCCTTGCAAAACCACTTCAGAGGGCAGTTAAGAGTCAACTACGTTGGTGTGGGAATGGAGCCACATATAGGCCCGGACCAGGTAAGGGCAGCAGGTTTCCTTCCCTAAAGGACATTAGTGAACCGGTTGGATTTTTACGACAATCCGACAGCTTCAAGGTCACTTTTACTCATACAAGCTTTTTATTTCCAGATTTTTTTTAAAAACTGAATTCAAATGGTGGAATTTGAACTCATGTTCTCTGGATTATAAATCCAGGCGTTTGGATTACTAGTCTAGTAATATAACCATTACATTTCTGTACCTGATTTCCTAAAGACCTCTCAGAGACACAACAGGCAATTGCATTTTTAATAGTTATTTTGTTTAAAACTATATAAAACCAGAAAAATACATTTCTATTTTTCCTCATATTTCCGATCCAATGCTACGTGTTCTAATGGACTTTCTTCCTCAGATGCTGACCAACTTGCTGTGCCTTTCTAGAATTTTTCATTCCAACATTTTCTTATGAATACCTTTCCCATAATGGTTTACCCTGTTCCTTAAATATTATGAGATCATTAACAGCTCATAATCATTGTTGTCATCAAGGGTAATATCCCACAGTAAACACAGGAAAAGGAGAAGGCCATTCAGCCCCTTGAACCTGTTCCGCCATTCAATTAGATCATGGCTGATCTCTTTTAAAACTGAGATGAGGAGAAACTTCTTCACTCAGAGGGTAGTAGGTCTGTGGAATTTGCTGCCCCAGGAAGCTGTGGAAGCTACATCATTAAATAAATTTAAAACAGAAATAGACAGTTTCCTAGAAGTAAAGGGAATTAGGGGTTACGGGGAGCGGGCAGGAAATTGGACATGAATTTAAATTTGAGGTTAGGATCAGATCAGCCATGATCTTATTGAATGGCGGAGCAGGCTCGAGGGGCCGATTGGCCTACTCCTGCTCCTATTTCTTATGTTCTTATCTTAACTCCGTTTATCCGCTTGGTTCCCTAACCCTTTTTTTTCCACATCGTTCACCTGAGGAAGGAGGTAGCCTCCGAAAGCTTGTGAATTTAAAATAAAATTGCTGGACTATAACTTGGTGTTGTAAAATTGTTTACAATTGTCAACCCCAGTCCATCACCGGCATCTCCACATCTTGATATCCTTAACTAACAAAAATCGATCAACCTTAGTTTTGAAATTTTCAATTAACCTAGCCTCAACAGCTTTTCGGGGGAAGACAGTTCCAGATTTCAACTACCCTTTGTGTGACGAAGTGCTTCCTGACATCACCCCTGAACAAACATCGGCAAAGCTGCACTTCACTTATCACATTTCTCAGATAGGTCCCAATGAGATGAACGACCAGTCAACCTAATGGTTGAGGGAATAGTGCTTGCTGGGATACCAGAAGAACACCCTGTTCTTTTTTTTGACTGGTCCCTGGGATCTTTAACCTCCGCGTGAACCAGGGAGTAGGCAAACAGGGCCTTAGTTTAACATCTCACCCAAGGCGTGGCACCTCTGAAAATGCAGCACTCCATTAGTACTGCACTGAAGTGTCAGTTTAGATTATGAGTTTTAACTTCTGATATGGGGCTCAGGCCTTCTGACCCAGAAGTGAATGCATGACCAAATGAGCCAGATGATAACATATGATGTCAATTTTTTTTTAACCTGAGTTGTTAGTTACAAGAATTTAAAACTATCTTAATACTCCCAATCTTCTGTGTTAATAAATCTGAAGATTATATACACATTTATAAAGGGAGAGGAGAGATAAAATAAGCCGACTGGAAGCTACCGAACACACTTTGGGGAACAATGCAACATCATTTTTGGATCTCCTGATAGCTAGCTAATTTAGAGAAATGGGAGAAAGTGTCTTCTGTCATCAGGGCAGCAGTCAGTCTGTCATGTGTCCGCAGAAAGTCTAAACACAAAGCTTATTATCTGAAGCCACCCAAAAGGTTTTTTCTGCTTTCATAACAGAGACAGCCCACAGCCTTTTTGATCTGTGCTTCAGCAGCAGTTTCATGTAACAATTAAATGGCAATTAATCTTTATATTTTAAACAGGCCGTCACATTTTAGCACAGGTATTGGCAATCCCGTTTTGAAGAGAACGGGAGACAAAAGTATTGGTACTTAGCTCTCATTAACCCATTAATTGACAATCCTCTGAAGAGCCAATTATGTACAAAAGGCAGCACCAACAATTACAGACCTTAAAAAATACAAATCAATGTCAAATGCGACACAGTAATATTCAAAGGTTGCTATTTTAAATTCAGCACAGCTTCTATTTGAATTAGTCCTCAGGAACTTGGCTCAATTCAAAGTATGTTACAATAGTTCAGCAATAAAATACATGAATCCCCTACAAGGCAATAAACCACCCATGTCCACTGAACAGAGGCCTGAAGATGAGGTAGTCTATTAATAACCGGGAGGCTTTCTTTGTGCCAAGTATCGGAGAGCTTCTAAATATTTTTTAAAACTGTCTCCATCTTTTCCTGCAATGGTCCCTTGACTTCTTAACGACTAATTCTTTCCGTCTCCCCCGTGAATATGTTTGTCACCCCATTCTTTCTGTGCATCTCTCTCTCTCTCTCTCTGTATGCCTCAGTTTTTGTTTTCCACTCTTTCCGTTGCTCACACTTTTTGTTTTAACCAATTTAATCAATTTGTATCTTTAACGTTTTTAAAGCTCAAGATATGTAGGAAGATGTACTGAGTCGAAAGTGAGTACCAGGCCTGGGTAGGGAGGGGCCACTATACCCAGTTCCAGACTTCACAAAGTTGAGCATGGTTCTGTACTCATCTGTGCGCCTTAACATTGCTGGGGGTGTGGGTAGAAACAGTTTAAAATTAAAATAAATTTGCCCCTCTGGCAATAAGAGGGTGTGTGTCTGTCTCGATCTCTCCCTCCCCCATGGCCTCAAAAGTTACCAGGTTATTAACTAGCACTGCGGATTCTGGACCCTTTATTATCTTTTCAAACCTCAGGTTGATATTTCGATACGTCAAAGATACATTTGACATTTCTCATGTTAATTAGTTGACCAGTCGTTCAATCGACAAAGAAAATCAGCCTTTGTTCTTTGAAAGGTCATAGACCTGAAACGTTAACTCTATTTCTCTCTTCACAGATGCTGCCTGACCTGCAGAGTGTTTCCAGCATTTTCTGTTTTTGTTTCAGCCTTTGTTCCGATTGGTGATAAGTATAACCAGTTATCGTCTCATGTACTAAACAGCAACTTGAAATATATACATGGATGTGTGGTATTGCCTTTATTCTGTTTAATGAGCATTTTTTGTAATGCATTTCTAACTTGTTCAAGTATATTTTTATATATTCATGACAGTAAATTTACCACTTTGTCAATTCAGATGAAAGGCCACACCCAAAACGTTATCCTAGCTTTCTCTTTCAGGGATTTAATAGATGGCTGTTGGTTTCCAGCGGGTTCCATTTTTACTTCAGTTTTCTTTTTATTTTACCACTTTAACTTTTCTTACCTGAATACAACCCCTAAACTGCTTTCAATTGGTGCGTTGTGATCCTGTTCATTGTTTGATGTCAATTATACCCATTTCCTGTTCCTTTCCACTGTCTCCTATCTAATGCCTCATACTTTTATCTCTCTCTACACCATTGCAGGAATTTTAATGAAAGACACTTACATTTTACTGTTCGATTTTTGAGTTTGGTTTTGGGAGGGTGATCTATATATGCCATTCTCCCCCATTTATATCATTCATCTGGTATTATTTTTATTCGTTCATGGGATGTGGGCTTCGCTGGCGAGGCCAGCATTTATTACCCATCCCTAATTGCCCTTGAGAAGGTGGTGGTGAGACGCCTTCTTGAACCGCTGCAGTCCGTGTGGTGAAGGTTCTCCCACAGTGCTGTTTGGAAGGGAGTTCCAGGATTTTGACCCAGCGACAATGAAGGAACGGCGATATATTTCCAAGTCGGGATGGTGTGTGACTTGGAGGGAACGTGTAGGTGGTGTTGTTCCCACGTGCCTGCTGCCCTTGTCCTTCTAGGTGGTAGAGGTCGCGGGTTTGGGAGGTGCTGTCGAAGAAGCCTTGGCGAGTTGCTACAGTGCATCCTGTGGATGGTACACAATGCAGCCACTGTGCGCCAGTGGTGAAGGGACTGAATGTTTAGGGTGGATGGGGTGCCAATCAAGCGGGCTACTTTGTCCTGGATGGTGTCGAGCTTCTTGAGTGTTGTTAGAGCTGAACTCATCCAGGCAAGTGGAGGGTATTCCATCACACTCCTGACTTGTGCCTTGTAGATGGTGGAAAGGCTTTGTGGAGTCAGGTGAGTCACTTGCCGCAGAATACCCAGCCTCTGACCTGCTCTTGTGGCCACAGTATTTATGTGGCTGGTCCAGTTAAGTTTCTGGTCAATGGTGACCCCCAGGATGTTGATGGTGGGGGATTCGGCGATGGTAATGCCGTTAAATGTCAAGGGGAGGTGGTTAGACTCTCTCTTGTTGGAGATGGTCATTGCCTGGCACTTGTCTGGCACGAATGTTACATGCCACTTATCAGCCCAAGCCTGGATGTTGTCCAGGTCTTGCTGCACGCGGGCTCGGACTGCTTCATTATTTGAGGGGTTGTGAATGGAACTGAACACTGTGCAATCATCAGCGAACATCCCCATTTCTGACCTTATGATGGAGGGAAGGTCATTGATGAAGCAGCTGAAGATGGTTGGGCCTAGGACACTGCCCTGAGGAACTCCTGCAGCAATGTCCTGGGGCTGAGATGGTTGGCCTCCAATAATCACTACCATCTTCCTTTGTGCTAGGTATGACTCCAGCCACTGGAGAGTTTTCCCCCCTGATCCCCATTGACTACATAGGCCTATGGAGGTCACTGTGAAATGTGCATGCATAAAGGGTTAGGATACCATTGCGTACAAACGTCACGATTGATAGATTTCTGGACACTAAGGGAATCAAGGGATATGAGGATGAGGCGGGAAAGAAGAGTTGAGGTAGAAGATCAGCCATGATCTGATTGAATGGTGGAACAGGCTCGAGGGGCCGTATGGCCTACTCCTGCTCCTATTTCTTATGTTCTTATGATGTACAGCTTCAGGTTGCTTAAATTCAGAGCAGTGTAAGCCTGGGAATCAACAAGTTGAGAAGCAATTACATTTCTCGGCCTCAAGTAAGATTTGGAAAGGTATTTACAGTAAAGTAGCCCATGAAAGAGTTTGACGCTGAGAAAGAGATTCCTGTTGATTTCAATGCAGACCCGGTTCTGTTCATCTGCGTGACACAAGGATTTATCATTGCCCCTCCCTATTTCTTTTTCATCGACGTTACCCTCGGCTACATCATCTGCAGGCACAGGGTTAGACACCATGGGTACGCTGTTGGCACCCAGCTCTCGCTCCACCACTTCCATCTTCTAAGTGTTAGCTCAGCTCGGTAGTTGTATCTCTGTCTCGAGTCAGAAGATTGTAGATTCAAGCTCCTCTCCAAGCTCTGAATACACAATCAAATGTCCCCCTACATTTGATTTCTCCAATGTCATCCTTACCAACCTCCTACCTTCCACCCTTCACAAACTCCCACTTACCCATCACCTCCGACCTTGATAATCTGCACTGGGTTTCTGACTGCCACTGCAACAAATTTAAAATCCTCCCCCAGTTTTACGGTTTACATTCACAGAAAGCTTACAGATGAAAGGAGCCAAGAGATATGTTTCTTCTATTTTTGCCTTATCTTGAATTTCACATATTCCTATGTGAGTCAGGCATCCATATTCCTTTCAGTCTGTGACACCCCCCATTTATTTAGGAGACACTTTCTCAAGCTAACAGGTCAGAAGAAAATGTACTGCTTTGCTCCGACTGCTCTCTTCCTCCTGTGGAAGGGATGTACCACTCTACAAGAATCTTTTCTCCGACTTACCTTGGCTATTGCCAAGGAGGACTGTCTCAAAAACATTTTGAAGAAGAGATTGAAAGAAATTATTGTGCAAGCAAGTGGCAGGTACATCTACTTCTAGTATAAACGGGGTGAACTCATGAGAAAAAGAAAAAATACACAATTCAGAAATAGTCTGATCTCTTTTCATCTATGATACTAAATGAAGCTAAAAAATATGACAAAAGTGGAAAAATCACAATAGCTCCACGGATTGCCCCGGGGGCAAATGCATCAAATGGTGTTGTACTAGCTATACAGAGCAGAAAAACTCCCAATCTATGCCAAGTTAGCAGATCGCCGCCAGGGCTGCAGTTGAGGTCCTACAGCTGGCCTCAGCACACCAGGGCAGAAAGTAGTGGGGTGAGGGTGGTTAGAAAATTAGCCAGGGTTTCCAATCCCAATTGCTATCCAGTGAGCCCTGTTGGAAAAAGCACATGTGAAAACATTGGGTGAAAACAGAGATGTGGCCCTCCATGTTGAGTAGCCTACTGATACATACTTTCTAGACTTACATATCACAATTGGCCAGTTGGACAAGAGAGCAGCTGGTTGCCATGGAAACACATATCAACATGAATCTTCTGAAGAGGAGAGAAAACTGAAAAAAAGTGTTTTTCTGTAGCCTGCAATTTTGCACTGAAGAGAAATACTTAGAACTGTAGAATTTTGTAAACACATGCATTTCGAGAACTAGAAATCAGTTGTCTTGATCAATGCTGCTCCATACAAACAGCATACTTCAACTTAATCTTTTACTACTCACGTTTGAAAGTTCATTGGAGAGGTCCATATCAGACCCCAGCCTGGGAGTGTCTGACTGAGTTGGTTCTTGCACAGAAACGACAGGTATTACTTCCACCTTCACATCCTCTGACAGGCAGGCTACATCTCCTTCCCTCTCAATAGTGTCTGTATCTTGCTGCCAAGGCTTGTCTTGCAAAGGTACATCACTAGGCTGTACTGGATCCGCCGACATGTTTGCTGTGTGCTAATGTAACATAATGCTTATTAACGAGATGTTTCAATGGCTCTGCAATTATTCAAAACACCGCTATTGATTAAAATACAAAGCTCTTTTGGCCCAACTCTCCCGAGTTAAAGCTGTACAAAGACAATTTGGATTTGCTTCCAATTAAATACTAATTAGATTAGAAGCTCCTTGTAAGTGGGGAGATTTTGTTGCAGGCTGTAAAAGAGAAGGCAGCTGTAGAGGAAAGTGCTTACATGTAAAATAATACCCCTTCATATTACAGAACCATTTATAGTTGAATTGGAACACCCTGGCTGCGGAATACACCCCATTTACATTGCAGGGTGGATTTGAAAGTTCTTGTGGCAGCATACAACTAACCACTGGTGCATTGACCTTCTCTGACAGCTGAGGAAGGTAAATACAGACCAGCTGAAGGAAAATCACATACGACAACAACTTGCATTTATACAGCGCCTTTAACGTGAAACAGCCCAAAGCATGATCAAAACAAAATGGATGCTGAGCCATAGGAGAGATTGGGAGGGGTGGCCAAAAGCTTGGTCAAAGCTCTGGGTTTTAAGGAGGGTGTTGAGGAAGGTGAAGAGGCAGAGGGGTTTCAGGAGGGAATTCCAGAGCTTGGGCTGCTAATTATTGGGCAGGGCGAGGGCTCAGCCTTCCTGCCTACAGCCAGCAAACCAAAATCCCCTCTCTTTCACAGGAAGCCCTAGAACTGGGGTGTCCAAACTGTGACCTACAATGCACACGCTGCCCACGAGTCCTGGCAATCCAGCTTTTCAAGCCCTAGCAATTCCATACTATATGTGCTTATATTTCTTATTTGCCGGTTTGTCCTGTTTCAGTTTTTTGGGCATGAGTGCTTGGCAGAGTGCTCTCAGCGCTGTTGCATCATTGTAAAATCAGAACACCAAAACCAAAATTAGAATTTGCAAATTAATGGGAACATGGATTTAAACTTTATATGTGGCCCTGAGGCTCTATGGTATACATCTAAATGGTCCAAGAAGACAAAAAGCTGAATGCACAATGGTATCTAGGAAGTAACTGGTTAAATGGGAACTTTTCTTTTGCAGGTGTATCCCGTTTATCAGGCTTTCACTGTACCAGAATGCCAAGCATTAGAGGTACAAAAATTTTGTTACAACAATAAACCTGAGGACTAAAGGTAACCAACCATGTGTTATAAGGCATGAAGTCAAAGGTATGAAGTCAAAGGCAATATTGCACACTTGAGAATACTTCTCAAATCTGAGCAGTACCTTTATAGCCTGACAACTACAGTCAATATTAAATTCAGTTCAAGAATATTAAATGTAAAAAAAAATTCCTCTTTCTCTTCCCCCAAACTGCTTTATGTTTTTTTTATATCTATAATTGTTCACTGATATCCACCGGTAAAGACTATTAACCACTGAATTAGCATGAAATATTGCAATCTGGTGTTTTGTTAATTTTGTATGCATCAAGGTGAGGTACATCAGCACTGAGGAATGCAACAATTTCCATTTCGAGCACCCAGTGTCAGCATCGCAGCGCTCTCGGGTCATTATTTTCTCAAACGCATTTAAAATTTTAGGCCCAAGAGTGTAATACAAATAAAATCATTGTGTCACCCAAACATTCAGTAGCTAATGGTTGGGTGCCAACACATGCACTAACCCTGGAAACAAACTGTCCTCTGAAGCAATTCAATGAAAAGGGGAAACTTTAAGAGCCAAGAATTTAAACATTTATAATACCCTACATAAAATGTCAATTTAATACAAATGTGTAGTCTCTTGGGCTCTTGAAATGTTCCCCATTTCTGAGTGAATTACTGATTTATGATATATACCAGACATAGAATTTCCCATCAGTGCAGGCTTTTTCTTCATAAACCTGCAGTAATCACATCACAGTCGACAATTCTTTTCTGTAAATGCCACCACACATTAAGGACATGAAGCAAACGGACAAATGATGATGGGACACTGATGAAAATCAGAGTAAACCTGCTGCCCCTGAGGCAACTGGAACAATACACAATGTATTCAGATACCAAGGACTTAGATGCACTGCTCAGTGTAGAACTGAGCTATACAGACAAGTAAAGGTGGTAAAATCCCTTCCCTGAAGGACTGTATTGAACCCGACATTTTTTTTTACATGGTCATTTTTTTGTGGGGCCAGCCTGGATATGAGAAGGGATGCCTAATCAAAGGGAGAAATTAAATTGGGCAGTTGGAGAAACACGGTATCTTTAAAAAAAGTCAGTGCAAAGTTTGAAATCCGACAGCTTAACAATGTAATTATGTCATTAGGTAGGTCATTTTTTACAAGTAACAAGGGTTACAACACTGTTGGAACTAGGAGCCATCTCGTAAATATGTGAAGGATGAATGCAGTCACATTCAACTAGAAAACAGCCAATCCTACTTAAACTAGACTGATGTATCTTCTGGTGCATTCCATTACACCCAAGTCATGTCTCCTTGCCTCGCCGTCTCCTCCTGGAGGAGCGTTTTGTTTCTGTCCACTTTCCTTCTCCATGCCTGTCTACTGAGTCACGGTCCAATTTCTCCATCCTTCCGAGGCTCCTCACTTTGCTTCCTGATCCAAAAGTTTACTTTTGCTTCTCCCCTCTCCAGTCACAGCACCAAATGAAAGTTTGCTTCTCTAATTCATAATACAGCTTTTCCCTACCCCATGCTCTCCTGAGCCTGGGCCCAAATTTCTCTCTCCCTCTGAGGCTCCCCATTATGCTTCCAAAGCTGTCCTTCCCAAATTTATCTTTGCTCCCTTCCAGCATTTGTTCCCACTGATGACTCTCCTGAAACTGGGCCCCAACTTCTCTCTTCCTTCATTTAAATCCCACTTCAACAGAAGGCAAGAAGTCTGACTTTATTTAATTAATTTTACCTGATTCTTCATTCTCTACGGTTGCTTATTCATTTAATTAATTAATTGCCATGCAGATTCTCCACCCATTCCTCCATCTCCAAGGCCTCTTTTAATTTATTTCTTTGATACTAGCCTGTTTATTTAATTTAATTAATTAACCAACCATTCGACTTTAATTGCTGTGCAGACTTGATTTCCCACCAGAAGGAGTCACGTCATCACAGTTGCAAGCAATATGCAGATGACACATTGTAAACCAGCAGAGATTTCGACTGTACAATGTGTGTGCAATGTCAAAGGAGGTCAACTCATATAAACATAAAATGATAATTTTAAAAAGTTGTGGTACTACTCAAACCTTTCTATTAAAATTCAATGTAATTATTGTAATTCACAATCATATTACAAATGGAAAATGAAGTCTTGAAGCAGAATGAAGGTGTGGGAATCAAGCACTTTCACAAATAAATATCCACCTATTGTTGGTCTTTTCCTTTAAAGAAAATTGTATATTCACTTTATAACCTTAATTAATTTAATTAGATGATGTCTCTATGATTATATGAAAGCAGGTGCAATACAACTTGCTAAAATTGTGCTAATAATTAGCTGTCTCTAGCTTTTTTTTTAGTTTTAAACAGCTCACTGTCAACATGAATATTGCTAAAATAAGTTTTTACAAGTTTGTTTATTTTTATGTAGCTGGTACATACCTTAATGCTTTCCACAGAGGAGTCTTCATTGTGGTTGATTAACTTTTCTGGTGTGTCTGCCACACTCTCAGAACTGGGGCTGGTTTGTTCAAATTCTATTTTTCCATTCTGCGAGACTAAGAGTCCATTCTCCTTATCACTGTCATCCTTAAGGCTCAGGTATACAGTTCCCGAAGTCTTAACATTGGCATTAGCAGCCATTGTGGCAGAACGCGATCGAGTAGCTCTTCCGCGCTGCACCGTCTCCCACCCTTCAGAATCTTTGCTCTCTGTCGAAAAATGAACAAAGAGATCATGTTGGCAAATTGTCATGTTAACCTAAAGCTGTGTGAGAGGAAAAACAGTCAACACCATAGAATGGCAAGGAGTAAGTTTGCACCAGTGAATGTCATAAGTTCCCAGTCTCAGCTGTACAATGGACAGAACAGTCCAAATAAAACTCAGATATTTATTCACGGAGATCAAAAAAAAATTACCGAGGCTTTTCTCAAGCCCCTCATTGTTGCTTACACTCTCAGCTACCTATGATACAAGTGATCTAAAGAAAGGTGGAAAAATAATAAGGATATACAAAAAATTAAGACAATTGGTTGTCATGAACCAATCTGCCTTCTTGTCTATGACTGTGTCAATCAAAAACTTTCTGGCAAGGCTTTGTTGATGACTCCATTGGTAAGTACACTCACACAAAAAAGATAAATTGACAATTAAATTGGTGTTGCTACTCAAACTTTCCTAACCTGAAAATTTGCCAATTCAATTCAGTGATAATTGTTTATTATTGAAAAAGGGGTAATTTACCAAAATGGTACTGTTGCACATTGTTAGTGATTAGTTAACTGGTTAACCGTCTGCTGGTCTAATGGATAAAGGCAGCAGCCTATGTAGCGCCAGAAGATCCCAGGTTTGATTACCACTTTCTGCTGAGTTAGCTCTCAGCCAGGCAGGAAAAGAAATATCCTAACTGGCCTCATTGTTCATGGCTGGGGGACAGGATCAGGCTCAGCTGTGATGGTCCCCATGATTAAATAGCTTGGTGTTAAAGGGCAAGAATTGGAAGGCTTTATTTGAAGCCTCAATAGACACAGATGCAGGATGCAGAATCAGGGCCAGTATGTCTTATCTCTGACCAATGTTCACATGTAACAAGGCAGTGCACTGGCAGTGAAGCCTCACAATTTTTGCCCTCAATTGTCTAGGCTTACATATGAAGAACAATCGACTGTGTTGGTGCCGGAGGGCTACAAGTGCTCAGGGAACAAGAGTCAGTGCCTAAAGGGGACAAGGGAAAAAAAGTGTCAAAAATAAAATTAACTGGTTAACATACCAAAACGGCACATATCATGCAGAAGCTGTAGTTCTGCAAAGGAGATTGTGCTATTTCTACAGCTGCTGCATCTATCAGAGATGCTAAACAAAAGAATATCAGCTTTCATCATCACCCACAAAGCTTGTCTTTGCTCTCAAATATCAGATGCTCTGCTATGGTGGGCCTATAACTTTCCCAGCTTCCTTGTATACTTATACAGTACTCATGCACAAGCTATGCACAACTGTAGACATAGCAGATGTTTGTGAAGTGCCAGCTTTTACCCAGTATGTACTATAAACACATGGAGACCACCCAATATGAAGATGGAGCTCATCTCAGCATTAAGTTTCTGTACAATATTGATAGTTATACTGTGTTGCCTTTAAATGATGATTTTTTTTTTAAATTGGAAGGTTTGCAACAGCCTGGAGGTAATAATGGAGGGTGAATCATCCAGAGTCATTCTTGTGCACCCAAGAGTGACAACAGAGGCTGGGTGCAGGTCAACCTAAAGGTAGTGAGAAAAACAATTTAGAAAGAAGACCAGAGGTAGACATTTGCACATATGTTTCCACTACAGAAATGTATACGTTTTTGGTGAGTCAGGCAGGAAAGTAGAGGATTCGGAGACTGGATTGATGAGTTGACCACAAGGTGATAGTGGATATTGATGGCAGCAGACAAAGCAGTGGGATAGACCATGCCCCCTGACCAACCAGGCAGAATAGTGTAGATGGAGAGCTCGCTGGGGGTGGGGGGGACGGGGGAAACAGCGTGAATTTAAGGAGGGTCTCAATCTGCAACGTGTTAAAAGGGTGGAATTTAGATTGGTGCTTGGGACAGTAGCAGATTCCTCTAGACTCAGCGGGGTGGCTGATTTTGCCGGTTTGGAAGTCTTGTGTTCTGCTGTAGCTTTTGTCAGCAGCACTGCTTAATGTCAGGCCATTCCCAATTAAAAAGGACAGTTGGGCAATTTGGTATAAACTATAAACAGCTATCAATCTATGAACAGTTGTACTCCAGCTGGAAGATTTTCCATTAAATTACAATTTTGTGGTTTTTTAAATGTTAAGGGAAAAATTGATTAGTTGGAAAGAAATATTCCAGATTGAGGTTTAAGAACCACACAGGAGGGAAGGAATTCCAGCCCTCTCCAATTGGAAACCTGATGCAAGCCCTTCATTCAATACTTCATGGCTCACGTTTCCAATGCAATTGGTTTACCCGAAGCAAAGGAACATACGTACACTCGGGAGAAATGTTTCAGGGAATTCATCAAGGAAGCAAGTCCCATATGGCAACATATGATCTTGGTCTTTTGTAGCCAACTATAACGTCTCCTTAAAATATATTAGAGTCCAAATCAATACTTTACATATGACCAGTTCTGTTACATATTGTTGGAATTTCCAAAACATCTCTTGAAATATCCAGACATTTCTGTGGGGATTAAATGCATCTTTAGCATGAAACGTAATTTTAATCTTTCTCAGTCACCACTGAGTTTAACTAAATGTAAAGACAAAAACCACCCTTCTGCTCCGAGTGCCCTCTTTAGGTTTTGCTATCATTTCACTTTAAGCTGTGAGGAGGGAGATCTCAGAATTAGAGAAGTGAACACTCATCTCCAGCAATCAGTATTGGCTATTTCATTTCAGAGCTGTTGCTTAAGCACCAAATTTCCTTTACAACTTTCAGTACAGATATATTTTTTAAGTAAGTTAGAATGTTATTTTTCCACCCATTTCAAAGATTTCGCCAAAAAAAAATGTAACAGTAATCAGATAAGAAATTGTAATCTTTGTTGGTAAAATGTTGCTACAGTCCTCAAAAAGACATCTTCCTACAGTAACCACAATAACGTGAAAGCATCTTCATTACATCCAAAAATATGGACATCATTAAGATATCAAACTGGCAACCAACACTCCTGATGGTATAGCAGGTCACTATAATAACGCAGCAGGAAGTAGCAGAATATGCATCAGAGTCCAACTCACATTATATAACAATATACCTTTCATTTTGTAATTTTTTATATTTTTAGAACCAGTTATATCGACCCTGTTTCCAGCAGTCTGTTAATCTCTGAATATTATCTCTTTTCTTGGAATACTTTGATTTCCTACACATAGGAACTGAAGTGGGCCCATCAAGCCTGCTCCTACATTTTGTTAGCCGTATCAGCTGTATTATTTTAATTCCGATATCCTTCATTTCTCTATACCCCTCAATACCCACCCACCCTCCCTCCCTCCTTCCCTCCACCCATCCATCTATCTCCCTTTTAAATGCCTCAATTGATTTTGCATTTATAGTCTTCTGGGTCAGTGCGTTCCACCATCTCATGACCCTTAGCGTGAAGAATTTTATCTGGTTTTGCTTGTAACCAGTTTTTCTCAAATTCTAAGATTATGTCCCCTTGTTCTGGATTCCCCTTCTAAAGTGAAGTGTTTTTTTTATTCATTCATGGGATGTAGGCGTCGCTGGCAAGGCCAGCATTTATTGCCCATCCTTAATTGCCCTTGAGAAGGTGGTGGTGAGCCGCCTTCTTGAACCGCTGCAGTCCATGAAGTGAAGGTTCTCACACAGTGCCGTTAGGTAGGGAGTTCCAGGATTTTGACCCAGCGACGATGAAGGAACGGTGATATATTTCCAAGTCAGGATGGTGTGTGACTTGGAGGGGAACGTGCAGGTGCTGGTGTTCCCATGTACCTGCTGCCCTTGTCCTCCTAGGTGGTAGAGGTCGCGGGTTTGGGAGGTGCTGTCGAAGAAGCCTTGGCGAGTTGCTGCAGTGCATCTTGTAGATGGTACACACTGCAGCCACAGTGCGCCAGTGGTGGAGGGAGTGAATGTTTGGTGAAGGTGGTGGATGGGGTGCCAATCAAGCAGGCTGCTTTATACTGGATGATGTCGAGCTTCTTGTGTTGTTGGAGCTGCACTCATCCAGGCAAGTGGAGAGTATTCCATCACACTCCTGACTTGTGCCTTGTAGATGGTGGAAAGGTTTTGGGGAGTTAGGAGGTGAGTCACTCGTCATTGCCTATCTACCCTGTCAATTCCCTCATTATCTTAGACATCCAAACCAGATCACCCCTCAACCTCCTCATCGCCAGGGAATACAACCAAAAGGCTTCCCAGTCTTTCCTCATAGCTCAGTCATGGTGATTCATCACTAGACTTTCTCCAAGGCAAGTGTATCCTTCTTAAGGTGAGGCACCCAAAACTGAACACAATATTCCAGCATTTCATTAGCCTTTTTGATTGTTTTTTGAATCCAAGAGCTAGCTTTTAATGACTCATATATGTGGAACCCTAAATCTTTAAGTTCATTTCCCCACCCACACTCCAGCAATTCCCAGTTTAGGATGTATTCCCATTTGCCATTCTTATGTCCAAAGTGTACTACTTTGCACTTTATGTTAGATCTGTTGCCAATGTGGCTTTTATCCCAGCTATCTGCCTCCTATCGATGCCACTAAACTATATCCCCCTAGTGCCGCTCCCAGCTTCTCCCCTCTTCCCTCCAAAAAATGCTGTTCCCAGCTTCTCATGAGCTTCCCACCACAAGGTACAAATGTGAAGCATACTTTTCATGTCAAGTGTGATGTCCACAAGCATAAGCATACATATGGATAGATGGTGAACAGCAGAGATCCCATGATTGACCCCTTGTATACTCCATTCACTAAGAAATACATCCAAAATTATTCTGACTGAGGACAAAATGAAAACATACCTGAAAACCCAAATCTAGGTTCATACTGTGTTGGGGACACTTTGTCAGGGCAAATTAAAGTGAAGCTCTGTCCTACTTCCCCAAGAGAAATGTTCATCCAAGTCAGATACGCAGTAATAGGCACAATATTTTTCAATGCCATAAGTCAAATACAACTTCACATTGCCGGCAGCTAACTCGTACAAAACCCAATTACTGCTGACTGAACAACAATGTACTGTACTGAATCCATCCTAGACTGCTGAGTTGAAAACCTTTATCCTCTGATGGCTGTTTAGCTGTCCTAAAGAAAATGAATTTTTCTGGGCATTTTCCCACAGCACAAAATTGCTCATAATTCAGCAATTAATCAATTTCAAAGAGGAATAGAAACTTTGCTCTGTTGTAGTCACTCTCTACTGAGGTGAAGCTTGAGGCAGAGGAGTGGGGGCTATGACTTACAAATATTCCATTCCCTTGCACAGGCATCCCTTACCTTCATTAGTATAAGCCTTATAATGGTAAGTAAATATTGTTGGAATATAAATAATTTACTTGTGCTAATACAATCACTGAATGATTCTCAGCATGATGTAAACGAGAGTTGTAGGGTTGAAGTCAACACACCAAAGATTTTAGGTAGATTCAATTCCCAGACAGCACCCTGAACACATTGCCTTAAGTCTGCCAGGGTGCCTGCATGGTATGTTTGTGCTGCAGCAGACACCATGGCATGTGATCTTTTTGCATTGTAATTTTCACCTATTTTGTTTTTACTGAAATGTTTTATTGAAATATTTGTGACATTCACCAATCCCATCACCATCGATTCCTCGTCTGTCAAACCTAGTACAGTGACTTGCAGAATGTGGTAATGTTCTTTTGAGATTGGGACTTTGTGTTGTCACTAGGATTTGACTGAAAAGGAGTGATATTTCTGTACCGTGGCCACTTATACTGTAAAAACACCCAGCAGTACAAAAATAGATAACATCCAAGAATAGTTGTGGCTGGAGGGAGCATTTTCAGCAATATAAGTGAAGTACTAGTGATTACAGATCTGTTACTGAAATTTAAGGTGATGAGAGCATCAAGCTGGAAGACTTTCACACAATGTTAAAATGTATTGTCTTAAGTATGATTTCTCCTTGTCATATTGGTACCAATACACGAAACAAGCCTAATCACAACACTGTGGAAGTTAGGTCAAAGACACCATCAAGTGATAATCCCCTTTTAAAATCAACAGAAAAGAGATGGTTGAAAAAGCTCTGAGTCGCTTTGCCTTATCATTCGACTGCCTTATGTATTCAAAGACCTCACACAAACTTCCCAAAGTCTTGCTAAAAATTGAAACTATTCTTATTTTAAACTGAGATAACAAAAATAATATAAATAAATACAATGATGTATTAGTTGCTTACATAACATTTGTAACATACAAACAGAAATGCAATGCATCTAATAAACCAGCAGTCAGTGGGAAGGTTTTTTGTTAAAAAGGGATGATTGTGAAGGGATGTTAAGTCAGGCTACCTTCCATATTCTGACATCACAAGTGTCTACTGTCTGCAGTTCTAAGATCAAGTTTCTCCAGAAAAGCTGCTGTAAAAACATTATTTTACTCTTAGCTATCCTGTGCCTTTGAGCCACGCACAATCTCCAAGCAGCTGTCACTCACTCATTTCACTTCATAATTTTTGCAACTTCTCTTAAAATAGGTGAAAATATCCAAGTTTGAAAAAAGCTACTTTAGAACTTTATCACAGTATTTCCTATGCTCGCCTGATAAATTTCAGTGGTGCACAAAGGAAAGAACCCTTAATCCTAGCTAGCCTGGAGTGTTTTCTGGCATAAACAGGATTATTCACATTTGTGTTGCAGACATGTGTCTGATTCTGGGTAGCTCTATAGCGTGTAGCAGCTATACTTATGGTTAATTCAAAAATTAGTAAAGTTCAAAAAACTATTAAAGGAGTTCGACTCCCTATCTAATAACCATTAAAAATATTCTTATTTATTTATCTTAGTTTTTTTTTGGACCGCAGGCAGCGGGGATTGTACAATTTGTCATCCGTCCTGAAGCGAATATACACAGTTCCTGATATATCTCAACAAGTATAGCAATGGAATCTGGTGCCTTGCCACTGGAGAGACTTAATTGCCTTAATAATCTCAGTTCCTGAAGACATAAGTAAGTATAGAAGCAAACAAGGTACTAGAACACAACCCTGTTTGACTCCATTGGAGACAGGGATGGGGCTGGAAACTTCACTGGCTTCCGGACATCATGCCGTCATGGAACTGGCGGATCATCTGGATAAACTTTTCGGGACAATCAACTTTGGCCAGTAGTTTCCAGATGCCCTCCTAGCTGACTGTATCAAAGGCCTTCGTGAGATTAACAAAGACACAGCAATGGACCAAGCTTTGTTGTCAACACTTTCCCTGAGTTGTCTGGCAGTAAAGACCATATCAGTAGTACCTCTGCCTTTTCTGAATCCACACTAGCTATTAGACAAGAATTTTTCAGCCGTATGCGCGATGTAACGAATTAGGATAATCCTAGCAAGAATTTTCCCTGCGGTGACACTTAGGGAAATTCCTCAATGATTATCATATACATAACTACTGCCTTCGTGTTTGAATAGATGGATAATGGATGCATCTCTATACTCTTGCAGGATGATTTTTTTTCGCCACATCAGGTGGAAAAGCCCAGTCAGAGACCGAGATAGTTGGGTGTCCTCCAGCTTGATATATCTCAGCAAGTATAGCATTGGAATCTGGTGCCTTGCCACTGGAAAGACTTGCCTTAATAATCTCAGGCAATGAAGGTCCTTCAGCAAGAGACCCTACAATCGGACTTTGAAATAGTTGATCCATGACCAAATTTTCTATGCTGGATTCAGTTGCTGATGACTGTGCTTTTGTTTCCCATACAGAAGAGAACCTCCAATCATCATGGGCCATTTCTTGGATGCTTGTAAGAAATTTGGTCTCTATCAGTTTGAAGAAGACAGAAGTCCCCGCTCTCTGTCTCTTACCTCCCAACCAAAGTCAAATGGCTATCTCCAATTTATCTGAGAGAACATCTAAGGCACACCCAAAATTTAGAAAATTAATACTGTATACTGAAATTACATTGTTATGGCTATGAGACTATTGTAATATTATCTCTGTTATCTCCTTAGTCCCTTGGAGTCTCCAGGTCACACACCACATGTGTTTGTGAAGACACATGGGCCACCTGTTCCAAGATTCCACCAATTTAGTACTAATAGCTGCTAAGAGCTGAGCCAGAACAGACATGGGGGAGGGGGGCAACTCGCCCTCTAATTTCTCCCTCCCCTTGCTCTAGTGCCCCAATGCAGCTGAAATTAGCAACTCAGAAGAACATGGGGTTCAATCTGTGTGCTGCCAGTTTGTGGTGGTTCCAACAAGCTTAGTTAGAAGTAACACTCCTCATACAAAATCTTCTATTTCTGATTTCCTCTCTCTGTTAAAACAACACAGGCATATGTTCAAACATATGAATGGTCAGTGCTTTATTTTTCAAAACAGCAGTGAGAGTAATACTGCCAGTGGTGAATTAGCAGCAGGAATTCTGGAACTGTCTACCTGCCCGTTTAACCTGGTATAGATCTAGGCACAGGTATCCAAAACTAAAATCCTCAGACCCTTGAGTGTGTGCTGAGAGATCCCAGGGGATTCATAAGCTTGTTAGATTTCTGTCTGTCATCAGATTTCTGTATTTTTCTATATTTGTTGTTTCTAGTGCTGCATACTGATAATTTCTGAAATGAAAGCACGGTTTTCCTTTAGGTAACTGACCTGTTTTTTTACAAGTTAGGACAAGGGCTCCCCAGAGTGTGTCAATATTTGCAAAAGGTCCCCCACACAGAAAAGTATGAAATCAGTTGGCTGGGTGGCCATTGGGAGGAACTAAGTCTGCTTACAGTGACAAAATAAGTAGAGTTCCTGGACAAAAATGGACTCCTTTTGTTACCATAAATGTAATACTTGATTGAACTATCCATTTAATGAGAACTTACTCCTGTATCTAACTGGTGCTGACAGAAAATGGTAATAAGGATCTACACATGTACATGAAACATTGACACCAATTAGTATATTCCTGGAAAAAGTGAGTGAGGACCTAGTGAAGAGAACTGGCTAAATATGAGGTCACACTATAAAGAGTTACAAATAACTGCAGTCTACTGTACAAGCAGGGGGAGGACTTTCAGTTTATTGACAAATCACATCTCTTCTTTCCTCAGCCGTCGAACAGTTTGGTCAACAAACCAAAGTGCAGGGGCTCCCACGGAGGTGCAAAACCAAAGCCAGCAATAAAAGTTATTTCACTTTACATTCAACCTCAATTTGTATCTCTTTATCACTCTACAAAAAACTCTATCTATGGATTCTATCAGTATAAAATATGACTGGTTCTGATGAAAGGTCATCGACCTGAAATGTTAACTCTGTTTCTCTCCCCACAGATGCTTCCAGCATTTTCTGTTTTTATTTTGTATTATAATAAAATATGACTCACCGTTTGGGTGCAATCTCATCCGCTGTGAAGACTTCTGACAGTTGTTTCTGCTGTGTTTTGGAGCCACAATAACAGGTGTATTCGTCCGATTAGCTTTTACTTTGTCCGCCCAACTGACACCAGTTGGGGCAAGGCGAGCTACCAAGGCAGGAGGGGGTGCCCTAAACAGAAAATTAATTGGATTGAGATTCAAACCATGAGGAGAAACAGTCACCAAAAAGGAAACAACTAGTGCAGATAAGAAGGATCTGGGCATTATGGGTTCCCAGCTGAAGTCTATAAAGCCCAATTCCCCAATTGTCAATACTCCTCAGACTCTTCATACAATGCACAAGCACTTCATACTACATACAATGCACAAGCACTTTCTCAGGCACACTCAAGGCAAGTATACCCACACTAATCCACAAGAAATTCATACACCCCTCAATAACTGACCAAATATTTATCCCTCAATCATCACCACTAAAAAACAGATTATTGCCTTGCTGTTTCTGCAGCCTTGATGTGCACAAACTGGATGCTATGTTTGGCTACATTACAACAGTGACTATACCTCATTAAAGTACACTTCAAAAGTACTTCATTTGCTGCGACGCACTTTGCTAAGTCTCAAGGACATGAAAGTAGTTGTATAAATTCATGTTCCATCTTTCCTTCTTTAAATACAGATCAATGTCCTGGCCTCTAGACTGATTACAGTAGCCCCTTAACTAGTCAACAGACAAAATAGACTTTATCCATGGGTGTCTATCAGGGGATAACACCAGGCAGCCATGTGACTTGGTCCAAAACTGCATTAGTATCAAAACTCCTGCTCTAATAATATCACTTGATGCAGAGACGGCTTTAATTTGATAGACTGAGACTTGTTCAAAAGAATCGCCTCTGGAGAGACATTTGGAATGACATTTGGAACTATATGAGAATCCCTTTACTTATACCCCAGTTCCTCAAAGTACACCCATGGCCACAACTCTCCCACATCCTCTGCAACTAGGTACCAGACAGGATTACTCCATTTCCTTCCATTTTGTCCTGGACAAAACCATTTGGCAACACCACTGATACCTGTGGAGTGCAGATTGGAGAAAAAGAAATATAACTGTACATTGACTACAAATGCAACCATTACACTGCCACATTACCTGTCATTTTCTAAACTATCCAAGACATTGGCCAGGTCTCAGAACTTAACTACTCCGAAACTGAGAGCATGTCTCTTGCCCATGCACAAATGGAAATCTTACCTCTTTGACTGGTCAGAGAAGAACCTCAGATACTTGGGTCCAATTCAGGCCTCTTACACACCCCAGACTTTCATCGCTCCACCAATGGCAGCCGTGCCTTCAGCTGCCTAGGCCCTAAGCTCTGGAATTCCCTCCCTAAACCTCTCCGCCTCTCTATCCCCTCTCTCCTCCTTTAAGACGATCCTTAAAACTTACCTCTTTGTTTAAGCTTTTGGTCACTTGTCCTAATATCTCCTTATGTGGCTCGGTGTCAAATTTCATTTGATAACACACCTGTGAACTGTCTTGGGACGTTTTACTATGTTAAAGGTACTATATAAATGTAAGTTGTTGTTATAATAGTAACCCCCTATACTTCGAACTCTGAACAAAAGCAATTATCTGACATTCCTGGGAAATATATACACTGCCCATATCATGCATGGGGATTGCAAACACAACAAAGGTTAATGTACTGCCCCGAATCCTTTACCTGTTGCAAATGCTAGTTTTCCCAGTGCCTCAATAGTGCTGGAGCCACAATGAAATGCCGCCATTGGTGGCACCAATTGCCATTTTTTTTCTGACTATAGATGTACAAGCCAGCTCTGTGGTGTTCCCATTGTTGGCCTGTATAGACCTTCCCCAAATATCAGAGAAACTCCTCCAGCCAATAATAAAAGCTACACTTCACAAATTTCAAATAACTGTGCACACAGGTTTGTCTGTTGCAGCTGGTGCTATGCATCTGCCCTAAAATATGTATAAACCGAGCGATTCCACAGCACTGATAGCCAAGGATATTACAGAATTTCTTCTACTTGAAGTGGTTCTAGAATATAAATTAAACCCCAGATGGAACTCCAGCTAAAAACTATTTACTTTTACATTTAGACAATGTTTAAGATGTGTATTATAGTCAGAGGTTGAGACTTTTTCTTAAAATGCATTCTATTTTAAATATGTGAACAGGTTACAAGATCTAATGGCAAATATGAAGACATGAGGTTTTAATATGTCAATGTTTTTAACATTGCATTTCAACAATAAACTACACTTTAAAAAAATACTTCATTGGCTGTAAAGTGCTTTGGGATGTCCTGAGGTTGTGAAAGGCGCTGCGTAAATGCAAGTATTTCTTTATTTCTTTGCTTATTGACTCTATCCTGCGCTAAGTCTTGTGTGCTAAAACTAGTGATATGTGCATCTTTGCTATTCATTAGTGCCCAAATAATTTTACTTTTGGACTCTTATGCTGTCCATTAACAATGAGCCCAGTGAGGCAGAACACATAAAGCATAACACATTAACATATTATTTTTCTTTACCTCAGCTGTTCTGTGGCTCTGGATGCTGAGTTCAGCTACTATTTGAACTCCATGTAAATGTGCATGTCAATATCAGTCAACATTTACAGTCCTCTTTGATAATCAATAGTCATTTCCTGAGGTATTCCCATTACAAAATAACACATGTATTGAACCAACTCTTCAGCAGTCTTCAACCACAATTAGATGTGAACATCCTTCAGTGGCAATGTATTTAATAAACTAAAAGGAGCCCCATGTAAGTGACATTAAACAAAGGATCAAGCTGCCTGCTTTAATCTCACTCTTACCTCTGGATTAATTTAATACAACTCAAAAGAATGACATTTATTACCAGGATAAAGGTAAACTAATCATATTTTAGTACTGTATAACACACTACATTCGGCATTTTGGGCAGATAAATGGAATTTAATGAGTTTTCTTGTGAAGATCATTTTATTGTGCAACCTGAGGACCAATTGAGTATCTTTTGACACAAACATTTTGCTCATTCAAAAAGCAGATATACCATTTAAGTTGAAATGAAAGGGTAGTTCAAAAATGTGCTTTAAAACAGCCTGTGACGCTACATTTTTCCACCAATAATTCTCCTTCCTGCATTGGCCTGCTTCTGCTCAATCATTACAGCTTTCCATAAAATATGGCTTTTTAAAAAAAAAAGCCTAATTTGGTTGAAATACAATGTCCCCTCTGGCCACCAAAATAGCAGATCTAGTACATTCAAATCACCAGAACATGCCGACTGCAACATATCTGTACTCTTGACTTTTATCTGTTCTCCTCTATTCTTCCTCATTGTTTTGAAAGGGGCTCTCCAACTTGTATATTTCAGCTGACAAAAGTTTTCCCCAAAAACATTATTTTTTCCTTTCACTTTTTGCAACATTTTTTGTTTTTGTTTCAGGTTTCCAGCATTTTCCCTTTTTCTTTTCCTCAAAACATGTTGCTAAAATATTTATAACGGGTAGACCAATGAAAAACCTAACTTTGACTTGTATAAAGTTGTATTTGTTTCAGAGCGTGGTTCTCTGCCACAACAAAAAGTTCAGGAACCATCTTATTGGGATTTTTTTTCCTGCTTTTTATTGGCTGGAAACACATAAGAGAATAAAGGCTAGTTTTATTTTTTTTCAAGAGTAATTTGTATTGCGTCAATAACTGTTTGGCATTCATGTCCAGAGGAGCAAAATTTCATACCAATATTTGGGAGAACTTGGTGAAATCAATGGCTCTAGGTCTGTTCCTAATTCATTTCTACATTAGACAATATTCACTTGGCCAGAATACTGTCAGAGAAGATGCTTAGAATCAACATGCAGAACAACACAATTACATAACATAATTAGCTTGCTCAATTGGTAGCATTCTTGTCTTGGAGTCAGAAGATTGGAGGTTCAAGCCCCACTCCAAGACTTGAGCATACAATCTAAATTGCAGTCTTTTGGGTGAGACTTGAAGCAAAGCGCCGTCTGTCTGTTCAGAGGGACATCAAAATTCCATGGCACTATTCGAAGAGGAGCAGGGACTTCTCCCAGTGACCTGGCTGACATTCCTTCCTCAACCAATAGCAGCATAAACAGATTAGCTGGTCATTCATCTCATTTGTTGTTTGTGGGATCTTGTTATGCATAAATTGTCTGCTGCGTTTGCCTACATAACATTACTTATATTTCAAAAGTAATATATTGGGTGTGAAGCATTTTAGGACCTCCTAAGGACATGATACGGTGTTATATAGCTGCAGGTTCTTTATTTACCAGTAGAACGTACAGAATTACACCATGAAATGCAAACTAGTTTCCTTGAAGATTTCAGCACACTGGTCTCAATCATTGGGCCAGTGAAAACATCTAGCTTGTGTTGCACAAACATGACCACATGAAGGATGTATATTTTCTTCGGTTATCAACTTGCAAAAAAGCAAAACTCAAGTTAGAAACAACTCTTACATGGTATTGGGAGCCCCAAAGTTTAAGCTCCTTCGAGCACTCGATGTGGTGCAAATTCTGTCTGCAGGTGGACTTGGCATAACATGTCGTCCTGGGGACATTTTCCTCACTTCCCAAGCCAGTGATGTGGGTCTGCAACAGACAGATGACAAAAGTTAAGACTTGAAGGCATGCAGTACGTATAACACAAATACACACTTAAGAGTACTGTGCTCAGTCCTGGTTGCCATATTACAAAAAGGATATAGAGACACTGGGAGTACGTGCAAAAAAGATTTACAATGATGATGCCAGAACTGAGTGGTTATAACTATGATAACGATCAAAAGAGGGCAGGACTGGGTACTAAATATCCCTGGATACAAGGCGTTCAGGAAACATAGGGAAGGGAAGAAAAGGGGGGGCGGTGGCAGTATTGATTAAGGAGAATATTGCAGTGCTGGAGAGAGGGTGTCCTGGAGGGGTCAAGAACAGAATCTATTTAGTTAGAGTTAAGAAACAATAGAGGTGCCATTACACTACTGGGTGTATTCTATAGGCCACCAACTAGTGGGAAGGAGGTAGAGGAGCAAATTTGCAGGGAAATTAGGGAGGTGCAAAAGCTATAGTGATAATGGGGGACTTCAACTATCCTAATGTAGACTGGGATAGTAATAATCAAAGAAGCGGAGGAATTTTTGAAGCGTGTTCAGAAGAACATTCTTGACCAGTACATTTCCGGCCCAACAGGGATGGAGGCATTGCTGGACTTGGCTCTGGGGAATGAGGCGGGCCAAGTGGAGCAAGTCACAGAATCATAGAATCATTGAAAGGTTGCAGCACAGAAAGAGACCATTCGGCCCATCAAGTCCGCACTGGCTCAATACAAGGGCAATCCAACTAGTCCCACTCCCCCACCCTATCCCCGTAGCCCTGCAAATTTTTGCCTTTCAAGTACTTATCCAGTTCCCTTTTGAAGGCCATGATTGAATCTACCTCCATCTACCCATCGGGCAGTGCATTCCAGATCCTAACCACTCGCTGTGTAAAAAAGTTTTTCCTCATGTCTCCTTTGGTTCTTTTGCCAATCACCTTAAATCTATGTCCTCTGGTGCTTGACCCTTCCGCCAAAGGAAACAGTTTCTCTCTACCTACTCTGTCTAGATCCTTCATGATTTTGAAAACCTCTATCAAATCTCCTCTCAACCTTCTCTGTTCCAAGGAGAACAACCCCAGCTTCTCCAGTGTATCCACGTAACTGAAGTCCCTCATCCCTGGAATCAATCCATTAAATCTCTTCTGCACCCTATCTAAGGCCTTCAGATCCTTCCTAAAGTGCAGTGCCCAGAACTGGACACAATACTCCAGTTGTGGTCGAACCAGTGTTTTAGAAAGGTTCATCATGACTTCCCTACTTTTGTACTCTATGCCTCTATTTATAAAGCCCAGGATCCCGTATGCTTTTTTAACCGCTTTCTGAACCTACCTTGCCACTTTCAACGATTTGTGTACATATACCCCCAGATCTCTCTGTTCCTGCACCCTTTAGAATTGTGTCCTCTAGTTTATATTGCCTCTCCTCAGTTTTCCCACCGAAATGCATCACCTCGCATTTTTCTGCATTAAATTTCATCTCTCACCTGTCTGCCCATGCCACCAGCCTGTCTATATCCTCTTGAAGTCTATCACTATCCTCCTCACTGTTCACTACTCTTCCAAGTTTTGTGTCATCTGCAAATTTTGAAATTGTGCCCTGTACACCCAAATCCAAGTCATTAATATATATCAAGAAAAGCAGTGGCTCCAGCACCGACCCCTGGGGAACACCACTGTACACCTTCCTCCAGTCTGAAAAACAACCATTCACCACTACTCTCTGTTTCCTGTCACTTAGCCAATTCTGTATCCATGTTGCTACTGCCCCCTTTATTCCATGGGCCACAATCTTGATGACAAGCCTACCATGTGGCACTTTATCAAACGCCTTTTGAAAGTCCATATACACGACATCAACTGCATTGCCCTCATCTACCCTCTCTGTTACCTCATCAAAAAATTCTATCAGGTTAGTTAAACACGATTTGCCTTTAACAAATCCATGTTGGCTTTCCCTAATCAATCCACACTCGTCCAAGTGACTGTTAATTCTGTCCCGGATTATCGTTTCTAAAAGTTTCCCCACCACTGAGGTTAAACTGACTGGCCTATAGTTGCTGGGTTTATCTTTACACCCTTTTTTGAACAAGGGTGTAACATTTGCAATTCTCCAGTCTTCTGGCACCACCCGCACATCTAAGAATGTTTGGAAGATTATGGCCAGTACCTCCATAATTTCCACCCTTACTTCCCTCAGCAACCTAGGGTGCATCCTAGGTTGCTGAGGGAAGTATCTACTTTAAGTACAGCTAGCCTTTCTAGTATCTCTTCTTCATCAATTTTTAGCCCATCTAGTATCTCAACTATATCTTCCTTTACTGTGACCCTGGCAGCATCTTCTTCCTTGGTAAAGACAGATGCAAAGTACTCATTTAGTACCTCGGCTATGCCCTCTGCCTCAATGAGTAGATCTCCTTTATGGTCCCTAATCGGCCCCACACTTCCTCTTACTACTTGTTTACTGTTTACATGCCTGTAGCAGACTTTTGGATTCCCTTTTATGTTGGCCGCCAGTCTACTCTCATACTCTCTCTTTGCCCCTCTTATTTCCTTTTTCACTTCCCCTCTGAATTTTCTATATTCTGCCCGGTTCTCACTTGTGTTATCAATCAGACATCGATCATATGCTCTTTTTTTCCGCTTCATCTTACTCTCCGTCTCTTTTGTCATCCAGGGAGCTCTTGGCTTTAGTTGCCCTACCTTTCTCCCTCATGGGAAGTACCTAGACTCTACCCAAACCATCTCCTCTTTAAAGGCTGCCCACTGTTAAATTACAGTTTTGCCTGCCAATCTTTGATTCCAATTTACCCGGGACAGATCAGTTCTCATCCCACTGAAATTGGTCCTCCTCCAATTGAGTATTTTTACTTTACAGTGGTCCATGTCCTTTTCCATAGCTATTCTAAACCTTATGATACTATGATCGCTGTTCCTTAAATGTTCCCGCACTGACACTCTTCCACCCCCCTCCCCACCACAGGGACACAAAGGATCGGGAGAGAAAGATAGTACTAGAGCAAGTAATCGTATGTTATTAGGTGGGATCAGACTAAGAGAGAGTACAAGAAAGTCTAAGACTGGTCTGCAGTGCATGTGTGTAAACGCACGAAGCTTAGTAAACAAGGTTGGTGAGCTGCAGGCGCAAATAGCCACAAGGGAATATGATGTCGTGGTGATAATGGAGACCTGGCTCAAAAAGGGGCAGGATTGGGTATTAAATATTCCTGGATACAAGGTGTTCAGGAAAGATAGGAAAGGAAAAAAGGAGGGGGGGATGTGGCAGTATTGATTAAGGAGAATATTGCAGTGCTGGAGAGAGAGGATGTCCTGGAGGGGTCAAGGACAGAATCTATTTGATTAGAGTTAAGAAACAATGGACATGCCATTACACTACTGGGTGTATTCTATAGGCCACCAACTAGTAAGAAGGATATAGAGGAGCTGGTCAATAAGGGCAATGCGGTTGATGTGGTGTATATGGACTTTCAAAATGCGTTTGATAAAGTGCCACATAATAGACTTGTCATCAAGATTGAAGCCCAAGGAATAAAGGGGACAGTAGCAGCATGGATACAAAATTATCTAAGCACCGCACTTTAGGAAAGATGTGAAGGCCTTAGAGAGGGTGCAGAAAAGATTTACTGGAATGATTCCAGGGATGAGGGACTTTAGTTACGTGGCCAGACTGCAGAAGCTAGGGCTGTTCTTCTTTGAAAAGAGAAGGTTGAGAGGAGATTTGATAGAGGTATTTAAAATCATGAAGGGTCTAGACCGAATAGATGGAGAGAAACTGTTCCTATTGGCGGAAGGGTCAAGAACCAGAGGACATAGATTTAAGGTGATTGGCAAAAGAACCAAAGGTGACATGAGGAGAAACTTTTTTTACGCAGCTAGTGGTTAGGATCTGGAATAGAATTGCCAGGAGGGGTAGTGGAGGCAGATTCAATCATGGCTTTCAAAAGGGAACTGGACAAGTACTTGAAAGGAAAAAATTTGCAGGGCTACGGGACTAGCTGGATTGCTCTTGCATAGAGCCGGCATGAACTCGATGGGCCGAATGGCCTCCTTCCGTGCTATAACCTTTCTATGATTCTATGAAAGACGGAACAGGCTAGGGCTCTTTTCTCCAGAAAAGAGAAGGCTGAGAGGTGACCTAATAGAGGTCTTTAAAATTATGAAGCAGTTGCATGAAGATGTAGATAAGATGTTTCCACTTGTGGGGGAGTCCCAAACCAGGGGCCATAAATATAAGATAGTCACTAATAAATCCAATAAGGAATTCAGGAGAAACTTTACCCAGAGACTGATGAGTATGTGGAACTTGCCACCACATGGAGTAGTTGAGGCGAATAGAATAGATGCACTTAAGGAGAAGCTAGATAAGTACATGAGGGAGAAAGGAATATTGATAGGGTGGGATGAAGTATGGCAGGAGGAGGCTCGTGTGGAGCATAAACACTGGCATAGACCAGTATGGCCAAATGCCTGTTTCTGTGCTGTAAATACCTTGTATGCAATTTCATATGGCGACAATTCCACTCCAAGAGAGTGTCAGGGGAACAGGTAATACTGACAGCAACAATGAGCCGGATCTGCTGATGTAAATTTTTGCTGACAAGGACAACAATTATGAGGATGTTCCACTACAGCTTTTCAAAGTCCAAAAACTGACGTGTATAAGAAATAAAATAATTTATCCATGTCTTCATTTTTTTAACCATTTTAATTTTCTGTTCAAATATTTTTTATTTCAAAAAACATACAAGCAATGAGGAGTACATTTTCTTCCATGCTGTCTGAACTCCCCTTTATTTGAACCTAACTCAAAATGTAGCCTATGACAAGTAAAGATGCAAATTCCGAGTACACCAATTGATCTAGATCTGAAAAAGGGAACTAAATAACCTTCTACCTCAAAACACCACAATTGGGTGCATATCAAGACTCAGAACAGTGAATCTGTACAAGGGGAATTAGTAAATTGGAGATCATCTCCTACCAAATTGCAGGTACATTCATTTTAATACATACATATATGCAATGTGCCCAAAAGTACTCTCTTCATTCTTTAATGCTTAACTGTAGTCATCTGAAAGGCTACATAATCCTAAATACTGCCAAGTGTCTGCTGAATTGCCTCTCAGTCTGCCTATCTTCCAATACTTTATGTTTTAAAATTGCTTACAACAGGTTGCCTAGGATCAGATATCTTGCTGGAACCATGAAGAAGTTCCTCTCCAATGCCTCCATCCCCATGCAGGTTGTCACTGTGCATCCTTCTTTAGAACATTTAGGATTAGGTGTCAGTTCAATAGAACACAGATCTACCATTCAATAATTAAGTTCTTTAAAGTGTCTAATGTCCACTGTAGTGCACTACCTGTTCTGTGCATCGGTCTTCTCCAACTTTTCCTGCAGCTGTAGCCAATCTATCAATGCCTTGAAGTCTCGCACGTAGTTATCCAGCATCATCAGCACCTCCTAAGGAAAGAAATTAATCACAGTTGGGTTGCAAGTAATGCTCCCTGCATGCTCCTCCTCTCCCAAAAAACATAAATGGTGCTGGTTTATGATACGAGAGCAGCTCCCTCTACTCTGCCACAAGAATGTGGTTAGTTTACCAATGAGGGCCCAAACAATTGCCAGACTATTGAAAATTTCACTCTCAACACCTGATAAGTAATTAATTGACTAACATGCAATAAGAAAATAGGTCCAAAGGAAATGGTTGGAAAGTCCTACAGCTCCAGTACCCAGACAACAGTGTTGTTTTGAAACTGTGCAGACACAAGGCTGATGCCTTTTCACTTATGCATTTTTTTTATCATACATTTTAAATTCACGCCAAAATATTTCTGTTTCATAGTTTGAATTTCTTTTGTAATTCCTTTCTTAAAAAAAGTTTATTTTTAAAAGTTTGTCAGGCTGAAAATTTTCATGCTATGTCCATTTGAACTGTGAAACGTGCCAAACAGTACGGTTACAGATTTTGTATTTACCTCTCCTTAAACCCCTCTCCACCCTCACCTTCAACAAGTGTAAGAAGCTCATGGACTTCTTTGTCAGTAAGAATGAGACCATCCATTCAGCTGCCTCTGCTGCATCCCTCCCTTCTCCTTGCCCAACAAGCCGTGCTTCTCCCAATGTTCCCCCCTGCCCTAGCCCTTAACCCGCATCTTTTTCTAGTTTCCCTCCCAACTCCCATCATGCCCTCTCATCTTGTCCATGAGATGCTCCTCCTGCTCTCTTGACCCTATTCCCACTAAACTGCTGATCATCCAAATTCCCTTCCTGGCTCTCATGCTAGTTAATATTGTAAACAGTTGCCCCTCATTGGGTACTATCCCTCTGCCGTCATCAACCCCTCCTCTTAAAAACCCACCCTTGGCCCCTCTGTCCTTGCAAACTACTGCCCCATCTCCAACCTTCCTTTCCTCTCCAAAGTCCTTCAACATGTTGCTGCCTCCCAAATCCACGCCCAACTTTCTGTAACTCCATGTTTGAACCTCTCCATTCAGGTCTCTGCCACTGGAACAGCCCTTATCAAAGTCACAAATGACATCCTATGTGACTGTGACTATGACCTCTCTGCAGCCGTTGACATGCTTGACCAAAACATCGGCCACCAATGCCTGTCCTCCGTTGTCCAGCTGAGTGGGACTGCCCTCGCCTGGTTCCACTCTTACCCTTTTCAGTTGTAGCCAGAGAATCTCCTGCAATGGCTTATCCAGGACACCCAGCTCCACCTCACCAATACCTCTCTCGACCCCTCCATTGACTCTGTGTTGCCAGACTGCTTGTCTAACATCCAATCCTGGATAAGCCACAGTTTCTTCCAATTAAACAAGACTGAAGTTATTGTCTTTGGCCCCTACCACAAACTCCGTTCCTTCGCCACCGATTCCATTCACCTCCCTGGCCACTGTCTTAGGCTGAACCAGACTGTTTGCAACCTCGGCCTCCTATTTGATCTCTGTAACATCACCTGTTTCTACCCCTGCCTCCAGACATGACTATTCAAATGCTCTCCTGCTCAGCCTCCTATCTTCCACCCTCCACAAACTTGAGCTCATCCAAGACTCTGCTGCCCGTATCCTAAACCACACCAAATCCCGTTCACCCATCGCCCCTGAGCTCACTGACCTACACTGGCTTCCAGTCCATCAACGCCTTGATTTTAAAATTCTCATCCTCGTGTTCAAATCACTCTATGGCCTCGCCCTTCCCTATTTCTGTAACGTCCTCCAGTCCTACGACCATTCGAGAACTTTGCGCTCCTCCAACTCTCGCCTCTTGTACATCTCCCACTCCCTTCGCCCCACCATTAGTGGCTGTGCTTTCAGCCATCTAGGCCCTAAGCTCTGGAATTTTCTCCCTAAAGCTCCTCCTCTCCAACTCTCTTTCAAGACCCTCCTTAAAACCTACCTCTTAAGACAAAGCTTTTTTTTGTCTATTATGCTCCTGTGAAGCGCTTTGGATGTTTTCCTATGTTAAAGGCTCTATATAAATGCAAACTGTTGTTGTTACGGTTCTGCTTTTTCCAATACCATTTCCTCTCTCAAATGGCCTTATGACTGGCCCTGAGAGGACACCAAATCCCTGACGATCTGAAACCTATATCTCTCCCTCCCTACTGTACTGAGTCAGTATAATCCTAGTCCAAAAATGAACTCTGATCATGGTAAATTGCTTGTTGGTATTCACGTAGGATGCCTTCTACATCTCATGCCAATCCAGGAAGCAGAAAATATCAAACATTAAACCCATTTTGTACTGGCTAAAACTACTGATTGAAACAATTAGATGATTTACAGCAGCTGTACTATACAGCACGAACAGTAACTTACGATACATACAACTATGATGAATGTTTAAGAGTCCATTGCTCTACCTGCTCCTTTTGACAAGCTCTTGAAATGACGCAGTCTTTTGTCATATGCAAGTGATTGCTTAGTTTTATGTGCCCCAAATGTATATTGGCCAAATACAGAATTAAGCCAGCCCTTGGATCTTTATCCATTTTATCTCCTTTGATGTAGAAGCCATCTCTTTGAAGATTGTCTTCAGCACCCAACTTTGACAAGTATCCAAAATACACACAACTGACAAGGCCACAATGGTCCGATGAAATCAAACAATGAGCTATATTTTGGAAGGCTATCACAAGACAATGGTTGGAAACAACCTTCCCATACAATATCAAATCTTAAATGTCCTATAAACAAATTATTAACTGTGACAGGATATAATATTTTACATTGCTAAGAACAATTTGTTACCTTTCAAAGAGAGTTAACTCATTGTGCTAATTTGGAGAGGAGTGCCTGATCCCCATGAAGTACAAACAACCCACTCTACTGAATGCTGCTGGTGGGTTTCTTTAAAAATAAACTAACACAAATTTCAAAATTTAAGACACTTACAAACATGGTGGTGTGTCTGGACAGAGCATCTTGCGGTGTATAACAGGGTTGGGGGGGGGGGGGGGGGGGGGGAGAAGTGGTAGTGGTTATAGGCCTGTCACTGGTGGTGGCAACAATTTGAAGTTATGAATTAAGGACATCACACAAGAAGCATATTAGCACAACACTAAGAGGTATTGCTTTAAGAGTAGCTTGTCCATTAGTATTTTAGTACTCAGTTCTGGGCACCGCACCTTATGAAGGATATATTGGTCTTGGAGGAAATGCAGCGTAGATTTACTAGAATGATACCTGGACTCCAAGGGTTAAATTACGAGGCGAGATTACACAAACTAGGGTTGTATTCCCTGGAATTTAGAAGATTAAGAGGTGATTTGATCTAAGTTTTCAAGCTATTAAGGGGAAACCGATAGGGTAGATAGAGAGAAACTATTTCCGCTGGTTGGGGAGTCTAGGACTTAGAGCCAGAACTTCCAGGCACTTAGGAAACACTTCTACGTGCAAAGGGTGGTAGAAGTTTGGAACTCTCTTCCACAAACGGCAGTTGATGCTAGCTCAATTGTAAATTTCAAATCTGAGATTGATAGATTTTTGTTAACCAAAGGTATTAAGGGATATAGGGCTACGGCGGGTATACGGAGTTAGGTCAAAGTTTAGCCATGATCTCACTGAATGGCAGATCAGGCTCGAGGGGCTAAATGGCCTACTCCTGTTCCTACGTTCCTATGTTCCTATATGTTAACCATCCCAGCGGCAACACTGTTTTAAAGTACCTTCAACTTTAACAGAGATCCCAGTATCCGAACATACACCCTACTGTATGTTTACTTTTGATACCAACCTGCGTTCTGATATTTACAATCAGCGATTGATGCCCCCAGTGGCAGCCATCTGGATTTCCTCTGTGTGATTTGTTTATAACTGGCACATCTCTTAAGACAAAACTGTGGCTGCTGACAAACATGACAACTGTTAGCTTAAACTCAGGTTCAACAGGTTGAATGACAGCCAAAAAAGAAATCTCAAAATAGACCATTAGTGATACCCTTCTGAATGACAAGGCAATTTTCACACACACGCATACACAGTACAATCTAAGAAGGCAAACCAAACAGCCCAAAAAAAACATAATTTGAATTGGCGTTCACTTTTCTGCATACAGTTTCTTCATTACTGCATTATAGAACTGTCAGATTTAGAGACCACGACGGCCAAGGTTGTTGCTGTTCACAAACCACCTAAAAGTCTAATAGCTTTGGTGCAAACCTATCCAGCTGCAACTTTATCCTGCTATTGTTCTGATGCTAGTCTTCAAATAACCCAACATAATGAAATACATATCACTTTTGCTATTCACAAAGCTTTTTCATTTTTGCTAAATCTTCTTAGAGACACTTCAGACACATTTTCCAACCGCTATCCTTGCTTTAAGGTCTGCTGTCCTGTGCCACGGCCGAGAGGACAGGGCCCAACTTACTCCCAGGCCTCTGTCCCCAATCTGTTAAACTCAACAAGTAACGCTGCAACAGTAAGAGGAATGGCTGCTTTTCTTATTTCCTCCAGAGATGATGCAGCAACCTAAAAAAAGCAATACTCCAAGAACATCACATCTGCCATTTAAACATCTCCTGTTCGCCACTTAAAGCACTTTACAGCTTTACAGGTGTGTGTGTGTGTGTGTGTGTGTGTGTGTGTGTGTGTGTGTGTGTGTCTTTTGTATTTTGTGTTTTTCTGCTTGTGTTTGTGTGCGCGGATGTGTTTTAATATCTTCCAGTTCTAAGGAAGCATCTACACCTGAAATGTTCACTTGTCTGTCCTCTCCACAGATGCGGCCTGACCTGCTGAATGTTTACAGCATTTTCTGTTTTTGTTTTCAATATTACAAGAATGCCTGTTATTCTCACTTGCTCCAGAGGTGGCACTGTAACTTCTCTAATCCTGTTACAACAAACTCTGACCAACTGTGTGCAGGCTACGGAAGATTCACTAGTAAACCATAATAATCATGGCAAGTAATAAATCTGGACAATCTAATTTCAAGGAAAAACTATAAACTGAAAAATATTCGTAAGTTATTGTTTTTATCAATTAATACCTATACCTTGGAGAATGGCTAAATGGATGACTTACCTGACTTTAAGCTAACAGTTGCAACTGTTTGTCAGCAGCCATGTTTTTGCTTTAAGAGACGTGCCAGTTATAAACAAATCACACAGGGGAAATCCAATGGGGATATCAGTGACTTTCCCTTCCTATTAAAGGTATACTTTAGGTTAGCATCTTATAACCTTTTATATTGCAGAATTGAATCACACCTAGTAAAACCTATTCCGTAATAGTCTGAGTGCTAAAGGGAAATTGTCCCATTTACATTATGGGGTGAATTGCACAGCACCAATGGCAACACAAAAAACAATTACGCATATTTCTGGCTGTGGACCTTCAATGTCTGGAGAAGCCACATTGATGACCTGCATGGTACGCCTGCAGATAGAATAAAAAACTACAGGCAGCCTTACTGGCAGCAGAGTTCATATCTGCCTTCTTGTTTAGATTATAGCATAGCCACTAAAGTCCCCAGTTTCATCAGCAGCAACATAGTAAAGAGTCTGCTGGGTACTGTCTGAAAGAAAGACTTGCAATTATATATCCCCTTTTATGTGCTCAGGACATCCCTAACCCACTTTACAGACAATAATTTACTTTTGTTTTGTAGGGAAACACAACAGCCAAGTTGTGCACAGCAAGGTGCCACAACCAGCAATGAAATGAGACTGTTTTTGGTGGTGTTGGTTGGGGGATGAATGTTGTCCAGGACACTGGAAGAACTCCCTGCTCTTATTCAAAAAAAGTGCAATGGAATCTTTTACATCCACAGGTAGATGGAGCCTCAGTTTAACATATCGTCTGAAAGATGGCATCTTTGGAAATGCAACACTCCCTCACTGCTGCACTGGAGTGCCAGCCTAGATATATGTTCAAGTCCTGGGATATGGCTTCAGCCCACAGCCTTCTGAGTGCTACCACTGAGCCAACTGATACTTCGCAATGTAATGTAATGAGGGCATTCATACAGTGTTATATTAGTGAGAAAAATACTTCTGTGCCCAAATAATTTTTTGTACAAGCACATTGACTGGTTTCCCAATTAGGGTTCCATGTTAGCAAGGTCTGAGAGATGGTGTTTCTTTGCTTAACCTTGGCTTCCAGAAAACCTCTTCCATCCCCAGCTGCTCAATCTTTTAAACCAGTGTTGAGAGCTAAGAAGAAGTGAAGAAAGTCACATTTCAGCACCTAGCTGTAAAAATATCATGAAGGCAGGAACACTATCAGGGGTGTGATATATATGTGTATGTATGTATGTATGTATGTGTGTATATAAATAAAATACAGATGGGGTATTTTTCTCCCAAAAATGCTCAAGGAAAAAGCCATTGTCCAACCTTACCATGAAGCATTCTTTAACATGTATAAAAACGGCTAGCTGATTAACTACATCCTAGCAGCCTTGTAGTATTTGATTCAGCTCCGTGTTATCTGCTCTAATCAGAGCAGCTCCAAGCACCCGTAACCTGAGGCTTGTTTTGTGAACAAGGGAACACAAACAAGACAAGCAGCTGGAGTGGCCCCCGTACTCGTTGGTGCGCATCTTTCCTCTTGCAGCGATGAAGGCCATTTTGTCAGGCAGGAGAGAGGAGAACAAAAGTGGCTCTGAAAACACCATTACAGACAGGCAGATAACAAAGTATAGATGTACAGCTAAAATTACCAATTAGTTTACCAATTGGCTGCAACGGATTCGATTGGTTTGTAATTAATTCTAGTTACTGGCGCATACAGCAGGATGGTTGGCGCCAACCCTTTGTCCTGCTGACACACAATACCAGTGCACAGGACCCAAGGGTCCTGGACATCAATACCTCTCACTGCCTCACCTACAGCAGCCGGTGCAGAAGATATACCCTGTGGTGCTGAAACAGTGGAAAGTCCTGCTGCTTGAGAAGGCGCTGACAAGAAAGGAACCTTTATGGACTAAGCTGTGTAAGAGCAAGCTTCATGCTAAAATAAACTCCACTGGATTGTGAGACAGGTTTTCTTGTGTATGAAGGGGATTTATTTTCTGAAGGTCAAGCCTGCCACACAGAAGCAACACTGAAATACAACTTTCAGACAAATTATCATCAACTAGGACATTCTTTTACCTAGAAAATTGAGCATTCTTTTCATTTCTTTCATTGGAAATGTACTGTGACTACAAGACAAACAGCAGCTTCATTCATAACAAAATGTACAGCACAAGTAACACACACCAAGGTTGTTTTGAGATGGTACAAGTGTCCATTGCAGGTACAGTTCCTTTGCAAAGTACAGTACCGAGTTGTAGAAGCACGTTTGCTTTGACAATGACGTCTTTGCAAAAAGACAAGATAATTACATATTATTGCTTATTATTTCTGAACAGTTTCCTAATCTAGTTCAGAGACAGTTTATTAAAGGGATGGATGTGCGCTATATTATATAGCAAAGAATTAATTCAAAGTTTCACTTTATGATACTATAATTTTTTTTTAAAAGGCACTTTCATTGAGGTTATAGGATTTGAAGTGGACCAATATATTCTTTCACCCTTTACTGCATATATATTTGAAGAATCTTTGTAGAATTGTTACTCAAGGTATTCTCAGGAATCTTATATTCAATGTTTCTCTTGGCTTCGCATTATTCTTTTTAACCTGATTTTGGCTGTCTGCATAACTTACCTCATCCTCCTGGAATTACATAGAAATTACAACATGGAAACAGGCCATTCGGCCCAACCACTCTGTGTGGGTGATTATCCTCCACACAAGCAGCAGTCCTAATACCATTTGCTCGTCTCGTTCCTATATCCCTTTATCCCCTTTCCCTTCAACCAACTATTCTTAAATGTTGACATGATCTCTACTTTAATCACTAACACGTGTAGTGCCTCTCAACCCTCTGTGTAAAAATGTTTCTCCTATTCGCTGTCCTAAATCCCCTACTTGCAATCTTGTATCTATGTCTCCTTATTCTGGGTCCTTCAATCACTGGAGACAGATTGTTTCTAACTACTCTGTCCCATCCATTCATAATTTTAAACATCTCGACCAAATCATCCCTTAATCTTCTCTTTTCTAATAAAAAAAACCTAGTAGATGTTTCAAAGGTTTTCTGTTTACCCCCAATACTACTCTTCGCATCTTGATTCAATCATATGCTTTTGATATGAGTTAGTAATTGGTTGGGAGGTAGGAACAGAGAGTAAGGATAAAGGATTTGTTCACTGATTGACAGGATGTGACAAATGGTGTTCTCGAGGGATCTGTGCTGGGAATGCAGCTTTTCACCAATATTTCATGAGGTGAATGAAGGAATAGGAAGTTGTATATCCAAGTTTGCAGATGACATGAAATTAGGAGGCACAGTAAGTTGTGTGGATGGGAGCAGGAAGTTACAAAGGGACATAGACAGACTAAGTGAGTAGACAAAAATATGGTAGATGGAGTTGAAAGTGGGAAAGTGTGAGATCATCCACTTTGGATCTGAGAAAGTCAAATTTTCTTAATGGTGAGAGACTAGGAGCTGTGGAGGAGTAAAAGGATTTAGGTATCCAGGTACACAAAAATCACTAAAAGCTAGTGCACAGGTCTTTATGCTGCCAATACTTCATCTGGAGTGCTGTGCTCAGTTTTGGGAACCAAACCACAGGAAAAATATTTTGGCTTGGAAGGGGAATTGCGCAGATTCACTGGAATGACCGGCTTAAAGGGTTAAATTATGAGGACAGGTTGCATAAACTTGGTTTGTATTCCCCTGAATTTAGAAGGATGCAGGGTGATCTAATCGAAGTATTTAAAATGATTAAGGGATTCGGTAGGCTAGATACAGAGAAACTATTTCCTCTAGTGGGGGAGTCCAGAACAAGAAAGAGTAATCTCAAAATTAGAGCTAGGCCATTTAAGAGTGAAATCAGGAAGCACTTATTCACACAAAGGATAGTGGAAACTTGTAACTTGTTCCTCCAAAAGTCTGTGAATGCTGGGCCAATTAAAATTTCCAAGACTGAGATTGATAGATTTTTGTTAGCCTGTTTGGGGCAGGCTTGATGGACCAATTGGTCTTTTCCTGCCCGTCAATTTCGTATGTTCGCAAGGGTATTGGGATATGGAACACAGGCTAGTGAATGGAATTGAGGTACAGATCAGCCATGATCTAAATGAAAGGCAGAAAAGACTCGAGGGGCTGAATGGCCTATATTCCTGTTCCTATGTTTAAATTGTCCATTAATCATTTTTCATTTAGCCAGAATTGTAGCCTCACCAACAGTTTACGTTCCTCACATTTTCTACTGTAGATCTGCCAATTATCATTATGTTTCAGTTAACCTTTTAACTCATCTCACATTCCCTTGTAGGTTTGATCTTTTAAAGTGGACCGGTGAATGTATCAGTTGAAAGCAGAGGACTATATTAATTGCATATATTTATCTAGTATTTTAACCAATTATTCTTCTTTGTGTATTTAGGCAAAATCTTGGAAATAATTCTTTTAAATACTCCATTATACTATTCGAGGAAACATTCAATGTACATCATCACAGAAGAACAATGTACATCATCACAGAAGAAGCCTTCACAATCAGGATTAATCTTTCTTTCATCTTTATTTGGTAACCTCCAGCCGTCATAGAGTCTAAGGCAGATTTGAACATAGCATGCCAAACTGCAACCCTTTCTGAGCAGTTAGGTAGCTTAGTGATGACATCTGAGTTACTCTAAGTAACTGCCCTGGGGTGACACTTGTTGGAGAACAGCACTCAGATAGTAGTTTATAGAATCACAGAATCTTACAGCACAGAAGGAATCCATTCGGCCCATCATGCCTGTGCCAGCTTTGAAAGAGATGTTCAATTTAGTCCCACATCCCAGATTTCTCCTCGTAACCTTGTAAATTAATCCTCTTCAAGTACAAATTCAATCGCCTTTTGGAAGTTCCTATGGAGTTGGTTTCCATCACCCTTTCAGGTAGTGCATTCCAGATCTAAACAACCCTCTGTGCAAAAAATTCTCCTTACTTCCCCTCTAGTTCTTTTGCCAATTATTTTAAATCTATGACATCTGGTTACCAACCACTTGCCAGAGGAAACAGTTTCTCCATACTTGCTCTATCAAAACTCCTCATAATTTTGAATACCTCTATTAAATCTTCCCTTAACCTTCTCTGATCTAAGGAGAACAATCCCAGCTTCTCCAATCCCTCCACTTAACTGAAGTCCCTCATCCCTGGTATCATCCTGGTAAACCACCTCTGTACAGCTACTCTAGAATGCTTCTCCCAATCCCATTAGGGGTTTTGCACCCTGTTTGTTAGCCAATAGCAACACACGATGCAGCCAACATGTTAATGAGCTAATGATTGCACATTGGAGTCTTCGAAATTTCATCCTCATCAGTATACAATTAACACTGTTGTTTGCTCATTTTAACCCTGTCAACTAGAGGGCATCTAGAACTAGAGGGCATAGTCACAGGATAAGGAATTGGCTATTTAAGACTGAGATGAGGAGACATTTCTTCTCTCAGAGGGTTGTGAATCTTTGGAATTCTCTATCCCAAAGGGCTGTGGGGATGCTGAGTCGTTAAGTATATTCAAGGCAGAGATAGATACATTTTTGGACTGTAGGGGAATCAAGGGATATGGCGATCGGGCAGGAAAGTGGAGTTGAGGTTGAAGATCAGCCATGATCTGATTGAATGGCGGAGCAGGCTCAAGGGGCCGTATGGCCTACTCCTGCACCTATTTCTTATGTTCTTATAACACAGAACTCAGTCTGTGAGCAACTAGGCAGCACTGCACAAACTTCCTGAACGCGATGAAGCTCATCCATCGCTTTAGGCAAGAAATGTGGTTGAACTATTCCATCTTCATGCCAAAAAAGATAGGATGGTTCAACCACCAAGATATGCAGTTCACGGAGTTAGAGCAGAACATGATGCCTTCAGCAATAGGTTTGGTTGGAGTCCTGAAGCAGGTAGCCACCCGAGTAAGATAACAGAAGGACCAAACAATTCTGTATCTCAGTTTAGAGATGCTGTGATGACAGCCATACTACACTGAGCTCCCATAAATTTACATGGCAGTTAACTATTATCAGAACAGAATTCAGTGAATCCATCTGCTCTGCAAATCAGCCCCCAGCTCCTGAAAGAAGATTAAGTAATACTAGTCATAGACTAAGGAGAAGACTGTAAGAATACTTCCACAAGACGATTTCTCAAATTCCTTTCGCTGACAGGAAGCTAAAGAAGCACAGTCATCCTCATTAGCTGAAGTTTGGGACAGCAAATGTACCAACCTGTTGAACTGAAGGGGCCTCATGAAGAAATTTGTGTCTGGAATGACAAAGATGGTACTAGCCATTAATTCTAGAATTCTGAGGTAGGCTTGCACCTTGACCTTGCTGCAGTGGTTTTAGATATCCAGGAATCAATTAGAAGAACTTTGCTGGGTACTGACTGAAATTTGTTCAGATTTCAGGGCTTCAAAATAAGAACAAAACCTTCCTGTATTATTGTGACAGAAACGCATCAGGAATAGAATCCATCGTTGTGCTGGTTGAATGGATCCTTATGACATATTGGAAATGTAATAAATTTTCCACCTCACATTGGAGGAAAGACACCAACAATGCCATTACTCAGTCAACCAAAAATAAACCATTTCAAGAAAGGATCCCTTTTGTCCCCAAAAGTTAATTCTTCCTCCGTCTCACCCCTGCAAGCAGATTAACAACCCCCTTCCTCATCCCTTCCCCCAAGTGAGGAAGCCAGATGACAAATATTAGTCAAGACTAGGATTTAATTCATGGATACCAATTTTTATTTGGAGACCCCACTGCAAACTTGAGACCAAGCATGAGTCATGGTGACTCGTCAATATGATCAGTAAGACAGAGCACCAAAATTTTCAGCCTAACTTGGACAGTTTATAACATTCTTTTTTTGCAATAGTTCACATCAGTTTATATTACAAAGATGTATTTTAGTAATTAATAAATAGAAGTTTCTTCTTCTTTACTGAAGCATAGTAACTTGCTTATTTGCATGGAAAACATCATTCTCCTATAATATATGATAGAACTAAATATTTTGAGCTATACATCACTTTATCTGATAATCCCTTTGCAAAGCAACTTTATTTGGTTGGAATAGGGTTTTAATAATTGGGATTGTAGGTCAATAAAGTGGATTGGCAAGAACTTCAAATTACAATTTTACAGATTTTAAATACGTAGAAGATCTGTGCAGCTCTAAGTGACATCACATGCACACATTACTAATGAGTCTAACAACCTCTTAGTATTCATGGTATTAATCAGTGCTGTCATTTGGAGCATTTAGAGTGCACCAACACAATACAGGAAAATCACATTTAAGCCAATACACTTTAACACTGTGCAACACCCTTTTTGCATGATGCTCATAATTCTTCACCTCAAATTGCTCCCATCATACTGACAGGCCTGTAACCAGCAGTACTTCAACTCTAGTGTTGTGTAACTCAAAGTGCTGTCTCCAGACATAAGACAGGTTTGGAAGGACAAAAGGTATAATTGCATTGCTGAGTGTTTTGCAGAATTCAAGTGGATGTAGTAGAAAAAATTCACATACCAACTACTACACTTTAGTGAAATAGTAGAAAAAATGCTATAACATGGCTGCAAGAAGATTGTACATGTCCACAATTAGGTTTTAATGAAATACTAATGACAACATTGTTAATACTTCGCATTAGTCACTTATGATTATTTGTATCATCAAAGGTACCTTTTAGCCGGAGGAAGGATTTCAGATGTCAAGACAGCTATGGCAGGACAGTATAAAACTTTCAATCAGAAGACCCAAGTTTGAATCCCAGCTCAACTCAGCAGCCTTTACTGAGTTCCACTGGTTCTCAGGCAAGACCAGAAGCGCACCACCTCTCAGCAGATTAATGAGCTACGTTGGTAGCCACAGAGAGGTTTGAGTCCAAGAACATCCTCTCCATACTCAACCCCAACTAAAGGACAAAGCGCATCGGCAGAACTGCAGACTTTAAACCTTCAATTAAAACTAAAGGTTTTAGCTTTAGCTTTTGTTCAAAGTACAGTTGTTTAAAAATGCATGACAACACCCTTTCAATTACATATCCTGATAATTAGCTTAGTCACTAAATGCTGCCTTCTCATCGTGAGGTACACTACAGAAATCAATAAATTCAATGCAGTTTCATTTTGTTCTACTTTTGTAAAAAAGTACATTGTACATTATTCCATAACTTGTGGCTATACAGATGTGTATTTTCCACTACTTCAAACTGATGACTGTGGTTTGGCCAAATACTTTAAGGCTTGCATTTCTGTCCCGTTCTTAGACATTTTACTTTACAGCTCCAGACTGATTAATTGGTGGTGTACAGCAAGCAAAATGTAATCACAACACTAATACTCATCATTCCTTATTGGTCTATATACAGACGGAATGGCCAGGAGCAGCAAGGAGAACTGCTGGCAGCATAAAGGCCTGTTTGACATCAAACACTCCACGTGTAGTACTGCTACAGTAGAGTGTGTTTATGAAACCTTCAGGGTAACCTGGCCATGTGAAAGAAACTGGTCTGCCTCCCAAAAGGCTACTATTGTCATTTATCATCAGATCCATTAGCCTGGAGCATCAAGCTACTCACAGTGGATGCATTTTGTGGTTTAAATACGTGAATTTTGAGCCATTAATAGCAACTGCTTTTGTACAGCCTAAGGCACTGTCCAGAGCTGGGAAGGAAGAATGTACAAAACGGCTAATCTTCTTACACAGCTAACTGTCTACATCCTAACCACAATCCTCCCATCTGCACTTTCAACCACAACCAGGCACCAGAGCCCCTGTCAACTGAGCATATGACATTATACTGATTGACAGAATTACACTGCAATCAATAATAAAACAGGCCTTCTATTAAAGAGTAAAATGTACCATGTATATATCTACCCAAATAAAACAAAAACACAAAAGGATCATTGTTACCTCTCAGAATACTTTCAAATCCTCTGAACAGATTTATATTCTGTAACAAAATAACTAGAATATTTGCAGATACCAGTTGAATTTTAATAATCTCCATCCATTATTCAGACAGTTGTTGTTTTCATATAACGGAAGGATTTGCAGGCTGAATAACAATTTGACAGGCCACGCATGAACGCTCCTTCCATGGCCGTAACCATCTTTATACCAACTGATAAGGTGGCTGGTCCTCAAGACGGTTTTATGTTCTCACACAATCCATACAATGGCCGGGGGGTGGGGGAACTCACATACACCGGACACAATTATCCTGCTGGATGTCAACCCAGTTGAGAGCCAAAGCTCCGGTCTCCGTTCGCTGGGACTGTCTGGAGCAGGGTTCGAACCCTGCACCTTCTGACTCAGAAGCGGGAACTCTACCACTAATCCAATGGTTTGCTCAACTCAAGACAGTTGAAGCAATTCAAATATCTAGCTTCTCTCACAGTCAACAAGAGCTAACCAATGTAGCCCTCAAACTGCAATATAGTGAAAGAATGAAATTCAAGGAAATGCTTGGGACAAAAGTGCAGTTTTCTGTAGTAACAGCCACCACATTACCCACTCTAGCTAAAACAGAACAATTCTGAGCCAATGAATACTCCCTGCAATGGCTTTAATGATTTATTTCAATTTACCAACAGCATCTTTGACGGTAATGTGGTGAACCAACCAGCAGATTTTTCACTACTTTCCCCTCGAAAAGTATCCCAACTCCACCAGTGTCTTACAATTTAAAAAATACACATGACCTGTTTCCAGCAACCAATTCATGTTTGTGAATGGTCCGCAAGGAAAGAAAGAGAAAGTGCATGTATATAGCCTCTTAGCATGTTCTCAGAACATCCTAAAGCACTTCACAAACCAATAAATTACTTTTGAATTAGTCACTGTTATTCTGTAGGTAAACATGCCAGCCAAATTTGCACACAGCAAGATCCAACAAACAGCAAGTTAGATGAATGACCAGCTCAACTGTTTTTGCTAATGTTGGTTGAGGGAGGAATGTTGACAAGGACAGCAGGAGAACTCCCTGCTCTTCTTCAAACCATGCCCTGGAATCTTTTATTCCCACCAGAATCAATGAACAGGCAGACAGGGACTCAGTTTAACAGTTCATCCAAAAGATGGCAGCTCCGACAATGAACTTCTCTGCACTGCACTGAAATGTCAGCCTAGATAATGTGCTCAAATCGAGGAGTAGGGCTTGAATTTACAACCTCCTGATTCTGAGGCAAGAGTGCTACCAACTGAGCCAAGTTGACACTAGTTTGGAATTATAAACAGTGCATACTCTTTAAAGCTATGTTTACAGCAACTGTGCAGCAAATTATTTTTTCGAGCCCTGCATAATTGAGGTCTTAGATCAGAACAACAAAATCTCTATTAGAAAATTATTTTATCTTATGCAACACAAGTACTGCACAGTTCAAAATTGCTCAGTGACAGGTGTAACAAAACTTAGATCAGAAAATCCTTCTGGTTGGCAGTTTAGAATAAGATGAATAAAAGCAGAGTCTGAAAATAGTTTATAATGAGAACAAAGTTATCAAAAACTGTGCAGAAAATGCACCAAGAAATGACATGCCACCCATGCACTGGTTTAAAATTGGTCATCAATCTCACTTTATAATCAGACATAGTTGCAGGAATGTTGTGATATGTCACTTATTAGGAAGGGTTAAAAGCCCAATTCAGACATTAAGCAGGAAACCCAAGAATGTCCAAAGAATGCTAAGCCTCAATACTGCCATCTACTGTAAACAAACAATGCATTCACAGTCAGCAACATTTTGCCAGCCAACAGCTACTGCTGTTTGGAGATTAAATGGATAAAAACTCATACAACCTAAATTAATCAAAAAAGGGCCAAACGTTGAATCAAATCCCAACCCAAATAGAGGGAAAAATGATCATCTGGTGCCCTCGTACCTAGGCATTAGCACAACAACTGGAGGAGAACCATGTCACATCTCCTCCAGGATACAAAGCTAAGGAGCTCAGCTAATGTACAATTCACCTAAGCTAATATACAATTTAGCTCAGTGACATAGGATTTAAAATGCTATGCTAATCAAACAATCATGGAAAAATATGGTTTGCCGTGCTACTGGGATCACAGAAATATCTTTTGTTGAAAGTAGCTGCCAGGCGTATGGATGCGTAAGTCTAGGATAGTTTTGCTCAATCTTTGGGAAAGGGACGGGTGCAGGAACTACATTTTGTGGAAATGTTCCTCAGGAGATTAATTATATGGGTTTGAATCAACAATAAGGCAGATTGTATATGGTCTGTGGAACAAGGGGATTTGTGAGGCCAAATTGCCTTTCCTCATTCCATGCTTAAGTCTCTCCTAATATATATTGATAATTATACACACAAATATATACATAGAAATAAAATATATTTTTAAAAAATCAATATTAAGGCTTTGAACTCCTAACTCTTACACATTATACTTTGATTGAAACAGTCTGCCAAACTTTCATCAATAGATTTTTTTTTAAAAGGGTGCATTTGTTTTAAGAATCTATTTATATTGCAAATTCCATACTGCACATCATATATACACTTCTCAATTTTGTTGGAAGACCGGAACAGCCCCACCCACAGGCTTCTGTAGATAGTAACATTGCTCCTTTGTGACCTAATCAAGCATACTTCATTCTACTGAGGTACTTTAACCTGAATCAAACATTTCCTAAGTAACCCAGTTAAACCCAGCTTTAGCCCGATAAGCGACTGCAGAAGGCAAAATTATCCAATGCAAACAACTAGCTCAATACAGAAAAAAAAATCATACCTTACATTCCACCACACTCTGGTCTGACTCGCATGTGACATATATTTCATCCACTGCTCGTCTAAGATTGTCGAAGAGAAATGCCCAATAACGTGCTCGTAAGTCAATCTTTCGGGGCTGTCGGCCCTTTGTTGGACTCTTCTCCACTGTGTTCTTCTCCCCAACAGTGCTCAATGAGGATTTTTCTGTTGAAGCAGTCTGCAATAGAAATGGAGACGGCAGTTCCATGATACAGTGCGTATAGCACTAGCTCACACTATTGCACAGAAATAGTCGTCAAACTTATAATCCAATACAAGAAGTGACTGGAAAATGACCAATACATTTAAGGGATTCCTCAGAAAACCACAAACTAATCACTTTGCTTTGAACATTTAGAAACGTATGTGGCATGTTGGTGTAGCAATGGATTCTCTAACATTCTTTTCAGCGTGCAACATTAGGAAGGCACTGATTCTCATCAAAGATTTCCCACTCCACAAATCCCACATCTTAGCTGCGCCAGGCACTGTCACACAAGGAGGAACAGTAAAATCAGAGGGCAAGTAGTCCCCAAACTGTTCCTGCGCACGTTCCAAGAGCAGTCAGCATTGGCAGAAGCCAATGAACATATTGCCTGCCCACCTTATCAGCCAGAAATGGTGTGCTGTGTGGAGAGATCGATGAGAGGGGAGAAAAATATAAACTTATAAATGGAGACTCCATAAAATAATAATGTTGCAGCATTAACTGCCAAGGATATAATTTACCTTAACAAACAAGTTTGTAAAGAACTTGTGTAATACGTTAGGCCTGAGAGTTTCTGCTAAGTTACAGTTTAAAGAATATGTCACTACTTTATATATCATTTTTATAGAAGTATTCAATTTTGGATAAAAACTGTGGGCTATTTTGAGAACTTTTTCCCCACAATCATTGAATCTAAAGAACGACTTGCATTTGTATAGCGCCTTATCAAGTATCCCAGAAATGTCTCAAAGCTCTTCACATACAATTAACTATCTTGAAATGCAGTCACTGTGTAGGCAGAATCAGCTATAACCTGGTAATTTGTTTTTATTGGCATACATTGAGGAAGGAATGTTTGCCAGGATACTGGGAGAATTTCCTGATCATCACAAATTAGTGCCATGGGGTTTTTAAAATACACCTGAACAGACAGACATAACTTCAGTTTAACATCTCATCCAAATATGGCACCTCCAACAAAGCATCGCTCTCTGTACTACACTTCCTCAGTACTGCACACAATTCCTGGATTGCTGCTTGAACCAGCAACTTTTGATTCAGAGGCAAGAGTACTACTAACTGAGCCAAGCTGAGACTTGCAGGCAACAGTTGGGCAAGATTTCAACTTCCAAAGATTTAGTGAAATAAATGACCAAAAAACAATCTTAAACTATGAAATGCACGTATGTACACAGAACTAACCACACTTCGATGGTCAATCAGCCTGATAACACTCTCAGCTCAACAATGAAGAATGGCCACTTGGATGAGGTACTAGAAGACCACCAACACCCACAGAACTGTACCCCAAGCATAACTAGCCAGCTTCAGCAGAGGACAGGAAAAAAGGAAAGATTTGGATAAGGGAATGCATAAACAAAATGCCAGTCTTGCAAATGTTTACTGCACAACAAAATTCTAAGAAAATGGCCACCTTTTAGAAGTTGTTCCCCTGGTTCAAAACACTTGACAAGACTTTACTTTGTGAATAAACAACTGAAATTTACAATGTTAATATATGGTTATTGTCCCTTGTGTTTAAAAGCAAGTCTCTGGTAGACACAATGAACTTGTTAGAATGGCACTTGTATCTTTTTTCCTCCATGCTTACTCAAGCATTTCAAATACTGTTAAACTAACTTTCATCAAGTTACCAACCATAATACTCTGTGGTTTTCTACATCTGAGGATCACACAGATAAGCATCACTGTAAATGAGCATAAAGAAAATTCACTTCAAAGCGGTGTACCAGGGAGTTAAAGGGCATTGGAGAAAGGGTTGCAGTGAAATGTTTTAAATCAAAACTATTCACTAAATCATCAGAAACTGGAGACTTTGATGGTAGAATGGATAACACAGTCTCCTGAAGGACATTCACCTGGTTTGAAAAGGGAGGGGGGGTGGGTTGAGAAAGTCCACATGTTCCGAGAGGTACGTCATAGATGCCTGTATCGCTGGAGCTAATCTGATGTGGACAGAAACTTCATGAGCACAAAATGTTAATGCAATACTCCATTATAGGATGGAAGAATACTGTAGCTCAATTTATATAGTGCTATGTCACATTTCTCAGGATGTCCAAAAGCATTTCACATGCAATAAATTACTTTGAAATTCAGTCACTGTTGCTGGGTCATCACCTGCAATTTTATCCTTCTGACCAACCTGTCGATCCTTAACTCTTTGGTACATTATACAGGTAGAGCCCATTATTAATATTCGGTCAGTTTCAACTAATGTTTGAGCCACTCCCTAGTTCTTCTCAATCTTTTCTGCCTAGGCTCAAATTATAAGCTCTCTCTTGCCACTAATATGCTGGGAGTCAGGGCAGATGGTGTGAATTATTAACAAGAAAATCTCATGAAACTGTAGGTGCAAGCCTGAAAAAGATTGCAGAAGGGAGCAGGTTACATACCAGTCATTCCAGTGGCATTGTCATGTAAATTATTACCATACTCTGAAGTTGGCGTTCCAACCCTCATAATGATATACCAATTTGATTACGTGAATTGAGACATTCCTTGGCATCACTAAGTAAATGTTACGATTAGGCAACCAGTTACATCTAGACAGGAGTAAGTTAGTTTACAATCTCCCATCCTGCAGACTAATAGTAAGCAGCTGAGTTCTGCTCTCCAACAACAATATAAATACAAACAACACAAGGACAGCAGGCATTAAAGTAGGGGCACCATTTAAGATGATGTTCTGCTGCTGCTGGAGTCCAACCATCATCTTCGGTACCCTGACATCAAATGCATATGCTCATGGGCATAACTCTCTTAACTGTAAAATGAGCAATGGCAATGTGCTACTCTAAATATTGTCACTATTGATTCAACACATAAAGTTTAATAACTTAACAGTCTATTTTAATGTTTTTCAAAAACTAGCATCTTACAACGTGTGATTTTTTGCAACGAAAGGGAAGTTTTACCATCAAAACCTTTTCCAAATCAACATGTAAAATTATCCGCTTCATCTAAACCATCAATTCATATCAGAACAACCGAAAATTGTCATACTTCAACTTATTGTGGGTAGACTAGGCCACCCCCTTTTGAATCCCTACATAAAGAGTTCCTGATATGAACCAAGCTTTCAGGGGAGCACAGAGCAGAGCACAGACTATGACTTCCTCTAAAGGAGAGTAAACAGAAAATACAAAACATATGGGGGGTGATTTTAAATCCCAAGAACAGGTGAGTTGGGGGAGGGTGGGAGTTGAAAACAGTTGTTTTTTTGGGTCGCGACCGCAAAATTTTTGGACTTGGCGTTCCCAGTGGGAAGCCTGTACTTTTCCGCGCCCACGTTAAACCTGGAAATAAAGCCGGGTTGCGGTCGCGACCCAAAAAACAACTGTTTTCAACTCCTACCCGCCCCCAACCCACCAGTTTTTGGGGTTTAAAGTCATCCCCATGATCTTGAACTCTGGGGCCAAGCAGATGGGCCAAAATGATCTTTTCCAATCCTGTAGATTCCTATGTTTTTATGTCACCTCTTATGTATGCAGAAGTAGGTTCAAATGCAGGTCATCTGCCCACCCTTGCATTACCTTACATTATGGACAGAAAGACACACAAGTCATAGATTTATTTTGCAAACCCGTTCAAATTTTGTACAGTTGGCTTAGTGAACTACTGTAATCTTTACAGCTGTAAATCTTTCTACTATTGCGTCTACACGAGACTGCTGCTATTATAGTTTCTTCCAGGGCTTATTTTGAAGTGGCAGAGTTAGAATTGTAAGAAATTATATTTTTGATTAGACAAGAGATTTAATTCTGTAATCATTTGTTGAAATGTGCTGGGATGAAGAGCTGACCCAATGGCTCGTTGATAAAGACACCGTCCAAGAGGAAAATATGGAAAAAATAAAAAAGGATTTACCCGTCACATTTTATCATTTTCATTCCTTGCACACCAGAAGTACAGCTGCATTTTTATGAAATCACTGGGAGGAAACAGGCTCAGACAATGCTGGAAACTTAAAGAGCAGTTTGCTTACTGGTATTGGCATCAAGGCTAGTGAGTGGCAGAGACTCTTTGAAATTCATCATCTCCAGTTGTGGTCACCACCACAGAATTCCCACACTGCTGCTAACTGGGAGGGGAGAAATTAGAAATACAAGACATAGCTTTTGCACTGCTGAATAATGTTAACTCATCAATGGTTCCCAAGCATTTAGACATTTGTTGGGAAATGTTTTCTGAAGCTAAATTCAGATCAGATCTTACAAATATAATCCTTCAGGTCATAGATTCTTGGATGTAGATGAAATGATCAAAAGGTCTTTGAGGTTAGCCCATGACCTTCATGCTTCATTTAACCTTTTTAAGAAAAAACAAGATCTTCATGTTAAGCTGAATTACCTATTCAGGACATTTACCAATCAGCACTTAGAAGCTAACATACCTTCTACTTTAACTCAATTCTTTTCAGCATGAAAAGTTCAGCGAATCTGTTTTTGGGGAGGGGGTGGTGAATTTTTGTGCTCATCAAGCTGAGGTAAGTTAGTCCTGGGAAATGGAATGTTTTTTCATTTGAGTTACCCAGCGTCAACACAGGATAGTCAAATGCAGTAACTACCACTACACCACCCCAACAATGCATTCTCACAAACCCAAAAAGAACAACCCTGTGGTGACATTTTTAGTTTCCTACACCAGTCATCCTTGTGGCCTCGCCAAGCGAGACTGCCATTTAGTGCCAAATATCAGTCAGCTTTATGCTTTTAACCCACAACCACCAGGAGCAGGATTGAGAACTCAAACATATTTCACATAGGGCCTTTGATGCCATTAGATAGAGGGAAAAATGCTTCAGGGGCTGTCATTCTGGAGGCAGTGCTGTGTTAACCACTGCAGTTCCTACTCTAGAAGCCACCTCTTCTGTATCCCAGCAGACTTTAACATGGGGACATCACTTTAATGATGTCCAGCTGCAGGAATCAATCATGCATTTTTAGCACCCTGGCATCAACTGTGTATGCAGATAAGTTTGATAAGTGAAAAGAACAATGAAAATAGGATTACTACAAATTATATCTGATCATTTCTCCAAGGAATTTTAGGTTACAACTGAGGTACCAGTATGAATAGTGTAAAACAGTGATTAACTATGGAAAGGACGAGGACATCTTCTGCTGACTTGTCTATGAATTATGTACTGCTCTAGGTGAGGGATGTTAGTATTGGGGAAGTGGAAAACGTTCCATTTGGATACCTAGGGGGTTATTTTAAATTTGGGCAATGGTTTAAAACGGACAATATCGGGTAGGGTGGAAAATGAAAGATCATCCAAGAATTTAGACCAAAGCATTTGGAAAAACAGATCATTTCATAATGGATACAGCTTAAATCAAAATGTTTCCTAAATCAAAATGTAAAATTGCCCAAATTTATCCAAGTCGTCAATTCAAACTTTAACAAAAAATTACATACAATCACTCATTAACTGGTGTGATCAGAGTGATAGACACACACTTATGAATCTCCAAATGTGGAATGCTATGCAGTCCAGGAATATCTTTTTTTTCCCCAAAAAAAACTGTCAGGTGTGGACAGAATTTTGCTTCTCTGCGATGCCCTTATAGACAAATAGACTCTTGACATTCACTGCCAGGGCTGACACATGAACAATGGCCAGATGGTCAAGGTAGTCAAGGTAACTCGAGAGCGATCAATAACCATGACATCGTACCCATGCAAGATTCGGCACTTTCAGGAGGAGGGGGAAAAAGACAGACAAATAAAAATAAATGAGAATGAAATTTGATGAACACATGCATATTAATCTCAAATGAAATGTGATGAGATCCAATAATTGTATAATGAATTATCACCCAATGATCCAATATGCCATTGGGTAAATTCAGGGTTTTCTTTCGTAGTTTTCTTAAATATGTGTCACCATTTGATTTTTTTTTCCTCTTTATTTCTTCCCTCTCTGTTCTCTCCAGACACATGCCTCCTGCAACCAAGAAGTCAGGCAGGCTTCCTGCTCCCAGGCCCCCATCAATGCCATTCTTTTGCCACATTGGGCTGAATGAAAAGATCTTTCAGAGAGCCAGCAGAGGTGCTTTGGGCTGAATGGCCTCATTCTGTGCTGTTGAGTTCTCCGATTACCAACCTTATCTTCAGGGTAATTACAGGTTAAAACAACGGAATCTTTCTCTGTTCTGCAGTTATTCTTGAATTTCTGAAGGCTGGTTCAAACTGTAGACTTCAGGGAATGTTTGTAGTGCTTGTGAATTCTTCTAGGTGAGGAGCATGGCAAGAAACTGTCAAGAGTCCATGATAAAAACTGCAAGAGCAACTGATCTTTTAAGTGGACATTTTAGATGTATTGTTAATTCCCCTGTGCTGTACAGAATATCTTTATTACTGTAAATTATTTAATTGTAAATAAATTTGACTGATTGATTTACCATTAACAAACCTGCCTCAGTGTGCAATATCTTCCATCATACAAGTGACTGAGGACATTGTGGGCATCCTACATGAATTCCAGTCAGCAAGTTACTACAATCAGGATTAACTGTTATGTCCTAAGGGATCCAGTCTGCTTTTGGAAACCGTTGGGCCACTTGAATGAGAAAATGTGTGAAATGCCCAACCTGTAACACGGGCTTTTCATGGTTGATTTAGGAGTGGCTCCAATGACAGTCTAATACACTTCCAGTTCAACATGTAAAGCTGAAAGTTTTGCATCCAATCATTTGCATTTATTCACTCCTATTCACTCCTTCAGTTTTTAATTTTTATTATATATGTTAACAGCCTTGTATATCAGAATACTTTATGAAAGGTTGCAAAATATCAGACAAGACTCCCGTCTATATGTCATTTCTCTTATTTTACAGGAATTTCTTGTTCACGTAATGCATACAGGTAAGATATGAAAATAGTCCCTAAACTTACAGGCTTTTGTTGAGGCATCTCTGGGAAAGAAATGGTAGCCATACAAAATGGTGGAACCATCAGCCAAACCAATTCAAAATTATTACCCAAAGAAGAAGGTACGTCTACTTCCTTTTCCACCTTTGACAATGGCCATCTATCCATGGTACGCATACATTTCATGAGTCCTATACCAATGTGTATTGCCTTACATTTATCCACATTAAAATCTGCCATTCCTTAGACCACCTACTTAATTTGTCCAAATCTGTTAGAATGCTATGAATTGCTCCTACGCTGATAAATTAGTTGCTTTTGTGTATCACACAGTTGCTATACTTTTCAGCCCAGTCAAGAGTCATGTGAAATAATTGTTGAGGTTAATGCTGATTATTGCAAAGTCCAGTGTTTGTTGACCTCAACACCTAGGGGTAGCCTAATCATGTCATCAGAAACACACAATTTCAAGAGTCTTAACTATTTCATACAGCAATTCAAATGGTTGTTTGCTTGCCTTCTCATCAACACCCCCACAAAGTAATAGGTCGCAAGCTTAAAACTCAGTGCTACAACTCAAGACTGCCTGCATCCGTTGAGGGAAAGCCAGTTGTTAGCTGGGTCACTACTGAAAATGGGCTACCATGGTATAACGCAACATTCTGATGAGAGAGGATAAAATGATATTCTCCCTCTTGCCCCATTCCTGAGGAAGATTAACTGCTGATGCCTGGGATAGAGTGTCTCAATCTCTGAATGAAAGGGTGCATCTGGTGTATGGGACTTCAAAAGAGAATTTAAAAATTGCTCCTCCCACAAAGCCTTTGTCAGATGATGAAATCACTACTGTACAATAGTTGAAAATTAGTGCTTGAAGTTTGCAAAGATATGCGTTCAATAATAAAAATCAGTTTATCAAGAGGAAATCAGCCAGAAAATCGTTTTGTGAGTGTAATCCTATCCAACTGCACAGACTGAGGTACCAGTTGGCTAATGGAAAGGTCATCTTCAGTCCCCCAGCCACCAGCTAGCCCTGACACCACTCGTTTGTCACAGTTCGATAACTGCCACTCAAGGGACAGGCAGTCTACCTCAGGGAGAAGGTTCTGGCTATGCAGCTAAATCTTGGCATTTTACCCTCCATTAGCTGCATGCAAGGGTCACAGTGAACCAGCTGCAGGACAGTTGCAGTAATGGCAGTGCAATGCTAGGATTCACCTCCAGCCAGGGTGGAGACGACTCTTTATCCAGGACTGGAAACATGCATTTAGGAATATACTGAAAATTCTTGTTGCCATTACTAGACAGTAGACAACACAAAAATCTACTGTCTAAGTGATCAAAGCACTGACCACAAAGAGAACATAGCAGCTATCAGCATCCATAAAACTCAAATAGTACGATTATATATTAGAAAAACACATGGGGAAACAGAGAACTTCAATGATTAATTTTATACTGCAATTCTGGAGCTAGATGGTATGGTATCTTACATACCTTTTACTTGCAACCACCTACAAAATACACATTACCCAGCTCCTGCAGTGCTGCCTTCCCAGTCTCCACACTGACATTCTTAGCACTAATCAATAGTCCCAGCAATCTGCTCAGCCGTGCATTACTTGAAGCCTGACCTCACACGTGCCTTATCGATTTTAACGCCAAGTACAAAATCCCTGCAATTTGGGAAACAAAACAATGATTTTGTCTTTTTTCTTTGCTGTTAGTCAAAAGCTAATTGAAATCCACGGGGTATCAATGGTCTACAGATCAACTTCAGGTGCAAAGCGCAACTCTGTCCTCACTTCCGACAGCTCAGCTCCGCTTCCTTTATCGAGAACAAGATTATGAGACAGCTTTGTATTGGGCTGGTTATGTACATTCACCATAAAGTACTCAATAATTCACAAGAAGAGCAAATGATATAAAATATTTTGCCATTACAGCAGCAAGCCCACATTTAGTGGGGAAAATGTAGATACACATTTAGAAACAAATTTTGTTCCAATATTGTATTGAATTTCATGTAAGGAATATGAAGCAAGTCACATGAAATTGTTTATTATGACATGTAATATGAAATCATATTCTATCCATAAATTTAACTTTGCAGGGTTTTTTTTTTAAACATAAATTATTAAAAGAGATTAGAATATAATATTCTATAGTCAAAAATCAATAGGCAGTCAAGTACACAGCAAGGGTTTACAAACTATCAACCCAATACATTCATTATTGTCATGTTACAACCAGACCTGCTACAAAGGTGTATTAACCAGCATTGCCCTCATGATCTTGTGGGAAGTCACTGTTGGATAATAGCAGCTTGTGGGAATAATTTTCAATTATCATCTGCTTTTTAAAATGTGTTGAGCCCAATATATGTAAACATAAGTCAAAGATGATAAAAGAGCATTGAAACTCATCTCACCAGTAAATTAACTCTCCCATCACCTAGCGGTATTTCAAGCAACCCCCAATATTTTTCCTCTATTAACTTTCTTTGTAGATTATTCCAAACATCTATCACTATTGTCCTGTAGTGAAGATAGTCGGTGGCCCAATAGGTTTTAAATGTGGGTCTCTTCAAGTCTTGTGACAGCTTCACACTGCAACTTAGAGTCCTCAAAAACGAGAACTTCAGGGCAATACTGCAATTTTTCCCCCCATTCCTGCACTTTGTTTTAGATTCTATCTCTAGTTCTCTCCCCTTCCTGGCCTTAATTTCTAATTTGGGTCATTTCTCCCTTTCCATTTTGGATACAAGCTGCAATTCTACACTTCTGCCAACTGTTTCAGGTCCTACTCTCTGAACAAATTTGCTTTTGCATACCAATGACAGAAAGAGTTTCCAGTAACAGGAAGAATTATGTGTTCCAGGTGAGGCCACGGTGTCCACTTGCAACCTACTTGATGCCCAAGTATACACCAAGGATAGTGTACGATATCAGGCAGTCACACACTCTGGGTGAGAACCCTTTTTACTCCTAATTCATCATCTCAGATCATTCCCATCACTACCACCAGTATGTGACTTGTAACCATCGGTACTTCACTTGTATTGCATTATATGGCTGAACTACTCTCTCTAGAAACAAATCCAAATTTTGAAAAACAAAAGCTACAATCTTCCAGTGGGTGTTTTTCCACAGTTGAAGTGGTCAAATTATGAAAATTTCACACTCCGACCATTATCCTTTCCTGAAACTTTAGTGGCAAACCTCATACAAGAAGCATATTGGCACAACATTAAAATATTTTGTGATTAAATGCCATTTTTTTCCTATCATGTATTGGTACAATTACACGAAATAAGCCTAGTCACAACACTGCACTAAAAGTGATTCTGAAGCCTCGATGCAAGAAAAAATTGATTTGCTGGCATGAAGTGGACTTGAGCACCCACTGAGCATTAAAAAAGGAATATATTCATGTCACTTCCCAAACAACTTATTAGAGGTTTATATACTACTCAATAGCACAACTGTGGAAAGTCTACAGCTATTAATCTGGAAGGAGACAAAATTAAACTCTGACGCTTTGGTACAGATGGCTTTAGAACCAATTCTTGCTCTCCCCATGGCTATCCGTTAAGACAGGGAATAGCCGAGCCATACATACCAGGGAGGTCCCAGGTTCAATCCCTGGTCTGTGCTTAACTGATCTCAGCCAGGCAGCAGTAGAGATGCTACAATTGGTCTTGGTGTCCTGGGTTAGGAAAGAGAAAAAAATAAACGGGCCAGAGCTCCTGATTGCTATCCAGCGACTTTCACTGGAAGTACATATAAGGCTTTGAGTGGGGATAGAAGACACTCAGATGCTACAGCCAAAGGTCAAATACCTTGCCAACTCTCATTCCCTAGCCACATGCATTAAAGAATGGCAACTTGAGTGAGATACTGGAAAGAGATTGGTGCCTGTTGAACCATACTCCAGCAAGTAGTCAGCACCTTCAAGAGACGAATGAAGAAAATTAGCACAAGAGGGATTATTTTTTAAAACCACCTCTTATCACAAGAAAGCTGTTCGACAGGCAGTACACTTGTGATAATTCTGATTCTACATTTTTAATCTTGGAGTGTTTTGTTGCGCACAAAACAATCAATATGTATTGATTTTTAACTAAAACACATCTCAATTTAATATGAAATGTCCATATTTAATCATTTTATTATGTGAGAGAGTGAGAGACAGAGACCCAAATGACCCCAAGTCAAATTAAATTGTTTTAATATAAATAGTTTTATGCAGTAAAGGAAATATGAGACAGTATAGAATACAATGTATTATTGTATTTTTCACGTCCAATCAATTATGAAAATGTTGAGTTGAGGGTCAAGTAACAAATAATAAGCAGTGTTCTGTCTGTTTTGAGAGCAGAATTACACAACATCTAAATGTTTAATGCTGTTTATCTGTGAGCAATGCAATATAAGGAGTGGGTTAATGGTGCAATACTGTCAACACCAAACCTATCCCATGCCAGCACTTGGAGGAAACGCCTCAACAGAACAGTAAAAATATTAGAATGTCAAGGCATGGTCCAGTGGGTAAAGACACTGCCTGCGTAAACCAGTCGGTCGCAAGTTCAATCCCCAAATTGTCCAGAGTTAATCGACCTCAGCAGAGTCAGCAGATGGGCACTATAATTTGCCTCAGTCTCTCTATCTGTGATGCCTGAAGTGTTACAGATATGTTTCAAAACATTTAAATATGTAGATTATAAAAGTGCAATATAAAACTCTGTTGTCTGGGAAAGGCCAGTAGATTAGTCACTTTTTGACAAAGGGAAACCAGTATTTATAAATGTCTTGGATGATGTTCTGCTGTGTAACGCTATACATTAAGCTTCAATGTTATTGAGCATGGTTCACCATCCTTGATTATGCCAGATAGCAAGGACCACTGTTATTTAAGATGGAGCTAGCAAACAAAAGTGAAACTGTATCCTCAGCTTGTACCTGATCACTCAATGGTAATCGTTCCCAATACATTCTGTAACAAATAATTAAAGCAAGAAAAATCAACTACAAAATTCAGTTCGCAAGTCTGTTACTGACATTTACACTATCTTTGCTTAGAAAAAAATCTCATCTTCCATCAATATGCTCATTGCTTCTAAAGCATGTGGGTAGAAAACAAGAGCACCCTCCAGTGTCCATATGCAAGAACAGTCAGCAGTAAGCAGGATTCATGGTAGCCACTTTCATTTCAAATTCTTAAAGCGGAAACGTCTATTAAACATTGCACTGTTAATTCTTAAATATAAAATACCTCATTATAAAAAACACACATCACAAAGCTTACTGATACCAATATATTGCTGCCAAAATGAAAAAGCTTCTTGGGTGATACTCTTAATTATTCCCCTCAAATTGCCCCCACCACTACTACTGCCAATGAGAGAGACTCTTCTCAGCCCAAGGGCTAAGATGCCAAATATAGCACTCAAAAATGACCCCAGTTGAGATGAGCTATTTCAGCCCAAACGATGGGACCCTCTGGTCTGCATAGCTCAGTGCCATCCCACACAGTGCATTTAACAAAAGGACCGTTGGAATCTAAAATTGGCAAGTAAAATTCATTTGCAGTATCAAGTTTGTTCCTATGCTGTCCAGTATCTATGATGGCTAGCTCATGGCAGCAGAGGTCTAATACATATGTATCATGTTCTGCTCCAACTTCCAGAACAAAATTTGTAACGTTTTTCATAACGTCATCATGGTATCATAGTAGGTACAGCACAGGAGGAGGCCGTTCGGCCCATCATGCCTGTACCGGCTCTTTGAAAGAGTTATCCAATTGGTCCCATTCCCCTGCTCTTTCCCCATAGCCCTGTAATTTTTTTCCCTTAAGTAGTCATCCAATTTCCTTTTGAAATTTACTATTGAATCTGCTTCCAACACCCTTTCAGGCAGTGCATTCCAGATCATCACAACTAGACTTGGCTCTAGCAAATCCAATCAAATGTATGAACATGCAAATTAGGGTTCAGTATACTGCACATACTGAGTGGAAAAGGATTGCCAGACCCAATGCAGGCTTGCACATCACAGTCTACCCAGGAACAACAGATCTGCATATACAAATGATGATAAAAATTTAGTGTTAGGAGGGAGTCTTCTGTATATTAAAAGCATTGAAAATGAAGATACCATCTGGAAACCTCTTAGTCTCAGTTTTGCACCTGCAGCTGGTCTCACATCATCTGTATTACTGCAGACATAAATTACACTACTCAGTTTGCATCAAAGAGAAGGGGAAACTGCTTCATATTTAATCAGTCTATCAATTCAACAATATTTAATTCTATTATCCATTCCAAGTTAGTCCAAAAAATTAGTTCCCAATTCTGTGCTGACAGATAAAGTATAGTCCTAAAGAAAAGAAAATCTGGCAGGAAGGATTGCACGCACCTTACAGATTCCAATGGTGGGCTTGGGTACTGGTGTGGACTTCACCCAGGTGATGTTTAATGCCGAGCGGTAAAAAGGAAAATCTATCCCTGCATGTCTCCACTTAGGCACCATTCTCCCAGAGCCCCAGCTACAGAGGCCTTAATTATGCCTTAAATTAAAATCATTCATGGCATAGTCACAAATTACATTCATCTATGTACATTAAAAAATTGAGCTGTCTGTTCTGTATGCCCTGTTTGTCCAGTTTCTCATTAGTCCATTGCAACCATGTACTGGCCATGTGGTTACCAGGTACCAATTCCTGTGGTCTTGGCCCACGTCCCACTGTACAGCTAGCTAGATTCCTCCCAGATTTGCCACTGCCACCTCATCTTTCTTTAAAGATCTTTAAAGATGGGAGTGCAGATAGAATACACAGAGGAATTGAATATAAAAGCAAGGAAGTTGCATTTGTACAAGACATTGGTTAGGCCACAGTTGGAATATTACGTGGAATTCTGGATGCCCCTTATAGGAAGGATATTAGAACCATGGAAATTAAGATTCATTAGAATGATACAAGGAGTGAGAGATTATAATTATGGGAAAAGGGTAGAAAAACTACAGCTTTATTCGTTCAAACACAGGTGAGAAATCTATTAACCTTTTCAAGATTATCAGAAGCAAACAGTAACAAGGGAGCATAGACAGGATTATCATTGTATCAACTTTGGCTCAGTGGTAGCACTCTCGCCTCAGAAGGTTGTGAGTTCAAGTCCCACTCCATAGAGTTGAGCACAAAATCTAGGCTGCAACTTCAATGCGGTACTGACGGAGTACTGCTTTTCGGATGAGATATTAAACCGAGGCCCCGTCAGCCCTCTCAGGTGGACGTAAAAGATCCCATGGCACTATTTGAAGAGCCTGGTGTCCTGGCCAATATTTATTCCTCAACCAACACTTAAAAAATAGATTATCTAGTCATTATCTCATTGCTGTTTGTGGTACATTATGGTGCTCAAATTGGCTGCCGCGATTCCTACATTACAAAAGTGACTACATGTCAAAAGTACTTACTTGGCTGTACGTGCTTTAGGACGTACGGAGTTCGATAAAGGCACTATATAAATGAAAATTCTTTCTTTTTTTCTTTAGAAGAATGAAGGGTGAAGAGGGGTATTAGAACCTGGAATACTTTACTACAAGTGGATTTTGAGGTCGATGCTATAACATCATTTAAAAGGAAATTAGATAAGTACTTGAAAAGAACGAATATAAATTATATGGGGAAAGGGCAGGAGTAGGTAGCTCCAGTCTAAGAGCCAGCACTGGCACAGACATGATGGGCCAAATGGCCTCCTTCTGCATTCCATTCTATAAGCATTATTGTATTATTTTGTCCACAGAACCAATCGTTCGCTACTCTACCACAGACAAAAATCCCAATTCAGGAATTCTGTATTATGTCTACTGAAAATAATATACAGTGAATGAGAGTTCTTGTGGTTAAGTGTTCAAATAAGAGATCCCTGGTTAAAATATCCTACTGCCAAAAAGTTCCTACAACAGTTAAAAAAGGAACACACTCTATGCAGGATCCAGTCCACCCAACTGTTAAATGGATCAATAGGGAACAAGGAGTAGACCAATGTCAAAACAACAAAGCTTGTGAACTGCGACATCAAGCTGAAAGAGATTATTGAGGTAGGGCGGGGCAAATCCATGGACGCAATTAAACATGAAGAAAGATGAGGATAAGCAAAAAGAGTCCTATGTCAATGCTTAGCTCCATTCACAAGAATTGCACACCCCTGGTCTGGGCCTACAAGAATGGGTTGGGCATTCCCCTATGACTAGTCAATTACAAGAAACTGATTTTTTTAAAAATATACTAGTCGATCACTTGTGGCATTGCACACGGGGAGCCAAGAGCAAGTGCAGCCTTCAGGTGAAGTAGGGTTAGAGAGCAGAGGAAATTTGGTCCAGAGCTCACAGATGTCATTCAGTTCCAACTTTAAAGTTATACATTCTGTCCTTATTATAACATTTCTATTATAAATTCCAATGTCCACATTTATAATGGAAACTGCCTCTGTAAACTTGTCACACTGTAATTATTCCCTTTTGCTACATCACCACTGATGGGAAGGTGTAATTACAGTGTGACAAGTTTACATCGGCAGTTCCCATTATAAATGTGGACATGGTCATTTATAATGGAAAGTCAACAGAAAGTGTGCACAGACTTAAGACTTTTATGATATAGATTATTAAAAACAGCTATTACTGTTAAATTCCCTATCAGTGTTCTAAAGAGGTAATGGAATCAAAGCAGTGTTTTATTATACCTGTTTTATGACCCTCTGTGAACCCAAGGAAGATCGCTGCGACCTCACTGCCTCCCGTGTTTTTCCACTGATGTGTGTCTTGGATTTTCCTGGAAAGGTTTTGTAAGAAAAAAAAGTCATTGGAAAAAGTGCACAATAATTTATAATTAATATTGCTCTGAAGCAAGAAGAGGTTCCTTGCTTGAACAATGACCAAGCCTCCTAAAAATGAAAGACAGAATGTTTTAACAAACAGCCTTTAATTTGAAGTAAATCTGAGGTGGCGCTGTAAAAATTATTTTGAAAATATTTAGCATTTTTCCAGCTCCCATTGCCCCAGGCAACCAATTGGTTTCCAATTATCAGCATTGTTTTCCATGAACTATTGAATATTAGAACATGCTGTACTTTGACTGTTTGCCATTTATATTTCAGCTGTGCAGTGTGTATATTACTTGTACAGCAGAACTGCACAGTGGCACTTTAGTGAGGTGCAGCAGGCTAAAGGGAATTTTATTTAATGCTTCTAAGTTGACATTTCAGTGCAGTATTGAGGGAATGCTGCATTATCTAAGGTAACCTCTATTTGATGAGATGTTAAACCAAGGCTCCATCTGCCTGTAACAGTGGTTCAGGTGTACTTTAAAGACCCAACGACAGTTCTCCTGGAGTTTTGGCCACCATTCTTTTCCTCAACTAATACTGCCAATAATAGATTAACTGGTTGCACATCTCAGTGCTGTTTGCGGGATCTTGTTGTGTGCAGCATGGCTCATAGATTTGCCTACAAACAAAAGCCACCCCACTTCAAAGATATTCATTGCACGACTGCAATCCTTGGTGCAAATGAGCCCACAGGGTCATAGACCCATGAAAACGTGGGTCTACAAACATCTCGTCAGATCAGCAAAGTAAACACGGGGAGCCAGGCCCTGCGTTCACACTCCGGGTGTTTGCATTACAGAGCAGTGCCCAGCTGTGCTATGGGAACTGATTTCCGACTCAGCCTAAAAGCAGGACAGCAGCCCCAAGGAGATCTCTCTTCCGAAACAGAGTCCCAGAACAAGAACAAAAGCAGCTTGTGAGGCACAAGAAGGCACTGCATAAAATGCAAGTCTTTCCTTTCTTAAACCCTTAATCAGTGATGAAAATACATTTTAAAACAGAGAAGAATGTCTGGCATTAAATGTGATCAGCACTTTTTAGCCATCAGACCCTTCTGAAATCCAAGAAAAAAATTGATTTTTGGTTATGGATCCCTCTCTGTCACATGTATTGTTAAAGTATTTGAAGGAATGTTGTGGAGTAACATTAAAAAAAAGGTTCAGAACTCAGTAAAGAAATGCACTCGGCATGTGCATAGCCCCAAGTCAACTCACAATTTTTACTTTTGGCATATTTAAGCCAAGTAAGAAAACAAACAGGTCTGAAAAGCACTTTCAAAAATCACTGATACTTTTTCTCCTCTTCCTTATTTGCCCTCTCCCCTCAGTAAAATGAGAAAAAGCCCTAAAAAAAACTGCTCCAAAGACATGACAACACTGAAGTAAATAACCTAATATCTTTTGTTGTCAATCCAGTTTATCTCCTGCAGTGCTTAATGCTTTATCTACTTCTACCATGGCTTGTTATCCCATACCCACTTTAGGATTGAGACTTTCCAAATAAACATAACAGATGTGACAAATAAAATTTGATGTGTAGCCATTATCTACAAAATGAGTTAGCGAGGCAGCCTGTCATTATGAGCCATTTTAAACCTGTAATTGTGCTGAATTTACAAACGACAAACCCCAGCTCCCTTTTATTGATACTCTTGTGGTACTAAAAACATTGATCGTTTCAAGCACTAGCCCATCTTGCCTATCGATTTTCTACTGTTTGACCATGTAACCTGACCACTGACAGCCCATTCCAAGGATCCTCTTTCCCAATAATCAATACCCACGTCCTCGTTTCGACTGGGGAAAGTTTAGCAGTGCCGTAGCTGCTTAGTCCTTGGATGCAGAGGTAAAACATCCAAGGTAAGTTGTAGCTAGCAGTGGAAAATTACCCTGCAAGACAAAACATTACAGTGCAACATACTGAAGGCCAGTGGGGTACAATTGCGTAAGTCGCAGGTTTTCAAACTGGGGTCTGCCAACCTTTGATCCCAGGAGGGTCAGCAGATTTCTGTCCATCTGGAGCTGTCTTTAACAATTCACTTTTCTATATTTTTCTGTATTTGTTGACTTATTGCATGTCATTTCTGCTGCTGTGTATTAATAAAACATATTTCCTGAATTGATGGGACACCCGAGAAAAATGATGCTGACATTGTCTTTCAGAAGTTAGGGCAGGGGTTTCCGGGGCTGTGACAATATTTGCAGCAGGCTCCCCACGTAGAAATGTTTGGTAACCACCGGCATAAGTAGCACACTCTCCTAAAAATGTCCCATTTCATAAAATTATTGAAGATTGAGGGAAATGTCATGTGGGTTAGAATCCTGTGCTCACAGGATGATGCGACGGTTGAATTTCTTTCTTCTCATCTTCAATTTCATTTTAAAAAAGCTTTGTAGAACACTCCACAACAAAGGGCTTCCCAAAATACCCATATCTATGTAAATATCTGAAAAACTTTTAAAAAATCAAATCTAAGTATCACTTGAATTAAAAAGACACATATAAGAATACTTATTGGGAAAAATGCCACTTTCTAAGTACTTAGGATGCTCCTCCTTGATCAGAGTGTTGCTCCATAGATTTTAAGCTGTACCATTATATAATAATGTTTTAAATATAAAAATCACATATAGTTAAATATGCCCGATGTGGGGTTGGCATGATGGCATTGCAAGGATGGTATGCACCTACTATCTGCACATTGCGAGTTCCTAATCTCACAGACTTTCTTGGGTGAGGGGCCCTGAGCAGAGACTAGATGTTTCCTCATGGGAAAACAGGAAAGGAAAACCTGCTGAGTCACTGCAAGTTGCTCCCGTGCACTACACTGTATAGATTGGCACCAGTAGGAGTCTAAGAGTAAGACACATCTTACTGCCCTGATCAGTAAATTGGGCAGGCTGGCAGCGGGATGGGGGAGAAACAAGAACAAAATTAATATAAAGTTTGCGGAGGGAGAGGAGGAGAAGGGTGCAGTGGGTTAGATGCTGATCTTCATATGTCTGAGACTTGGGTTTCTTTCTTGCCCACATTATTAAGATGAAAGTCTCCCCTCTCTGATGGCTTGAAATTACTTTGGACAGTCTCAGTCCAGTTCCTGTTCTTACTTCAACACTGTTGTTTGGCAATCTCACTCAAAGAGGCTGCAGAATGGGTGGTAAGGAAAACAGAAAAACCTTGCATCAGTGGGTGCTTTTCTAAGATTGAGGCTGAGACATGTTGGGGCAGAGTACAGTCAGCATTTCTCACACCTCAATTAGATGGATTAACACCTCACTGCGTCTTGATAATACTGCTCATTGTATTTTGATGGTACATTCTTAAACTATGCAATTGCAAATTAAATTAATGTTAATCCAGCTGACTAAAACAAACAAACTAAGCACACTGCCTTTATTGTCCAATTCCACTAACTCCAAAAAGGCATCGGAAAACCAACAGTCTCAGGCTTGAAAGTAATTTTAATATTTGGGAATGACATTCCAAAGTCAGAACTAGCAGGATAGGACTATAACTGAACTACAAAAGCCACACATCCTGATTAAAACCGGTATGGTGACTGGTTTTAGAAATGGAAGATCACACTGATGCAGAAGGGAGTGCTCGTCTGAGACTGGGGATAAAACACATCTTTGGGGCAGAGTAGATGGAGCAGGAGCACTACTCTGCCTTAGAGAGCCCAATGTGCTGATTTAGTCCCCATGTAGTAAATGCAAACCTAAATTTAAAAATCAAATACTCAAATTATAGACCTTTCACTTCTGAAAGTGTTGCAACATAGGTTCACTCAAAGCAGAAAAATTAAAAGGAAATAAATTGACTGTATGTAACTGGTCGCAAGTGTTTTGCCAACACCAGCCACGTCAGGTTAGTTTTAATGGCTCTTGTGCACCACCTACTGGAAAAGTTTAGTACTACACTATTCTCACTCATTCTGCTGAAAAGCTCTGAAACACCAATGATTAAATCATTAATGTCGGTGTTACCTAACAACAACCTGCATTTATATAGCACCTTTAATGTAGCAAAAGGTCCCAAGGCACTTAAGATTCTTATACTTTCAAAGAATATTTTTCAATAACTCATCTTCCTCCCCCAAAAAAGTCTAGCAAATGTACAAGTACATAACTATCTATATACACTGTAGCAGTGAACACATTTCAAAAAGTACTTAATTGCCTATGAAGCACTTTGGGATGTACCGAGTTCATGAAAGATGCTATATAAATGCAAATTCTTTCTTATAAAACAAATTTTGTATCCGTTGTGATTGCCCATCAATTTTATTTTTCCATATTGGTTACGTCTTATTTTTCCCTTTCTAAAATAATTATCTTGACAATCGCACCATGACAAAAATATTCGGATCAATCACACTGTGCCATAACATCTGTCTAATCAAAAATGAAGGAACCTTGGGAGGGGGGAGACACAATCACAAATGTTAAAATACGTTTTAAAACGTAAGCTTGTTGTTCAATTGCTTGTTTTCAGTTTTATGAATGGATATGTGTATTTAAAATTAGCTGATGTGACACAGTGGAAGCCCTATTTGTTGTAATAACTAGCAAAAGAGCTAACCACACCTTTAAAGCTGCTATGTGAAGCCCCTTTGGTTGTCGAACATTACTAAAGGCAAGTGGCCATGTCTATGAACATAGTTGGGATATAGAAGATAAACAGAAAGTCAAATCATTTAACGCTTACCATCATCATCTTTATTTTCCAAAGGAACGCTCCACGCAATCAGGTTTCTGGCTGCCCGCCCTTCTTGAGCAACTATTTTTCGGACTTTGTCATGACTGTTGGATCTCTGGAACGAGGCCTAAAAGGAAAAAGAATCCAGTGTGTATTAATACTGCATGGCTCAAAATAAGTTACTTCCCCTAACTTCTTTTCTATTAGTGTCAAACATTCTTGCTCCAAAATGCCATGGGTTTCTTTGTTATAGTAAAGGTACTGTATAAATGTAATTTGTATTAATGTTTTAGCTCACAGTCCTCCGCTACTCCAGTGTCTTGATTTCTTCTTGATTATATGTTCAGTGCACGAAAAGAAACATGCTTATAGGAAAGTTTATAAGAAAAGTTAGCAAAAAGATAAATTCTAAAGCAGAGTAATCATTACTCTTCAAACTACACAGAAATGTTTTATTCATACCATTAATACACATGATCTAGATTGACACTCCAGTGCAGTAGTGAGGAATGCTGCATTGTTAGCGATGCTGACTTTCAGATGATACCTCTGCCTATTCTAGTGAATGTTAAAGATCCACGTCATTACTTGAAGAAGAGAGAATCCGCTAGATGTCCTGACCAACAATCTTTGCTCAACGAACACCAAATAAAAACAGATTAATTGGTCATTTGCTCTATTGCTGGGACCTTGCTGTGCTAAAATGGCTACGTTTGCCAACATAACAAGAGTGACTGCCCTTCAAAGTAATTCAAGTTATGGACAATTCTGGACATGATGAGCATGATGTAAATTCAAGGCTCTTTCGTTCTACTAAAGTCCTCAGAAATGTCAGCACTTTCTTTGTGTAACAAAATCTCATTCAGTTTCTCCAGTTACAATTTGTGTGGACTCTTGAGTTTACAAAGACAAAGTACTACTCAGCACATCACTCAACTTCTACTGTGATCTTTTCTCCCCTCCCCAACTCAAGCTGAGGAATGGCTCCACGAGTGCCCGTACCTCAACCATGTGGCCAGACTTTGTGCAAGAGCTCAAAAAGTTAGCAGCAGCAAGCTATCGACCACAAGGGATGCCGCAGCCGAGTCTGATCCTGTTCTCATCTGACATCCGCACATGCACAATTTGGAAAATGGGCCACAGAACAGTAATTGAGAGTGAAAACTCTGGCGGATATTTTTTCTTATCAAACAGATGATAGTGTGCCTAATGAGAGCGTAAATCAACTAAAAATGGGGTGAAGGGGGAAATCAAACCTAGAACTTTCCTAGCGTGAAGCTCAGAACCATATTTGGGCAGTGCATTTACCTGCTAAGCTATCAGGCAAGCTTATATATTTAAGGCAAATGATTTGATGTGATTCAATATCCAGTGACAAATCCCACAAATTTATACTTATTATTGGTAGCACAATTTGTCCAGAAGCAGTTTCTGAGTAGATCTGAATGATAACAAGTCACTTGTCCTCCAAATCATTTCCTCCATTGATATCCTACTTTAATTTAGAACACTGAAACTGTACAATACAAAGCACAATGCAAGCTCTGATAAAACAAATCAACATAAAATTTCTTTGCTCTCTGTCAGAGAAATGAAGCTTCTCCAAGCTAAACAAACCCCCATCATTTATGATGAAAACTGCGCATGTGAACTTGTCAGGCTGTAATACCCATCTTCCAGTGGTAATGCTGCAGCCGAACAAGGTTTACATATGTAAGGAATCTTACAACACCAGGTTACAGTCCAACAAATTTATTTTAAAATCACAAGCTTTCGGAGATTATCCCCTTCGTCAGGTGAATGAGTGAAAGGTTCTCAAATCGCATATCTTATATTAGGCTGGGACACCATCACACCAATCAAAAGGTGTCATTGGTGTTCAGACA